>NC_081553.1:49306227-50506227 GCF_963082655.1 Stomoxys calcitrans
GGAGTAAATCGTTGACCACCCAACGTCGCGTACTGGCATTTGTTAAACAAGTCTACCTTTGATATTGAGGTTGCACAGTGGGTAGGTGGCACAGTGGGGTGGTGTCAACGGATTGGCTCAAAACAACGAATAAGGAAAACCATTAAAGCATAAGATCGGCATAAACATTGTCAAAATATGACAAACATGAGGAATTTGCGAAGCAGTGGTTGCAGAGACACAGATGTGGCAGAACGTACAAACGAGGTGGTAATACCAGTAACAAATCCAAAGTAACAAGGTTTCCTATCGTCGCCTCGATTATACCGCGATTGTATGGGTTGCTCCCATCCTCAATCCATACTTCCATCGCCTTAAGTCTTATAGCCGCACTTAATCTGTATGTCAATGGATCGGATATCTAGGATAGTCTCCAGTACCCTAGTGAGCGTGGTCCTTATCGCTCCGCCTATGCCAAGACAACATGTTCTCTGAACCTGTTTTATGGTCCTTATGTTGCACTTTTTCTCCATACCAGTCCACCAAACTACTGAGGCGTAAGTAAGTATTGGTCTAACCACGCTTCTGTAGAGCCACAGGACTATCCTAGGATTCAGGCCCAATTTCGAACCTACGGCCCATGTACGTAGTGCCCAACATCTGTGAGCCTTCTCAGTATGCTCCTGAATGTGACACTTCCAATTCAGTTTCCTGTCCAAGATCACATCTAAGTATTTAACTTTGTCAGATATCGGAATCGTCTTATTGAGGAAACGTGGTGCGTTAAATTGGCCCACCTTCGTCCTCCTCGTGAACCGGCATATTTCAGTCTTCTCTGGGTTAACATTGAGACCTCTGGGTCTAGCCCAGTCATACGCCATATGCAAGACCCTTTCGGCCCTTCCGCATAGCCCGTTCGGATGTTTGCCCTTTAGAAGTATCATAACATAGTCTGCATAGCAGACGGTTTCAAATCACTCCTCAGTCAGCATTCGTAATGGGATATTTATGGTGGTCACCCAAAGGAGCTGCCATATAAACCGATCTGGGATCTTGACTTCTTGAGACCCTAGAGCGCGCAATTCTCGTCCGATTTGACTGACATTTTGCACGTAGTGTTTTGGCGTCACTTCCAACAACTGTGTGAAGTATGATACAAATCGGTCCATAACCAGATATAGCTGTCATATAAACCGATCTGGGATCTTGACTTCTTGAGTCTCTAGAGGGCGCAATTTTCTTCCGATTTGGAAGAAATTTTGTACAACGGCTTCTCTCATGACCTTCAACATACGTGTCTTATATGATCTGAATCGATCAGTAGCTTGATACAGCTCCCATATAAACCGATCTCCCGATTTTGCTTCTTGAGCCCTTAAAAGGCGCAATTCTTATCCGAATGAACTGAAATATTACACAATGACTTCTACAATGTTCGGCATTTATTTATGGTCCGAATCGGACTAAAACTTATTCTCTGTTTGCCTAAAAGAACTCGACAAATGCGATCCATGGTGGAGGGTATATAAGATTCGGCCCGGCCGAACTTAGCACGCTCTTACTTACTTATTAAGTCTATCGCATCCATAATTTTGGTCCGATCCTTACAAAATTACGTTTCTTGTGAGGTCCTAATATGTGTGCAAAATTTCATTAAAATCGGGTCAGATTTAGATATAGCTCCCATATATATCTTTCATCCGATGTAGCCTTTTAAATCTTTAGCATGTACAATTTTGGTCCGATTCCACAAAATTTTGCATGAAACGTTTCTTGGGATGTCTTAATATGTGTGCAAAATTTCATCAAAATCGTGTCAGATTTAGATATAGCTCCCATATATATCTTTCATCCGATTTGACCTATTTAGGCTGTAGAAGGAACAATTTTGGTCCCATCTTCACCAAATTTGGCATGAAGTGCTTTTTGCAAAGTCCCAATATATGTGCAAAATTTCACCAAAATCGGATCAGATTAAGATATAGCTCCCATATATATCTTTCATCCGATGTGGACTTTTAATTCTTTAGCATCTACAATTTTGGTCCGATCCTTACAAAATTTTGCATAAGACGTTTCTTCGGACGTCTTAATACGTGTGCAAAATTTCATCAAAATCGGTTCACATTTAGATATAGCTCCCATATATATCTTTCATCCGATGTGTCCTTTTAAGTCTTTAGCATCTACAATTTTGGTCCGATCCTCACAAAATTTTGCATGAAACGTTTCTTGGGACGTCTTAATATGTGTGCAAAATTTCATCAAAATCGGGTCAGATTTAGATATAGCTCCCATATATATCTTTCATCCGATTTGACCTATTTAGGCTGTAGAAGGAACAATTTTGGTCCGATCTTCACGAAATTTGGCATGAAGTGCTTTTTGTGACGTCTCAATATATGTGCCAAATTTCATCAAAATCGGATCAGATTTATATATAGCTGCCATATATACCTTTCATCCGATAAGTCTTTTAAAGCTGGAGAAGCCGCACTTTTGGTCCGATCTTTACGAAATTTGGCATGAAGTGTTATTTTTTTGACTTTTCAATATGTGTGCAAAATTTCATCAGAATCGGATCAGATTTAGATAAATCTTCCATATATATCTTTCATCCGATATGGTCTTTTAAGGCTGGTGTAGCCACAATTTTGGTCCGATCCTTACAAAATGTAACTAAAGATGTTTGTTACGTCTCAATACCTGTGAAAAATGTCATTAAAATCAGATCAGATTTAGATATAGCTTCAATATATATCTTTAATCTGGTATGGCTTTTGAGGCTGTAGAAACTACAGTCTTGGTTCGATCTTTGCAAAATTTTGCATGAGATTTTTTATTTGACGTCTTAAAACGGTTGCAAAATTTCATGAAAATCGGTCCAGGCTGTTGAAGCGACCATGTAAGTCCTTTGGAAAAAAAAAATTTAACAAGGTTCTATTGAGTTTTTCAATAGGTATGCAAAAGGCTAACTAGATTTCAACATAGGTTTCATATATTGAAAGTAGTATGAATGTTGACTCAGTGGTGTAGGGTATTAAATAATCGGCTCCGCACGACTTTTGCCTTTTTTACTGTTTTTTTTTTCTGTGCATTTTTCTGATCACCCCTTCTCGTTCTGCGTTAAAAATGGGGAGCCATCAAATTTTGCATCTATGGTCGTGACCTTGTAGAGAATGCCAGGAAATGATTTTTCAACTTGGGACCACTGTAAGGCGGCATGTATACCTCTAGCTGGGTAGATCCAGACTGGACTGTGCCCATGGGTGCCCCTAGATTAAACCATTACCCTACCATAATCTTACACAATTGATTCAAAAATTGTCTAGTTTAATATTTTCTCAAGATTCTCTTCATGATTTCGCCCCAAAATCCTTGTGTGAATTTTTACATATGTTCTAATGCCTGTTATTGCCTTCGATTGGTTGTTAGGACATTTGAAAGGAGGAAATGTGTTTGATTTTTGTACCGACATTCAAGTTTAACGGCCCATAAAGAAATAACATAATTTTGCATATGTTTTTTTTTGTTTTTGTTTTGTTTGCACTTGTATTGGCTGGCTGGCTTTTCCACCAACTATTGGAATTTTTCGTTCTTTTTTTTGGGATGGTAATGTTTCTGTGTTACACTTCATCGAGATACACGGATATCTTTCGTGTTCGCAAAACATTTCATTGTGATCCGCAAATTCTTTGGCGTAGCCAATTTTATTTTATTACTTTATCCGTTTTTTTTTTTTTTGGTAGATGTTTTTACTACAAAATTGATTTTATTATTCGAGAAGAAGTAAAAAGGTATGGGCAGCGGATAGGAACGGGAGTATATAGGATATATGAACATTTTGTGTGTTCTAAGGTTTCACGGTGTTTTGTTTGTCCTCCCTCTTCTCGTCCTCTAGCTTACCCCAAAGGGGTATTTCACACTCGTGCATATTCTGGTATACGCTTTTCAATTTTCCCAATTGCTTGGAATTCCTTTTTTTTCCATTTTCAGCCGCTACTGCCTTCGTGTGTGTAAAGCTAGCCCCACTCCCAGTTGAAGTGGAAGGGACAAAATTGTAAAACAAATGTAATTTTCTGGATGTTATCGTTTTTTGTTTTGTTTCATGATTTTATGTAGAGGAGGTTGGCTTTATTTACATGCTCAACCGAAAACAAGCGATTTCCATCTCACATTCCAAGCTCTACTGATTGGCTGGGGTTAGATTCAAAAAAGGAAGATAAAACCAGTAAAGAAAGGCAAAATTCGGGCGGAGGCGATTATATAATACCCTACACCACTGAGTCTACATACTAACATTAATACATGGAACCTATGTTGTAATCTAGTCAGACTTAAATATTGCATACCTAGCGAAATATGGAAATGAACCTTGTAAAATCTTTCTACGATAGAATCTATTAAATTGTGGCTACTACAGCCTTAAAAGGCCATATCGGATGAACGGTATACAAATATGGCATCTAAAGGGTGATTTTTTTGAGGTTAGGATTTTCATGCATTAGTATTTGACAGATCACGTGGGATTTCAGACATGGTGTCAAAGAGAAAGATGCTCAGTATGCTTTGACATTTCATCATGAATAGACTTACTAACGAGCAACGCTTGCAAATCATTGAATTTTATTACCAAAATCAGTGTTCGGTTCGAAATGTGTTCAAATTTTGACAAATTTTGTTCAGCGATGAGGCTCATTTCTGGTTGAATGGCTACGTAAATAAGCAAAATTGCCGCATTTGGAGTGAAGAGCAACCAGAAGCCGTTCAAGAACTGCCCATGCATCCCGAAAAATGCACTGTTTGGTGTGGTTTGTACGCTGGTGGAATCATTGGATCGTATTTTTTCAAAGATGCTGTTGGACGCAACGTTACGGTGAATGAACACATTTCGAACCGAACACTGATTTTGGTAATAAAATTCAATGATTTGCAAGCGTTGCTCGTTAGTAAGTCTATTCATGATGAAATGTCAAAGCATACTGAGCATCTTTCTCTTTGACACCATGTCTGAAATCCCACGTGATCTGTCAAATACTAATGCATGAAAATCCTAACCTCAAAAAAATCACCCTTTATATCTAAATCTGAAACGATTTTGATGAAATGTTGTAGACATACTGGGACGTCAAATGAAACACCTCAAGCAAAACTTTGTAAAGATAGGAACTAAAATGCGGCTTCCAGAGGCTTAAAAGGCCATATCGGATGAAAGATATATATGGAAGCTATATCTAAACCTGAAGCGATTTTGGTGAAATTTCGCACACATACTTGGACGTCAAAACCAAAAACACCATATTTTCGGTTGCCCAAAAAGTAATTGCGGATTTTTCATATAGTCGGCGGTGACAAATTTTTTCACAGCTTGTGACTCTGTAATTGCATTCTTTCTTCTGTCAGTTATCAGATGTTACTTTTAGCTTGCTTTAGAAAAAAAAGTGTAAAAAAAGTATATTTGATTAAAGTTCATTCTAAGTTTTATTAAAAATGCATTTACTTTCTTTTAAAAAATCCGCAATTACTTTTTGGGCAACCCAATAAAATTTTGTAAGATCGGACCACAAATTTCGCCCGATATGGCCTTAAAAGGCCACCATCTAGGCGGCCAATTGATCGGTCCCGAACGTGAAATAAAATATTCATCGAACTCGACTCTCAATAAGTCCATTGTTACGCGTGCTGTGGCATATGGCACCGTCTTGTTGAAAACACATGTCATGCAAGTCTAGCTCTTGCATTTTGGGTAAAAAAAATTGGAAATCACGATTCGCATCATGTTTGAAGAAGTACACTCTAATGATGCTACCAGCCCATAAACTGTGACTTTTTCTGGGTGCATTGGTAGGCTCTTGCAACGCTTCTGGCTGAACTTTAATCCAAAATCGACAATTCTATTTATTTACGTACCCATAGAGCCAAAAATGAGCTTCGTCGCTGAAAAGAATTTTTTCGTTAAAAAAGTGAATCTTCGGCCAATTTTCCAAGAGCCCATTCAACAAAGATTCTGCGTTGCGGTAGGTCGTTCTTCTTCAATTCTTGCACCAGCTGTATTTTGAAAGTCTTCACACCTGAATCCTTCCGCAAAATATTCCACGTTGTTGAGTATTGTTGGCCGTAAAGTAAGCGTGTTGGTGGTTTAATGTCTAACAATTCCAATTTTGTGCGAAATTTACTCTCAATAGCCCAATTAGCCGCTTCAGTGGGTCGATTAAACTGACCATAATTTGCAAGCGTTTTTCGACGATCCATGATTAAATTATAGACCAAACTGAATATGTTTGACAGTGAAACAAAACACGAAACGTGAGTGACCTGTGTTTCCAAAAAGATAATAGGTAAAAAATCACCCTTTATATAGAAATCAATCTATGTTTGTATGGTCCGTATAGACTTAAAAACGGCTGAACCGATTTTCATGAAATGATCCTCTGGGTATACTGGTGTACTACAGTTTTTGACATCTGGAGGGGGAGGCGGACCCTCCCCCTTACCCTAATTTTCAATAACGCCAGATATCGGAGATGGGTGGTGCGATTGAAACGAAATTTTGTTTGCACATGGTAACCTTAAACACAAAATTGGTATATTAATTAAGGGTGGGATGGCAAGAGGGTACCGCGCCTTCCCCAAAGCCCGCCCAGTAGATACATAAACCAGTCATGTCAATATGGGGCTCAAATGAAAAAAAAAATCCTATAACGGATATATTCATCAACCATGGTAATATGGGGCTCAAATGAGAGGACTTTCGGAGTAAAGCACGAATCTGATATCAACTTTCAGGAACAAGGGTCCTAGGGGTCGCCCCTATAAGATCGATCCCTATAAACCCCCAAATAAGACATATTTACTGACCTTGGCAATATGGGGCTCAAATAAAAGGTATTTAAGAGTAGAGCACGAATAAGATTTTATTCAGGGCCAAGTCTTTCTGAGTGTCTGCCCCACCCCTAAACACCCCCAAAAGCGGACATATTTACAAATGGGTGAAGAAAATTAAAGCTTCTAGAAACCGAACAAAGATGATCGAGCAACCGGTTTACATGGAAGCTATATCGGGTTATAGACTGATGTGCACCATATTTGGCACAGTTGTTGTAAGTCATAACAAAACTCCACGTGCAAAATTTCAGCCAAATCGGACAAAAATTGCGGCTTGTAAGCACTCAAGACATCAAATCGCGAGATCGGTTTATATGGGAGCTTGATCCATATCTGAACCGATATGGCATATTTGCAATCCTTAACAACCCACATTAATATTAGGTATCTGTGCAAAATTGCAAACGGCTAGCTCCACGCGTTCGACCGCTATCGTGATTTCGCCGCATTAAAAGGCCATATCGGGCGAAAGATATATATGGGAACTGTATCTAAATCTGAACCGATTTAGTACAAAAAATCGTCCTTTGACCATAAAAATGACTTGTGCAAAATTTTATGACAATCGGACAACAAATGCGACCTGTACTTTGATCACAAGAATGAATGACAGACAGACGGACATAGCTAAATCGAATCAGGAAGTGATACTACAAGTTTTTCAAAATTTAATTTTTATAAGAAACTAGCCGAACCGGGCCCATTCCGCTGCGCATATGTATCCATTTGCATATGTCCGCCTATGACGCTGAATTGTCGTGATTGGTCTATTGATCCATTTGGCGGGTTTTGGACGGCCCTCGAGGCACCAGACTACACCAATAGGTTAGGTTGAAAAGAGGGTGCAGTGCCCCATGCCACTATAGACATACACCTAAGCCAGTAATCGGCTTGTTGTGCGCTCTAAAAACTAAAAAGTAACCTCGAACCAATTTTAATATTTAGAAAATGCTCCAACGTCTTATCATTTTCCCCACATGCCCTACACATGCTATCACTTGCCACACCGATTTTGCATACGGGTGCTCGTAGTTTTATGTGTCCCATTATGACACCGAAAACTATTCTGATCTCCTTCTTACTTCCTTTTAATAATAGCCTCGTCCTCTCACGATCTGGATCTCCCCATAAGATTTTAGCCGTCCTACGGACTGTTTCGCTGTTCCACAGTGTTAAATGCGTTCATAGCCCATGCGCTTAAATCGGACTGCGTGACCCGAAAGGCTTCGGGTTAACCAAGTTTATCAACGGCAGTCCTCTGGCCTTCACTGCCAAATCGTCTGCCCTTTCATTCCCCCCTAATCCGTTATGGTCCGGCACTCAAACGATGCGGGTTATGCCATCCTCAGAGGGCTTTAATCTCCGAACCGAAAGGCTTCGGGTTAACCAAGTTCATCGACGGCAGTTCTCTGGCCTTCAGTGCCAAATCGTCTGCCCTTTCATTCCCCCCCCCCCACCCCCCCTAATCCGTAATGGTTCGGCACTCAAACGATGCGGGTTGTGCCATCCTCAGAGGGCTTTAATCTCCATCTTATATAACAATGCAAAAAAAATTCGAACGAATCCCATCACCAATCTCCGAGATCAAGTGTTTTAAGAATTAGGGTAATGAGAAGTGTTTTTTAGGGGAGCGATGGCAGCTCAGTCATTTCGACTCAAATATGGATATCACGATATGCCATAGTCAGTAAATATGAACCGTTTGGAGGGTGTTTTGGGGCTGGGGCGGCCACCGGTACTTTGCCTGAAAATAGACATCAAATTCGTTCTTTACCCCCAAATACAATTGATTTGAGATCCAATGTGCCATAGACGGATTTGTTCAGGGGGCGCTTTAGCGTGTCACCCCCCTAAACTAAACTTAATATCCCCCAAACACTAAGCTCCAGAATTGGATATCAAATTCGTTTTCTATTCTCAAATACCATTCATTTGAGTCCCATATTGTCATAATGGGTCAATTAACCTATTTGACGTATTTTTAGGAGGAAAGGCGCTACCTGGACTTGAACGCAAATTTTAATGTCATATAGTAATCTACTCCCAAATATCTTTCATTTGAGTCTCATATAACCATGGTCGGCTAATATGCCCATGTGGGGGTATATGGGGGTGGGTTGACCTCCCATTACTTGGACCTAATTTTTTAAGCCATATTTGTAATCTAATGCCGAATACTTTTCATCTGAATCCCATATTGACAGGAACGCCGAATATATATGTTTAGAGGAGTTTTGGGGTTGGGCGGCCCGCTAGGTGCTTGGACCAAAATTTTAATACGATATTCGTTTTCTAGTCTCCAAAACCTTTGATTTGATAACTATATTGTGCCAATCGGTCCACTTTTGGTTGTGGATGACGTTTTTGGGGTAAGGCGGAGGGACCGCCCCCACCCAATATCTAAAAATAATATAGCCTTTGTTTACTTCCAGAGAAACTTACATAATCTGTGAAAATTTTAAGAAAATCGGTTCAACCGTGTTTAATTCTACGGAACAAACAACAAAGCCGAGTCCCATATAGTAATGATGGGTCATATGCCAATTTAAGGCATTTTTAGGAGGTAGAGTGACCCCCTATACTTCGAACTGATTTTGTATGGCAGATTCGTAATCTACTCCCGAATACCTTTTATTTGAGGCCCATATTGACCTGAACGTCCAATATGTCTGTTGGGGGAATTTCAGGGTTGGACGGGCCCGATGGGTACTAAAACCCAAATTTTAAAACCACCCATATTGTCCCGTTCGATCCACTTTTGATTTGTGACACAACTTGGTAGAGAAGTTTACACATGGCAGGATACCTTACAAATGTAACCAGCATTAGTAAGGGGTATTCACGCCCGGATTTGAACCCAGGCGTTCAGCGGCGGACATGCTAACCTCTGCGCCACGGTGGCCTCCAATGTTTGATGATATTTATATTGGGAGGTGAGGGTCGGTCCCCCAAAAAACCATTGTTTTGAGTCCTTTATTGTCGCGATCTACATGTCCTGCTGAAAGGCAGGACGTGAACCAGACACTTGGATCATTATATCAACATTAGATTCGAACTCTACTGTCATAGACCTTTCTTTTAATTCCCATATTATCCCAATCGAATTACACGTCCTATCGCAGGCTCTGATAAATACGTATACTATTTTTCGACGTTGGACATAAATGCCCGTTTTGGGGGTTTTGAAGGTTGGGTATACACCTTGGACCAAATTCTTATAATAGATATGTACTCAACTTCCAAATGCCTTTAATTTGATGCCCATATTGTCCCAATCGAAAAATATGTCCTGTTGAGGCGTTTTGGGGGGTGAGGAGCGATTTTGAGGAGGATTTTGTCAGATTTTAAGTTTACTTAAAATTTTTTTTTCTTTTGATACCCAAAGCGGTGAAAGTGTCCAGTGGGGAATCCTCCCCTTCCAACAATTTTGGTGAGAGGGAGGGTACCACCCCCCCCCCCCCCCCCCCCCCCCCCCTTTCGAATAATCAAAAATTGTGATATCCTATTTTCACCGGGTTTCAAACTCTAGCCATGTCTGTCCGTCCGTCTGTCGTAAGCACGATAGCGATCGAACCCGTAAAGCTAGCCGCTTATTTTTGCACAATTAATGGTTTGCACAATTAATGATGTTTTGCACAGATAATGATGTAGGTCGTTGGGAATTTCAAATGGGTCATATCGGTTCATTTTTCGATATAGCTCACATATGAACCGATGTCCCGATTTGAGATCGGTTTGAGCCCTATGAAACCAAAAATTGAGGCTTCATGGGACTCAAGACCATGCAGCCTCAATTTTTGCCTGATTCGGGTAAAAATTTGCACTTATTGTTATGTAATGACTTCCAACAACTGGACCAAGTCCGATCCAAATCCGTCTACAACCTGATATAACTCCCATATAAAACGGTCTCTCGATTATCCTTATTCGGTTCCTTGAAGCCGTAATTTTTGTTGGTTTCACATAAGTTTGATATGTAGAATAAAATTATGCCCTTCAATTAAATAGTGGCGGGTTTCCAAGTATCGGACCAGCCTATCTTAGCACGCTTTTTTCAAAATTAGCTATTTCAGGAGTTTTTTTTTCAAAATTTGTTATTAAAAGGACATTTTGAAAAAAAAATTTTCTTTCTTTCCGAAATTTTCTGTTTATAGGAAATTTTGTCAAAATATGTTTTTTAAAGGAAATTTTGTCAAAATTTTTTAAATAAAGAAAATTGTATCCAATTTAGTTTTTTATTACTTTTTAGAGCAAAATTTCCCTATATTAAAATTTGTTTCATCCAAATTTCCTATTTTTAGAACTTTTTGTAAAAATTTTCTTTTTTCGTTTCTCTCTTAAAGTTACAAACTATTCCACTTCATCATAATACCCTCTACCTTTGTAGGGTATCCAAAAAACAATCAGCAAGGCTCAAATGGGCATCAGCAGTAGTAGGAGAGATACTATTTATGTGTTTTTACAAACTGCCACTACACACACGCACACACACCCTCTCACTGTGTCAGTGTGTATTGTGTTTTTCATTTCATTTACGATATTGAATGGAGACTGCTTTGTTTTTATTTTACCTCCATACCCTATACCACTTTTGATTGCCAACGGGTTTGATTGCCCATTTTTTATTGATAGTCTTTGTGCTTCTTACAACATTTATAACATAAACAAATTATGTACGTGATTTTACAGGTTTTATCGAGTTCAGAGGTTGTTCTACATACAAATAAACACACCACTACCACTATGGCCTGTCTGCATTTATTCGATAACACGATATCAATTTGAGAAGATAGGGTCAAAGAAGTCACATCAAAAGTAACAAAGAGAAAAAAAAACAAATACACAAGAATTTATGTATACTTGATACTACATACCACGCATACATATGTATAAGCTTCATGTAAGGCAGGCAATATACTCGTAATCATATTCACAATGTTTTATCCTATTCACTATAGGGGGCATTGGCAAAAGGTTAAGGCAGGATTTCAAGTTGGTAGAGAGATAAAATTTTACATGATAATTAAATTTTAAGGGCATTTAAAATTTTTTTACAAAAAAATTCTATGAATGTTAGTATTGACAAAATCTTCTTATATATAAAAATCAATTTATGTTTGTTTGTTCCATATAGACTCAAAAAAACGGCTGAACTGATCACCTTTAAATTTTCACACATTGTGTAGGTTGGTCTGGAAGGAAACATAGGCTATATAATTTTTTGATATTTGGAGGGAGGCGGACCCTTCCCCTTACCCCAAAAGTACCACCCAAAAATAAAAGTGTTCCGATCGGGACAATATGGAACTCAAATTAAAGGTATTCAGGAGTACAGTACAAATTACTTTTTAAAAAACTAGGGGGCCGCCCCAACCCCAAAACACCCTAAAATATGTTTATTGGACGATCATGACAATATGGGACCCAAATGAATGGTATTCGGAAAAAGATTGCGAATATAGTCAGGAAGAAGGAATAGGCTTTATAATTTGGTGATATCGGATGGGGGCGGACCCTCCCCCGTTATCACAAAAACACCACCCAAAATCAAAGGTGGACGGATAAAGACAATATGGATATCAAATGAAAGGTAATAAAGAGTAGAATACGAATATGGTATCAAAAATTGGATCCAAGTACCCACGAAGTCGCCCTAACCCCAAAACTTCTACAAGCAGAAAAATTGAACGTCCATATCAATATGGGGCTCAAATGAGAGGTATTCGGGATTAGTTTACGAATCTGCCATGCAAAATTATATTGAAGGATAGCGAGTCACACCAACCCCCCAAAAATGCCCCAAATGGGCATATGACCCATCATGTCTATATGAGACTTGGTTTGTATGTTTGTTTCGCAGAATCAAAAACGACTGAAACGATTTTCTTAAAATTTTCACAGAATGTGTGGGTTTTTGTGAAAGCCAACGTAGGTTATATAATTTTTAGATACCAGATGGTGGCAGACCCTCCCCCTTTCCCCAAAAACGCCACCCAAAACCAAAAGTGTGCTGATAGGTACAATATGGGTATCAAATTAAATGTATTGGAGACTAGAAAACGAATATCGCATTAAATTTTGGGTTCAAGTACCCAGCGAGCAGCCCCAACACCATACACCTCTAAACAGATATATTCGACGTTCCTATCAATATGGGAATCAAATGAAATGTATTCGACAGTATATTACAAATATGGCTTAAGAAATTAGGTCCAAGTAATGGGAGGTCGCCCCACTCCCAAATATCTCCAAATGGGCATATCAGCCGACCATGGCTATATGGGATGCAAATGAAAGATATTTGGGAGTACATTGCGAATATGACATTAAAAAAAAAATATGACATTTAAATAAATAAAAATACGTCGAATTTAAATGTTATTTGGTAAATTGATCCACTATGGCAATATGGGACTCAAATGAAAGGTATTTGAGAGTAGAAAACGAATTTGATATCCAATTTTGGAGCCAAGTGTTTGGGGGTACGCCCTAAAGTACCCCCTAAACTGTACTTCATTTCCGATTGTATACAAATCTCAAATCAACGGTATTTGGGAGTAATGATCGAATTTTTACATCTATTTTCAGGACAAAGTGCCAGTGACCGCCCCAGCCCCAAAATAACCTCCAAATGGTTCATACTTACCAACCCTGGCAATATGGGGCTCAAATTAAAGGGATTTGAGAGTGGAGCACGAATTTGAGTCAAAATATCTGAGGTGCCCTCCCTCCCCTAAAAAGCATTTCTCATTACACTAATTTTCAAAAACACCAGAACTCGGAGATTGGTAATTTGATATGTTCGACAATTTATTGCACTCTCCCAATCACCAAAAACAAAACATGGTGTCTTTGTTGAGGTCAGGTGCCTCGAGAGCCGCCCGAAACCCGTCAAATTGGTATATAGACCAATCACTACAATTTAGAACTCAAACGAAAGGTGCTTGAGAGAAAAAGCGAATTCGATAACCAATCGAAGACCCATGTATTTGAAGAGCCGACACACCCCAAAATACATACCAATTATAAAAAAAATATAAAAAATATTTGGGTTGGAAATTGATTGATTTTCGGGAAATTGATATTCATTTTCGGGACAAAGACCCTGAAGTGGATCCCACCCTCAAATACAACTTATTTACCTATCATGCCATTATAGGGCTCATATTTTTTTGAAAGTTGAAAAATAGAAATACCCCCTTAAGCGGAAATATTAACTAATACGGAAAAATACGTCTCAAAAGAAAGGCCCCGGAAAAAATTTGGCCCGGAACCGAGCAGGAGCAAACTTCTCACATATCAATAAGTGCTTTAAGTTAAAACTCAATGATAAAGTACCCTTTTTATTGCCGAGCCCGAAAGACGTGTCCCATCTCGACATCGACAACTCTTTGGGAAAAATTTTTTACATGACCATGCGTACACTGCTTTAAATTTTGTCCGATGTTGTCACCAGGATTCGAACACAGTCGTTCAGCGGACACAGGCTACAGAGGCACGAATACGATATTCACATTCAGGGCGAAGTGCCCCCACCCTAAAAAGATATTAGAGAGTTAAAGAAGACGCAGCGGAGCGGGCCCGGTTCGTCTAGCAAATGTTAACAAAAGTTCCTATAAATAGAAAATTTCAACAAAATTTCCTATAAATAACAAATTTCGACAAAATTTCCTATAAATGGCAAATTTCGACAAAATCATATATATAAAATTCAAAAATTGTTTGTGTGTTTGTTTGTTTGTTTGTCGGTTTGTTCCTTATCTTGAAATTTTCACAGATTGTGTAGTTTGATCCGAAAGGAAACATAGGCTATATCATTTTTTGATATCGGGAGGGGGGCGGACCCTCCCCCTTACCCCAAAAGTACTACCCAAAAATAAAAGTGGACCGATCGGGACAATATGAGATTCAAATGAAAGGTATTCAAGAGTAGAGTACGAATTTCATAATAAAGAGTACGAATTTCATAATAAAAGTTAGGTCCAAGTACCTGGGGGGCCGCCCAGCCCCAAAACCCCTTAAAATAGGTTTATTTGAGATCATGGCAATATGAGACTCAAACGAAAGGTATTCGGGAGTATATTACGAATATGGTCAGGAAGTAGGAATAGGCTTTATAATTTATTGATAACGGAACGGGGGCGGACCCTCCACCGTTACCCCAAAAACACCACCCAAAATCAAAAGTGGACCTTTAGGGACAATATGGGTATCAAATGAAAATTATGTGGGAGTAGATAACAAATCTGGCGTACAAATTCATGTCGATGTATAGGGAGTCACTCTATCCCCTACAAAAACGCCCAAAATGGACACATAAGCCAATCACGAATATATGGGACTCGGTTTGTTTGTTCCGACTGAAAACGGCAGAACCGATTTTCTCGAAATTTTCGCATATTGTGTAGGTTGGTCTGAAAGGAAACATAGGCTATATATCGGAAGGGGAACGGACTCTCCCCCTTATGCCAAGAACACAATCCAAAATCAAAAGTGGACCGATCGGGACAATATAGGTATCAAATGAAAGGTATTGGAGAGTAGAATACGAATATGGTGTTGAGCCTAAGTACCCATCGGGCCGTCCCAGCCCCAAAACTCCCCCAAACAGACATATTGGAGGTTCATTTCAATATGGGGCTCAAATGAAACGTAGTCGGGAGTACATTTCGATTCTGGCATACAAAATCAGATCGAAGTATAAGTGGTCACGCCACCCCTCAAAAACTTCATTGGGTCCCTTATGACTATATGATACTTGGATGAACCGAATTTACCTAGCGGGTAGAAGAAAACGAGTTAGATATCAATCCCCAAACCGGAGATGTTTGCCGACTCTGGGAATATGGGGCTCAAATGAAAATACCTTTCATTTGAGCCCCATATTCCCAGAGTCGGAATATGAGTCGAAGACCACGAATCTGGTATCAACATTCGGCACCAACTTCCTAGGAGACGTCCCATCTCCATAAAAACCCCCAAAAAGTACGAATTCCTTCACCTTGACAATTTGGGTCTTAACGAGAGCTGTGCTAGATATTAATAGTTTTTAGGGCCCACACCCCAAACCTGACATATTAGCTGACTTTTGCAATAAGGGGTTCCAATGAAAGGTATTTGAGATTAGAAAACTTATTTGTTACCCAAATCAATCCAGAGTTCAAATAAACGATATTTAAGAGTAGAGCACGATGCTGATATATATTCATGGCTAAGTGTTTGGGGGACCACCCCACCCCACTTCCCGAAACGCCTCTATATCGGCCATATTTACTGAACATGTCAATGTGGGTCTCAAACGAAAGGTATTGGGGAGTAGAGCACGAAATTGATACCCACTTTCGGCACCAATTTTCTGGGGGCCTTCCCCTTCCCCAAACCACCCCACAAACAGCAATTATTTACTAACAATCTCAATATGGGGCTCAAATAAAGGTATTTAGAGTAGAGTAGATATGAATCTGATATCCAAATTGGGGGACCATGTATTTGACGCACCGTCCCTTCTCCAAAGAATTTTCAAAAATTTCCTAAAATAACAAATTTTAACAAAATTTCTTATAAATAACAAATTTCGAAAAATTTTCTTATAAATAACAAATTTCAACAAAACTTGCCATACATATAAAATTTTGACAAATTTCGTATAATTACCAATTTTCGAAAATTTTGAAAAAATTTCCCATAAATAGCAAACATTTTGACAACATTTCCTATAGTAGCAAATTTTGACTACATTTTCTGTAAATAGCATATTTATAAAAAATTTCTGCAAATAGTAAATTTTTATAAAAATTTCTACAAATAGCATATTTTTACCAAATTTTCTATAAATTTTGCAATTTTGACAAAATTTTTCAAAAATTTCAAATGTTGAAATAATTTCCCATAACCGAAAAGTTTGACAAAATTTCCTACAAATACCAATTTTCTAAAAAAGAATACTTAAAATAGCAAATTCTTACAAAAAGTTCCCTTTAAATAACAAATTTCGAAAATTTTTCTATAAAAAGCAAAATTTTGACAAATTTTTATAAAATATCCCATGAAATGCAAATTGTGGCAAAATTTTCTATCAATAGCCACTATGACTAAATTTCTCACAAATTGCAAATTTTTTTTAATAGAATTAAATTTTTACGAAATTTTTATCACTTTTCCGTTTTGTTACTTTCATGATGATCTCTGTAGTATTTGTTGCTGTTCTTAAAGATACAGTTCACTGGTTGCCAAATATAAATCTGTTAATGGTCATTACAGGGATAACCACTACTCGAAACGGTAACGAGACAGATAAGAACATAAAAAGAACATCCATTGAAGATTTCAGTTGCTTGTTTTGCGATTTTCATTGTAATGTGTAATGCTCATTTTAATAGCAGCAGCAGCAGCAAACGAAACATAAAAAGGCAGTCATTGATTAAACAACATTTTCATTCATTCGTTCATTCACAATCCAATTAATTTCGTTGCTTGTTTTTTTTTCACTTCGTCACAATCAAATGAATACTTATATGAATGGATAGATGTACTTGATGCCATTCAAGTGTGGTAGTACACGGCTGTGATTAAAACAGATATACATTTGCAATAAAAGAACAAGAACAAACTTGTTTTTATACCCACCACCGAAAGATGGGGGTATATTCATTTTGTCATTCCGTTTGCAACACATCGAAATATCCATTTCCGACCCTATTCTTGATCAGCGTAAAAATCTAAGACGATCTAGCCATGTCCATCCGTCTGTCTGTTGAAATCACGCTACAGTCTTTAAAAATAGAGATATTGAGTTGAAATTTTGCACAGATTATTGTTTTTGTCCATAAACAGGTTAAGTTCGAAGGTGGGCTATATCGGACTATATCTTCATACAACCCCCATATAGACCGATCCGCCGATTTAGGGTCTTAGGCCCATAAAAGCCAAATTTATTATCCGAATTTGCTGAAATTTAGGACAGTGCGTTGTGTTAGGCCCTTCAACATCCTCCCTCAATTTGGTCTAGATCGGTTCAGATTTGAATATAGCCCCCATATAGACCGATCCGCCGATTTGGAGTCTTAGGCCCATAAAAGCCACATTTATTATCCGATTTTCCTGAAATTTAGGACAGTGTGTTATGTTAGGCACTTCTACATTCTTCTTCAATTTGCCCCAGATCGGTCCAGATTTGGATATAGCTGCCATATAGACCGATCTCTCGATTTAAGGTTTTGCGCCCATAAAAGGCGCATTTATTGTCCCATGGCGCCGAAATTTGGGACAGTGAGTTGTGTTAGGCCCTTCGACATCCCTCGTCAATTTGGCCCAGATCGGTCCAGATTTGAATATAGCTGCCATATAGACCGTTCTCTCGATTTAAGGTTTTCCGCCCATAAAAGGCGCATTCATTGTCCGATGTCGCCGAAATTTGAAACAGTGAGTTGTGTTAGGCCCTTCAACATTCTTCTTCAATTTGGCTTAAATCGGTCCAGATTTGCATATAGCTGCCATATTGAACGATCTCTCGATTTAAGGTTTTGGGCCAATAAAAGGCGTATTTATTGACCGAAATTTGGAACAGTGAGTTGTGTTGGGCCCTTCGACATTCTTCTTCAATTTGGCTTAAATCGGTCCAGATTTGGATATAGCTGCCATATAGACCGATCTCTCGATTTAAGGCTTTGGGCCAATAAAAGGCGCATTTATTGACCGAAATCGCCGAAATTGGGAACAGTGAGTTGTGTTGGGCCCTTCGACATTCTTCTTCAATTTGGCTTGAATCGGTCCAGATTTGAATATAGCTGCCATATTGACCGATCCCTCCATTTAAGGTCAAAATATTTCATATAACTGCTATGGGGCATAAAGTATGCATTTTTCGCAGGATTTACATATATACCCGAGGTGGTGGGTATCTAAAGTTTGGCCCGGCCGAACTTAAACCCTTTTTATACCCTCCACCATAGGATGGGGGGTATACTAATTTCGTCATTCCGTTTGTAACTACTCGAAATATTCGTCTGAGACCCCATAAAGTATATATATTCTTGATCGTCGCAACATTTTATGTCGATCTAGCCATGTCCGTCCGTCTGTCCGTCCATCCGTCTGTCCGTCCGTCCGTCTGTCCGTCCGTCCGTCCGTCTGTCCATCCGTTGGTCTGTCCGTCCGTCTGTCGAAAGCACGCTAACTTCCGAAGGAGTAAAGCTAGCCGCTTGAAATTTTGCACAAATACTTCTAATTAGTGTAGGTCGGTTGGTATTGTAAATGGGCCATATCGGTCCATGTTTTGATATAGCTGCCATATAAACCGATCTTGGGTCTTGACTTCTTGAGCCTCTAGAGTGCGCAATTCTTATCCGATTGGAATGAAATTTTGCACGACGTGTTCTGTTATGATATCCAAAAACTGTGCCAAGTATGGTTGAAATCGGTCTATAACCGATCTTGGGTCTTGACTTGACTTGACCGATCTTGGGTCTTGACTTCTTGAGCCTCTAGAGGGCGCAATTCTTATCCGATTTGAATGAATTCTTGCACGATGTATTTTGTTATGATATCCAACAACTGTTCTGAGTATGGTTCAAATCGGTCCATAACCCGATATAGCTGTCAAATAAACCGATCTTGGGTCTTGACTTCTTGAGCTTCTAGAGGGCGCAAGTCCTATTGGATTTGGCTGAAATTTTGCGTGACGTATTTTATTCTTACTCTCAACAACTTTGTCAAATAAGGTTCAAATCGGTTCTTAACCTGATATAGCTGCCATATAAACCGATCTGGGATATTGACTTCTTGAGCCTCTAGAGTGCGTAATTATTATCCGATTTGCCTGAAATTTTGTACGACAGATCCTCTCATGACCATCGACATACGTGTTTATTATGGTCTGAATCTGTATATAGCCCGATACAGCTCCCATATAAATCGATCTCTCTATTTTACTTTTTGAGCCCCCAAAGGGCGCAATTCTTATTCGAATTAGCTGACATTTTACACAGGTCTCCAACATATAATTTAATTGTGGTCCAAACCGGACTATATCTTGTTATCGCTCTAATAGCGGGGCAAATCTTTTCTTATATCCTTTTTTGCCTAAGAACAGATGCCGGTAAAAGAACTCGACAAATACGATCCATGGTGGAGGGTATAAAAGATTCGGCCCGGCCGAACTTAGCACGCTTTTACTTGTTACTTGTTGTTTTTTTTTTTTTGTTAAGGGAAATAATTAAACTGATAATCTGTTAATATAGAAAAAAATTGAAAAAAACATTAGGATTGCAAATTTGTGTAGTTAAAGTTAGAAAAAATGGCCTTTCTATCGAATTTTAGGGTTTTCCCTTGAGAGTAAATCGTTATTAGGTTTGTGTTCATATTTAGCATTTTCTTCCAATTTTTCAACATAATCTTTTCCACGTTTTAGTTGTTATCTAAAGCACTTTACGTTATCAAAGTCAGGATATATTTCATACAGCCCGACATATGGTTTACGAAGAATTTTTCCCTCGAACACTCCAAGTACTTCAACTCGTTTATTTTGGCTAAACCTACTACAGTGGAACTCTCATCAAACAATCTTCAGTGCAACATTAAGTTGATTGAATGTAACACGTTACACCCATTTCACAGCCACTGGTCGAATTTTTCTCTAGAACACTCCAAGTACTCGTTTGTTTTCGTGAAAAGCTCCTATTGCAGAGTACTCTCTTCAAACAATCATCATTTCAGCATGACGTTGGTAACAAGAATCACTACCACTTATCTAACTGCCACTGGCCGATTAAGGATTCCATTGGGTTAATAAGATAAGAATAAGAACCAGCTGTAAATGGATAGACATGTTTCATACGGCAAGGTTTATTATTACATTATTATTCCTTAGAGTTCGACCACAGATATTCTCGCTTCATATTTTCGCCTTAAAATCACCTAACTTCAATATTAATACCCTCTCCCACCAAAGTACTCATCTGGCACAAACTCCATCCCCTCAAACATTTGGTGTTCTTAATTCACTTTTAATCTTAAAGTCTCGGTGGTTTTCTGTTTTTTTCCTTCTACTGGTTATCGACTTCGAGTCAGTCATAGTATGTAGCTTAACTATGTATAATTAAAATCAGTGCATCCTTAATGTCCCCGATGAGAGAGTTGTGGCAAAATTGGTTTGGTTGTTGTTTTTCGTGTGTGTGTGTGTGCGTTGACATATTTGACTTACCATCATTTTCCATGCAAGGTTCACCCGGCGTTGAGCATATAGCAAAAACGTACGTCTGGTTATCTCGTTTCAATTCCAACTTTGTATCCTTCAAAGAACTCATATCGATGCTGAACGACAAGATATTATAATGAAATGAAAAGAGAAAAGTGAAAAAAAAAATCGTTTATTAAGTTAAGATACAAATTAAAAGAGGGCAAAAACCCACTGAAAAAGATAAATCAATACGTAAACGGTTAAATGCATTACATACAACTTTAATGATGAGCATGTGAAGAGCAAAAACACAGTTAAAGGCATGAGGTATGAAAAAAGAAAACTCGTTTGGGTCAAATCTTAAACAACCCTTCCAAAAATGGTCAACAGGACATACTTGACATGGATGTTGTTTGTATATCAATCAGCATATGTGAAACGTTGAGAGCAAAAAAGCCTTAACTGCAAAGTGTATGAAAAAATTAAGCTCGACTGGGTCGAATCTTAAATAACTCTTCCAAACAACTCTTGCTTCAACAGAGCATAATTGATATGGATGTGGTAAATCAGAACCTAAATAGGCAGGTCAATATTAAAACTCGGCCAAGATTCGATTTACAACTGAGTAGCTAGCTCGAAGAGATTAGCTAAAAAGTCTTCCATGGACTTACATGACCGTTTGAAGCGTATTATGGGGTTTATGTGGCCCTCCGAACAATTCGTCCCAAATATAAATATCAGATTTTACCTTACGTTTAAGTCCCATTTTGTAGAAATCGGTTATACTTGACATGGATGTTGTATATTAGCATATGTGAAACGTTGAAAGCAATAAAGCCTTAACTGCAAAGTGTATGAAAAATTAAGCTCGACTGGGTCGAATCTTAAATAACTCTTCCAAACAACCCTTGCTTCAACTTGACATGGATGTGGTAAATCAGAACATAAATAGGCAGGTCAATATTAAAACTCGGTCAAGATTCGATTTACAACTGAGTAGCTAGCTCGAAGACCTTAGCTAAAAAGTCTTACAAGGGCTTACATAATCGTTTGAGGGGTATTATGGAGTTTGAGTCATTTTAACTTACGTTTAAGTCCCATTTTGTACAAATCGGCCATACTTGACATGGATATTGTATATCAGCATATGTGAAACGTTGAGAGCAAAAAAGTCTTAACTGCAAAGTGTATGAAAAAAATTAAGCCCTTCCAAACAACCCTTGCTTCAAGAGACCATACTGGACATGGATGTTGTAAATCAGAACATAAGTCCGCATGTCAATATTCAAACTCGGCCAAGGACTCGATTACATTGAATGATCACGCTATAATATGTTAGGTCGATTTACAACTGAGTAGCTAGCTCGAAGTGCTTAGCTAGAAAGTTTTCCAAGGGCTTACATAATCGTTTAAGGGATGTTATAGGGTTTGAGTGGCCCTCCGAACCACTCGTCCCAAATGCAAATATCAGATTTTAACTTACATTTGATTCGGGGTTTGTACATATCGGCCTATATTTGGTAATTTTGGGGGTTTAAATGCCCTTCCCAGCCATTCCTACATATTCGTCCGCTTTCTGAGTTCAGGGGTTATGAAGGCAGATGGTCGGTCAATGGATAGAATTATGGCGAAATATGAAATGACAGGAGGTTAGCATGTCGCCTATGACGCTGAAAGCCTGGGTTCGAATCCTGGCGAGGACAACAGAAACAAGTAAAAGCGTGCCGGGACGAAACTTATATACCCTCCACCATGGATCGCATTTGTTGAATTCTTTTCCCGACATCTCTTCTTAGGCAAAAAAGGATAAAAGAAAAGATTTGCTCTGCTGTTAGAGCGATATCAAGATATGGTCCGGTTCGGACCACAATTAAATTATATGTTGGAGACCTGTGCAAAATGTCAGCCAATTCGAATAAGAATTGCGCCCTTTGGGGGCTCAAGAAGTAAATAGAGAGATAGATTTATATGGGAGCTGTATCAGGCTATAGACCGATTCAGACCATAATAAACACGTATGTTAATGGTCATGAGGGGATCCTTCACGACCTCTAGAGACTTAAGCAGTCAAGATCCCAGATCGGTTCATATGGCAGCTATATCAGGTTATTCACCGATTTGAACCTAATTTAGCACAGTTGTAAGAATCGGATAAGAATTGCGCCCTCTAAAGGCTCAAAAAGTCAAGACCCAAAATCGGTTCATATGGCAGATATATCAGATTATTGACCGATTTGAACCTAATTTAGCAAAATTGTAAGAAGTCATAGCAAAACACGTCGTGCAAAATTTCATTCCAATCGGATAAGAATTGCGCCCTCTAGAGGCTCAAGAAGTCAAGACCCAAGATCGGTTTATATAGCAGCTATATCAAGTTATAGACCAATTTGAACCTAATTTAGCACAACTGTTGGAAGTTACAGCGAAACATGTCGTGCAAAATTTCATTCCAATCGGATAAGAATTGCGCCCTCTAGAGGCACAAGAAGTCAAGACCCAAGATTGGTTTATATGACAGCTATAGTAGGTTATTGACCGATTTGAAGCTAATTTAGCACAACTGTACGAAGTCATAGCAAAACATGTCGTGCAAAATTTCATTCCAATCGGATAAGAATTGCGCCCTCTAGAGGCTCAAGAAGTCAAGACCCAAGATCGATTTATATAGCAGCTATATTAGATTATTGACCGATTTGAACCTAATTTAGCACAACTGTTGGAAGTTACAGCAAAACACGTCGTGCAAAATTTCATTCCAATCGGATAACAATTGCGCCCTCTAGAGGCTCAAGAAGTCAAGACCCAAGATCGGTTTATATAGCATCTATATCAGGTTATGGACCAATTTGAACCATACTTGGCACAGTTGTTGGATATCATAACAAAACACGTCGTGTAAAATTTCATTCCAATCGGATAAAAATTGCGCCCTCTAGAGGCTCAAAAAGTCAAGACCCAAGATCGGTTTATATGACAGCTGTAGTAGGTTATTGACCGATTTGAACCTAATTTAGCACAACTGTTGGAAGTTACAGCAAAACACGTCGTGCAAAATTTCATTCCAATCGGATAACAATTGCGCACTCTAGAGGCTCAAGAAGTCAAGACCCAAGATCGGTTTATATAGCATCTATATCAGGTTATGGACCAATTTGAACCATACTTGGCACAGTTGTTGGATATCATAACAAAACACGTCGTGTAAAATTTCATTCCAATCGGATAAAAATTGCGCCCTCTAGAGGCTCAAGAAGTCAAGACCCAAGATCGGTTTATATGACAGCTATAGTAGGTTATTGACCGATTTGAACCTAATTTAGCACAACTGTTGGAAGTTACAGCAAAACACGTCGTGTAAAATTTCATTTCAATCGGATAAGAATTGCGCCCTCTAGAGGCTCAAGAAGTCAAGACCCAAGATCGGTTTATATGGCAGCTATATCAGGTTATGGACCGATTTGAACCTAATTTAGCACAACTCTTGGAAGTTACAGCAAAACACGTCGTGCAAAATTTCATTCTAGTTGGATAAGAATTGCGCCCTCTAGAGGCTCAAGAAGTCAAGACCCAAGATCGGTTTATATGGCAGCTATATCAGGTTATGGACCGATTTGAACCATAGTTGGCACAGTTGTTGGATATCATAACAAAACACGTCGTGTAAAATTTCATTCCAATCGGATAAGAATTGCGCCCTCTAGAGGCTCAAGAAGTCAGACCCAAGATCGGTTTATATGGCAGCTATATCAAAACATGGACCGATATGGCCCATTTTGTGCAAAATTTCAAGCGGCTAGCTTTACTCCTACGAAAGTTAGCGTGCTTTCGACAGACAGGCGGACGAACATGGCTAGATCGACATAAAATGTCACGACGATCAAGAACATATATACTTTATGGGGTCTCAGACCAATATTTCGAGTAGTTACAAACAGAATGACGAAATTAGTATACCCCCATCATATGGTGGAGGATATAAAAAATTGTCAGCCAGGGTTATTCTCTCCTAATGCTGACGACATTTGTGAGGTACTATGCCATGCAAAAACTTTTCCCCCAAGAGGTGTCGCTCTGCGGTCCGCCGTTCAGACTCGGCTACAAGAAGGAGGCCCCTTTTGATTGAGCTTAAGCTTGAATCGGACAGCACTCATTGATATGTGAGAAGTTTGCCCTGGATATTGGATATTTTGGCCTCTAACAGTTAAACCATAGAAATTTTCGATTCAATACTAAGACAGAAATTCTAGCCAAGGCAATAGTGGAGGCCTCTCTAGTATATCGCAAAAGCATTGGAACGGTCCTTCAGGCAGATTTTGCTTAGTGAAAGTGCACATTTTTCTTGAAAATATTGGTAAATTACTATGAAAGACTGAAAATGGTCTCGGCAGATCGGCAGTCTATATGGCAGCTATATCGAACTATAGTCCGGTTCGGTCATCGGTAGGTATAGAGCTCACCGTTCCAAATTTCAGCGAAATCGGGTAATAAATGTGGTTTTTATGTATTTTTAGCCGCTCTTTCCATACAAGTACGACCACAGTGAGGCGGGAAGATGTGGACCACATCCACTAGAGCATTGGAGACTATTATTAGACTTAATGCCATTAGAGAGTGAATAGACGATGGGCGAAGGTAATACCATCGCAAAACCTGTATAGATTGGAAAAGGTTTAGAATCTGATACCAGAGCCTACACTTGACGACGAGTGGGAAGCACTGTTGCCAACTGCAAATGATTGGTTGTTGTTGTAGCTGTGTGTTATACACTGAGACGGCAGCTCTTGCCGATGAAGGACTTCATCGGATCAATCCGGTACATAAAACTGGCTGCCATGGGATTACTTGTTGTCTTGGATTAATGAAATGCTGGTGTTTTCATCTGGAAGTTTATACTACAAGGATGGATCAAAGCTAAAGGTCCCAGTGGGCCTGGCGGTGTATATTGAGGACCTAGGGACTGAGATGTATTCCGACTACCTGACCGTTATATAGTCCTGCGGGCGATTACTAATGTGTGAGTTGTTCATTACGAACAATGAACTAGTAATCAGGGCTATAATAACTAGGATAGTAAGGTCAGGGGCGGTTCTGGAGTATAGGAAGGAGAGGATGGCACGTTCCTCACCGTATTGCAAAAGAAACTTGGTGAATGCCTTTCGGGGCAGTGCATTTAAAGTTAAAAGCGTTAAAAGCGATGAACGCATGTAGCTTTGTAGAGCAATGAAACTGTCTGTAGGACAACGAAAATCCTAGGAGTGATCCGGATAGTAAAAACAAGTAAAAGCGCATTGAGTTCGGCCACTTTTCTTTGAATGATATTTTTAAATATATGTGAGATAGAGATTATCATGTCCGCCTATGACGCTGAACGTCTGAGTTCGAAACCTGTAAATAACATGAGAAAACAAAATTTCGGAGGTGGTTATCCCCTTCTAATGCTGGTGACCTTTGTGAGGTACTATGCCATGTAAAACCTTATCCCCAAAGAAGTGTCGCATTGCGGCATGCCGTTCGGACTTGGCCATAAAAAGAAGGCCCCTCATCATAGAGCTTAAACTTGAATCGGACAGCACTGATTGATGTGTGAAAAGTTTGCCCCATGTTCCTTAATAGAATGTTCATGGGCAAATTTGCATTGCATTTGCAGATCTACAGATACAGATGGACTACGGTCATGACTTTTAAAAGACATAAAAAATACCACGTTTAAAATTTCAGCCAAATAATTGCGACCCTTAGAGGCTCAATAAGTCAAATCGGGAGATCGGTTTAAATGGGTGCTATACCAGGTTATAAACCTATTTGGATTATGGAATGGTTTTTGGAACCCATAGCAAAACTTTACGTTCAAAATTTGTGCCAAATCGGATAAGTATTGCGCCCTCTAGGGTCTCAAGAAGTCAAGATCCGAGAACGGTTAAATGGCTACTATATCAGGTCATGAACCGATTTGAGATATACTTAGCACAGTTATTGGAAGTTAGATGAGAACACCTTATGCGAAATTTTAGCCAAATCGGGCAAATTTTCGCCCTCTAGATGCTCAAGAAGTCAAGATCGGTTTTTATGGCAGCTATATCAGGTCATGAACCGATTTGGACTTTACTTAGTTATTATTGGAAGTCAGAACGATTACATCTCCTGCGAAATTTCAGCCAAATCGGATAAGAATTTCGCCCTCTAGAGGCTCAAGAAGATCGAAGATCGGTTTATATGGCAGCTATGTCAAAACATGGACCGATATGACCCAACCGACCTTCACTAATAGGAAATATTTGTGCAAAATTTCAAGCGCCTAGCTTTATTCCATCGAAAGTATGCGTGCTTTCGACAGACAGACAGACGGACGGTCATGGTTCAATCAACTCAGAATGAGTTTTTGGGTTTCAGATGAATATTTCGTTGAGTTGCGGTGGAAGGTATAAAAAGGCTAATTATAAGGGAAATTATGATGGAGAAGGGTATACCGGCATCAACCATGCAGGAACTTTGAGCTCCGAAATGTGTTATGTTCATCGTTATCGCGAGAAGCTTGGCTAAGGGCTACAGGCCGCGTCCACAGGTAGCGGGTAATGAAATGCTCCATACGAAGTAACTGTAATTGCAGTTACAGGATCCGGATGACCACGGAGAGGGTGTGGTGCTAACGTGAGGAGGTCGAGTGTGCACATCTTTACTGACAGTAAACTGACCATAAGGGCAATAACAACCAGGTCACGAATAGTCTTGGTGTGTAAGAAGGAGATTAACAGCTTCTCTGAGAATGGCACGATTCGCATCGTTTGGGTGCCGGCCATAGTGGAGTAAGGGAACGGCGAAAATCCCGTGGGGAGATCCGGATTGTGAGAAGACGAGACTATTGTTGAAAGGAAGCAAGCAGGAGGTCAGTATGGCTTTCAGTATCATAAAAGGACACATAGGACTACAACTTCACTTATGCAAAATCGGTGCGGCAAGTGATAGCATGTGTAGGGCATGCGGGGAAGATGATAAGACGTTGGAGCATTTCCTATGTCATTGCCCGGCTTTCGCGGCTAACAGACACCGGCACTTAGGGGACAAGTGCCGGGGGACACAATACCAGACATAAACCTACTAAGGGGCGGGGTATGGAAAACAATTTGGGATTTCGTAAGCAGCACGGAGTTCCTGACTTATTGGGTTGCCCAAAAAGTAATTGCGGATTTTTTAAAAGAAAGTAAATGCATTTTTAATTAAACTTAGAATGAACTTTAATCAAATATACTTTTTTTACACTTTTTTTCTAAAGCAAGCTAAAAGTAACAGCTGATAACTGACAGAAGAAAGAATGCAATTACAGAGTCACAAGCTGTGAAAAAATTTGTCAACGCCGACTATATGAAAAAAATTACTTTTTGGGCAACCCAATAATTGGCACGACAAGTGACAGGGCGTATTGGGCATGTGGGGAAGATGATAAGATGTTGGAGCATTTCCTATGACAATGAAATTAACGGATCACAACCTTAGTTGGCTCTACGATACCAGACTTGAAGAAACTTAGGGGCATATAATGTAGAACGATTAGGGTTTTTGTGGGTAGCACAGGACTTCGCTTCTCCTGCGGCTGAGAAAGCATGACTTAGGACTGCTAATAGGAGTCCTGACTGGTCATTGCAGCGTCAGGTCTTTCACGTCACGCTGTGTGCACGGAGAGGCAGATTTCAGCAGAATCTGGGATGATGAGGAGGAGTTAAAGACGGTCAAAAATCTGCTGTGTCACTGCCCCACAATTGCGAGGAGAAGACACAGCATAATTAGTGAACACTTCTTTCCGAGCCTGGTTTCCCTATAAACCCTTACCACTCTTGTGATTCTGGAGTTCTGTAGAGGCCTGAACTGCAAAACAGGATCATACTCTTGAAAATGAGATTTTTGTTTCTTTTTTTCTTATCTTAGTTTTGTTTTTCTGTCCTTATTTGCTGTCTTGTATCGTTCTGTGGTTTATGTTTATTTATTTTTTTCCTCATCTTCTCCTCGTCTACTTTCTAGGGTCTTCTAGGCGGCTACTATCGATATTGCTAGTAACGTGCCCTCCAACCCTCCAACCTAACCTAACCTAGCACTGAATGCCTAACGTAGATTTTTTTAAGTTACTTTTTTGAGCGTACAATAAACCTATTACCGGCTTAGGTGTGTATTCATAGGAGAATGGGGCGGATAAGTATCCGCACCCTCTTTTCAAATTAACTTAACCTAAAGACGAGTTCTTGTTAAAAGAGTTGTAGAGCTTAATTTATATCAATCTTTAAATTGAAAAATGTTGCAATACTTACATTTCCTTATCGTGGGTGACAGCTGTACATGCTGGCAATTCATTACAGGCATATTGTGTCGGAAACGAGAATGTATAAACACAGTCATCGACCAACCCTGTAAACTCTGGATGGCCATTCTAAAAAGAAATATAAAATGCAAAAATGTTATAACGACAACTACGGAATATAGAACCTAGTGTCAAGTGGGGTCATTTGTGGTTTAAAGATGATATATTTTGTTTACTTCATTACTCAAGGGATTAGTCACAAACTGTATAACCGAGCAAGGAATGTAAGAAGCCAACACATTGAGCAATCGCCGCTAGTGTGTACACTTGAGAGGCTATCTCCTTAGTCTTTATGTTGATCACCTCTATGAAAGGCCAAGGATATATCCTATGCCAAAAATTATTATCCTATCGGTTTCTTTTTTTGGTTGTTGTTGTTGTAACCACATTTCTATGTGGATATGGGATCCTGGACAAGCTCCATGGGTGAGCAAGCTCGTTCCGGTCCATAGGATCGATCGCCGCGGAAACCTCATAGCCGTTGGTTATTTAAAGGCTCCAATAACTCACCTTGTCATATCGAGTATCATAGGCGCTCAGCAGCAAGAGCTGGCGCCAACCGACCTCTCACTGCGCAGTGGCAAACTATTGCCCACTCCATAGAAAATGCCGCGAAATCCGTACTTGGATACCGGAAGCCTCCTCCAAGAAACCCATGGTACGATCAAGAGTGTGGAGAGGCTACTGAAGCCAAGAATGCGGCATATAGAGCAACCCTGCAATCAGTAACAACGCGCCAGATGAAGGAGAGGTATCGGGAGAAAAGGAGAGAGGAGAAACTTCTATTCCGCAGAAAGAAAAAGGAAATGGAAAGATGTGAGTGCGAGCGAATTGAGATATACAGGAGTCAGAATGAAGTCCGGAAATTCTACCAAAGAATTAAACACCAAACGGATGGCTTTGGTGCAGGCAAATCCTCTTGCAGAGACAAAGAAGGAAATCTGGTAACTGACACAGACAACATGCTGGGCATATGGAAAGAACATTTTTTCCAACTGCTAGTGTCCGCTGCTAGTGGCGTCGAAGAGGATACCGCAGAACCAATCACTGATGATGGTATAGAATGTTAACCTCCTAGTCAGAATGGGGTCCAAGTAGCAGTGACCCGACTAAAGAACAACAAGGCAGCAGGAGCCGACGGGTTACCCGCTGAACTATTTAAGACCGGAGGCGAGACGCTGATACGGCGTATGCATCAGCTTATCTGCGCAGTCTGGCTACAAGAACTTATACCCGATGATTGGAACCTGTGTGTGTGTCCACACACAATTGTCCACGTGGTGGATCTTTTTGAGTCCCCTATCGACCCAGCCCCGTTTTGGAAGACTCTCACAGACAAGTTTGTTGGATCACTAAGATCGGAGAAGAACCTCGAGTCCACAGGGTCTGTGCTAACCCAGGCACGAATACATAACCGCAAAAAATTCCACTTGTGTTTCTTAATAGGCTGGTTGATGTTGTAGTCTCATGTTTGCATGTGGAGGTAGCGATGCTCTTCAAGGTACATAGGCGAGCATGTTCGTTCAGGTCCAGGTACAGAAAAAAATGCGAACCAGTTTCAATCACGAAATGAATTGATCCACGGGCAAACTTCTCACACATCAATGAGTGCTTTCCGATTCAAATTTAAACTCAATGATAAGGGACCTTTCATTATGGCCAAGTCCGAACGGCGTGCCACACCTCATTACATTACTTGACCATAAATGGCATGGTACCTCGCAAATGTCGCCAGCATTAAGAGGAGTTAACCACCGCTTTAAATATTGTTCGATGTTCTCGCCGGGATTCGAATGCAAGCGTTCATTGTCACAGGCTGATATAAGCTGCAATGGCACGAATTCAGGTCGAAGTATCCCCAACCTAAAAAGATATTAGAGAGTTAAAGAAGGCGCAGCGGAGCAGGCTCGGTTCGGCTAGTTTAATCTTATATATAAAAATCAATTTGTGTTTGTTTGTAGGTTTGTTTGTTTCTATGTTTGTGTGTTCCTTATCGACTCAGAAACGGCTGAACCGATTTTCTTGAAATTTTCACAGATGGTGGTGGTGAAAATAGGGTACTAAATTTTTTGATATCTGAAGGGGGAACGGACCCTCCCCCTTACCCTAATTTTCAGAAACGCCAGATCTCGGAGATGGGTGTTGCGATTTAAGCAAAATTTAGTATGATCTCATATAGTACCCTAAAAATAAAAATAGGGTACTAAATTTTTTGATATCTGAAGGGGGAGCGGACCCTCCCCCTTACCCTAATTTTCAGAAACGCCAGATCTCGGAGATGGGTGTTGTGATTTAAGCGAAATTTTGTATGCTCTCATATAGTACCCTAAAAATAAAAATTTGGTATCCATCTTTCGGATGGGGTACCTAGGGGGGCCGCCCCACCCTAAATCCTACCAAACATATATATGCACCAATCACGACAATATGGGACTTAAACGAAAGGTATTTAGGTTAAGAAAACGTATCTGATATCCGATTGTCGGACCAAGTGTTAGGGGGAACCCCAACCCCCAAAAAACCCCTAAATCGGACATATTTACCGACCATGGCAATATGGGACTCAAACGAAAGGTATTTGCGAGTAGAATTCGAATCTTATATCCCAATGTGGGACCACGTTTCTGGGGGGTGGACCCCTTCCCCAAAACACCCCCTAAACAGGTCTTATTTACTGACCATGGGAATGTGGGGCTTAAATAAAAGCTATTTGAGTTTAGAATTCGAATCTGATATCCAAATATGGGATCAAGTGTTTGAGGGGCCGCCTCTCCCCAAAAACATACTCCAAAGGGGACAAATTTACGACCATAGTCACATGGGGCTCAAATGAAAGGTCTTTGGGAGTAAAGCACGAATCTGATATCAGTGTTGGGGAAAAGTGTCTATGGGGCCACCCCAGCCCCATAACACCACCCAACCCCCAAAACACCCCTAAATCTGACATATTTACCGACCATGGCAATATGGGACTCAAATGAAAGGTATTTGCGAGTAGAATTCGAATCTTATATCCCAATGTGGGACCACGTTTTTGGGGGTCCACCCCTTTCCCAAAACAACCCTAAATAGGACTTATTTACTGACCATGGGAATATGGGGCTTAAATAAAAGGTATTTGAGTGTAGAATTCGAATCTGATATCCAAATATGGGACCAAGTGTTTGGGGCCGCCTCTCATCAAAAACATCCCCCAGAGGGGACAAATTTACGACCATAGCAATATGGGGCTCAAATGAAAGGTCTTTGGGAGTAAAGCACGAATCTGATATCAATATTGGGGGAAAAGTGTCTATGGGGCCACCCAAGCCCCATTACACCACCCAAATAGTAAGTATTTTCTGACTATTGCAATATGAGGCTCAAATAAGAGGGTTTTTAAAGTGGAACACAAATCCGATATATATTTTCAAGGCCAACTCACTGAGTGGCCGCCCATCCCCCAAAACACCCACCAAGCTGGCCATGTTTGACGACTATGGAAATATATGGGGCTCAAATTAAAGGTATGTGGGAGTAGACCACGTATCAACATTAGGGACCATATGTCTAGGGGACATCCCACCACCATAACAACCCCCAAATAGTACGTATTTGCTCACCAAGATAAGATTAAAGAGAGTGGAACTAAATATTTATAGTTTTTGGGACCAATACCCCAAACCGGACATATTTGCTGACTTTTGCAATAAGGTGTTTAAATGAGATTAGAAAACGAATTTGATATCCAATTTTGAAGCCAATAGCAATATGGGGTTCAAATAAATGATATATAGTTATATGAGAAAAGAGTACGTTGCTGATATATTTGCCGGGCTTAGTGATTGGGTGACCACCCCAATCCCCAAAACACCCCTAAATCGGGCATAATTGCCGACCACATCAATGTGGATCTTAAATGAAAGGTATTGGGGGTAGAGCAAGAATCGATACCCATTTTCAGGAGCAATTTTCTGGGGGTCTACCTACCCCTTTCCCAAAATACCCCACAAACAGCAATTTTTTACTGACCATCACAATATGGGGCTCAAATAAAGGCATTTCGGAGTAGAATACGAGTTTGATATCCAAATGTAGGACCATGTATTTAGAGCATCACCCCTTTCCCAAAACACCCCCAAAGGGAAAAAAATTTTCAACCATGCCAATATGTGGCTCAAATGAAAAGTATTTGAGATTAGAAAACGAATTTGATAACCTATTTTGGGGCCATGTGTTTGGGGGACGCCTCATCCTGTAAACTCCTCTTAAGCCAATGACAATATGGGGTTTAAATAAATGGTATTTGAGAGAAGAGCACGATGCTGATATTTTTTCAGGGCCAAGTATCTAGGGGACCACCTCTCCCCCGAAAACACCACTAAATCAGAAGGGCTGAAATGAAGTATTTTAAGAATGGAGTACACTTTACATCCAAACTTAAATTCGTAGACCAATAAAGTTCATGTGGGATTCAGATAAAGACACTTATATTGTTAAACTGTTAGTCAAGTTAGCATGGTATTTCATGGTACATATTTAAAAGAGATGTTTAGAACTTGCTTGCGTTGCTTAAAAATTGTACTGATGTTGGCATACAACCAATACATAATAACTCAAATACCTACCATAAAATCTCCATCGCAAGTGAAGGTTATCACGGATGTGTAATTTGTTGAACCTTTGCATGGTTCGGCCGAGGGAAGACGCATAATCAGATTTCCATTTTCTATAATTGGATTAGGTTGTGCTGTGCCATAATTGATGAATCTGTAAATAAGTGAGGGAATAATATAATATATGATGGCTACTATTCTATTGGGTTGCCCAAAAAGTAATTGCGGATTTTTTAAAAGAAAGTAAATGCATTTTTAATAAAACTTAGAATGAACTTTAATCAAATATACTTTTTTTGCACATTTTTTCTAAAGCAAGCTAAAAGTAACAGCTGATAACTGACAGAAGAAAGAATGCAATTACAGAGTCAAAAGCTGTGAAAAAATTTGGCAACGCCGACTATATAAAAAATCCGCAATTACTTTTTGGGCAACCCAATATACTATGATGGCTACTATATATCCATCTTACTTACTTTTCTTTATAATTAGCATTAACTTTTTCAAAGCACACACTGCTATCCGGTGGACACATTGCATTCTCACCGTAAAGTACTGGCTTGCAAATGTTTAGAATAAATAGGTCTCCTTTGCGATTAATGGTTCTGAGAAGCAAAGAATGAGAAAAATTAAGCGAAAATTTTCTATAGTAAGAGTTCACATAACATTTACCTGTAGTTCGTATCACTCAGAGGCATTAGATCGAAGACATGATTATTTTTGGGATCATAGACGCTACAATTATTTCCTTTCGTGTTTTCTGGTTCTGGTAGACAGGCCAAAGGTGTTTCAAATGTTATGTAAAATGAGCAGGAATTTTTAGCCTAGAATAATAATAATAGAAAGAAGAATGAAAAGAATAAAGGAAAAAAATAATTATTTTATGGAATAACGTAAAAGGTACGAACGAACCGTACCCGGCAATTAATAGCTATGAGCAACACACAGCCCGGAACTTTGAGGTCCGATCTTTGTGGTGTTCATCGCTGTCACTAGAAGCGCATCCACAGTTTGCGGATAGTAGAATACCCCATATGGAGCAGCTGTAACTGCAGTCACTGGCAATTAGCGGTTTCGAGCGGAGAGTCTCAGTGGAAGGCCTGGCGGTGCCGGCTCTTGCATAAATATTGAATGTCTATGATGTTCGATATGACAAGGCAAGTTATTAACGCCTTTAAGTAATCGCCTATGAATCGCCACCTCCACATAAAGACGTGGCTACAACCAGGGCAGCGGAGTCGAAGTCTTGAAGTCGGAGATGAGCAATTCTCCCTGAAGTCGAAGTCGAAGTCGAGAAAATTATCTCGACTCCGATTCGGAAATGGGGTGGTTCCTGCAGAAGTTTAGCCCTGAATCCCATCTTTATTGGTCTACAAATTTAAGTTTTGATTTCAGCCCGATATTCTCGTGATGTCTGATTTAGGGGTATTTTTGGGGGTAAGGTGGTCCCCAAGACACTTGGCCCTGAAAAAATACCAGCATCGTGCTCTACTCTCAAATGCCATTTATTTAAACCCCATATTGTCATTGGTTTAAGGGGAGTTTATGGGATGAGACGTCCTCCAAACACTTGGCCTCAAAATTGGTTATCAAATTCGTTTTCTAATCTCAAATGCCTTTCATTTGAGCCACATATTGCCAGGCTCAGTAAATTTGTACCATTTGAGGGGTGTTTTGGGGAAGGGGTGATGTCCCCAATTCATGGTCCCACATTTGGATATCAGATTCGTATTCTACTCTCAAATATCGTTATTTCAGCCCCATATTGCGATGGTCAGTAAATAAATGCTGTTAGTGGGGTATTTTGGAGTAGGATTAGATGCCAGAAAATTTGTCCCGAAAATTTGTCCCTCTACTCCCCAATATCTTTCATTTTCGACCCTAATAGACATGGTCGGTAACTATGGACGATTAGAGATGTTTTGGGGGGGGTTTGGGGTGGTCCCCCAAACACTTAGAACTGAAAATATATCAGTATCGCGACCTACTCTCGAATATCATTTATTTGAACCCCATATTGCTATTGGCCTCAAAATTGGATACCAAATTCGATTTCTAATAGACATGGTCGGTAACTATGTACGATTAGAGATGTGGGGGGGGGGTGGTGGGGTGGTCCCCCAAACACTTTTAGAACTGAAAATATATCAGCATCGCGACCTACTCTCAAATATCATTTATTTGAACCCCATATTGCCATTGGCCTCAAAATTGGATAACAAATTCGATTTCTAATCTAAAATACCTTTCGTTTAAATCCTTTATTACAAAATTCAGCAAAATATGTCCGGTATGGGCCCTAAAAACTATCAATATCGAGCTCCACTCTCTTTAAGACCCTAATTGTCATGGGGAGCAAATACTTTCCTTTGTGTTGTTTTAGCCAAATTTTTATGTGAATGTAGCGTTCTTCGTCAAGCTCCTATAGGTGGACAAGCTTGTTCCGGTCCAAAGGAGCGATCGCCGCGGGAACAGGGTGGTCATTGGTTATTTAAAGACGCCAATAACTCGCCTCATAGGCACTCAATATTTGTGCAAGAGTCGGTGCCGCCCGACCTTTCACTGAGACACTCCGCTCGATACCGCTGATTGTCCGCGACTGCCGCTGCAGCTACCCCAGCATGAAGCATTCCATTATCCGCAACCTGTGGATGCGTACGGTAGCTCGCAGCTAAGCTTCTCGTGACAGCAGTGAACATCATACAGATCGGACCTCAATGTTTCAGTGTGGTGCTTACAGCTATCCCCCACATTTGGGGGGTTGTTATGGGGGTGGAACGTCCCCCAGACAGTTGGTCCCGAATGTTGATATGAGATTTGTGCTTTACTCCCAAAGACCTTTCATTTGAGATCGGCAAACATGTCTGGTTTGGGAAGTGTTGCGGGGGATGAGGCGGCCACTCAGTGATTTGGCCCTGAAAATATATATCCGATTGGTGTTCTACTCTAAAATACCTCCTATTTGAGCATCAGCCCCATAGACACTTTTTCCAGAACGTTGATATCAGATTCAAGCTTTACTCCCGAAGACCTTTCATTTCCCACTGGCCATATTGGTATGGTCGTAAATTTGTCCTCTTTGGGGCGTGTTTTAGGGGAGGGGCGGCCCCTTAACACCTGGTGCCACATTTGGATATCAGATTCGTTTTCAACTCGAAAACACCTTTCATTTGAGTCCCATATTGCCATGATCGGTAAATATGTACGATTTAGGGTTTTTTGAGTTGGGGTGGTCCCTCAAACACTGGGTCTGACAATTCGATATCAAATACAATTTCTAATCTTAAATACCTTTCATTCGAGTCCCATTTTTCGTGTTTGCTAGGTTTTGGGGGTGGGGCCTCCTAGGTACCCCTTCCGGATACATATTTTTCTGTTTAGGTTACTATTGTATAAAAAAGCACACAAAATTTCGCTTAAACCCCACCACCCATCTACAAGATCTGGCGTTTCTGAAAATTATGGTAAGGGGGAGGATCCGGACGCCCATCAAATATCAAAAAATGTAGTACTCCCTATACCTCAATTTTCAAAAACGCCATATCTCGAAGATGCGTGCACCGATTTAACCAAAAGCACGAAATTGGTATACCATTTTGGGGTCAAATATCCTGGGGGGACGCCCCATCCGAAAACCCACCCAGATGGACTTGTTTATCGATAGGTACAATACGAGTATCAAATGAAAGTTATTTAAGAGTAGAGTACGAACTTGGTATACAAATTTCGCCCAAAGTATTGGGGGAGGGGTCCCCGACCATCAAGAACCCCCCGACAGTAGTCTTTACTTTGGTCAATATGGGTATCAAATGAAAGGAATTTAAAAGTAGAGTACAAATCTGACATAAAAATGTATCCTTGGTGTTTGAGGGGCCTCCCCAACCCCAAAGCCCCTGGCAGAGCATATTTACCAATTGGGACAATATGGATATCAAATGAAAGGTATTTAAAAGAATAGTAAAAAACGTATTCGTTGGTGTCTGAGGCGAGAGAAAAGGATGATGCCCATATTGCCTAGGCTTAAGGGGAGCCCAGAATCCTCAAGCATTGTAGGTCCTTTTCGAGTCCAATTTTTAGACTAGTTTTACGTTATTCGTAATCTATTCGCCAAAACTTTTCATCTGATACCCATTATGCCTAGGTTGGAGCACCTCATTCCCATTCTATAGTGGTGGATATAGAACATAGCAATGACGTATTCCCAAATATACTCGTATGGCTACTCTGTGTCCACGAAGACACAGGAGAAAGTTTTTGTTGATTTCTAACCAATGTAGGCGCTTTGAGGTTTGATAGGAGAGGAAAGCAAAGAATGATTTTTTTTGCTTGCAATTCCCCTTTGAGTAGCCTAACGGGTGTCTCGACGTAATGGTTTCGACCGAAGTATACAAAAATCCTCTTTGCCCACACATCATATACAGCAATGCAAATTTTGCCCCTGAACATTCCACTAAGGAACAGGGGCAAACTTCTCACATATCAATGAGTGCAGTCCGATTCAAGTTTTAAGCTCAATGATAAGGGGCCTCCTTTTTATAGCCGAGTCCGAACGGCGTGCCGCAGTGCGACACCTCTTTGGAGAGAAGTTTTACATGGCAGGATAGCTCACAAATGAAGCCAGCATTAGTAAGGGGATAACCACCGCTGAACATTTTTTGGTCACGCCTGGATTTTTAAAAAAATAGTTTCTAAAATACTCACATATGATGTGACACGTGATTGATTTTTGTCCAATGTATAATCACAGCCCATAAATACGTGTAGCGTGTAGACGTCATTGGTGTTTGGACATTTTTCACCATTAGAGAATGTAAAATACATTTTCCCATTATGATATTCCAGCTGATGTTTAGTTCCTGGAAAGATATTTTTAAAAATACTGATAGACCTTTGGCCAGAATTCCAAACTTACCCAAAACATATTCCGTATTGTCAGATTTTTTCAAACAAGCCGCCGCATCCGAACGTCCGTGACAAGAACGTTTCAAATTGCCACATATGTTGAATTCAAATGTATCACCATAATCACCGTTAGCCCAATGGGCAAAATCCGTTTGTAAGGCACTGAAGTTAAATACGTGTCCATACACCGGTTCTGTTAGGAAGCATTCGTTTGTGGAGAATATCTGTAGAAGTAGAAAATACTTATCAATAAAATTTAAAAAAAAAATCACGAATTTAAATAAAAACCAGTAAGGAAAGGCTAAATTCGGGCGCAGCCGACTACATAATGCCCTACACGACCAAGTCTTCCTACTACTATTAAGCAAGTGCAAGAGCTGGAAAATTTTATAACGATCCCAACGAAATATGGCTACTGTGCAAGTTAGATGAAAGATATATAAGGAAGATATATCTTGACCGATTTTGATGCGGCCAATTTGAGACGTCATCTAACACAAAAAGATCGACTCAGAACGTCGAGACGATCAAGAATTTATATACTTTATGGGGTCTTAGACGAATATTTCGATGTGTTAGAAACGGAATGACTAGATTAGTATACTCCTTTCCTATGGGGGTGGGTAAAAGAAATCTGTTTCTGTCTCAGCGATTCGCAAGATTACTTCATAACCTAAAAATGGGTAGGCAGCTGAACCTTTTTTCTAGAAAATCAAGACTTGGTCACTTCAAACTTGTATATTTAGTACCGGTATTGGCAAACTATGGTCTACTGTGAAGAAACTCTCAAACTCCGATGGGAGGAACTTCAGGAGCTCAGAATCGTTTAGCGTCGTAACAGTGAATGATACGAAGAAATGTGCCATGTTGCTCAACCGTCATTTATTGAGCATCCCAAGATTTAAAGGGCGAAAGGAGAGCCATTCCTAACATCCGTGGTCCCCGGGCCGATGAACAACCACCACAATTTGCCATGAACGAATTTGCAAATGTTATTCGCATCGCATCCAAGGTGCAGGCCCTGACGAAATCCCTACATCTCTTTGTCTCTGAGCACTCTCATAATTCCTGTTGAAGAAAATATGGTAACTCTGTACAACGTGTAAGCTGTTTGTTAGGCTTTGTTATTCAAATATAATCGGAGGAGGAGAAGTCTCAATAAACCGAAATTGTAACCTTATCTTAAAGCCTTTCCTTATTTTTCTTATTCATCCGTTCTTAAGGCCAAAACAGAATTGAGTTTTGGTTTTGAACGTCGCGTTGCAAAATGGAACTCAAATGCCAGAAAAGCGACGTAAAAAAGTTAAACAATTTTCAACTTTGACACTTGAAACCGAGCGTCATTCGGTGTTGCCGCACTTGAAGTAGTGCTTTTGGTCGTCAAAGTGTAAAATTGGTAAACTTTTGCGAGTTGCGTTTTTAAAACTGATTGCAGAATTGCACTTTTCAACGCGAAGCTTCTCAACGCTCTCATGCCTGTTTAGGCCTTTACGGTTGAAACCAAGCGTCATTCGGGGTTGCCACACTGAAGTAGAGTTTTTGGTGGCCAAAGTTAAAAAATGTTGAACTTTTGATAGTTGCTTTTTTAACATTTGTTTGCAGAGTTGCATTTTTTAAACCCATGCTCCTCAACGCGCTCATCCTATTTAGGTCTTTATACACTCAAACTGAATAAACATTAAGTCTTCATCTACAGGGGCTGCCGCCTCAAGGTACGTGTTCGTCCTTTTTTCGCCATGGGCGAGACATATCCCGAAGTGCCTTCTCCACACGCTTCTGGTCCTTGTCGGGATTGAAGAGAACCACCTCCATCATCGGTCGGTGTCGTTGAGGTGTAACTGGTGCATGGAGTGGAAACATTTCCGAACTTGCTTTGGACTTACTCACTACGGGAGTACAGTCACACTAAATAAGTTGCAAGGTGCTGTGCGAACACAGACAGCAGTGGTTCATAAGCCTCGTCGCCTTCTGTGTCGTCGTCGGCGGATGCAGAAGGCGACGTTCTCCTAGGAGAACGACCACCTCCCATTGCACCTGAAGAAATTAACCTCCCTAGGCAAACCAGAGAAGTTCTGGCTCAATAACGTTCCGGCAGTTACTGTCCCCTTAACTTCTACATACCAAAGATTGATGCCGACGTGCAAGATGTATGTCCCGATTGTGACAAGGGACCACATGACACACGTCAGCTGTTTATTGCCCAGCCAGACCCACTCGACTCAGACCCAGATCCCTCTGAACGCAACGTATCTTAGTCGCAGAGTTCTTGGATCTGGACACTCAACGGAATCAAGCAGGCCCCTGCAGTAACAGCTACTGGCTGAATTTCTTGCAAACTAACGCCACCCATAGCACCGGTTTCGCAGTGAGCAAATCACCCTCGGAAAACAAGAGTCCTTCTGATTCAACTACGTTCCGGCAGATACAGTCAACTATATTTCTAACGGGCTAGAATTGATGCTGGAGATGAATCCCACTTTTATCAATAATAGCGCAAAGCAGTTCTTGACGTAAAAGTAATTTTATTTAATAAATCACCCAACTGGACGCATAACATAAAGATGCCTTAAATTGCAAAATGAATGTAGAAAATAAGTACAATGGCAACCATGTTCGAAACATATGACGTTCATATTTCCCTCCCCCCAACCAACAATTCACATACACCGACCACCTTACAACAACAAAACCCATGATACGAACAACAAATTTACTTACCAAAGGATTCGTGTCGGCTGCGTAATTGACCTTGAATTGGATGCATCCTAGCAGAAGAAGGCACCACATTGGCGACAACCGAACAGGCATGATGTAGTCCAAGAAAGTCATGGTTGAATGGTGGTGGAGAGGGCAAAAGCAACTGTTTTTATATTTCGTATTCCAATTAGAAAAAATGGTTAAGGGGGTTGTTTGTTTGCAAGTATATGTGGTTTTGTTAACACAAATGTTTTTTTTATTACTGTTTTTTTACTGTTGTTATGGTTCTATTTAAGAAACTACACACATTTCACACACACATTTTTTAGCAACAAATAGAATGATTTATATTTCTTGGCATATACATATGTATATAAACAAAGAAATTTCGGGTTCTTGGACAATATCACTTTCTTTTTGTTTTCATCGAGAATCTATTTATTTTCCTTTCTTAACTTTTTAACTAGCCAGCAATCCGATAACGATTTTATCTGCTAATAACACCTTAAGTGATCAGAGAAGCCGGTGTTAACTGCTAACTGTTCCGCCGCACTAATACACGTTCGACACGATATCTCACGACGAAACCGAAATTTTCAATGACTAGTATATTACTACGTTCCGCGATGAATAATGACGAGGAGCTGCTAACCAATGTGTTGACGTATATTTAACCACAAAATTAAAACAACACTGCAGTCCGCGCAATTAGAAAATCACAAACAAACTCTATGGTGTAGGTAAACAAAATTATTTTTCTGTTCTTGCTATTTTGACATTTCAAGACTTTGTTTTGATTGCAATATAGGGTTGCCGTCACTTGCAGAACTAATTTTGCAGTAGATAATATAGGATTTAGATCGCCCCGATAGCAGAGTTGTTAGCATGCTTAGTTTACCAGCGCCATGTCTAGGGTCTGGTAGTATCAGACCTCTAGTGGGAATATCACAATGGACTAAAATAGTCTAAGTGGGTACTTAGACTATGGGGAGGGGGCAGGATTCACTGAATAAGGTTAAGCCAAGCGATCAGCCGATATACTTTTTTTTTAATATATGGCAGTACTTGGCATTGAGGATGTCAACTTGTTCTCTTTTTACATTCATTCTTTGTTTACGTTTTCTCCTATATGATGACATTTTCAATCGTCAGATTTGATATCCTTAATGATGTTTATGGGGCCTATCCACTTTGTGTTTTTGCATGTGACCTAACCTTCTATTAGTGAATCCTGGGGAGGGGGGTTAATCAATGTTTTGCATATGGAAAGGTTTTTTGTTTTTTAACTGTACAATTTGTTGGCAAAAGCGAAATCCATTTGTTGAAAGGAATATGAACAACAAAATTAGAATATAGTATCAGTCAGCTGATCACATAACCGAACATCCTGATTATATAATCGCTATATTTTAGTACACTACCAAGGCGGGTTTAATAGGAGGTCTCATCTGTACAAGAACCACAAATCATTTGGTGCAAACCGTCATTGGTTGTTTTCAGCTGTTTTTATTTTTAAAATGCTTTGGGGCTTATGTGCCTTTGTATGGAAATGTATCATGGCGGATATAAAAAGGTGGTCTCACGCGATCAGCTGTTAACAGTATGTTTTCATCAAGCTGATCGACGTTTTCCCAACACACGCAAAAAAATTTGTGTGCGTGTGTGTATACCTGTACGCACATGAGCAGAGAAAATGCGAGAAAGAAAATAACAAAAAAGAGAATGCAAACAAAAATCTCTTATCCTAATGCCGTCAAACCTGGCCTACTATTATCAGCTGTTTGCGTGAGACCACCTTTTTAAGTCCGCCTTGGATAACAACATGTCAGATTGCCGCATATGATTTGTGGTTGTTGTACAAATGAGACCACCTTTAATTGTTTCGCCATGTATGTGTATTTGCCCCCCATTTCTTTAACCTATCCAACCTTGACCATTTTGAAAATGTAAATTTACCTAGAACATTCCATTAGGGAGACCTTGATTATTTTTCCTTACTTTTTTTCTTCTCAATATGTTTCCTTAAAACAAATACCCAAGGCGGATTTAAAAAAAGTGTTTCACGCGAACAGCTGTGGGACAGCCAGGTTTGACGGCATTAAGATATCATATTTTTGTTGTTCTTCTTTGTGTGTGTTGGCAAGACCTCGATCAACATGAGGATAAGATGGTGGATTGCACCAAATGATATGTGGTTGTTGTACAAATGAGGCCACCTTTATTTGTTTCGCCATGGCAAATAACGAATACACCTACACAAATCATATGATTAACACAACTCGTAGGCAACCCTGTACAAAGCAAATTTCATACCGGTAAACTTTTTCCCAAAATCCTAACATATTACCATGTCTTCGACAAGTGAACTTGAGGCACTGCTCAAAAAAGCTGTTACCCTTCTACAATCGTCCCATGCCAATTCTGCAACAGAACTGCGCTTATTACTCGATGAAGAAATCAAGAAGAGATATGGCCCTGAGAAAACGCTTACTAATAACATGACCAAAAAGCAATTGGAAGAGGAGGCAAACTTTCCAGGCAGAGCTGTAACACCTCCACCACAACCAGTGGAAACAGAAGAAGTAATCAATTTAGTTAATTCTCCGGCCAAGACAATATCGGACGATTCAGATGATGCTGTTAGCGGCGGCGGAGGTGGTATTGGAACTGGAGGCATTCTATCCACTACCGCTGAAGATGAAGCCAATTTAAAGGAATTTGGAGACTTAAACTGTTATGTCTGTGGCGAAATGATGTTTACAGCAACCAATAGATTAATAGAATGCGCTAGATGTGGAGCTTTGTACCATCAGGAATGTCACAAGCCAACCATAACGGATGAAGAAGCCTCCGAAGATCAATGGCAATGCGATAATTGTGCCACCAAACCTACCACCAGCAAAGCAAGTGGTGGCAATGTTGTCGTCATACCAGATGAACCCATGCCTTTAATAGCCACCTCAGTGGCTTCCATTAAATCCAAGTCTTCAGCGACTTCATCTAGATCCTCATCGTCTTCAAATTCATCTTCACCTTTTTATAAAATGGAACAACCCCAAACCACTGCTACAACTAAAACCTCCTCGAAAAGTCACAAAGAAGAAAGATCATCGATGCCCAGCAGTAGCAAAGTATCTTCATCACTTAATGCTCCCAGTTCCTCTTCGTCGTCATCATCATCGAAAAAGCATTCCTCTTCATCATCCAGTAAATCGAAATCTTCTAAACATCATGACAGCAAAAGGAAGTCTAGCAAGTAAATTCTTTAGCCTTAAGTTGATGCCAAAATTCTTTGTATTTGGACTTACTACAAAGACTAAGCCAAACCATTTGGACATTTTAGTTATCTAAGTGAACAGCAAATTTTGATATCACTATATTTTGGAATAAAATACTTGTGTGTAAAGTATATAAGAATCGGATCATATCAAAGTGATGAGTATTTTCATATGTCACAGGCTTTGAAACATTAACTGCAAGTTAATTAAATTAATGTTGCACTCCGGTTGTTGTATAAGACAGTCCTGAATATCCTCCATTTAACTAATGAATTTCTAACGTCAGCTTCTAAGACGTAATTGGCAGTATACTCGAAGCAAATTCTAAATGCAATCTGCCCGTATCCCGCACATTAGTTTTTATACCCTCCACTGCAGGATGAGGGTCATTTCGTCATTCTGTTTGTAACACCTCGAAATATGCGTCAAGACCCCATAAAGTATATATATTCTTGATCGTCATTTCATTTTAAGTTGCTCCAATCATGTCCTGTCCGTTCGTCTGTCTGTCGAAAGCACGCTCACTTTCGAAGGAGTAAAGCTAGCCGCTTGAAATTTTGCACAAATACTTTTTATTAGTGTAGGTCCCCGGCACGGGATAGCTGTAAGAACCACATAGGCTGGAACATTGAAGTCCAATCTGTGTGGTGTTCATTGCTGAAACGAGAAGCTTTGGTGCGAGCTACCGGGTGCGTCCACAAGTTGCGGATAGCGGAATGCTGCGTATGGGGTAGCTGCAACTGCAGTTGCAGACAATCAGCGGTATCGAGCGGAGAGTCTCAGAGAGAGCTATGACAAGGCGAGTTATTGGCGCCTTTAAAAAACCAATGGCCAACTTGTTCCCGCGGCGAACGGTCCTTTGGACCGGAACGATCTTGCTCACACAGGAGCATGACGAGGATCGCCACCTCCACATGAAGATATGGCTACAATAACAACAACATTAGTGTAGGTCGGTTGGGATTGTAAATGGGTCAAATCGGTCCATGTTTTGATATAGCTGCCATATGAGCCGATCTTGGGTGTTGACTTCTTGAGCCTCTAGAGGGCTCAATTCTCATCCGATTTGGCAGATATTTTGTTCAACGGCTTCTCTTATGACCTTCAACACACGTGTCCCATATGGTCTGAATCGATCTATAGCTTGATACAGCTCCCATATAAACCGATCTCCCGATTTTGCTTCTTGAGCCCCTACAAGGCGCAATTCTGATCCGATTTGACTGAAATTTTGCACGTGGTGTTTTTGTATCACTACCAACAGCTGTGCTAAGTATGACTCAAATCGGTTCATAACCTGATAAAGTTGCCATATAAACAGGTCTTGACTTCTTCAGCTTTTAGAGGGCCCAATTCTTATCCGATTTGGCTGTAATTTTGCGCGTGGTGTTTTGGTATCACTTCCAACAACTGTGCTAAGTATGATTTAAATCGGTTCATAACCTGATATAGCTGCCATATGAACCCATCTGGGATCTTGACTTCTTGACCCTCTAGGGGGCGCAATTCTCACCCGATTTGGCAGAAATTTTGTACAACGGCTTCTCCCATGACCCTTAACATACGTGTCCAATATGGTCTAATTCGATCTACAGCTTGATACAGCTCCCAAATAGACCAATCTCCCGATTTTGTTTCTTGAGCCCCTATAAGGCTCAATTCTTATCCAAATGGATTGAAATGTTACACAATGACGTCTACAAAGTTCAGCATTCAATTAATTTATGGTCCGTATCGGACTATAACTTAAGATATCTCCAATAGTATAACAGTTTTTATTCATTATTCTTAGTTTGCCTTAAAAGAGATACCGCGCAAAAACTCGTCAAATGCGATCCAAGGTGGAGGGCATATAAGATTCGGCCCGGACAAACTTAGGACGCTCTTATTTGTTATTTCTATTAACAGCCACAATATATGGATTTGGCAGTAGGTGAGTAAGTTGTATGAAAAGATCCCTGGGTTCAGGCTGGACAAACATCTAGCAAGTTTGTATCAAATTTAAGTTTGAGACTGCTGGATTTTCCGGAGCGTAACAGAGTCATTCCTAATCTAGTTTGCCGAGGAATGTTGTTTTTGCTGTAGCAGCCACATATTTGCATGTGAGGGTAGCGATCTTCGTCAAGCTTCTATAGATGGGCTATTTCGTTCCTGTCTATAGCACCGATCGAGAACATAATGGCCGTTGCCCTATCATAACGAGCATCACAGGCACTCAGTATTTAAGCAAGAGCCGGGGCACATGAACTCTCACTGAGACTCTCTACTCGATACCTCTAATTGTCCGCGACAGTATTTGCAGTTACTCCGTATGGAGCATTCTACTATTCGCAACCTGTAGCTTTCTTTTGAGCTTCTCTTGATAACGATGAACATTACACAGATCGCAGCTCAAAATGTTCCAGCCTATGTGGTGCTCATAGTTATCCGAGGCAGATTAACTTCTTCAGGTGCTACGTATGGCAAATGGATTTACTTATTATTTCAAACTTGTTCTTGTGTTCAAACACATTTATGTACAATAGTGTTGTGTGTTTATTTGTTCTAGATCATAAAGATCCTGCTGTAGTCTCTGTGTGATGGTTCCCTTGTGTTTTTTACAGTAAAAAGAACTTAGCCAGTCGCTGCTCTACAGCTGCATTCTGAAAGGTCTGGGTCTTATTCCCTCAGCGTGTCCCTCAAATGAGCTAATCATGGTTCTTAAATGCAATCAACTCAATTTGGAGGTCCCAATCTATATTGGGGTGGTTGCATAAAGTGGAATGCTTCCGGTACTCGCGGATATTGTTGTTGTTGTTGTTGTAGCAGTGTGTTGTACACTGAGGCGGCAGCCCTTGCCGATGGATAACTCCATCGGGTCAATCCGGTACGTACAACCGGCTGCCATGGGATTGACTCGCGGATATTGGGCGGATAGTCTCAGTGAGAGGTCGGACGGCACCGACTCTTGCATAAATACTGACTGCCCATGATGCTCGATATAACAAGGCGAGTTATTGGGGTCTTTACATAACCAATAGCCATCATTTTTCTACAGAGGACCTTGCTGACCTACAAGAGCTTGATGAGGATCGCCATCTTCACATGAAAATATTGCTACAACAATCCCATGACAGACATTGTTATAGCAGGCGACATACGTATGCGTATGCTTTGGTATTTAAAGGCGTGTGGTTTTGTCTCATCCTTGGAGAGGAGGTATTGCCAGGCAATGCCAGATTTTCATTGGAACTTGATGCCGCCAAAGAACCATTTAATTTGGACCTTTTAGAGGGAGATGGTGATGCTGATGATGTATCAGATATATTTAAAGACTTTCTTTTCAATGAGTCAATGAGGTATGTGACTTGGCAGGTGACATTATGGGGGTGTTCTGCGGTGTGCCTCTTGCCACACGCTTTGGAGTTAATTAAGGTGTGGACTTTTCATGGGTTGTCTTCAAAGGCTTGGATTTCGCCTCCTTTTTTATGGGGCGTTTTGTTTCAAAGATAACATCTTTGTTGTCATCATCGCTGGCATTTATTATCTCATCTTCTGAGTCGCTTATTGGCTTTTTAACTTTGGCCGTTGTACGGCCAGATTGGCTCGATGAAATCCTTCATCGGCAAGGGCTGCTTCCTAGGTGTAAAATACACTTCTACAACAACAACAACAACAACAACATGTGGCTACAACAATCAATTGTTACTCGATCCCATGGCAGCGGTTTCTACGTGCCGCACTAACCCATGGAGTCCTTCATCGGCAAGGACTACTGCCTCAGCGTATGACACACTGCCAACAACCAATCATTGCTTTATTTTGCTTCCCTTACGCGCCAACTATTTAAGTCTTCCACAATCACCATTAAATTTGATCGAGTAAAATACTGGCAATTTTTCTTCTACAGTTGTTATTGAGAAAATGTTCTTATACGGCCTGAGGGCAACGACGACTTACAAACAACCACCATTAGGCAACGGAGATCCTTGTAAGCCGGCATGGCATTAGTTTTGTATACTTCAACAACCCCTTTCAATTGAGTTAAATGAGGAATGTTGTTGGCGGGAAAATCTAAAACTAAGAAAAATTAAAACCATAGAAAATAGAATCTCTAGTGAACAAAGTATACAATTTTTATTATTTCTATCTTGACGAATGTAAACAACAATCAAAAAGTTTATTATTCGCTCAAATAAAACAATGAAAGAGTTTAATTTTAAAATTATTAGACAAATATTCTTGTAAAAACAAAGAGGGCTGCTTGGTCCATTAAGAACAAAAAAAAACAAAGTTAAGTAAGATGCAAGCAAGATCATAAACTCAAATCATGTTGCTGTTCTTAAAGAGATACTAGCCAAATAACACATTACGAAAATTCATTCAAATGCCATAGTTCTAAGCAACTAAGAAATCAAAAGAGAAATAAAGAAATTAAAGAAAAATCCTAGAGTAAGCCACGATTCACACACAAGCAATTTTATTGTGTAAATTCTTAGTTTGTAGGAGAGAAAGAGAGAGAGAGTGGTTAAGGGAAATGATAAACCCCTTACTTCCTTCTCCAAGAAACTAAAAATTGCCACAAGAAAAACTGCCTAGAACTGTTCCAAGCTATAGGAATGCCTAAGGGATATTACACATGTATGTGCGATCACGGTGATTGATGTATTCTACGAGATTTCTTAACGGTAACAGCAGGCGTACGTGGACTATTGAGTTCATCACTGGTGCCCACTTTACGCACATTCACCCTGGTGACAGGCGTTGAGCTAGACGTCTTGCCCGCAGGTGTTGACCTAGATGTGGTTGTGGTGGTACTGGTCTGTTGTTCCTGCGTTGGTTGTAACGGCTTCTTCTTACGTTTCACATTAACAATTACATTGGCATCCATACTTACATCCAATTCAAAGTTAAATTCATATGTTTTCGTGGGCCTCTTATTGGGGGTGACCCTATCATTTATTATGGTTTTTCCCGAGCGAGACGAGGACATTGTTATAGCAGGCGACATACGTATGCTTGCTTTGGTATTTAAAGGCGTGTGGTTTTGTCTCATCCTGGGCGAGGAGGTATTGCCAGGCGATGTACGCTTCAAGGGAGATTTTCGTTTGGAACTTGATGCCGCCAGAGAACCATTTAATTTCGACCTTTTCGAGGGTGATGGTGATGCTGATGATGTATCAGATATATTCAAAGACTTTCTTTTCAATGAGGTATGTGACTTGGCCGGTGACAATATGGGGGTGTTTTTCGGTGTGCCTCTTGCCACACGCTTTGGAGTTAATTTAGGTGTGGACTTTTCATTGGTTGTCTTCAAAGGCTTGGATTTCGCCTCCTTCTTTATGGGGCGTTTTGTTTCAAAGATAACATCTTTGTCGTCATCATCGCTGGCATTTATTATCTCATCTTCAGAGTCGCTTATTGGCTTTTTAACTTTGGCCGTTGTCGTCGGTTTAGCTTTACTTGTGGATGGCATATTATCATTGTTTGTTCCCTTCAATTTGAAATCCAAATCACCGGTGTTGGGCACACGCAACACTTTAAGCGCATTTAGGAAGATTTTGCTACATTTCTCATAGTCCGGTGTCTCATTGTATTGCAATTTGGCAACATATTTCATATACTCCAGCACGGCATCTGGTACACCTTTGAGGAATAGTTTTCTCAAGTTTGTGCCAACATCGGCCATAAACTCTTCTTTAGCTTTTTGTACCTTAGTGGGTGCTGCCAGCAATTTATCTCTTACCCAAGGCAAATCTATGCCTAACCATTCGATAAGATTATATCCCAAAATTTCCATATCTGCCCTCATTGTGGGTACACCCATATGAGCGTCTCGCGAGGTATATTCAATGGTACCATTGTGCATTTTCTTAGGATCTGGTTTGAAATCTTTGGTTGTGTAATGCGAAGCTAGGCCAAAGTCTACCAAATAAGCCTGATGTTGTTGTTTTGGTCCGTAGCCCAGCAAAATGTTGGCAGCCTTTAAGTCCGCATGCACATATCCACTGTTATGAATAAATCGGTAAACATCAATCATTTGCAATGCCAAACGATAGCATGTGGCCTCTGGAAGTTTTCGCCCATTGTTAAGGAAATACTTTGCCACATCCGAGCCATAGCGTGGCATGACTATAAATCTATGTTTAATGCCATTCAATTCGGTGGACCCATTGCCCACCATGTAGGGCATGCCTAAATTTTTAATGTCATGTTGTTTCTGAAATTTGCGTATATCATCCAACTTGGCATTTCGCATATAGAAATGCATTTCCACAAACAAAGGACCATTCTCATGGGGTTCCTAGAGAAGACAAAAAAAAAACAAAGTTAATGGTTGTTTTGTTCTCCAAATGCTTAGTTATTACTTACGCATTTCACAACATAGTCATACTTATTCTCTCCTTTTTTCGTTGCCGAATAGATTTCACCAAACCCTCCGATGCCAATCGAAGGTCCAATTTTCCATTCATTTTTTGTTTTATCCATCAGGATCGTACCTTCTTTTACTTTTTCTGGCATATTGTACAATTTAGACTTTTTTGCTCCTGAAGCGCCTTTTTTGGCGCCTCCCGCTGGCACCTTTTTTGCGGCTACTTTGGGCATTGTTTATGTTTGAATTACTCTATAGTTGTGCCAATTCTTATTTACAGTTTCTTTCAACTGCATTCAAAAAATAGCTAATTAAAAAAATTGGCTCTAGCTGCGAAATTTGAGTCTCGTTTTGTGGAAACCTATCGTAATATCATCGCTTGCCCGTTTTCGCCAATTTTTTAAACTTGTTTTGGCATTCTTTGTTTTTTTACGTTTCTCGGCTTGGGTATTCGTCAAGTTTTGTAACTTGGCATCATTGTGAGATGTAATGAGATGCCACCTTAAAAGAAATATGTCAAATTGGAAGACGGGCAATTGGTTAAATGCTGTGGAGTGTTTACACAATAAGGCAAAACAAAATAATTGAAAGCAGAAACAATCTTTGAAATATTTCAGCACTCAACTCTAAACCCGGATTCACTGAATAAGGTGAGACCAAGCGATCAGACGCGATATACAATTTGTTTCAACTTTTGGCAGTACTTGGCTTTGAGGATGTCAACTTGTTCTCTTTTAACATTCATTCTTTGTTTACGGTTTCTCCTATATGAGCATGGCAAAACAATTAAAGATGGTCTCTTTTGTACAACAACCACAAATCATATGGTCCAATTCGCCATCTTGCTATCAACACAGGTAAAGAAATTTGTGTGCTTGTGTGAATGCGTGCAAGAAAGAAGATAACAACAAAGAGAATGCAAACAAAAATCTGACATCTTAATACTTTCAAACCTGGCCGGCTGTTAACAGCTGCTCTCGTAAGACCAACTTATTAAATCTGCCTTGCTATATGAGGACATTTCAATCGGCAAATTTGACATCCTTAATGATGTTCATGGGGCCTTACAACTTCATGTTTTCTTTATGTAAGTGACTTAACTTAATTAGTGAATCCTGATTTTAAACAAATAATTGAAATTTTTTCTTGGTGTTTAAATTTTGCCAGACGTTTAGTTAGGTTGAAGAAAAGAGTGTGGATTATACAACGCCGCGAGCCACATGGGCATGGCATGGCCCCAAGTCCAGAGGTGTGGAGTCTGACCGTTGAATCCGGATCGGTGCTCTCATTCCTCTTACTCCGCCATGGCCCGGCAACATCCTCAAACAAGGCGTGAGCACCATACAGGCTCGAACATTGAGGTCAGATCTGTGTGGTATTCATTGCTGTCACGAGCTGCGAGCTACCGGGCACGTCCACAGATTGCGGGTAGTGGAATGCTCCATACGGGGAAGATGCAAAGGCAATCGCGGACAATCAGCGAACGAAGAGTCTCAGTGAGAGGTCGGGCGGCTTCGGCTCGAGTGCCTATGATGCTCGATAAGACAGGGCGGGTTATTGGTGCCTTTATATAACCAATGGCCACCCTGCTCTCGCGGCGATTTTTCCTTTAGATCGGAATGAGCTTGCTCCATGAAAATGTGGCTACAACAACCACAAAGCGTTAATATTCTTTTTAGGGCTGTTAGGCGTAAAAAACTTATTTTTTTGAGCATTATTACAAAACTGCCGATTAAAAATTTTATTAAATAGGAGAAAACGTAAGCAATGCCAAGTATTGCCAAAAATTAAAAAATTGCATGTCGGCTGATCGCGTGGCTTATCCTTATTCAGTGAATCCTGGCGAATACACAATCGCAACATTACACATTCGTCTTGGACAAGTGAAACTAAAAGTTCTGGTGATCAAAAATAGAATTGGTATATTGGTTTTAGCTCAGGCAAATTGGACAAAAATGAAGGGGCCCATGATATAAACAATCCCCAAAAGCCTACCTAGATATTTCGACAGACATCAAGGCGGTATTAAGGTTCGATTCGATAGTTCGATTTTTATCGCATTCTCTTTGTTATCTTCTTTCTCGCATATTATCTGCCCATTAACGCACACGTATACACACATGCACACAAATTTCTTTTTGTGTGTTGGCAAAACGTCGATCAGCCTGATGACAAGATGGCGTATTGCACCATATGATTTGAGGTTGTTGTACAAATGAGACAACTTTAAATTATTTCGTCAAGGACAGATATGGGTGGCAAAGTGTTACAACAAATAATTTGGTAAAAGTGAACATAATTCATCTCTGGAACAAGGATAAGACAGTTTTTGAGGCACCTGATGAAATCGCCCCGAATGTGCACTGTAGTACCTAATATAAAGAAATTTCAGAATAGGACATAAACAAAAAAATAACAATATTCCCTTTATTTATAGTAAGAAGGATTATCTATTAAATTCTACTGAATTTAAATAAAATCAAATATATAAGAAATATATACAGTCATAACGTTTCAAGTCACACTTAACAACTTCTTTTCACTTAAGTGGCAACACTGATTTGAACGAAACATTTCCAATGATGCCAGGTTTTCTGCATTTATTAGGCCATAATTTTCCGCGTCTCTCTATCGACATTCGTAAAAAGAAATTCGTTTCGTTCGGAGGTGTGCGGCACTGAAGGATCAACCAATCAAACTAACCAACCAACAACTGAGCAAGACCAATTAAGTCCTCACGGCAAACTAAAAATAATAAATTTTCGAGAGATATTCCATTCCAATAAAATCTACAGTTCTATAATATAAAATGGTAAATTCTTATTGCAGAAATTTTATTGTGCCCCAAATGGGAAAAGTACACGCAGTGAAAGAAAATAGAAAAAAAAGCATATCTTGTGAATGGGGGCAATTGTGGTGGTGATAGCTACAAATTGATGGAAATGGGAGTAGCTGAAACGAGTACGCGAATGAACTATTCATGGAAAGAAATGTGAAAAAATTGATTTATCCAATGTGACACAATTTGAAGATTTAATCAAGCGTTGCTTAAAAATAGGAGCTAGCAAAGCGCCTGCATTTAAAGATTCGTTTATAACCTCACTTTTTTCTGTTGTATGAGTCAAAATGATGTGTATTCTATTTCCTTTTCTGCGTTATTTTTTGATTTTATACTGAACTTAATTCGAATTTTTCCATCCTTTAAAGGCCGGAGGTAAAGCTGGAAAAGATTCAGGAAAAGCAAAGGCCAAAGCTGTCTCACGCTCTGCCAGAGCTGGCTTACAGGTAAGAGATCGTGCAGCCAGAATCAAGAGAAATGCATTGTAAGCAAACGATAAATAATAAAAATTTTCCCGCCATTTTTTAATATTAATGTTTGGGAATGGGTTGTTTGTTTACGTGCATTAACTCCAATCGATTTACTTATTCTCAATCCCAGAGCTTATAAACGTTAAATCGTTTTAGTTTCCTGTGGGTCGTATTCATCGTCATCTGAAAAGCCGTACAACATCCCATGGTCGTGTTGGAGCTACTGCTGCCGTCTATTCTGCGGCCATCCTCGAATATCTGACCGCCGAAGTAAGTTACTTTTATTTTTCCCTTTTATTTCACAATTATCTTGGAGAGTTGCATGCCTAGACAGATTTACTGTTTGTGTTTATATCATTTCGTGGTGTATGGATGAGTTGTGTGTGTGTGCTACATCTTTACGCGCCAAATGATTTTTGTTGCTGTACATTTGTTTTGCCTCTCTTTCCGCCCTCTTTACAACATTTGAAAGGTCTCATTAGCAGTCGATTTTGTAATAACTCTTGTCGTTATTGTATATGCTGCTGCTGCTGTACACCGCTGTTTTATGTTGGTTCGTTCTGTAAACGCTTGGTCTGACAGATGTTGGGCTATTTTCTTTGGTGTTTTCGCTTTGTAGCGTCATTTGCCCGCCATTTTTTGTGAACTTTTTTCTACGTTCCTTGCGTACGTCTTGATAAACAATGGGTGTTGCCAGTCTGTATTAAAAATTTTACTTGGATTAGGAGTTTCAATAGGAATTTTTTTCTTATTTTAAAATAATTTTTTTTAAAATAATTTTTTTTTAAATAATTTTTTTTAAATAATTTTTTTTTAAATAATTTTTTTTAAATATTTTTTTTTTAAATATTTTTTTTTTAAATAATTTTTTTTTAAATAATTTTTTTTAAATAATTTTTTTTTAAATAATTTTTTTTTTTAAATTATTTTTTTTTAAATTAGTTTTTTTTAAATAATTTTTTTTAAATTATTTTTTTTTAAATAATTTTTTTTTTAATTATTTTTTTTTAAATAATTTTTTTTAAATTATTTTTTTTTTAATTATTTTTTTTTTAATAATTTTTTTTTTAATAATTTTTTATTAAATGATATTTTTTTAATATTTTCTTTTTTTAATATTTTTTTTAAATAACTCTTTTTTAAATAATTTTCTTTTATATTTTTTTTATAATTTTTTTAAAATATTTTTTTTAAATAATTTTTTTTTAAATAATTTTCTTTTATATTTTTTATAAGTTTTTTTAAAATATTTTTTTTTAATAATTTTTTTTATTTTTTTAAAATAATTTTTTTTATTCTTCTAAAATATTTTTTTTATATTTTAAATTTTCTTTTGTATTTTTTTAAATTTTTTTTTTTAATTTTTTATTTTTTTTTTATTTTTTAAAATTTTTTTTTTTTATTATTTAAAATATTTTTTTTTTATTATTTAAAATATTTTTTTTTTATTTTTTAAAATATTTTTTTTTTTATTTTTTAAAATATTTTTTTTTATTTTTTAAAATATTCTTTTTTTATTTTTTAAAATATTTTTTTTTTTTATTTTTTAAAATATTTTTTTTTTTTATTTTTTAAAATATTTTTTTTTTATTTTTTAAAATATTTTTTTTTTTTGATTTTTTAAAATATTTTTTTTTTTTATTTTTTAAAATATTTTTTTTTTTATTTTTTTTAAATATTTTTTTTTTTTATTTTTTAAAATATTTTTTTTTTATTTTTTAAAATATTTTTTTTTTATTTTTTAAAATATTTTTTTTTTTATTTTTTTCTTAAATAATTTTTTTAATAATATTTTTGTTTAATTAATTTTTATTTTTTAAATTATTTGCTTTTTATTTTTTTTATTACTTTGTATATTATAATTTTTCATATTATTTTTTCCTTTTATTTTTTTATTTTAGTTTTTTATATTACTTTTTTTATATTACTTTTTTTATATTTTTTTTATATTACTTTTTTTATATTTTTTTTATTTTACTTTTTTTATATTTTTTTTATATTACTTTTTTTATATTTTTTTTATATTACTTTTTTTTATATTTTTTTTATATTACTTTTTTTAAATTTTTTTTATATTACTTTTTTTATATATATATATTTTTTTTTATATTTTTTTTTTTTATATTTTTTTTTTTTATATTTTTTTTTTTTATATTTTTTTTTTTATATTTTTTTTTTTATATTTTTTTTTATATTTTTTTTATATTTTTTTTTATATTTTTTTTTTTATTTTTTTTTTATTTTTTTTTATATTTTTTTTATTATTTTTTTATATTTTTTTTTATATTTTTTTTATATTTTTTTATTACTTTTTTATATTTGTTTTATATTAATTTTTATATTATTTTTTTATATTCTTATACCCTCCACCATAATAGGATGGGGATATTCTAATTTCGTCATTCTGCTTGTAACTGCTCGAAATATTCGTCTAAGACCCCATAAAGTATATATATTCTTGATCGTTATGACTGTCTTTTGTAATCACGCTTACTTTCGAAGGAGTAAAGCATGCCGCCAGAAATTTGCACAAATACTTCTTATTAATGTAGGTCGGTTTGGATTGGAAATGTGTTTTATTATGACTTCCAACAACTGTGTTAAGTATGGTTGATATCGGTTCATAACCTGATACAGCTGCCATATAAACCGATCTTGAATCTTTACTACTTGAGCCTCTAAATGGCGCATTTTTATTCGATTTACTTGAAATTTTGCATGACGTTTTTTATTATGATTCCAACAACTGTGTTAAGTATGGTTCAAATCGGAAAAATTTTGCATGATGTGTTTTATTATGACTTCCAACAACTGTGCTAAGTATGGTTGAAATCGGTTCATAACCTGATATAGCTGCCATATAAACCGATTTTGAATCTTGACTTCTTGAGCCTCTAGAGGGCGCAATTCTTCGATCGATTTACCTGAAATTTAGCATGACGTAGTTTGTTATGATTTCCAACAACAGTGCTGAAATCGGTTCATAACCTATGATTGAAATCGGTTCATAACCTGATATACCTGTCATATAAACCTATATGGGATCTTGATTTCTTGAGCCTTTATAGGGAGCAATTATTACCCGATTTGGCTGAAATTTTGCATGAGGTATTTTATTTTGATTCCAATAACTGTGTTATGTATGGCTGAAATCGGTACATAACCTGATGTAGCTGTCATATAAACCAATCTTGAATCTTGACTTCTTGAGGTTTTAGAGGGTGCAATTCATATCCGATTTAGCTGAAGTTTTGCATGACGTTTCGTTATGACTTCCAACAACAGTGCTAAGTATGATTGAAATTGGTTCATAACCTGATATAGCTGTCATATAAACCGATCTGGGATCTTGATTTCTTGAGCTTTTATAGGGAGCAATTATTACCCGATTTGGCTGAAATTTTGTACAACGGCTTCTCTCATGATCTTCAACATACTTGTCAAATATGGTCTGAATCATTCTATAGCCTGATACACCTCCCATGTAAACCGATCTCCCTATTTTACTTCTTGAGCCCCTAAAGGCGCATTTCTTATTCGAATTGGCTGAAATTTAACACGATGACTTCGACTATGGTCTCCAACATTCGATTTAATTATGGTCTGATTCGAACCATAACTTAATATAGCTCTAATAGCATATCAATTCTTTTCTTTTATCATTTGTTTACCAAAAAAGAGATACCGGGATAAGAACTCGAAAAATGCGATCCATGGTGGTAAATAAAATTCGACCCGGCCGCACTTAGCACGCTTTTACTTGTTTATATTATTTTCAAATATTAATATTTTTATATTTGTTTTACATTATTTTATTTATTAGTTGATACCTTGGGTGATTTCATTTATTAATAAAATCACCATTTGGGTTTAAATCAAAATGTTTGAAAAATTGTGTCGATAGTTTAACCAGACTGCAGTTTCTGGGATTCCATCCCTTCATCAGCGGTATTCTTCGACAAATTACTCAGTCAGTCATTAATGTTATGAGTTAATACAAAAATAGTCTAGATGAGAAAACACCTTTGCTCATAACTTCGAAGAAAGTGGACAGTAATAAATTCGAAAACATTTAGATTTTGATACAGCTCCACTATTTGAGGAGAGACTGCATAAGGTTTGTCATCGTTTCATATTGCTTCAAGTATTTTCATAAAATTCCATGCAATCAAATTTTGCTACTTATAAATTTTATATTTGGATGAATGAATAAAATTAATAATATGGAGGCCACTGTAGCGCAGAGGTTAGCATGTCCGCCTATGACGCTGAACGCCTAAGTTCGAATCCTGGCGAGACCATCAGAAAAAATTTTCAGCGTTGGTTTTCCCCCCCTAATGCTCGCAACATTTGTGAGGTACTATGTCATGTAAAACTTCACTGCACTGCCGCAAGCCGTTCAGGATCGGCTATAAAAAGAAGTCCCCTTATCATTGAGCTTAAACTTGAATCGGAATCCACTTATTGAAATGTGAGAAGTTTGCTCCTGTTCCTTAGTGGAATGTTCATGAACAAAATTTGCAATTTGCAATGTTCATAAATATATTTTTTATGTATTACGGCTGGGGAGCCAATTTTGGATTTTATTTTTTACTGTAACTTACTGCTGGATACTTTTGCTCCAGTAACTTGCCTTGTAGTATAGTTATTTGGTCTTCAGGTTTTTTGTATTATATTAAAATTAATAAATGAATAAAATAAATAATAAATATGCAAACTAACATCGTCGTACGCCACGTTTCAGATTTGTTTTTTTTTTTTATTTTCATACAGCTCTATTATTGACCATAGTGGAGCTGTATGATGATTGAATTTTCACCTAGGTTATGATAAAGTTGCCGATATAGAAACAGTTAATGTTTGAAAAAGTCATTAAGCATTAGCAAATCATGCTTAACCGTGCAACTAAACCTTCAGAAAAATATTAGGACAACTGTATGAGTATATAATGATGAATTTTGTTAATATAACTTCTAACACAAACTATATATTTGTATTGGCAATTAAAAAAAAATTGAATTTCTACTTTATTCAGGTTTTGGAATTGGCTGGAAACGCTTCAAAAGATTTAAAAGTCAAACGTATCACCCCCCGTCATTTGCAGTTGGCCATTCGTGGTGACGAAGAATTGGACAGTCTTATCAAAGCAACCATTGCCGGAGGTGGTGTGATTCCACACATTCACAAATCTCTAATTGGCAAAAAGGAAGACAACGTACAAGAACCGCAAAGAAAAAATACCGTTATTCTATCGCAAGGGTATTAACTTTAATTTTTCTTTTTAATTTCTATATTTCTATTGCTAATGATAATAAGAATAATAATATAAACACACCATAAAACATAAAATAATAAATTTTATAAATGCCCCGACCGCCCCCTTTCTTTTTCGCTACCTAAAAGAAACACAAAGATCACAAGACAAAAAAACACAACACGTTGAATACGTTTAATTTCATAACCTTAACTTAGAATCTGTCATAGTTTCCCTTCACATTTATACACAACAAATTAATTATTTTTGTTTTCTCTCTTTTGTCGGCAATTGAACTTTTTTTTTAATTATACTTTATATATATATATACTTATATTAAATGGAAAACAAATGTTTTTATAAACTTACAAGAAAAACAAAGAGCAAATCGCTAAAAACAACCAAGAGTACATGTTTAATATTAAATAATTCAATTTAAAGAAAATAAATAAAAAATTACAAAATTGACTAAATTTAGATAAAAACCTTATAAATAAACCAAATGCTGATTTTTTATTATATATACTAAGGTGGGGATAGAATATTTTTGAGATATGACACTTTCAGCGACTTGGCATTGACTGCAAGGCTAATCAATCGTAAGTTTTTTGGAGGCCACCGTAGCCCAGAGGTTAGCATGTCCCCCTATGACGCTGAACTCCAAGGTTCGAATCCTCTCCTAATACTGGCAACATTTGCGAGATACTATGCCATGTAAAGCTCGCTCCAAAGAGATGTTGCACTGCGGCACGCCGTTCGGATTCGGCTATAAAAAGGAGGGCCCTTATCATTGAGCTTAAACTTGAATCGGACTGCACTCATTTATATGTGAGAAGTTTGCCCCTGTTCCTTAGTGGAATGTTCATGGACAAAAATTAGGCATGACGAGAATGATGGAGAAAGAAGGAAAACCAATCGAAGTTTCTATGGGTACCGGACCCCGAGGCAATTTATCGTGAATAAATTTACTAATGTCTTCTCATTTGTCAAATACTCCAAGGTGCGGTATCCTTCCGAAATCACATACAGCCATATTCTAAATAACATTCCCTGGGAGTTTATTCCCTACTCCATTTTCTCCTATTCTGAATAACAATTACCTGGGAGTTTGTTCCCTACTCCCTTTTCACCTTATTCTAAACAAACTTCGAAAAAGGAAAATATCTCCCAGGAAAAAAGTAGCTATTCTGAATCGAAATAAAAGGGTGAATGAGACGATAAAACTTGGGAAAAATTCCCCCAAACAAATGAAAGGGAGCTAGGTTAAAAAAATTATCAATTTAATTGTTTTATAAAAAAATGGTACCAGTTCTTACTATTTATGAACAATTTAAAATGTACGGAAATTATTTTGCACTTTTTCATCAAAATCAAGTAGAAATTGGGTTAGGTTCTCCCGGTTTAAATAAGTCATGTACCCACCATAGAAGATTTGCATAAGTTTTTCGGTTTTATTGACAAAATACGAGCATTATAGAATTTGTATTTGAATATACACAGGTTTCAAAATATGTGGTTCATATTTTTATGAATATTCTTATACCCATATGTATAGAGTTTTAGCTAAGTGGCACTTCGTTCGGAGTCGGATACTTAAAGGGGCTCCCTTATCATTTAGCTTAAAGTAGAATTGAGCAGCACACAATGATATGCAAGAAGTCTTCTGCCTGTTCCTTAGTGGAATATTCGTGGGCAATTTTTCAAAAATACTCTGCGCCACATTTGGCGGCATTTATTCCACAGAAGTAGGAATAAATCCATAAGTAGCTTTTCAGCAGCCGTCTCAACCACCTAGAAAAGCGGCCGCCGTCCTGAAATGTCGATTAGATCCAAGATATATTAATCTACAGGTAGAAGCGATTGCCCAACAAAATATTGAGTGCACTATCCGTCAAAATCAGTCACTAGTGCAACTCTGATTTTGTGTTTATTAATAGTTCGCGCCATTTTTTGATTGCTTGTGTGTGCTATGGTTCTTAACTATAATGCACACACACAACCAAAACTCGTTGACAGATAGTGCACTTGGCGAGAAAAAATTGTTGTTGTTGTAGTAGCAGTGTGTGGTGAGGTTGAGGGCGCAGCCCTTGCCGATAAAGGAATTCATCGGGCCGATCCAATACATACAACCGGCTGCCATGGGATTGCCGAAGAAAAAATTGTACTCAGCTGTTTGCTGTACGCTACCTGTTCATTATATCATGATGAGATCTTCAAGTTCTAGCTCCATAAAAGTAGGATTTTAGATAAAGCGGTGTATCCTACAGACCACCACAGCATTTATGACGACGGAGGAGAAGCAAACCTCTATACTACACACTAAAGTATTCTGCCGCAGAACGATATGGTAGATTCAGCCATCTCAATTCGTTTTGGCAAGGGAAAGCGCCAACATGCGGGATGTATGCCCAATTCCCGTAACGGGATAGCTGTGAGCACCACACAGACTGGAACATTGGGCTCCGATTTGTGTGGTGTTCATTGCTATCGTGAGAATACCAATGTGTTGTGGATGGTGGAATGCTCCATACGGAGTAGCTGTAACGGCAGTCGCGGACAATCATCGGCATCGAGTGGAGAGTTTCTTATTTTTTTTCCCCTCTCCCCATTCAATCAGAATAGGAGGACTTTAGTCGAGGGAGAAATTTATTCCCAGGGAGTTTTCAGAAATGGGTTAATAATTTCCAGTTAATAAAGAACATTGCTGTTACTATTGGAAACATAATTTGAACAAGTTATAGTCCCATTCGGACCATAAATGAATGTTGAACATTGTAGAAGTCATTGTGTAAGAATTTAGTTCATTCGGATAAGAATTGCGCCTTGTAGGAGCACAAGAAGCAAAATCGGGAGATAGTTTTTATGGGAGCTGCATCAAGCTATTGATTGATTCAGACCATATCAGACACCTATGTAGAAGGTTATGAGAGAAGCTCTTGTACAAATTTCTTCCAAATCGGATGAGAATTGCGCCCTCTATAGGTTCAAGAAGTCAAGATCCCAGATCGGTTTATATGGCAGCTATCAGGTTATGTACCGATTTACGCCATACTTACAGTTGTTGGAAGTCATAACAAAACACCTCTTGCGAAATTTCAGCCAAATCGGATGAGAATTGCGCGCTCTATTGGCTCAAGAAGTCAAGATCCCAGATCGGTTTATATGGCAGCTATACCAGATTATTAACCGATTTGAGTCATACTTAAGACAGTTATTGGAAGTGATACCAACACACTACGTCCAAAATTACAGTCAAATTGACCCCAGGTCGGTTTATATGGCAGCTATATCAAAATATGAACTTATTTGAACCGTACTTAACACAGTTGTTGGAAGTGATACCAAAACACCACGTGCAAAATTTCACTCAAATCGGATGAGAATTGCGCCCTCTAAATAAATAAAAGTTCTTTTGGATGGAGAGAAATAGAAATCAATCCTACAGGGTATATGCAGTCGAATTGAAACCTAATTTTCTTTTGCGGAATCGTTTTGCAGAACTATACAAAATAGAAATCGTTTTACATTCGTCCAAAATCGAATTGTGCCGATAGAATGAAGGAATAAAATAAAATCGCGTTTTAGTCAAGACCCTCGAGACTCTTCTTCATTTTTCAATTACCAAATATAAACATGAAAATTTGCTCTGGAACATTCATATCAACGAATGTTACGCAATTCAAGTTTAAGCTCAATGAGCGCGCTGTTCGGCCACAAGGCAACTTTTTGGGGAGAAGACAAGTGAAACCCAGATCACACACGACAGTAAAAAATTTTTGGCCAACTGGATCAAAATTGCGCTCTCTATAGGTGCAATGTATCTTAAAGGATACATTCAGTGAAGGATCACCATTTTTGTTAAATTTTCCAAAAAATTTAACTTTGCCGATAGTATCGATAGGAAAAATATAAATCGATATTTAGACAAAAAAACATTGATAGTGCCATAGATACCTCGCAAATGTCGCCAGCAATAGAAGACAATTACCACTGCTGAACACTTTTGTTTTGATGTGCTCGCCAGCATTCGCATGACATAATTACCAGGTAGTGTACCGTAAACAGCTGAGTACAATTTATTCTTGCGAAGTGCGCTATTTGTCAACGAGTTTTGGTTGTGTGTGTGTTCTATAGTTAAGAACCATAACACAAAAAACAACGAAAAATGCCTCGAACTAGTAATATACTAAAAATCAAAGTTGCACTAATCAGTAATTTTGACAGTGCACTGAATATTTTGTTGTTGGGCTGTGTTCGGAAACTCAAAAATTTGTGCAAATTTGAACAAATTTTTACTGGAAGTTGTTCGCGTACTTTATTTGCCAGCAGAACAGAGCTCGAGAGAGAGCAAATTTTGACAGTTAGAAAATAGAGAACCTGCAAATTTCTACTGGGGTTTTTTTGTCAGCAGAAATTTGCAACTTTGAACAGATGTTTTGTAAAGGTCAGCTGTTTTATGAAAAGCAGCCGTTTCATGAAAATACAAAAGCTAACGCCAAAATGGATCAATAAGGCAGAGGTAAGTAAAAATAAAAATATTGTTTATTGTTAATTAATAAATTTGTTTCATTTTTATTTACTTTTAATGAAGATTCATGGCAGCAGCTAGAGTTCAGGAGCAGAAAATTCGATAAATGAAGTTTTAATTATACCTCAAGTTGGTTGTTCTACATTATAAGGTAAGTGCAAATGTGACATTTCTGTAAATTTCTTTTTTAATGATTAAAAAACAACATAAAAAAATAAATAAAGTTAAGTTTTGTTGTATATGTTGTTCTTAAGTTAGAAAACAAAAACAAAAATACAAGTTAGCTTTTTTGTTCTAACGGTACTTTTGTCTCATAAGAAGAAATTATGACAACCAAAAAGTCTGCGTTCACTTTGTTTACTTCGAAAGTACCGTTACTTTTTATGATGCTTGTTCTTATTTTTGATCAGTTTCAGTTCATTACCATAACAAGTGATAGTTACACGTGTTTTTTAAAAAAATTAATAAATTTGGAAATATGGAAACTAAAGGAAAGGAAATATGCATATCTGAAAGAAAAATAATTATTAAGTTGTGGAAAAAAGGACAAAGCTTTAGAAATATTGCAGGGACAGTTGGAAGAACATATTCTTCTGTCCAGCGCGTAATTAATAATTACAAGAAACCGGCATTATAACTTCAAAGCCTCGGCCTGGGCGTCCAAAAAAATTATGCGTTAGAGAAGAGCGCAAAGTGATTAATATGGCAAGCAACAACTCTCGTATAACATCAAATAAAATAGTTTAAAATATTAAAACAGTGTTTAAAAAAAGCATCTGTGCCAAAACTGCCAGAAAAATATTACATAGAGCTGGATTTCATGGAAGAGTTGCTCGAAGAAAGCCGTATATTTCAGTCATAAACAGACAAAAGCAGATTGCATTCGCTAATACTTTCATCAATAACCCTCCTGAATTCTGGAAACAAATTATTTTCTCCGACGAGAGCAAATTCTGTATTTTTGGCATTAAAGGTCAGCAAATAGTGTAGCGCAAGTCCGGGACTGAGCTGGAAAAACAAAATTTAGTTGGAACTGTGAAGCACGGTGTTGGTGGAGTTATGGTGTGGGCGTGTATGGCTGTTAGAGGAGTGGGTCAATTAGAATTTATTGAGTCCAAAATGGATAAAGGGGGTTATCTCAATATTTAAAAAAAAAAAAATTTAAACCAAGAGCTGCTAAACTAGGGTTAGCAACGACATTTTGGTTCCAACAAGATAACGATCCAAAGCATACATCGGAGGTTGTTAGGTTTTGGCTTCTATACAACACTCCAAAGCAGCTTAAAACACCACCCCAATCACCAGATCTCAACCCCATTAAGCATCTTTGGGATCTATTGGAGAAAAAAATTCGTCAGCACGTTATAACCAGCAAGGAGATGTTACGAAGTGTCATGCAGGCAGAATGGGCAAAAATAACATCTGAGGAAACAGAGCAGTTGGTAAACTCCATTCCAAATAGACTAAGTGCAGTCTTAAAACAACGTGGCTATCCTACCAAATATTAGGAATATGTTAATATGTTTTTATTTTGTGTTTAAATAACTCTTTTGTTTATTTTTAATTACTGAACGCAGACATTGTGGTGCTTATATTTAATTGTTATCATATTTAAATCGCTCTAGAGTGAAAGTGGATAACAAAACTTGAGATTTTTGTTTTTGTTTTTTAATTTTAGGAATTTAATTTATTATTAGGAATTTGATTTATAATTTTATTTTGTGTTCTTTAACTAATCATATAAGTTTGTCAGGTGAACGCATACTTTATGGGGTATGTGTGTACAATTTTTGGCAGTATTGGCATTGATGACATCCTCAATGCCAAGTACTGGCAAAACGTTTTCATTATACATTCATGCTTTGTTTACGTTTTCTATTTGATGAAATTTTCAATCGGCAGATTTGACATCCTTAATGATGTTCATGGGGCCTATCCACTTTATGTTTTCGCAAGTGACCTTATCTTCTATTGGTGAACCCTGCAGATTTGCATAGAACAGCAACATACAGAAAATTTTCCACAAGTTTGATTTAAACATTTTTTTTTTCAAAATTACATTTTTGCAAAAACTTTGTCCTAATATTTTCCTAAAAAATTCCCTTATATTTTAACTTCTGTAGAAAAAATCATTCAAATCGGGTTTTCATTTATGGTCCTTACACCTCTATTATCGACTATTTTTTACAATCCAAAAAAGTTCTATGTTCAATTTGAGTTTAAAAATCTACTTTTATGTTTTATTTGAAATAAGAAGTATTACAAATTATTTGGCATTGAGTATTGAGCATTAAATTCTTAATTATCTCTGGAAATATGGCTGATTAGTTTCACATAGCTTCATAAACTGTGGTTTTGTTTCTATTAAAGATGCTACGCATAGTAGTGGCGATTGAACAACTTCCGTCGCATGATGACACAACACATTTAACCCAACAAGTGGGGCACAGTTTTTTGAATATCATCACAGCGTTCATTGAGGTCAGACTGTGATAAGAAAAAATGAAAAAAAAAAATATTTTTTTTTTAATATTCCAAAGCCAGTAGGCGAAAAGAAATGAACTTACATGTTCCAGACCAAGACAGGCACCCCACTCAATAAGGGTAATGCGATGGTCATTGTTGGGATCACAAGACTCCAAGAAGGGTGCAATACAGTGTTCCAAACTTATAAGATGAGCACGAATGGGGAAGAGTTCGTGGCGGGATACAGAACGATCGGTATCACCATCCAAATCGCACCATTTCCAGACGGCAGCATTGGACCAACGACGTGTCATATTGGTCTCAGCCTCCAATTCCATTTGCATATAATGTTCGGTAAGTTCATCACGTTCAGCCAAATCACGCATAACGTTGAAAAGCCAATCGCGCACACGTCTGGGGAAATCTTTCATTTCCTCCTCTGTGCACTCTTTGACCTGGTGACATTCACCGTAGTAGTCAATGTGCAAATGTGTGTTGGAGGGATTCAGGCATCCAGGATCTTTGGTGTCGCACAAACAACGTTGTTGATAAACTGAACAATCGGAAGGCCATGTTTCATTTTTGTTGGTGCACACACGACGGCGGGTATCAGTTTCTTCGGGACATTCTGGTATGCAAACACACTTGGCTGTAACACCTTCCAAATGGCAAACACGACCAGCACCACAGTGCATTTTTTCGCAAGGATCAACTATGAAAGAGAATTGGAATATAAATAAGGCGTTTGGTTGAAAGGCATATGGTAATTAATTGTTTACTTTCAATGACTGGGTTCACAATGTTGTTGGTATCCTGAACGAGCTTTGAGGCAATTTCGTTTTCACGCTCCACATCCTTATTCTGAAATTTAAATAGAATCAGATATTAAAGAAGATATTAAGATATTGCAAAAATCGTGTCCTCTTTTCAACTCACCAAGTTTTTCTCCTCCAATTGCCTAAGCAATTCCTCATCACTCTCATCCAAATCACCAAGATCGAAATTATCCAACAAGTCCTCATCGTCAATTTCTTCCTCTTCAGCACGAACATGTGCAAAGGCCACTAGACCCAGCAACAATAGCAGTACAGACCACTTCATGCTTCTAAAATTGAAAATATTATAAATGTAGAATGTTTAATCTTACTTTAAGTAAGTCTTGGTTTTTTTAAAACATAGATAAGGTTTAATTATCTCTGCCTCTGCCTTAGCTCTCTCTCCCTCTTTCGTTCTCGCACTCTCTCTCTGTAAATGTTCTCTCTCAAATTCATATGTATGCATGGATTTTATTTATGAATGAGGGGTATAACTTAATTCGAGAATATAGTGTAGAACACATGGCCCTTTAATTATTTCAAAATACATAAATAAAAAAATTGAGTCCGAAACTAGGCGTCTATTTTGGTAGAACTGACCTCGATTGTATAAGGTACTTTTATTTTCCCCCTTATTCCGGTTGGCGATGGCGTAGTCGAATTTCGAAATATATACAAAATGGTATTGTGGTTGTCGAAGACGAAAATTCGTTTTTAAATGGCAAAGAACCTCACGAGGGGATAACCACCGCTAAGAATTTTCGAACAGGTTTTCAGTGTCAGAGACGGACATGCTTACCTCTGCGTACGGTGGCTTCCAACAACAAACAGAGTAGTAAAACATAACAGGAAAAATGTTTATTTCTGCAAGAACCCATAACCTAATGACCAATTATAGAGGATTAGTCTCCTTGCTATCGCGTAAAGAAACTATCGAGTAAACTTAGATCTAAAAGCAATAATATAATTGGCCTATAAGTATGGCTTTAGAATTGACCAATCCACCATAGCACAAGCATAACCCAAACCTTGGTACAGAACCATGGCGAAACAATTAAAGGTGGCCTCATTTGTACAACAACCACAAATCATATGGTGCAACCCACCATTTTGCCATCAAGCTGGTCGACGGTTTGCCAATACACACGAAGAAATTTGTGTGCGTACATGAGAGAATTTGCGAGAAAAAGATGACAACAAAGAGAATGCAAACAAAAATCTGACATCTTAATACTGTCAAACCTGGCCGGCTGTTTACAGCTTTTCGCGTGAGACCACCTTGTTAAATCCGCCTTGGTACAGAACCAAGGTGGATTATTAAAGGTGACATAACGCGAACAGCTGAAAACAGCCAGGCTATTTAACGGTATTAAGATGTAAGTTCTGTGCTTACATTCGCAGCAAAACCACCACGATTTTTGCACGTTTTCTTTGTTTGTGATTCTCTTTCTCTCATTATACCTGTACACGTACACACACACGTTTCTTTGGTTGTATTGAGAACAATGTCCTTTTTGAAATAACATCTCGATGGCAAGATGGTGGATTGCACCATATGATTTGTAGTTGTTGTACAAATGAGACCACATTTCGCCATGGTACAGAACAGATCGACACCTTTCATCTAAACTTTAAATACAAAATAGCTTTCGACACTCGGATAAAAGTTAAAAATGAAAATAAGACTAAATTTGAATGGAAATCATAACACTTTGGTTTTTTTTATTAAAATATCAAACGTTGGCAAAAAAAAAAAATTTAAAATCTAATTTTAACAGATTTTGTTTGAGGTGCATTCCGCCCTTTTCATACAAATTTTAGTAAAATTTAAAATTTCCATATGTTAGGGTGAAAAGAGGCTGCGGATATTAATCCGCCCATGTCACTATGGACAAACTCCTAAACCAATAATCGACTTGTTATACGCTCTAAATGCTAAAAGAAACCTCGAAAAAGAAGATCTATGTTTGGAAGTCCGTGGTACTTACAAAATTACTAATTGCATATCACGCCCCTAAGTTGGTTCAATTCTAGTAGTATTGTATCCCCACCTTAGTGTGAAAACCGGGCAATGACATAGGAAATACTCCTACGTCTCATTATCTTCCCCACATGCCCTACACATGCTATCGCTTGCCGTATTGATTTTGCATAGGTGAGCTCGTCGTCGTAAATGTCCTGTTATGATACCGAAAGCAATACTGACATCCTGCTTACTTCCTTTAGTAATAGCCTTGTCTTCTCGCTCTTCCGTTTTGGTGTTACACAGAGATAAATGCGCGTTCGCAGCGTGGAAATAACCTCTTCAAGTCGGAGAGCGGGTCGCTTGTCTCGACTCGGAACTCGACTTCAACCCACTGTTCACACTCCGCAGCCTTGAGAATAACAACAGCCTTCAGCACCGGAATGGACCGCATGTCTTTTTACACCAATCCCATAAATAGAATCCAAAGTTCTTGTTGCTTCAACTGTATTTGTCAATCGTCCACTTCGGCTTCATTTGTCTGTTAACCTCTTGCAATAACTACATCATTTGCAGATTTGTTTGGAAACACTACATATGGCAAATTTGTATGTATGCGTCAATACACAAAATCATGGTATAAACATAAACATAATGCAGTCAGTAATCAACCAGTACAGCAATGCCCTCTGTTTTTTCCTCGGTTTCGCTAATAAAGATTAGCATCTTTATAATCATGATGCATAACAGATGGATTCGAAGAAATGTAAATACATTCGTTTGCACTATTTGTGCATACCAAAAAACAGTGGAATTTATGAACTAAAGAAAGACATTCCGAACTGGGTGGTTTGGATGGGAGACGTGATGAGCTACACACGCGGTCATGAGTGCGTAGATACGCGTTGTGGGCATGTCGCATAGATGGGCGCTTAGGTTAGGTAAGGTTGAAGGGCACGCGAAAGAGAGATCCGTGCAAGAAAGCAGTAACAACAGAAATGCGGTAACCCGGATGGACCGGGAAAACGCGCAGGGAATTTAGTTACGGAAAAAGGTGTTCACCCATTATTCTGTGTATTTCGGCAATTGTTGTAGCCACATTTTCCTGTGGAGGTGACGATCCTCGTAAAGGTCCTTTATGTGAGCGGACTTCTGCAGGCTCGTTCTGGTCCAAAGTAACGATTGCCGCGGGAACATGTTGGACATTGGTTATTTAAAGGCGCCAATAACTCCTCTTGTCATATCGAGCATCATAGGCACTCAGTATTTGTGCAAGAGCCGGTGCCGCCCAGCCTCTCACTGAGACTCTCCGCTATATACCGCTGATTGTCCGCGACTGCCATTACAGCTACTCCTTATGGAGCATTGCACTATCCTCAACTTGCGGACGCGCCCGTTAGCTTGCAGCTAAGCTTCTCGTGACGGCAATGAAACCACACAGATCGGACCTTAATGTTCCAGCCTGTGTGGTGCTCACGCCCGTTTCTAACTCCTCCTTGTTTTCGCACACCCTGCTGAAGTCCGCCTTTGCTGTGTCCAACGTCAAAGACATGCCATTGAAATGACCAAAGAAGCTTGGACTGTAAAGGGCTTACTGATTCCGTAGAATGATCTGCGCTAATCAGCGATCCATTTTTAGCTAGATCGTTGGCTGCCTCGGTCATCGCCACTCTTGATGGCGCATAACGACCCAGCAGAGCCTAACAGCTTTCCATATCATTTGAAGAAGCTCCTAGCATCTTCAAACCAGTCTCGACTTCACGTGAATGTCTCACAGATTCCTTAGCATGATCTGCGCTAATCATTGACCTATTCCTGGCCGGATAGTTGGCCGCGTCTTTCTTTGGCACTCTTGATGACCGGGACTAGGCAAAGCCTAACAGTCTTCCCCATGCTATTAAGAACCTCCTTGCATCACCTCACCAGTCCCAACTTTACGTCTTTACGTCTAGTGTTGCGCGACGTCAATTCGTTGTTGTTTTTGGCTATTTAAAGGCTCTAATAACTCGCCTTTTCATATCGAGCATCACAAGCGAACACCACTTGATATCGCTGGTTACTGGTAATAGCCTCAAATTCTCACGATCTGGATCCCCCCATAGGATTTCGCCGTCCTACCGATCGTTTCGCTGTTCCACAATGTTGCATGCGCATTCGTCGCCCACTCCCTTAACTCGGATTGCGTCGACTCGAAAGGTTTCGGGTTAACCAAGTTTATTGACGGCAGTCCTCTTGCCTACACCGCCAAATCGTCTGCCCTTTCATTTCCCCTTACTCCGTTATGACCCGGCACCCAAACGATGCGGATTTTGCCATTCTCAGAGAAGGCGTTAATTCCCTTCTTACACTGCAAGACTGTTCTTGACCTTACCGTCCTGTTTGTTATTGCTCTTATAGCCATTTTACCACCTCACGCATTCCGCGATCGCCCGGATCTCCGCCTGCAGGATCGTATTATGGTCAGGCAGTCTAAAACAGATCTCAGTCCCTAGGTTCTCAATGTAGACCCCCAGGCCCACTCTGTTCTCTAGCTTTGATTCATCCGTGCAATATGATCTTCCAGATGGCAATACTAGGGTTCCGTCAATCCAAGACTGTGCCGATGGCAACAGTGCCTCGCACTCGACTTCAAGGTTCATCTCAGGTATCCGATCGGAACCAGGTATCCCTTTCTCCAGGTTTCCTATCGTCGCCTCGATTATACCGTAATGGTATGAGCTGCTCCCATCCTCAACCCATTCTCCCATCGCCTTAAGTCTCATAGCCGCAGTGGCTGCCTCAATGGGTCGGATATCTAGAATAGTCTCTAGTGCCCTAGTGGGCGTGGTCCCCATCGCTCCGACTATGCCAAGACAACATGTTCTCTGAACCTGTTGTATGGTCCTTATGTTGCACTTTTTATCCATAGCAGTCCACCAAACTACTGAGGCGTAAGTAAGTATTGGTCTAATCACGCTCCTGTAGAGCCAGTGGACTATTCTCGGATTCAGGCCCCATTTCGTGCTCAACATCTGCGAGCCTTCTCAGTACGCTCCTGAATGTGACACTTCCAATTCAGTTTCCTGACCAAGATCACACCTAAGTATTTGACCTTGTCAGATATCAAAATCGTCTTATTGAGGAAACGTGGTGCGTTAAATTGGCCCACCTTCGTCTTTCTTGTGAACAGGCATATTTCAGTCTTCTCTGGGTTAACATTGAGACCTATGGGTCTAGCCCAGTCATATGCCATATGCAAGACCCTTTCGGCCTTTCTGCATAGCTCGTTCGGATCCTTACCCCATAGAAGTATTATAACATCGTCTGCGTAGCAGACGGGTTCAAATCCCTCCTCAGTCAGTATCCGTAATAGGTCATTTATGGTGGTCACCCATAGGAGTGGCGATTAAATGCCCCCCTGTGCCACTTTCTCCCTTATATTTATGCCTGGGACACACTATTTATTCACCTGTTCCTTAGCATATGGTTTATCCAGTCTCTATGAACCGGGCCTACCCGGTACTGGTCTAAGGATTGGATCACTGAGTCGGTCCGCACATTGTTAAAAGCCTCCTCGATGTCAATGCCTACCGCCAGTGTGTACGTTTTGGCATCGAAGGATTCTTCTATTTTATGCACAACCTTGTGCAGGGCAGTCCTACTCTTTATCATGGTGTCCACAATACGTTCCACGGTTTTGAGTAGAAAGGACGTAAGGCTTATGGGCCTGTAAGCCTTTGGTGTCGCATAACTTGCCTTGTCGGGCTTGGGTATAAACACCGCCCTTGCCTCCTGCCAAGCTTTCGGAGTATATGCAAGTCCTAGGCACGCTGTGAACATTTTGGCCAGACGAGGCGCCATATAGTCTGTAGTAACGCCGGAAATATTCCATCAGGCCCGGATGACTTAAATGGCTTTAAGCTCCTCAAGGATTCCTTCACCATAAATTCTGTTATTATAAACCTTCGATTAACGTCATTATTCCAAGATTCCGGTGTCTCTGTGAGTCCCTTCGTATCCTGTGGAAAATGGGTTTTCATCAAAAGCCTCAACATGTCCTCCGTTGTTTCTGCCCTCACTTCCATGTCGTCTAATAAAGTTTCAAATTGGACATGGGTTTTTGAGAAAAACTATTTTATCTTGGCGGCATTATTAACGCTAACGACTTGTTCGCAGAAAAGGTTCCAGAAGGCACGCTTTGCCGCTCTGGTATTCTTATTGTATTCCTTGAGCTGTGTGTAATACACATCCCGATAAACTTCCGCTTCTGCGGACCTCTTTCCCAATATTGCGATCTCCGTGGTCATCCAGGGTTTTTCTTGGCCTGATTTCCTTTTCCGAAGGGACAACTATCTTCGAAGGACCCCACCAGTGCAGTCGTAATCCTGTTGACATTTTCCTCAATGTCTTCTATGCTTGGACAATCTAAATTATCTTGCATAAATCTTCTTCTGAGTAGCCTTCCGAATTTTGTCCAGTTGGTTTTCAACTTATTCCGGAAGCTTATCGACTTCGACGCTGGCCGTGCTATTCTAAACCTAATGGTCAGAGAAAGAGTGCTCCATGGAGACCCTCCAATCCTGAACCTCATCGATTAGATTTTCCGTACATATCGTCACATCTACTACCTGCTCCCTAATCCTATAAACAAAGGTAGCGGTGTTACCAATATTAAGTATTATTAGGTCGTTAGTACTCAGGAACTCTGCCAGGGCTTGGGCCCGCTTATTAGTATTGGTACTACTCCACGAAATGTGGTGAGATTCGCATCGCACCTTATTAGTACCTCGTTTCCTGTCTGTTTTGCTTTCCTCACCAGCCGTTGCAGCCCCAATGTCGGAGAGTCGAAAGGCAGATAAAGTGATGCCATGTATGCTCCACCATCTCCCTGTCTCACCACTGTTTTCGGTATTAGCTGAGGCGTTCCCAGAAGTCTTCCAAAGTTTTTTAGACGAAAAATGAGATATTGATTACCCTATAATCCTTGGGTAAAAAGAGGCTAGGTTTCTCCCCCTACCTTTAGCCTAGCTGTAAGCACGTAGTTCAGTAAATTGCATCCGACGTGGTGAGACAGGGAGACGGTGGAGCATTATACCGCGTTGGTATGAGCTGTTTTCGGTATGAGCTGAGGCGTTTCAAGAAGTCTTCCAGAGTTTTTTAGACGAAAAATGAGATATTGATTACCCTATAATCCTTGGGTAAAAAGAGGCTAGGTTTCTCCCCCTACCTTTAGTCTAGCTGTGAGCACGTAGTTCAGTAAGACGCATTCGGAGGAGGAGGACTCATTTACAAGCTCTATCGATTCTCAAAAACAGACCTTTGAGAACCTATTAGACGATAAGTGCTTGCTTCCAACTCTTTTCATCTCTATCTCGTCTCTTGGTCTGATCGGAGGAGTCACACTTTTTTTTACCTTCTCTTCCTTCCATAAGCCAAATTGACCTTCGAATGGTCTCAGCTATACGATATGTCTACCCACTTAACCTAAACGTTTCAAAAACTTTCGTAACAAGACCGCTCACTCCGATCAGAGTTTCTTAATCCTTAATGGACAAAATATGTATTGAACTGCAAAATTGTTTTGAATTGTGCTTTGATTTTCACCTAAACGATGAGCCTACCCATTTAACCTAAACCTTTCAAAAACTTTTATAAATTGACCCCTCACTCCGAACTGAGTTCCTTAACCCTTAATGGACAAAATATTGTGTTGCCCAAAACGTAATTGTCGGTAATATAGTAGTAATATAGTCGGCGTTGACAAATTTTTTCAACGGCTTGTGATTCTGTAATTGCATTCTTTCTTCTGTCAGTTATCAGCTGTTACTTTTAGCTTGCTTTAGAAAAAAAAAGTGCGCGAAATTTTGTTTACATTTGTTTGTTTGGCGTCAATTTTAATATGGGTACCACATGTATTGAAAGAAATTCATTTAACAAACCGAATCAACGCTTGTGATATGCACCTTAAACGCAATGAATTCGATCCGTTTTTAAAACGAATCATAACTGGAGTTGAAAAATGGATTGTTTACAACAACGTTAGTCGAAAACGATCATGGTCCAAGCATGGTGAACCAGCTCAAACCACTTCAAAGGCTGATATCCACCAAAAGAAGGTTATGCTGTCTGTTTGGTGGGATTGGAAGGGTGTGGTATATTTTGAGCTGCTTCCAAGGAACCAAACGATGAATTCGGATGTTTACTGTCAACAATTGGACAAATTGAATACAGCCATCAAGGTGAAGCGACCAGAATTGGTCAATCGTAAAGGTGTCATATTCCACCAGGACAACGCTAGACCGCACACATCTTTGGTCACTCGCCAAAAACTGAGTGAGCTTGGCTGGGAACTTTTGATGCATCCACCATATAGCCCTGACCTTGCACCATCAGACTACCATTTATTTCGATCTTTGCAGAACTCTATAAATGGTAAAACTTTCGGCAATGATGAGGTTATAAAATCGCACTTGGTTCAGTTTTTTGCAGATAAAGGCCAGAAGTTCTATGAGCGTGGAATACTAAATTTGCCAGGAAGATGGCAAAAGGTTATCGAACAAAATTGCAATTATGTATTTGATTAAAGTTCATTCTAAGCTTTATTAAAAATGCATTTACTTTCTTTTAAAATATCCGCAATTACTTTTTAGGCAACCCAATAAGTATTCAACTGAAAAACTGTTTTGAATTGTGCTTTGATTTTCAGAGTCTTATCCATTGGTAAGCAGTGTACCATTGCTTGTTTACTTATCACCACAGCCAGAGTAGTTTATGCGAGAATATTTGCACTTCTCTGTACATGTGATGAGATCAGAGCGAATTAAAACAAAGATTTCTTGGAAATCAAACAGAGAAATGAGAACAATTCTCATATATGAAAGAAAAATAAAAAAAAAAAATAAATAAAAAACAAGAGTTTATGAGGAACACATTAGAAAATGAGGCACATACAGCATCGTTTATGTCCGTCCTTCCATCCGTCCAATACCAATGGCCGTGTGGTGTATGGTGCGGTATACAATTTCAATTATTTTGTTAGTAACGGAAACAACAAATATGCTGTAGAGATGTATGTATTGTATACATAGAATGTATGAATATTTTGGTTTTTTGTATTAATTTCAACTGATAAGTCCTGCTTGTATTAATATTAGAAGATAAGCCGAGTTTTGTTTTAACCAGCCATGACTTATTTTTACTTTGTATTTAATTTCATATGACAATTCCATTTGCATTGCTTTTGTTTTCCCTCTGGCCGTTTCAATTCCATGAGAGACATACATTAAGGTCAATATATGGTCTTATCGTTGGCGGTACTTGGTCATTAATGTTAAACGTTTTTTGCTATTTCAGGGACACGACACACATAATTGTCGTACTCGTTTCAAAATTATGTGTATTTTTTTCTTTGCAGTTTCGTGGTTTCGCGTGATGATCACATATAAATGTTCCATGCTTTATGAATCGGTTTCATTTTTTGTTTTTCACCAGAAAATTTCCTAAATATCAGCGGACACATATTGTCATCACATGTTGGGTTTATGTTTCGTTTATTTTATTGAGACTCGTTTTTGTAGGTTTGAGGAAAACTGTGATGGTTCATGGTAGTATTCTATTTATTCGATACTAGATTTTTATTCAAAATTTAGTTAAGGAAATTTGATTTTCATAGAAAATTAGCTGGTCCGGTGGCCTCCGGTACGGCCCCCATTTGACATGGTCCAAATTTGAAAATAATTTGTATTCGTATTTAACTCTCAAATGTCCCTTTGGGGCATAATTTTGGGGTGTGCTGACCCCCCGAGAATCGACCCATAGTTTTGTATATATTTTGTATTCTACTATTGTCCAGTTCGATGTACATGTCCATTTGGGACGGGCTCCCCGAAACTTGGTGCAAATTGTTACATCAAGTTCGTGCTCTTCTTTTAAATACCTTCCTGGGTTTCAACCCATATTGTCCCAATCGGTAAACATGTCCGTTTGTGTGGGGTTAGGGGAAGCGCATCATCACTATTATTTGACCCCAAATTTTTATACCAATTTTGTGTTTATGGATTAACATAAGGAGGCATTCAAAATTTCGCTTATATCAATGCACCAATCTCCGAGATCTGGCTTTTTTGAAACAAGGGTTAAGGGTTCACCCCCCTCGCGGATATCGCGCGGAAATCGCAAAACTCAATCCCCTTTTTTCACCGGGGGGTCAAACTCTACCATCTGTGGAAATTTCATGAAAATCGGATATCGCACAATAAAGTACCCAATTTTCACCAAGGGAACATCTATGAATATTTCATGAAAATCGGCTTAGACCTTTTTTCAATCTATACAGAACAAACAAACAAGGCGCAACACATTTATTTTTATATAATAGACTAGCTGAGCCCGACCCGCTCTGCTACGCTCGATAATGATATGTTGGAGAAAAGTACTCTTAATTTGGAAATTTCTGCCTAATTTGAAAATTTATTCCAACTTTCCTGTGGATTTTTCTACTCTCAAATACCGCTTATTTAACCCCCAATAAGTAAAAGTCCTGTTTAAGGTTGTGGTGTATACCCAAGAGACTTGGTGCTCTACTTCCGAAGACTTCATTTTAGATCCATACTGCCATGGTCGGTAAATATGTCCAATTTGAGGGGTATTTAGGTGTTAGTCCCACAATTGGATATCAGATTTGCTATCTACTCTCAAATACCTTTAGTTTGATACTTATATTGTAGTAATTGGTCTATAAATCCGTTTGGCGGGTTTTGGGGTTGGGCGGCCCTCCTAGGCATTTTACCCATACTAGGTATTTCTACCCATCTCCGAGATCTGGTGTTTTTGAAAACTATTATTAAGGCCCGTCTTAGAGTGAGAAAGTTAAAAAACGAGTAAAAAGGCGTTAAGTTCGGCCAGGCCAAACTTTGGATACCCACCACCTTGGGTATATATGTAAACCTCCTTTTGTCGAAATCCGGTGAAAAATGCATACTTTATGCCCCATAGCAGCTATATCGAAATATGTTCCGATTTGGACCAAATAATAATAATAACAATTCATTGTTGAATTGTGTTTGGTCTTTTTAGTAGCTATATCTAAAAATACACCTATCTGAACCATATAAGACAGGGATGTCGAAAAGCCTTGCACAACTTACTTTCCTAAATTTCGGCGAAATCGGACAATAAATGCGTATTTTATGGCCCCAAATCCTCAAATCGAGAGATCGATCGATATGGCAGCTATACCCAAATCTGGACCGATTTGAGCCAAATTGACGAAGAATGCCGAAAAGCCTAAAACAAATCGCTGTCCCAAATATTGGCAAAATCAGACAATAAATGCGCTTTTTATGGGCCCAAAACCTTAAATGGAGAGATCGGTCAATACAGCAGCTTTATCCAAATCTGGACTGATATAAGCCAAATTGAAGAAGTATGTCGAAGGGCCTAACACAAATCCCTGTCCCAAATTTTGGCAAAATCAGACAATAAATGCGCCTATTATGGGCGAAAGACCTTAAATCGAGAGATCGGTCTATATGGCAGATATATCCAAATCTGGACCGATCTGAGCCAAATTGAAGAAGTATGTCGAAGGGCCTAACACAAATCGCTGTCCCAAATATTGGCAAAATCAGATAATAAATGCGCCTTTTATGGGCGAAAGACCTTAAATCGAGAGATCGGTCTATATGGCAGATATATCCAAATCTGGACCCGTCTAAGCCAAATTGAAAAAGTATGTCGAAGGGCCTAACGCAAATCGCTGTACCAAAATTTGTCCCAAATCGGACAATAAATGCGCCTTTTATGTAATAGGCAGCTATATTCAAATCTGGACCGATTTGGTCCAAATTGAAGAAGGATATCTGAGGGCCTAACACAACTCACTGTCCTAAATTTCAGCAAAATTGGATAATAAATGTGGCTTTTATGAGCATAAGACCCTAAATCGGCGGATCGGTCTGTATGGCAGCTATAGCCAAATTGAAGAAGAATTTCGAAGGGCCTACCGAAACTCACTGTCCCAAATTTCAGCAAAATCGGAAAATAAATGTGGCTTTTATTGGCCTAAGACTCTAATCGGGGGATCAGTCTACATGGGGGCTATATCCAAATCTGAACCGATCTGTGCCAAATTGAAGAAACATGTCGAGGGGCCTAACACAACTCACTGTCCCAAATTTCAGCAAAATCGGATAATAAATGTGGCTTTTATTGGCCTAAGACCCTAAATCGGGGGATCGGTCTATATGGGGGTTATATGAAAATATAGTCCGATTTAGCCCATCTTCGAACTGAACCTGCTTATAGACAAAAAAAAAAAAGAATCTGTCCAAAGTTTCAGCGCAATATATCTATTTTTAAAGACTGTAGCGTGATTTCAACAGACAGACGCACAGACGGACGGACATGGCTAGATCGTCTTAGATTTTTACGAAAGAACTAATTTGCCAGTCTATGTATCTGATGTGGTGGCGAAAGTTCTTATTATTAAACCATGTAAAACTTTTAAACAAAAAAGTATTGCCCAGCAGCACGTCGTTTGGTCTTGTCTATCGATGAGCTAAAAATGGTTGCAATCTTAACCTTAAGGTTTGCAACTCTTCCTATCACGCTGAAAGTCATAATTTTTGGGGTATGGCGGCCAACATTTATTTGTGTTCCCATACATTTATTAAATCAAACAGTGTCCTGTTAGGTCATTATGATTGATCGGTTGTTTCGGGGTGAGGTGGTCCGCTAGATATATGAATAGAATGAATATATCAGATTCGTAGTCCACAACCTTATACCTTTAATTTAACCCCATATGGTCATGATTGGTGTATGCAGCCGTTTGGTGGAGGGTGTCTATATGAGGGTTGTGCGACACACTCCATCTGCCGCTTGAGCACATATTTGAATGACGCACTCTACTGAAAAATATCTATCATTTGATCCCCCATTGTTTTAAAACGTCAAATGATCTATTGGAGGCGATTTTTAAAGGTAAAGCGCCACCTAGATTCTTGGACACAAAGATTAATGTCTTATTCATAATCAACTCCCAAATACCTTTCATTTGTGTCTTATATAGCCATGGTCGAGTTGGGAGCCTTTAGGGAGTGGGGCGATCCGCAAATACTTAGACATAATTTTTTATGCCATATTCGTAATCTTCTCCCGAATACCTTTCATTTTAGTCCCATATTGATTTGTACGTACAATATGTTTGTTTGATGATCTTTTAGGCTTGGAATGGCTCCTGGGTTCCTTGATCCTAACATTACCATATTCGTATTCTACTCTCCAATACCTTTCATTTGATATCCATATTGTCCCAATCGGTCTACCTTGATTTTGGGTGGTGTTTTTGGGGTAACGGGAGAGTGTCCGCCCCCTTCCAATATCAAAAAATTACAATATATAGCCTATTCCTCCTTCCTTACCATATTCGTAATCTACTCACGAATACATTTCATGCGAGTCCCATATTGTCATTGTCGTCCAATATGCCTATTTAAAGGGGTTTTAGGGTCGGGGCATCCCCCTAGGTACTTGGAATATATATTGTCAATATTGTCCCGATGGGTCCATAAACAAACTAACAAACAAACACAAATTTATTTATATATATATATATATATATATATATATATAGATTTTGTCTTCTGAGCTTCACCAAATAGGGGGAATTGCATTGGGAAATGGACAAGGCAATAGCTATAGATATATAATATATAGAGAACTTGTTGGACGAATATACCATAATGGTCGTGGTAAACATTCAACACAGTTTGTATTCGTCTAGATCTTACATTTGGTATTCTGTAAGCGAGTAAGGAATAATTTTTTTTACAATATTATATATTGGTTATTATTTTTTAGTATTACGATAGCATTAAAATTTTGTAATTTCTGGACCTTGAATTTTTTATACAAGGAAAAATTTTAATTGAAGACCACATATCGAAAATCAATATCAATTGCAACGATACATGTGTAAAAACATTAATAGAAATTTATAGCTTTAGACGACGTCGCGTTTTGTTCATTAAATCGTCTATGTAAAAAAACAACAATCAAGGAAGAATATAAAGAAGCCGTCGCTACATATTAAAAGTTAGCTTTGGAAAATACACCGAGAAAAATATCACGCAAAGTGCAATTTGTTTGCTAAATGGGGTTTCAGGGCAAAACAAAATGCATCGCCCATTTTGGCAATGTCAAAACTATTGGGTTGCCCAAAAAGTAATTGCGGATTTTTTAAAAGAAAGTAAATGCATTTTAAATAAAACTTAGAATGAACTTTAATCAAATATACTTTTTTTACACTTTTTTTCTAAAGCAAGCTAAAAGTAACAGCTAATAACTGACAGAAGAAAGAATGCAATTACAGAGTCACAAGCTGTGAAAAAATTTTTCAACGCCGACTATATTACCTACAATTACTTTTTGGGCAACCCAATACTTAAGGTTTGATATTTAAGAATAAGCAGAATAAAAAATACCTTCCCAAATCAAATCAAGTTCAAATCCTCGTATTTTTAATCTGAATTCGTTATTCACCCCGCACAATAAGACAATAAGAGGACAACCAAACCAAAGACACCAAATTTTAGGATTTTTAGAATTAGAATGGAATTCTCTATTTGGGTCATTTGAGAGAGCAAGCCAATACATGGGAAGGAGCCAAACTCCTGCTAATTACATTCGTGCAGCTTGCAACTCGCTTTTTGACCAACACAGATCAATAGTTGGCTTACCAGAACCTTGTTTAGTTGGAAAATCTGTTTGAGTGATGAAGCACATTTTCTGGTTTTCTGTAAAAACCCTCACAGACCACATCATGAATGCCCAATGAACGCCTTGTTGTTTCTACGCCATCTACATTTTTGAAACATACATCTTCAAAAATCAAGAAAATTACAGAATTCAGCAGGGTTCGTGCAAATTGACTTCAAAAGGATATCTATGGAACGATTTAACTTTCGCCCAGAAACATAGCAGAGAAATTAAAAAGGCGCATCTTTAATTCCTTAATTTTAATGAATGAATTATATTGGGTTGCCCAAAAAGTAATTGCGGATTTTTCATATAGTCGGCGTTGACAAATTTATTCACAGCTTGTGACTCTGTAATTGCATTCTTTCTTCTGTTAGTTATCAGCTGTTACTTTTAGCCTGCTTTAGAAAAAAAGTGTAAAAAAAGTATATTTGATTAAAGTTCATTCTAAGTTTTATTAAAAATGCATTTACTTTCTTTTAAAAAATCCGCAATTACTTTTTGGGCAACCCAATAACTATAATAGAATAAGGCAAACTATTTGGTTGAATGAAATAACTAAAAATTTTGCTTTCAATAAACGACATCATCTGTGGTGTCGTTTGTTACATTTTGCACTGTGTATCTATTCATTAAATTTGTTCTCGCAATTGATATGATTGTTGGCCTTGCATACAACAATAAATTATGCACTTGGCTAAAGAGTGCCACAAAGTACTTCAAACAGTACGAAGCAAAGAGTTCAATTAACTTTAGAAAACTGAAATCTGAGATTTTCAAAACAAAAACAAAAATGGAGAAAGCCACTAAACAAATTGCTGGAACTGTTAAATTCAAAGTCCTCAAAAGAATTTCAAACGTAAGACTTTAAGCAATATCGATTAAAAGAATTTGAAGTTTTTTTTTCTGTAAAAACAATTTTGGACTCCAGTTTCGTTCAATAGAATCAATAATGATATTCCATTACTTACACTATGGCTAAAAATAATTTCGTTCAAATTGATGTTCAAAACACAACACAACAAATAAACAAACAGGAAAAAAAACTATGCAGTCATACACCAGAGCGTATGAGGGGCGAAAGATAAACCGACGAACACAACACGAACTATGTGATCCGACCAACAGAATGAAACTGAATTGGGGGAAACAATGGTCAGTTGCCGAGAGCATGGAAAGATGTGGCTCCAGTAGAATTGCAATCGACTGTGTATTGGTGGCATAAGACCGACGGGCAGAAATTATACGAGTACAGTTATTTAGAGGAGACTAAAATTGAAAAGAAAAGAGAGCATTTGGGATAATGTTGAAAATGACGTGTATGTATTGTATATTCGTTTTTTGTGCAACTAGTGATTAAATGCAACAGCTACATATAAGACGCAAGCAATATCATGTAGGAAGCCTGGATCCCCAATTTCTTAAACCGCAAGTAAAGGGTGTTGAGCCAGGGATGATAATTTTGATACTTTGGTAGTTTTTGTGATGCTTTTTATACCCACCACCATAGGATGGGGGTATGCTAATCTAGTCATTCTGTTTGTAACACCTCGAAATATTGATCTAGGACCCCATAAAGTATGTATAAGGTCTGTTCGCGTACTTTTTCAGTAAAAACTTGCAGAAGAGTAAGCACAGCCTTTACTCTTTTTGGCTATTTATTTGATTAAAGCAGCTGGTTTCATAAAACAGCTGTTCAATGCTGCAAATTTCTGCTGGGAAAAAAACCTCCAGTAGAAATTTGTAAGCTCTCACTTAGCAAACTTTTAAAATTTTGCTCGTTCTCACGCACTCTCCCGCTCTCTTTTGCTGGCAAACAAAGTACGCGAATGACTTCCGGTAACAATTTGTGCTAATTTGTACAAATTTTTGAGTTCCCGAACACACTTATATTCCTGATCGTCTCGAAATTCTGATTCGATGTCTGTCCTTCTGTCGAAATCACTATAACGGTCGAACGCGTAGAGCTAGCCGCTTGAAATTTTTCACAGATATTTCTTATTGATGTAGGTCGTAGGGGATTGGAAATGGTTCAGATTTGGATATAGCTCCCATATAAACCGATCTCCTGATTTGACTTCTTGAGCCCATGGAAGCCTCAATTTTTGTCCAATTTAGCTGAAATTTTGCACATAGTGTATGGTTTAAATCTGTGTATAGCCTGATATATTGTAGATTCCATATAAACCGATCTTCTGATTTGACTTCTTGAGCCCCTAAAAGTCACCGATTTAGCTAAAATTTTGCACGTAGTGTTTTATTACGACTTTCAACCACTGTGCCAAGTACGGTCTCAATTGGTCCATAACCTGATATAGCTCCCATATAAACCGATTTGACTTCTTGAGTCCTTACAAGTCTCAATTTCGATCCGATTTGGCTGAAATTTTGCACAAAGTATTCTGTTATGAGTCCCAACAATTGTGCAAAGTACGGTCTAAATCAGTCAAGAACCTGATATAGCTCCCATATATCTCGCGATTTGATTTCTTGAGCCCCTAGAAGCCATAATTTGCATCCGATTGGTCTGAAATTTTGCACGTAGTGTTGTGTTATGACTTCCAACATCCAAATCTTTCCAAAACCTGATACAACTCCCATATAAACCGATCTCCCGATCTGTCTTCTTGAGCCCCCGAAAGCCGCAATTTTTGTCCGATTTGGATGAAATTTTGCATATAGCGTTCTGTTATGACTCTCGAAAACGGTGCCAAGGACGGTCCAAATCGGTCAAGAACATGATATAGCTCCCATATAAACCGATCTCTCGATTTGACTTCTTGAGCCCCTAGAAGCCTCAATTTTCAATTTTGCATGCGGTGTTCTGTTGCGACTTTCAACAACTGTACCAAGTACGGTCCAAATCGGTCCACAACCTAGTACAGCTGTCATATAAACCGGTCTCTGGATTAGCCTTGTTCGGTTCCTAGAAGCTTTAATTTTTGCTGGTTTTACTGAAGTTTTTTTTGTATAAATTTTTAGCATAATCCATGGCGGTGGGTTACCGAGATTCGGCCCGGCCGAACTTACCAAGCTTTTAATTGTTTAACCTTAAAAGTACCAAGGTACCTCGCGGTCATTTGGTACCATTTTTGGCGGTAACACTTTTTTTACCTACCACCACAGGTTAGGGGTATTTTCTTTTAGTCATTCCGTTTGTAACATATCGAAATATGCATTTCCGACCCTACAAAGTATATATATATTTAGGATCGTTGTAAAATTCTAAGACGATTTAACGATGTCCGTGCGTCTGACCATCTGTCCGTCCGTGTGTCCATCAGTTGTAATTATTTTATTTTTCTTCAAAGCAAGCAGCTCTGCCAAAAAAATTTAAAAAAAACCAAATTTACAGCAAAAAAAAAATACACGTATTGCAAGCTAACTGCCGAAACCCCATATACTTGCATTACGCCATAGTTTCCTTCACGGAATAGAAAATAATGCATATATAGAAAAGTAGCTGACCCGGGCCCGCTCCGCTGCGCCTTCTTTTACTTTATATGGAACAAAATTTTCCTTAAATATGTCCGGTTTGGGGTATTGGCCCTAAAAACTATTAATATTTAGTTCCACTCACTTTACGAGCCAAATTGTCTTGGTGAGCAAATACGTCCTATTTGGGGGTTGTTATGGTGGTGGGACATCCCCTAGACAGTTGGTCCCTAATGTTACTCTTTCCCAAATACCTTTAATTTGAGCCCCATATTTCCATAGTCGGCAAACTTGACCGGCTTGGGGAGTGTTTTGGGGGATGGGCGGCCACTCAGTGAGTTGGCCTTGAAAATATATATCGGATTCGTGTTCCACTCTAAAAAACCCTCTTATTTGAGCCTCATATTGCAAAAGTCAGAAAATACTTACTATTTGGGTGGTGTTGTGGGGGAGGGGTGGCCCCATAGACACTTTTCCCAAATATTCATATCAGATTCGTGCTTTACTCCCAAAGGCCTTTTAGTCGAGCCCCATATTGCTACGGTCGTAAATTTGTCCCCTTTGGGGGATGTTTTTGGGGAGAGGCGGCCCCCCAAACACTTGCTCCCATATTTGGATATCAGATTCTAATTCTACACTCAAATACCTTTTATTTAAGCCCCATAATCCCATGGTTAGTAAATAAGTCCTGTTTGGGGGGTGTTTTGGAGAAGGGGTGGACCCCCAGAAACGTGGTCCCACATTTGAATATCAGATTAGTATTCTACTCGCAAATACATTTCATTTGAGTCCCATATTGTCATGATCGGTAAATATGTCCGATTTAGGGGTTTTTAGGGGTTGGATGGTGTTGTGTGGGTGGGATTGCCCCATAGACACTTTTCCCGAATATTGATACCAGATTTGTGCTTTACTCCCATAGACCTTTTATTTGAGCCCCATGTGGCTATGGTCGTAAATGTGTCCCCTTTTGGCGAGGTTTTTGGGGAGAGGCGGCTCCCAAACACTTGGTCTCATATTTGAATATCAGATTCTAATTCTACACTCAAATACTTTTATTTAAGCCCCATATTGCCATGGTCAGTAAATAAGTCCTGTTTGGGGGGTTTTTCGGGGAAGGGGTGGACCCCCAAAAACATGGTCCCACATTTGGATATCAGATTCGTATTCTACTCGCAAATACCTTTCATTTGAGTCCCATATTGCCATGATCGGTAAATATGTCCGATTTATGTTTTGGGGCTTTCGGTCGTCCCCCTAGCACTTGGTTCGACAAATGGATATCAGATACGTTTTCTTATCCTAAATACCTTTCATTTGAGTCCCATATTGTCGTGATTGGTCTAAATATATGTTTGGTAGGTTTTAGGGTGGTGCGGCCCCCCTAGGTACCCCATCCGAAATTTGGATACGAAATTTTTATTTTTAGAGTACTATATGAGAGCACACAAAATTTCGCTTAAATCGCACCACCGATCTCCGAGATCTGGCGTTTTGAAAATTAGGGTCTTCAGATATCAAAAAATGTAGTACCCTATTTTCACCACGGAATCATTATGCACCATCTGTGAAAATTTCAAGAAAATCGGTTCAGCCGTTTCTGAGTCTATAAGTAACACACAAACATACAAACAAACAAAACTACAAACAAACACAAATTGATTTTTATATATAAGATACAAACGACGCAAACTGCATATCACTGAGAGCAGATTTCTGCTTGCGGTATGTTTTTAGACAATTCTCATTTATCTACATTCACAAGTGCCACCAAACAGTCTATGTGCGAAGTTCAGTTTATCTATATATAATTTATCTATGAGTATATTATGTAGTGTATCTATGAGTATGTATGTTTGTGTAGAGTAGAAAAAAAAACCCCAAACTGACATGTAGGCCGTTGGAGGACAAAACAGGACTCCAATGGCAGATGTTTAGTTGTTCTTGTAGCCACATTTTCATGTGGTGGTGGCGATCCTCGTCAAGCTCGTGTGGGTAAGCAAGTTTGTTGTGGTCCAAAGGACCGATCGCCGTGGGAACAGTGTGAAAATTGGTTATTTAAAGGCGCCAATAACCCGCCTTGTCATATAGAGCATCAAAGGCACTCAGTATTTGTCCAAGAGCCGGTTCCGCCCGGCCTCTCACGGATATTCTATGCTCTTTACAGCTGATTTTCCGCTACTGCCGTTGCAGCTACTCCGTAAAGAGCATTCTACTATTTGCAACCTGTGAACGCGACCGGTAGCCCACAGCTAAGCTTCTCGTGACAGCCAGAGAACACCACACAGATCGGACCGCAAGGTTCCAGCCTGTGTGGTACTCACAACTATCCCGTGTTAGTGGTAGAGTACAATTCTTGCATATTTAAAGAACAATGAGAAGTCATTTTAGGATGTTGCAATGCTCACTGGGTAAGCTAATACTGTATAACTTCATGTTTAAAACAATTAAAAACATTCAAATCATGATAAATAATTAAATTCCACTTACCTCATCTATCTTAGCAGCAATTCCTTCTAAAAGTTTATATGGTATTGTATAGTTTTAAATAAGGAGAAAAAGATACATGTTATTAGGTATTAACTAGTCTAGAAATAAACAACAACAATACAAATAAAAAATTAAATTTTGACAAATTTTAAAATTATATATAACCAGCGGAATAGGAAGAAGAGGTTAATGCTAAATTTAAATAATATTTTATTGCTAAGCATTAGTTTTGCACATTTGTACTCATAAGAAAATTAAAATATATACAACTTACATACTTAACTGTGTGATATTCAAGTTAGACATAGAGAGAGGTACGAGTATGTAATTATTAAGAACATATTTAACTTTATTGAATAACATTAAAAAAATACATTTTGTTTTTTAAACTTGTAAATATAAAAAAAATGTTAAGGATAAAAATAAAAACGGTTTCATAAAATTTATTGGATATGATTGTAAGTTTATAACTATTTCATATAGGTTATAGATCAAACAAGACTAAACCCCAATGATAATATTAAACAAAAATATTAATTCATTGCTTTAAAATTATTTTACCAAATACTAATTTGACCTAGTCAATTTTTATTAATTGTAATGGGTGGCCAATCATGTAAAATACTTTTACCGTAAGTAACATTAATTTCTCTCCTAAATGGCCCATACATATACATATGTATTAAAATTTCTTCTAGTCCTAGAAAGGCAAGACATTATAATTTAAGACTACAACTTAAAGGCAAAACCATAGATTAGTTAGTGTGTATTGTGTGGTCATGTTTTAATGCAAAGATATTAGCTTTTTTGTTTTCTTTGGATGTGTGCTATAAAGAATGTTTCCAGAAGGGATATTTTTCATTTATTCTCTTAATTAGATGTAGTTTAAAGAAATAGTTACATTTTAAGATGTATTTTTATAATTTTACAATAGTTTACTATGATTATAGAATATTTATATTAATAAAAATGTTCCCCCCAAAATAACATCTTCTTAAAATTATAAGCAAGAAAACCTATACACCTTGATTTGCAATGAAGTTCTTAAAAAAATGCAATAAACCGGTTACAAAACTTGGTTGGCGGGGTTATCTTCTTCCATATCAATGGCAAAGGCAAAAAAAGTAAATATGCATGAATTTATTGAATTAACCGGAATTTTTCACACAAAACTGCATGAAACTTGAGAAAACTTAAGGCTGCTATATCAGTATATAGAGCGACTGAGAGCTTTATTAGTATGGATTTTGGCAATAATCAACAAAAGACAACTGCCAAGTCTTGGTAAATTGAAGATGAACTTGTAGTCATCATTGCAGAGTCTTTGGATGGATTTAAAATCAATTTATAAAGAAATTTACCAAAGAAAAAAACGCTTTGTTGGATACTTTTTTAAAATGATATACAACAATAATATACAGCCCAATTGAAAATTCCCTGGGAATAAACTCCCAGGCTATTAATTTCTCTCTCGAATAAAATTCTCCTATTCTGATTGAATGGGGAGAGGAAAAATTTGGGAGAGTGAATTTCGAATTTGCGAAAAAAGCTGTTTTGCTTCAGCTGTTTTATTTTGGCTACAAATTTTACTATTATATTTTTGAAAAAAAGAACATAAAGTAGAACAAGTAAAATGGCATTGGATACCTACCACCTCGGGTATATATGTAAATCCCATTTCGTCACAATCCGGTGAAAATTGGATAACTTAAGCACCCAAATTCGGCACTGGCATTAAGTGGTCTAATATATATGTCACTATTCAATTTTGTAGAACAAAATATTGGTCTTTTTGGCAGATATTTCCAATTATAAACCGATCTGAACCATATTAAGGTCGGATATCGTGAGACTCAGAAAAACTCACTGTCCAAAATTTCAACGAAATCGGGTAATAATAAATAAAGTTTTTATGGGCTTCAGTCCCCTTATCGGCAGATCGGTCTATATGGCGGCTATATCTAAATATAGTCCGATCTGAACCATATTTAGGTCGGATGTTGGGAGGTCTTCACCTACTCACTGTTTCAAATTTCAGGGAAATCGGGTAATAAATGAAGCTTTTATTGGCTTCAGACGCCTTATCGGCAGATCGTTCTTAATGGCAGCTATATCTAAATATAGTCCGACCTGGACCACATTTAGGTCGGGTATCAGTAGGCTAAAAATAACTCACTGTTTCAAATTTTAGCGAAATTGGTTAAAAAATAAAGCTTTTATGACAGCTGTATCTAAATATAGTCTGATCAGTACCATATTTGGGTCGGATGTTGGGAGGCTTGAAACTGCGCACTATTCCAAATTTCAGTGAAATCGGTTAATAAATAAAGCTTTTATGGCCTTCGGGCCCTTTATCGGGAGATCAGGCTATATGGCAGCTATATCTAAATATGAACCGATCTAATTTACATTTAGGTCAGATGTCGGGAGGCTCAAAATAACCTACTGTTGCAAATTTCAGCGAAATCGGGTAATAAATAAGGTTTTATTGGTCTTCAGACCATTTATCGGGAAATCGGTCTATATGGCAGCTATATTTAAATATTGTCCGATCTGAACCATATTTGGGTCAGTTATCGGGAAGCCGGGGGCTGCCGTAGCGCAGAGGTTAGCATGTCCGCCAATCCTGAACGCCTGGGTTCGAATCCTGGCGAGACCATCAGAAATAATTTTCAGCGGTGGTTTTCCCCTCCTAATGCTGGCAACGTTTGTGAGGTACTATGCCATATAAAACTTCTCTCCAAAGAGGTTTCGCACTGCAGCACGCCGTTCGGACTCGGCTATAAAAAGGAGGTCCCTTATCATTGAGCTTAAAACCTAAATCGGACTGCACTCATTGATATGTAAGAAGTTTGTCCCTGTTCCTTAGTGGAATGTTAATGGGCAAAATTTGCAATTTGTCGGGAAGCCGTAAACTACTCACTGTTTCAAATTTCAGTAAAATCGGATGAAAAATAAAGTTTTTATGGGCATTAGACCCTTTATCGGAAAATCGGTCTATATAGCAGCTATATCCAAATATGGTCCGATATGGCCCGTTCGAGAACTTAACCAGACGTATCTGCGCCAAATTTCAGCTCAATATCTCAATTTTTGAAGGCTGTAGAGTGATTACAACGGACGGACGGACAGACGGGTAGACGGACAGACACACGGACATCGTTAAATCGTCTTCGAATTTTACGACGATCCGAAATATATATACTTTGTAGGGTCGGAAATTCATATTTCGATGTGTTGCAAACGGAATGACTATGGATATACCCCCTATCCAACGGTGGTGGATATAAAAACAACCAAAAATAAGTTATAAAGGTTGTTAAAAAAGTTTACCAGCGTGTTTAGTGTTGCCTTTGTAATGTTTTACTTTTTATATTTTGATATTGCATTATAACCTACAGCCTGTCACAAAATTTCTGTGTTGTCATAACAACTTTCCGTCCTCATCCAACAATCGTTGGCTAAAATGAGATGCTTCCAGTGTGGTCTGGTGGACGTTGGCGTATTCTCTTGCCAAAAGGAGTTAAGAAAGCTGAATCTACCGAATCGTTCTTGAGCAGAACTACTTAAGTGAGTTATATAGAGGTTTGCTTCGATTACATCATGGTGATCTGCCTGATACGCTGCTTTATCTAAAGACCTACATTTATGCAGCTAGAACTTGAATATCTAATTGACATTCCGGACGGCGAGCACTTTTGTTGTTGGTTGGGACGACTATAGGACTATGGATTAATTTATATCCTTGTGGCGTGAACGTTGCCAAATGTGGCACCAAGTATTCTTTAGTAACTGATGGTCTGAAGTGTAATGTAATAAACAGGCAGAAGACTTCTTGCATATCAATGAGTGCTGCCTGATTCTACTTTAAGTTCAAAAATAAGGAACCTCTTTTTAGAGTCACTTTGCAACATTTCTTTATGTATATGGGTCTAAGGATATTGAAATATGAATCACATATTTTGATACCAATGTATATTACATGGCAGCCGGATGTACGCTCCGGATTGACCCGATGAAGACCTTCATCGGCAAGGGCCTCGGTCTATACCACACTGCTACAACAACAACATACTAAAGTATATTCATATACCAATTGTAGAATTTTCGTCTTTTACTGTTAATAAATCTGAAAAACTTATGCAAACCTTCTATGGTGGGTACATGACATTTAAGCTGGTAGAACTTAACAAAATTTGTTCTTGTTTTTGATGAAAGTAAAATGAAAAAGTGAAGTGAAAAATAATTTCCGTACATAATAAATTGTTTGTAAATAATAAGAAGTGGTAAAATTTTTTTTATAAAAACAATTAAATTCATAACTTTTTACACTAACTCCCTTTGTTTAGGAGAATTTTTCCTAAATTTTATCGTCTCATTCTCCCTTTTATTTCGATTTAGAATATCTACTTTATCGAAGTTTGTTTAGAATAAGGGAAAAGGGAGCCAGGAAATTTTCATTCAGAATAGGAGAAACGGGAATAGGGAAAAAACTCCCAGGGAATTGAAATACAGAATAGGGCTGATAAAATCCGTATTTAAGTTTTTGAGTCATGTGAACACAATGCCCATGCACGAGGAACCATTAGAGTATATTAATTTCTAGAACCAAAATGTCTTAGCCAATATTTTGCACTTTAAATTACAAAATAACACCCACTTCGATATATTATAAAGTAAGCTGAACTTGCAAATTTATTAAATATAAAAGTATAACATATTTCATATAATATTGCTGGTTTTTTGAATTATACTAATCACAAAACTCGGCTTAGAAGTTATAATGTGGCCGATATAAACTATTTTGTGAAACCTTTGTTTTTAAAACAAAATCAATATAAAATTGTATAAAATAATTAAAATTTTGTACAGTTGTAATTTATGTACTAAATTAAACGAATTCCATTTGAATAATATATATATATACTATTATATCTTATTAATCTAATCTTAATTTAAAATGTACCAATTTTTGTCACACCTTACTTCTCCTGCTCCAGGTATATACTTTATACGAGAAGAAGAAAGCATTCATTGTTTAACTTATGTGGATTGTTATTTTTGTTAGACTATGATATCTCTAGATCTGCATTACATTTCTCTGATAGTTTTATTAGATTCTTATGTTTATTTACCTAAATCAAAAGAAAATATAAATTATCAAATATTATTATATGCCAATAAATAACATTGTAATATTTAAAGATCTTAATTTAATTAGTCTTAATTATACCCTTCAAATCATTATATGAGCTATTGAAATATTTTTGAAATCAATAAACATACATGTATTCTGGCAGTTAAGAGCAACAATAAAACACCTCAAAATGTCCTCTCAGTGGCAAATTGGAAAACTTTTTTCAAAAACTATATTAATCTTTGAAGTAGAAATCAATCAATTAGATAGTCATTTATCTGCTGGTTATGCCAACTGTCAGCTATTGGTTGGAATGTAACAAGGAGGAATTGTCAGTCCCAATTCTACGTTGAACGTGGTATTATTGCCTCACCCTAAAAACGCTAACATAATACAAACTTTGGATACCCATCACCTCGGGTAGATATGTAAACCCCCTTTCGTCACAATCCGGTGAAAATTGGATAACTTAAGCACCCAAATTCGGCATGGACATTGAGTGGTTTAATAAATATAAGTCACTGTTCAATATTGTAGATCAAAATATTGGTCTTTTTGGCAGTTATATCCAAATATAAACCGATCTGAACGATATAGGACACGGATGTCGAAAAGCCTAAGATAAGTCACTGCGTGAAATTTCAACGAAATCGAATATTAAATGCGCTTTTTGTACGGCCAAGACTTTAAATCGAGAGATCGTTCTATATGGCATATATAACCAAATCTGGACCGATCTGGACCAAATTAAACAAGGATATAATAATCATCCTATTTTATTATAACTCCACTACTTTTTCCGTAGTTGTATCTTAATCTTAGTCTGGTTATCTGGTCTCAATCATAGTTTATTAAGGTCCCGAGAACTCATATACAAGTAACATTTTCAGACAATAAATCTACTTTTTATGGGATTAAGACCCTAAATTGGAAGAGCGGTGTATATGACAGCTTTATCCAGTCTGTTCTGAACAACATTTGGGTCCTATGTTGGGAGGCCTAAAACTACTCACTGTTTCATATTTCGGCGAAATCGGTTAAAAAATAAAGCTTTTATTAGATTCAGACCCATTATTGGCAGATCGGTCTATATGGCAGCTATATCTAAATATAGTCCGATCTGAACCATATTTAGGTCAGATATTAGGAGGCCTAAAACTACACACTGTTTGAAAATTCAGCGAAATCGGGTAACAATTAAAGCTTTGATGGGCTTCAGACCCTTTATAGGCAGATCGATGTATATGACAGCTATATCTAAATATACTCCGATCTGAACCATATTTGGGTCCTATATTGGGAGGCATAAAACTACTCACTGTTTCATATTTCACCGAAATCGGTTAAAAAATAAAGTTTTTATGGGCTTCAGACTCTTTATCTGAAGATCGGTCTATATGGCAGCTATATCTCAATATAGTCCGATCTGAACCATATTTTGGTCAGATGCCACTGTTTCAAATTTCATCGAAATCTGGTAATAATTAAATTTTTTATTGGCTTCTGAGCCTTTATCGACAGATCGGTCTATATGACTGCTATATCTAAATATAGTCCCATCTGAACCATATTTGGGTCTTATGTTGGAAGGCCAAAAACTACTAACTGTTTCAACTTTCAGCGAAACCGGCTAAAAAATAACCCTTTTATGTGCTTCAGACCCTTAATCGGGAGATTCGTCTATATTGCAGCATCTAAATATAGTCCGATCTGAACCATATTTGGGGCAGATGTCGGGAAGCCCTAAACTACTCACTGTTTCCAATTTCAGCGAAATCGGATAAAAAATATAGCATTTATGGGACCTATACATGTTTCTCACCATATTTGCATATAGCTGCTATATAGACCGAACTGCCGATAAGGAGTCTAATATCGGCAGATCGGTCTATATAGCAGCTATATCCAAATATGGTCCGATTTGACCCGTTCAAGAACATAACCAGCGTACACCAAAAAGACGTATCTATGCCAAATTTCAGCTCAATATCTCAATTTTTGAAGGCTGTAGAGTGATTACAACAGACGGACGGACAGACAAACGGACATCGATATATCGTCTTAGAATTTTAAGACGATCCGATATATATATATATATATATTTTGTAGGGTCGGATATTGATATAACGGGACGAGTGAATGCATAAAATGAGTCCTACAGCAAAAAGAAAGATTGGTTCGGATTTCAGTGTGTGCACGTTGTACAATGCATGTATTCGAGTTCATTTTGCTCCAGATAAAGTACTATTTTCTTGTCGTCTGCTTTCGTAGTATGAAATTCGTACGAAGGCAACGTGGTTCATTTGGCAAAAGCATGGACTAGACACACACGCCTAGTTTTTTTATATGAGACAACAAACAATTTGCAAACGATTTGTGTGATCAGTTCATATTTTGAAAATTACAGTTGCTGAATTGCATGAAACAGCTGTTCGTTGCTGCAAATTTCTGATGGAAAAAAAAACCTCCAGTAGAAATTTGCAAGCTCTCAATTACCAGACTCAAAATTGTGCTCGCTCTCACGCACTCTCCTGCTCTCTTCCACTGGTGAATAAAGTACGCGAACGACTTCCAGTAACAATTTGTGCAAACTGTCACCAAAGAATGGGTTTGTGCAGAGCTTTGTTATGCACCTACAATCAACGACCTTTGAGCTCCCTCCCATCACACTCCCTAAGACCTTACATATGATACCCAGCCGCATTTGATAGCCCAGACACTTAGGATAAATTTTTATATCAGACTAGCTGAACAATACCCGCGCCTTCTTTGACAATATAAAGAAAAACATTTTCCCTTCTATATTTTTATTCTGCTTTTTAAGAACTTTTTGAGAAGTGTCATGCGGTAAAATTTATATGTATTCCTCTTCAACAGCATATAACTTTTATCTTAATCAAAAAGTTCGACCGAAGGATTTTTTATCCTTTTATGCTTTAAACCGCTTGAGGGATTTTTGGAGTTTAGGTTTTGTTGGTTCAGAGTGGCAGTCTATTTTCTACAGACTTACTTAGAAAATTTTAGACAATTGTGATGGGATTCGAACCCACGACCCCCGTACTGGTTATCCGAGCACACTACCAATTCGACTAAAGGAGCCACAGAGGGTATTTCGACTTTAATTTGAATCCCCTATCCCAATGATTGGTGTATTTACGTCACCATTGGCTCTCAGATTTGACTCCATATATTCATGGTTGGCGCTTCGTGTTTCACGGTCAATTACCATTTATTTGAACCCCGATAGTTCCATGCAAAATATGTCCTGTTTGGGGATCTTTTTGGGGTGAGACGGCCTCTGAAATGTCTGTGCTCTACTTTCAAATACCATTCATTTGAGCCCCATATAGGTTGTTTTTTGGGGTGGGGCGGCAAATCAGCCACTTGACCTTTGTAGATTCGTACTCTACTCTCAAATGCCTTTTATTTAAGACCCATTATGCCCTGGTAGATAAATATCCTCATCAAGCTCCTGTATGAGCAAGATCGGTCCGGCCCAAAGGACCGATCGCCGCAGGAACAAGGTGGCCATTGGTTATTTAAAGTCGCCAATAACTCGCCATATCATATCGAGCATCATAGACACTAAGTATTTGTGTGATAGCCGGTGCCACCAGGCCTCTCACTGAGACTCTCCGCTCGATACCGCAGCTACTCTGTATGGAGCATTCCACTATCCGCAACCTGTGGACGCGCCCAATAGCTCACAGCTAAACTTCACGTGACAGCAATGAACACCGCACAGATCGGATTTGGCCCAGAAAGTAGTTATATTTGAGCTCAATATTGCCTTGGAAAGTAAAAAAAATCGTTTGGGGGTGGGTGGACCCCAGAGACTTGTTCCCCCATAGTAGGTTAGGTAAGAGTGACAGTCTTTTACAGACTCACTTAGACAATTTTAAGTCCATTGTGATACCACAGTAGCAGACCAAGGCTTCTGGCGGGAATCAAACCCACGACCCCTGCACTGGTAATTCAAGCACGCTACCCACTCGACTACCGGGGCGCGCCTCCCCCATAGTAATTGTCCGCAATTTCGTGTTTTTGGATTACCATAACAAACAAAATTTTGCTTAAATCGTTGCACCCATTTCAGAGATCTGGCGGTTTTGAAAGTTATGGTAAGGGGAGGGTCCTCTCTCTTCATTTTCAGAAGGAGATCAACCACCTTGATTAAATGCATGTTAACCATCTTGACTCTGACTCTTTGATTGGGTTGAGATTCTAATATGTAAGAACTAAAAATTATTTACATGAAAGCATACTCGTTTTATTTCTTGGCTGCTTCCAGTAGAAAAAAGAGGGAGGTTCAAAAGACAAAATATCCCGACCATAGAAAGTATAAAATCCTTTTTGAATGATGAGTTATAACACATTTTAGAGAATAGTTTTCTAAACCTAGTTTTCGAACTTAAGTCATAGAATTACTAAAGGTTTATAGTACGAAAGATTGTCGTTACCCGTTTTTATAATTATTTTAATTCTTACGAATGCTAGTTTTACTCCTTTGTAAGTATGTGTTGGCAATGCTATGTAATATATTAAACAGAAATTTTAATATTTTTTTTTTAATTTACCTAAATCTTAATGAATTAAATCGTTTGAATGATTATATATTTATAAAAATTTTTCCGTTATGAAACAACTAAAGGGTGATTTTTTTGAGGTTAGGATTTTCATGCATTAGTATTTGACAGATCACGTGGGATTTCAGACATGGTGTCAAAGAGAAAGATGCTCAGTATGCTTTGACATTTCATCATGAATAGACTTACTAACGAGCAACGCTTGCAAATCATTGAATTTTATTACCAAAATCAGTGTTCGGTTCGAAATGTGTTCATTCACCGTAACGTTGCGTCCAACAGCATCTTTGAAAAAATACGGTCCAATGATTCCACCAGCGTACAAACCACACCAAACAGTGCATTTTTCGGGATGCATGGGCAGTTCTTGAACGGCTTCTGGTTGCTCTTCACTCCAAATGCGGCAATTTTGCTTATTTACGTATCCATTCAACCAGAAATGAGCCTCATCGCTGAACAAAATTTGTCAAAATTTGAACACATTTCGAACCGAACACTGATTTTGGTAATAAAATTCAATGATTTGCAAGCGTTGCTCGTTAGTAAGTCTATTCATGATGAAATGTCAAAGCATACTGAGCATCTTTCTCTTTGACACCATGTCTGAAATCCCACGTGATCTGTCAAATACTAATGCATGAAAATCCTAACCTCAAAAAAATCACCCTTTATTTCCCTGGATTTATATTTCACTTATTGAGGAACTAAACTACCCTCTTCTTTTCTGTCAATTCATTCTAAATTATAAAATGTATTAGCGATTTGTGAAAGAAGTACAAAAAGAACATACCTTATCATTAGGATGATAGACATCTTGCCTTTCTCAGCGGCGGAATTTATTACCGTTTGGCATAGGAGGATTTCCATATCCTTGAGTGGGAGGGTTATCTAAAAACAAAGTAAACATTTGGGGAAAGATATTAACTGAAAATGAAAAAGCAAATTTTCTAAAATGTTAAAGAAGTAGGTAGGGCACTTTTTGTCATAAGATCATTTTTAGACTTTTTAGCCACCGATAATAGATACACTTTTTAGTAACATGGAATTTCTTACTTATTACTTTCTTCTTTGGAATCATTTCAATGCCACATTTAGCGAACTTACTGTATTGATTTGGACCTCCATATGGATTCATACGATTCGAATACATATTTGGATGTTTTGTTGGTCCCCCACCATAATTCTGCTGATAACCATTGCCAAAGTTATTGGGTACGGGCGGAGCTGCCGGATTTGCAGCGGGTGGTGGATACATGACTGGTGTTTGTGGATGCGGTACAGCTGGAGGTGGAGGGCCATTATTTTGGGGTGTAGGGGGTTGTTGCCAATTAGGAGGAGGCTGATTTGCAGATGGTCCAACTGCGGCGGGTACTGCAGGCGGTGCTGTGGCTCCCCATTGATTATTTTGCCATTGATTTGCTGAAGGAACCGGTGGGCAAGGAGCCACTGGAGGCGGTGGTGCTGCTCCAGCCCATTGATTGTTTTGCCAGGCCGGTGGTCGTGATGCTAAAGGACCAGGCCCTTGAGGTGGTGGTCCATTCCAGTTGTTTGCCATTGGAGGGGGGTAATTATTCCAATTTGGAGGAGGACCAACATTTTGATTTGGCGGTGGCATTGGCGGTTGTTGTTGGTAACCTCCATAACTTGAAGGAGGCGGTCCCTGGGGATACTGCTGAGGTGGTGGTGGACCCCATTGTTTATAAGCTGGTGGAGGAACCTGTTGATAGGGAGGCATTTGTTGGGGTGGCGTTGGATGCTGACGGTTCATGTGTGGTGGATATCCTCCTGGATATGGCCCAGGTGGCATATTATTATTATTTGGGAAAGGCCCATTTTTAATACGTGAATCAATTTTATTTGACTGCTCTTTGCTTTTTTGTGGTGCAGCATCTTTGTCGTTGGGTTTTTTCGGCTCCTCTCTTTTGTAAATTGATTTTCTAACATCCAACAAAACATTTTTAACCACATGGGATTTTTGCACTAAAAGAATGGTACATTAGTATTTTAATGCATATTTTTTTCTTAATTTCCGTCATACTTACATACAACCTTATCTACGGCATCATAATCATCAAATTCTACGAACGCTAAGCCTCGACGCTTGCCATTGGTTTTGTCTACTAAAATCTCCACCGAAACCACATTTCCAAACTCCGAGAAGTATTCCTTAAGACAATCCTCATCGTGTTCATCTTTAAGACCAGCAACAAAAAGTTTCTTTACGGTCAGACCCTTTGTGTTATCCGGGGCAGCAGGTTCAGGCCGAGGTAGAGCACGTTTAGATTCAACTTTTCTTTATATCACCAAAAAAAATTGATATTAGCATACATGTATGAAACTTCATAGTTATATGTTTGTGTGTACTTACTTGCCGTCGATTATATGTGGTCGACTGGCTTGGGCCTTGTCAACCATAGCGATCTTACTAAATGTTACAAATCCAAAACCTCTAGAACGTTTTGTCACATTGTCCCTCATCACTACCGAGTCTACAACTTTGCCATATTTACTATAGAATTTACGCAAGCTTGCTTCGGTAGTCTCTCCTGATAGACCGCCAACAAAGAGTTTTCTTAAATGTTCCACCTCGCAAATTTCCTGAAATGTTTTTATATACAGTTAACTTTAGAATTGTTACCGAAGGTACAAAGAGAAATAATTTTACATCATCTTCATCACTGACGGTAATGTCAATAGTATTCTCATTGTTTTGAGAAACTTCCTCGACATCGTTATCCTTTTCTGTTGTCGTAACCATTTTAGGTGTAAATAAGCTAATTTTCGAGTTTATTGTTCTACTCTCCAGGATTTTTATGTCTTATTTTAATTTATTCCTTTGCTAACTTTTCGTCGAATACCGAATGTAATACAGTTACAGTGTTATCAATCCATAGTGCATATTTAAGTAAACACACACAACTATGGTTGAAGCTGGCTCAAGGTAGATCCATAAACGGTAAGATGTGAGCTGAGTACAATTTCAGGATGCACTTATAAGATTTTTTTCTCGCGGAATACACTATCTGTCAACGAGTTTTGGTTGTGTTGTGGCATTTTCGCTGTAAGTGACGTCAGTATTAGTTTTAAGGGTGGTACTATGACATAATTACCAGGTAGTGTACCGTAAATAGCTGAGTACAATTTTTTTTCTCCCGAAGTGCACTATCTGTCAACGAGTTTTGGTTGTGTGTGTGTGTGTATTATAGTTAAGAACCAAAGCACACACAACCAACGAAAAATGACGCAAACTAGTAACATACTCAAAATCAGATCACTGATTTTGACAGATAGTGCACTCAACATTTTGTTGTTGCGCAACTGCCACTACCTGTAAATGAATATATCTTGGTTTAACCCAAGATATATCTGTCAAAATCAGTGATTAGTACAACTCTAAATTTGGGTATGTTACTAGTTCGCTCCATGTTTCGTTGTTTGTGTGTGTTATGGTTCTTAACTATATACACACACACACACAACCAAAACTCGTTGACAGATAGTGCACTTTGGGAGAAAAAAAAATTTACTCAGCTGTTTACGGTACACTACCTGGTAATTATGTCATAGTACCACCCTTAAAACTAGTACTGACGTCACTCACAGCGGCCTGGTTTGACGTATTAATGGTGTCTGATTTTTGTTGCCATTCTCTTCGTTGTTATCTTTTTTCTCGCATATTGTCTGCTCATGTACGCACGTATACACACACGCACACAAATTTGTCACATAACAACACACAACAAAGACAACATCATTGAAACAGAGTTGATTCGTTTTAAGCCTAGTACTGACTTCGATTTTTCACACGAAAAACTGCCAAAACGCACTATAAAAAAATGGTGACGAAGATAATGCGAAATAATTCCGTACAAGTAGTACTGAGTTCTATGAGCAAAAAGTAACGACATGTCGCTGAATCAGGATAAATTTCGCACAATTTTAATTGTAACCCTGATGCAGCGACATGTAGCTACTATTTTGCTCATAGAACTCAGTACCACTTGTACGGAATGTGTTCGCATTATCTTCATCACCATTTTTTTATAGTGCGTTTGAGAGTTGTTCGTGTGAAAAATCGATGTCAGTACTAGGCTTTAGCAATTAATTGAAGCGAAATTTGTATAGGCTCAGCGACATGTCACTACTATTCTGCATATAGAGCTCAATACCACTTTAACGGAATGTGTTCGCAGATTCTTCGTCACCATTTTTGTATAACGCTGTTTGACAGTTGTTCGGGCGAAAAGTCGAAGTCAATACTAGGCTTTAAGGCCAAAACAGAGCATTACGCTTTGGCCTATATTGTTCCAAAAATAAAAAAATCATTAATCAATCATATAATGAGTTATATTTATCCAGGTAGTGCACGGCAAACATCTGTGTACAATGTTTTCGCGCGAAATGCACTGTCTGTCAATGAGATTTGGGTGGGTGTGCGCTTTATAGTCAAGAATTATAACACCCTCACAAACAACGAAAAATTGTGCGAACTAGTAACATACTCAAAATCACAATCAATATTTCTTTTGTCAACTGCTCGTATCTGTAAATCTATATAACTAAGTACATGACGAGGAGATTATACGTTGCACTAACTTCGCACAAATTTAAACAGTGTTGATAAAAGTTACGAAATAGTGGATAATACTTACTTTTTCATCCCTGACCAGTGTCAATTTTCTCTATAACAAAATGGCTGCTTGAAGGATGCCGTATTGTTTACAAATAGGTTGCCAAGTGGGTTTCAGGTTTGGTATGAGATACCATACTTTTGTTAAAAAGCGTTGCCATAGAATAATTTGTTTTACATTCTTCTTGTTTTGGCAATGATTTAAGGAATTTTACTTAAGTTTACGGGTTGGAGCACTATTTTTATGGGAGCTTCTATCTATTTTTATTTTTATATGGGGATAATTCAAGAAAATTTTGGTTTTGGCATTGCCATTAATGCCTATATTTTATGAGACTGGCAAGGCCTGGTAATACAAAATGGCTGCTTTTGCGAGTTGCCCATAGGCTGAGAAATGTATTTAGTTGGCAATCAGCTGTTTTAGTAGTGATGTTTCTTGAAAAAAAGTTGTGTGTGAAAAAATTTGTAAAATTTTAGTTTTTTAATAAATAAAATTAGAGTTTTAATTACAAATATTGCAAAAAACTAAAGGGTGAGTTCAATTCGCATAAGATTGTTTACCCCCTGTATGGTGAAAGTTGTTAGTTTTCAAGCAATCAAGTGTGGAAAATTTTCACAGAAATTTGCATTTCTGACTGAATTTTTTTTCAACGAAGCTGTGCTGTATGTGAATGGTTACGATTTTACGACCCTTTTTTATATATATTAAGATATATATAGTGTGTGACAAAACAAAGAGAAACTTTCAAAAATTGATATTGAGTGTTAAGATTTGCAAAAAGAATTGATACGCAATGATTTTTGCATGCAAAATTCTACAAAGGAAAAAAATAAAATGAGTATATAATGCGATGGGTTATCAGTGAGGAATGTACAAAAGAAAAAATTGCCTAAAATAGGTTAATTTCAGCAACAAAAATACTGTAGCCAGCCAGCCAGCGAGCAAGCAGCAGCGGTAGCCTGCCACCACAGCCAACCAACAACCAACCACTCACTCGTTTTGCAACTTAAGAAGAAGAGAAGAGGTGTGTGTTTTGGATTGTTGTCGGTCTCCTCGGTCGCCACGAAATGGTGCGCTAGTATAGAGCCTAGCTTTGCTGTTGGAACGCAATTCTAGGCGAGCATGAAAAAAAAAAATAACAAAAAAAATAGAAAAAATTTTAACAATTGTATCAAAGTGACATGTGTGCATGATTTTCTTTTCGTATGGAAAGGATGACGGATGTATAAGCAGCCGTAAGCAGCTATGATTTCCAATAAGATTTGCAGATTGTTTTGATCTACATACTCATGTATGTAGATACTCAACTCAATCTACCTTCGTTGATTCAGAGGGAAGCAATGAAATGAAAAAAAATAATGCACCACGACCACCACACCTAAGAGGAGTGAGAGCACACAGATATCAAAAAAAAATCTGTTTTGGAAAAAGTCAATTTAAAGCATACGAAGAAAGCTTCAAAGTGGATTTCGGGCAGCTGCAACTGCAGCAACTAGCTGGCTGGCTGGCTAGCTAGCTATGCCACATAAGCTTGTAGCTTGTTTTTCTTTTGTTTTTGGTCACTCTGGCTATGGGTCAAAGAGAAAGGATTTTAATTACTTTGATTAAGTGCTGCCTGCTTTCGTTCTACAAAACTATGAATAATACCTCCCCCGAACTATGCACCATCGCCACCACCTCCTCCGCTACCATCGCCACCTGTTTGATGATAATAATCATCAACATGATTACATCTCAAGGGTACACATATTAAGTTGTTGTGTACGACAATGATGATATATGTATGTAATAATAACAACAATAACAATTTCTAACCATTTGCTGGCATTTTGGGTGGTGTACGACGCGTTTGTGCAATTGCGTGTGTGTGTATATATATGTATGTATATGTGTGTATGGCTGGTATATCATCTGTTGTCTATTGATTTTATTATTAATCGCAATCACAGATTTCTCCGCAAACATCTTTTGGGCTGATTTGAAGGACAAGGAAAAACGAAGGAGTTGGAGATGGCTTTGTTTTTGAGAATGGGATGAAATAAAACTTTCTAAAATTAAACAACTTTGTTTTTAGTATACTTCTTATGCCACTTATGTTGTTGTTGTTGTTTTTGCACTTGTTACAGTATAGCTGTAAATAGCTTGAACATTGGCTTGAACTGTACGTAAAGGCTTTACTGCAGTTTTTAGAAAGTTTATGTTGTTGTTGTTTTTACCAACAATTTTTTAATGGATTGCCTCGTAAAATATAGCCAAACCCTTAATAATTTTCTCAACATCTCGATCGTCTGCGCTACCTCTCTAATGTCTGACACCTAGTTTAGTTGTTGTTGTTCTAGCAGTGTGTTGTCTTTCATGCATACGTCTGCTTGGTTCTGTCATATATACAGATTTAGGTACTCTGCGACTAAGTTGATGTGCGTCCAGAGGTATTTGGTTCTAAGTCGAGTAGCATTGGCATGGCAGTTAAACAGCGTCGTTAGTCGTGTGAACCCATTAATGAAATGGCTCTGTAGGAATTGAGTTGCCTGCAATCAACGAAGGAGTCCACCATAGCGCAGGAGTTAGCATGTCCGCCTATGACGCTGAACGCCTGGGTTCGAATTCTGGCGAGACCATCAGAAAAAATTTTGAACCGTGGGTTTCCCCTCCTTATGCTGGCAACATTTGTGAGGTACTATGCCATGTAAAACGTCTCTCCAAAGATGGTGTCGCACCGCGGCACGCCCTTCGGACTCAGCTATAAAAAGGAGGCCCCTTATCATTGAGCTTAAACTTGAATCGGACTGCACTCATTGATATGTGAGATGTTTGCCCCTGTTCCTTAGTGGAATGATCATGGGCAAAATTTGCATTTTGCAATCAACGAAACGAAATTAAGCCAGCAATACTCTGGTTTGTCGAGGAGAGCCTAACTTCTTCACTTGCAAAGGGTGGCGGTCGATCTTCAAGGAATGTGACTGTGTCTGCATAGATACTATCTCGACCTGCCTGAAACTGCACTTGATCTAAAGGTTCTGTTCTAGTTGTTGTAGCCACATATTTCCATGTGAAGAAGCGTTCCTTGTCAATCTCTAAGGTCGGTCCAGTCCATAGAACTGATCTCCACGGGAAAAAAATTTTTAATTGGTAATTTAATGGCGTCAATAACTCGACGTCAAGTGTCAAAGCCACTCAAGACGGTACCAACCAGCCTCTCAGTGAGACTCTACATTCGTTACAGTTGATTGTCCACAAGTGGAATTGTAGTTACCCGTATACCTAAGACGCATTCCGCTATCCCCAACCTGTGAACGCGCCTCAGTTCAGGTTTTCTAGATAACAAAGTCGTAGCTGAAAGTTCCAATCTGTGTGAGGTGCCCATAGTTATCTCGTGATGGGATCTAAATGTTGTTACCCATATACCCAAGACGCATTCCACTATTCCCAACCTGTGGACACGCCTTTCTCAGCTCAGGTTTTATAGATAACGATGAACACCACACAAGTCGTAGCTGAAAGTTCCAATCTGTGTGTAGTGCCCATAGTTCTCCCGTGATGGGATCTAGAGGTTCTTTCTTGTAGCGCTTAACCTTGCGCTCTAGATCATATAGATCCAACCATATGGTTTGTGGCGTTGGGTGCCTATCTACATAATGGTTATGATCTCTGTGATAGCAGATACTGCTTAGACTACATGTAGTCAATCACATGGCAGCCGGTTGTACGTATCGGATTGACTCGATGAATTCCTTCATCGGCAAGGGCTGCCGCCTCAGTGTACTACACACTGCTACAACAACAACAACATGTAATTGTTTGTGCCTTCGCTCGAGAAGAATATTTGTCTGCACTGTGTGGTGCTCATAGTCATTCTGTGCCGAGAGGTTTCTTAGTTATTGTAGCAGTATGTTGTACATCGAGGCGGCAGCCCCTGCAGATGAAGGACAATACAATCCAATGGCAGCCGGTTGTAAGTACCGGATTGACGCGATGAAGTCCTTCATCAGCAAGGGCTGCCACCTCAGTGTACAACACACTGCTACAACAGCAACAACAACAAGTTTTAATGCCATGTTGAAACTTCTCTTCAAAGAGATGTCGCGCTGCGGCTCTCCGTGCGGACTCGGCTATAAAAAGGAGGCCCCTTATCATTGAGCTTAAACTTGAATCGAACAACACTCTTTGACATTCTAAGTCGATCTAGTCATGTCCATCCGTCGGTCAACTTGCGATCTTGAACCCGCAATTATTATCCGATTTGCTGAAATTATACGCGAAGTGTTCTGTTAAGTCTTCCAAGTACGGTACAAATCGGCTCCCATGTAAACAGATCTCTCGATTTAATTGTTTAGGCCCTGGAAGCCCCAAAAATGCCCCATTTGGAGGAAGTTTTGCACGTACTGTTCTGTTATGAATTCCAACATCCGTGTAAAGTACGGTCTTAATCGATATATAAACTGATATAGCTGTCATATAGGCCGTTCTTCCGATTTGACACATTGTGCCCCTACAAGCCTTAATTGTTATTAAATTTTGTTGAAAATTTGCCCGTATGGTTCTGTTATGACTTCCAACAACAGTGCCAAAACCGGTCTAAATCGGTATCTAATCCGATATAGCTCCCATATAAACCAATGTCGCGATTTGACATCTTTAGCCCCTAGAAGTCGCAATTGCTATCGGATTTGTCTGAAATAGAAATATAGCTCCCATTTAAATCGATCTCCCGATTTGACATCTTGAGCCACTAAAAGTAGCAATTGTTATCCGACTTGGCTGAAATTTTGTACGTACTGTTTTGTTGGGAATTCCAACAGCCATGGTTAGTGTTGTCCAAATGGGTCTGTCGAACATAGCACATTTTTTTGCCCACCATCATAGGATAAGGGGTATATTCATTTAGCCATTCCTTTTGCAACAAATCGAAATACCCATTTTCGATGTTTTGCAAACGGTCATCGTAACGATGTCCGTGGGTCTGTCCGTCAGAATATTTGTTCCACTAGCCGAACGTAGAATATCGTTCCAAGCGGCTAGATCTTCTGCGCTCATTCTAAAATCTCTGAAACCAAGTTTCGTGGTGTCTCCCACCACTTGATATTTCCATCGGATGTTTGGTCTTCCCGGTTTGCGTGTACCACCGTGTTTGCCTTCAAAAGACTTCTTTGCTGGAGCTTCTTCATCCATTCTGACAATATGCCCTAGCCAACGCAGCCGTTGAATTTTGATGCGTGTATCTATGCTATGGTCGTCATACAGCTCGTGGTTCAAAGGTCGCTATATTCGCCATTATCGCAAACTGGTCCATATATATACGAATCTTTCTCCCAAATATTCCAAGCACTACCTCATCTGCTTTCACAAGTACCCATGCTTCAGAACCAACCACGGGTAGTATATTGCCAGCATTAGGAGGCGAAAACCACCGCTGAAAATTTTTTCTGATGATCTTGCCAGGATTCGAAGGCAGGCGTTCAGCGTCATAGGCGTACATGCTAACCTCTGCGCTCACGCAGCGTCTTGTATTAAGACTCCCGACCAGCATATGATCCAGATCAGTCTATATTTAGATATAGCTGCCATATAGACCTATCTTAATCCATAAATAAAGCAATTGTTGTCCGATTTCGCTAAAACTTTAATAGTTTTCGGGTCTAAAATAAAATAGGATCCAGATCAGCCCCTATTTGCATATTACTTTTGCTCAGCATAAGAAAATTCTCTATCTAGGCTCGGGAGAAGAAGTCCCTCAAGCCTCTGTAGAACTGATTTTTATCGGGCTCTTTCAGTTTCAGTATTGAGATCACACTGCCCATTTCCCAGACATCGGTAACTATTAGTTTTCAGAGACAGCTTGAGGATCTGTGTCGGAAAATTGATATATACTCAGCTCTCGGCACATTCAAGTTCCTTAGCATCAGTACAGAGATTCTGTCGGAGCCTTGCGCCTTGAATAACTGCGAAAGACATTTCTAAGTTTGACCACGGCAAATTTAACGGTTGTTTATCGTCCCGGAGACTACGTATAAAACGCATGGTTTTCTTTATTGCCTTGTCACTTACGGTATCTTAAAAAAATTTGAATAACCGGGCGCATCTCTTCGGGTCCAAGAGCAGTCGAATTGTTTTTCTTTTGATTGATATACGTTTGGCGTTAAGGGGTTATGAAACCAGATGGTCGGTGGGCAGACCAGCCCCCATATGCATATTACTAAGTATATGGTTGTCGTTGTTGTAACCACATGTTTATATGTGGGCGTGGCGATACTCCTCTAGCTCCTAAAGGTGAGCTCGTTCCGGTCCAGAGAACCGATCGCCGTGGGAACAGGGTGGCCTTTGGTTATTTAAAGGGGTCAATAACTTGCCTTGTCATATCGAACATCATGGGCACTCAGTATTTGTGCAAGAGCCGGTGCCACCCGACCTCCCACTGCGACTCTCCACTCGATAACGCTGATTGTCCGCGACTGTAGTTACAGCTACTCCGGAAGGAACATCACACAGATCGGACCTCAAAGTTCCAGCTTGTGTGGTGCTCACAGCTATCCCGTGCAGAGCCTTGTCATATCAAGCATCATAGGCACTCAGTATTTGGGCAAGAGCCGGTGCCGCCTGACCTCTCCCGGATGGAGCATTCCACTATCCGCAACCAGTAGAGGAGCCAGGTAGCTCGCAACTTACTTTCTCGGGACACCAATGAATATCACACAAATTAAAGGTGAGCAAGCTCGTTCCGGTCCAAAGAACCGATCGCCGTAGGAACAGGGTGGCCAATGGTTATTTAAAGGCGCTAAAAACTTGCCTTGTCATATCGAGCATCATGGGCACCCAGAATTTGTGCAAGAGCCGGTGCCACCCGACCTCTCACTGAGACTCTCCACTCGATAATTGTCCGCGACTGCCGTTGCAGCTACTCCGTATGGAGCATTTTACTTTCCGCAATCTGTGGACGGTACCTCGCAGCTTAGCTTCTCGTGACAGCAATGAGTATCACACAGATCGGACCTCAATGTTCCAGCTTGTGTGGTGCTTACAGCTATCCCGTGCAGGGCCTTGTCATATCAAGCATCATAGGCACTCTGTATTTGGGCAAGAGCCGGTGCCGCCCGACCTCTCACTGAGACTCTTCCGCTCGATACCGCTGATTGTTCGCGACTGCCGTTGCAGCTATTCCGCATGGATCATTCCAATATCCGCAACCTGTGGACGCGTCCGGTAGCTCGCAGCTAGGCTTCTCGTGACAACTATGAACACCACACAGATCGAATGTTCCAGCTTGTGTGGTGCTCACAGCTATCCCATGCCGGTAGTGGAGTTGTTATAAAAGAGGATGGTTAATTTATCCATTGTGGTGGGTATCCAAAGTACGGCACGGCCGAACTTATCACGTCTTTACTTGTTTCTTGTTTACTTTTAACTTTAAATTACCTTTTATTCAGGTGCTATGATGCATAAAAGGAAAACAAACACAAATTACTAATAATAAACCATCCCATGGCAGCCGGTTGTATGTACCGGATTGACCCGATGGAGTCTTTCCTCGGCAAGGGCTGCCGCCTCAGTGTACAACATACTGCTACAACAACAACAACTAATAATAAAGGTCTTTTTTTAACCTTTTCTCCCCCACTTTTCTTAGGCAATAAGCAAAACAACAACATTTACCCACCTAAAAATAAATATATTGGGTTGCCCAAAAAGTAATTGCGGATTTTTCATAAAGTCGGCGTTGACAAATTTTTTCACAGCTTGTGACTCTGTAATTGCATTCTTTCTTCTGTCAGTTATCAGCTGTTACTTTTAGCTTGCTTTAGAAAATAAGTGTATTTACAATGCAATTACTTTTTGGGCAACCCAATACTTGGAAATTTCTTATATATTAGATTATATTTTTATTTAGTATATTTTTTTTTTTTTGATAAATTTTGATTTTGTTGTTGTTGGCTTAAATGATAAATGGTATTTCGTTTAGAGTAAAATAAAGCTTAATATAAATGGGCTTGTAATGCAAATGGCCATGATGTGGAGAGTTGGGGTGGTCTGGTTAGTTGGTAGGGATGATGGCTAAGACGAAATATATTGTTAACACGAGTTGGTGATTGAGCTGAAATTACAATCATTGCCACTATGCATACCACGAATGTGGTGGTTTACAATTAAACCATTGGCAGCAACAATGGCCACAGCAGTATCGCTGGGAGCGGTGGTGGTGTGTTGGCCAACAACACTTGTACTACCTGTTCTATGACTGCTGCTGCTGCTGCTGCTACTTTGGATATTGTGACTGTTATTGGGGTTTCTATGAAAACTATTAGTGTCACCATAATTAACATTGTTGTTACTGCCATTGTTTATGATAGCAACGGGTTCAATTCCTAATGATGGTGATGTTGTTATAGGCGTCTGGGCCGCTGTTGGTGTCGGTGGCGGTGGTGGGGGTTGTTTTGAAGTTATCAAATCATTATTTGCCCTATTAAAATTGTCCTTGATCTCATGCAAGGCATTCGCGTTTGAGTTCAAGGAATGCATCGTTGCATTTGCCACTGCATGCATATGTGCGGGAGGTGTGTGCTGCGTGGACATCTGTTGCAGTTGATGTGGTGTTGCCTGATATGCTGCATGATGTGGATGTTGATGATACAAACTCTGCTGAAGATTGGTTATCATTGTTGTGGTGCCTGGATAAGCCGTCTGACCCATTATGCTGCTCATAAAACCATTGGCCACAACAAAACTTCTGTAAAAAAAAACAACAACAAACAAAAACTAAGGATATAATAAAAAATTCTTTGGAATTGGAAAATCGTTAAATAATTAGAGGCTATTAGTTTTATATTTTTTGCTTTCTCCCGCCAGCTTTGCCATGAATAAGACATTCGTTTAACATTTCCTCCATTGTCTTTTTTGGTTTGGTCTTTATTGTTTGATGGGAATTTTGTGCGTTTAAATGTCGTAAACTTTCATTTTCGTGTTAATTTAATTACTAACGTTAATCATTTCTGTTACTGTGTCCTGCTATATCTTGATATGGAGTTTTTTGGTCTGTCCATTTTTGTTTTACTTCCGTTTGTTTTCTGCATTATTGCCCCTAAAAATAGTTGATAATCAAATTTGGAGTAACTTTCTCAAAACTTCTCCCATGCAAAGGGTTCAATGTTTGTTGGTATGTGTTTTTAGGAAGGATAATTTATTGGTAAATTTGCCACAAGTTCCTAATTGGACATTAAATGTCAGTGCGCGTGTGTGCGTTTGTGAGATGGCCAATATAATTTATGGTCTGTAGAAAGTTGTATTGTAGATAATTTGAAATTTGGCTTGGTTTTTTTCACCCCTCAGGGAAGAGGATGGTGGTACCTCTCAGTCCAAATTTTGCCCATGAACATTCTACTAAGGAACAGGGGCAAACTTTTCACATATCAATGAGTGCAGTCCAATTCAAGTTTAAGCTCAATGATAAGGGGCCTCCTTTTTATAGCCGAGTCCGAACGGCGTGCCGCAGTGCGACACCTCTTTGGAGAGAAGTTTTACATGGCATAGTACCTCACAAATGTTGCCAGCATTAGGAGGGGAAACCACCGCTGAAAATGTTTTTTTCTGATGGTCTTGCCAGGATTTGAACCCAGGCGTTCAGCGCCATAATCACTACGGTGGCCTCCAAATAGGAACTATTGGAGGGTTTAGAGTTTCAGAAACTTAGGCGGATACTATACTCTGCATCTTGGATAAATTGGTGCTAGGGATGATGTTTGTAATTTCGTCCACGATTTATTGTAACGCTTGTTCATTGGCTCGGAGACCATGAATGCGACGTTTGTCTATGCTCTCCGCTCTGTACCGGAAGTGACAGAGCGAAAAGCATAGCCAATCGTCGCATTCATGGATTAACTGAGGATTGAAAAATCTGCCAAATCTCCTCGGATCAGTCACTCATCCCGTCGCAGTTCGGTGAAGGAGGTCTTCTCATCCCCCTTGACTATGTTTGAGAGTGACTTAGGCATGCTTATAGCTATATAGTGCCTCTACATCTCTGGCCATAAATGGCGCTTACTAACGTTCTAATTTCTACTAACTTAAGCTGCCATTATACGATCAGACATGTCATATGTAATTTCAAAACCAGTAAGGAAGGGCAAAAGTCGGGCAGTGCCAACTGTATAATAACACTACACCTACCCTATAAGTACAATGTGGTAGCTATATCTAATTCTGAACCAATTTTTGATGGACCTCGGCGAGCAAATATGTTCAAAAGGCAAAACTACGGTTGACAAATGACAACATTATTGCAAATTGCCCAAAATCTGACCAACATATTGGGTTGCCCAAAAAGTAATTGCGGATTTTTTTAAAAGAAAGTAATGCATTTTTAATAAAACTTAGAATGAACTTTAATCAAATATACTTTTTTTACATTTTTTTTAAAGCAAGCTAAAAGTAACAGCTGATAACTGATAGAAGAAAGATCGCAATTACAGAGTCACAAGCTGTGAAAAAATTTGTCAACGCCGACTATATGAAAAATCCGCAATTACTTTTTGGGCAACCTAATATATATAGGAGCTATATATTATTCTGAAACGATTTCGAGCAAACTTCTCCGATACTGTGGCAGTGGTCGAGGAAAGCGTTTTGGCAAGATGGAATCAACAAATGCGTTTGCTGTGACTCCAGAAGTTAAAATCGGGCGATATATATATATGAGAGCTATATATAAATCTAAACCGATTTCCACAAAATTCAGAAGTAATGTCGAAAGTCAAGAGAAAATCCTTCATGCCTTCAGAGAATCGGTTAACAAATGACCATTTTATTGCATTATTATTGAAAATCGGATGAAAATATATATGGGAGCTACATACAAATCTGAATCGATTTTTTCCAATTTCAATAAGCTTCGTCTCTAGGCCGAAAAACATGCCTGTCTGAAACTTTTTACTCGATCGGATGAAAACTGCTACCTGTACTTTGTACACAAATTAACATGGACAGACGGACGGACAGATTGACAGGCGGACATAGCTAAATCGAATCAGAAAGTGATTCTGAGTCGATCAGTCTACTTATCAATGGGTCTATCTCTATTGGATGTTACAAACAAATCCGCTAAGTTATAAAACCCTGTACCACAGTAGTGGTGTAGGGTATGAATAGCAGCCCTGAAAGTTATACACATCGTGTGTTGTTGTTGTTGTAGACACATTTTCATGTGGAGGTGACGATTATCGGCAAGCTCCTGTATGTGAGCAAGCTCGTTCCGATCCAAAGGACCGATCGCTGCGGGAACATGTTGTTATTGTAGCAGTTTGTTGTGTTCTATCTTTCGTCTGCTTGATTCTGCTGAGTGTTAAAACCCAGGAACTCTGCGACTAAGATGGGGTGCGTCCACAGGGATCTGGGTCTGAGTCGAGTGGGTCTGGCTGGGCAGTTAAACAGATGACGTGTATCGTGCGATCCCTGGTTACAATCGGGACATACATCCTGCACGTCGTCATCAATCCTTGCCCTGTAGGAGTTGAGACGTTTGCATCTGCCGGAACATAATTGAGCCAGAATTACTCTGGTTTGCCATGTTGTCGTAATTGAGCCAGAACTACTCCGGTTTGAATGTTGTCTAAACCTGCTTGATATGCCGCATGATCTAGAGGTTCTATCTTGTAGCGCTGAACCTCACGCTCTAGATCATGTAGATCTACCTTTAGGCTTCTGGGCGGTGGATATCTATCCACAAGATGATGATTTAAATGGTCTCTGCGATAACAGGCCAAAAGATATTGCTTAGACAGCATGTAGTTATGTCTTCGCACTGGTAGGATCTTTGTCTCCTGATGTAGGTGGTCCACATGAGAACTGAGGAGACAGCACGTCGCAGTTCGGAGGGCGACGAGACCACACTGGCGCTGCATAACTTACCACAGACCAACCAATTGCTTTGTACGTGGCCAACAAGGTTTCTTTGTCTGCACCCCAAATTGTTGTTTTTGTAGCAGTGTGATGTACACTGAGGCGGCAACACTTGCCGATGAAGGACTTTATCGTGTCAATGCGGTACGTACAACCGGATGCCTTGGGACTGCACCGCAAATGCTGCCTGCAAAAGACTTGAGGACCTTGTTTCTACCGCGGGAACATGATGGTCGTTGGTTATTAAAAGGCGCCAATAACTCGTCTTGTCATATCAAGCATCATAGGCACCCAGTATTTGTGCAAGAGTCGGTATCGCCCGGTCTCTCACTGAAACTTTCCGCTCAATACCGCTGAGTGTCCGCGACTAACGTTGCAGCTACTTCACTATCCGCAACCTGTGGACGCGCGCAGTAGATTACAGCTAAGCTTTTCGTGACAGCAATGAACATAGATCGGACCTCAATGTTCCAGCCTGTGGGGTGCTCACAGCTACCCCGTGCTGGGGTTGGAATAAATATGTAACTTTTTCGATAAAATCGAACTTTTATTTCATCATCGAATATACATGGAGACACATGTCTATAAAAACAAGTACAATACATATGGTAATACATGTCGATTAGAGAGCGCCCTATTCGTATATGACGTACATAAGGCAAGTCTTATGTGGAGGCCAACGTGCATGTACGCCTATGACGCTGAACGCCTGGATTCGAATCCTGGTGATACCATCAGTAAAAAATTTAAATTGTGGCTTTCCCCTCCTAATGCTGGCAACATTTGTGAGGTACTATGCCATGTAAAACTTCTCTCCAAAGAAGTGTTGCACTACGGCACGCCGTTCGAAATCGGCTATAAAAAGGAGGCCCCTTATGATTGAGCTTAAAACTTGATTCGGACTGCACTCATTGGTATATGAGAAGTTTGCCCCTGTTCCTTAATGGTATGTTCATGGACGAAATTTGCAAGACTAGTCTTATGAATACAGACAATGACAGCTCATATAAAATGTCTGGTCGTGTGATAGGAGCTTTACTTCTAGAGATTTTAAAATGCATTTTTTTTAAGATTTTTAAATATCAATGCTGTCATGGTTGCATATAGTCCAATTTCTCTTCTAACCTTAAAGAGTGCTCAATTTTCAATGTTAATTCTTCATTCAATTCTGATGTTGTCCAAAATATACGCCGATTGTAAAATAAATTAAAAAAAAATAATATTTATTCACACATACCTGTATTGTTGATCAATCTGAGCCTTTTCAATGCGTTTATCTTTGGCACGACGATTTTGAAACCAGATTTTGATTTGTGTCTCTGAAAGATTTAAGGCTTCGGCTAATTCAAAACGTTTGCTACGCGATATGTATTCATTGCGATGAAACTCCACTTCCAAACGTAAAGTTTGCTCATTGCTAAATGTGGTACGCTGACGTCGTTGTCTGCCCTCTTTGCGACGTCGTCGAGCCACTGAAAATAAAGAAAATTAATAAAAGTTAGGTTTGCAATAAAATTGATGCGAAGCATTTGGATCTATTGGTACTCGGATCTTATTTAAAAGGGATCTTTTTCTATATCACTTCTGCTAAATGGATCACAACATTCTGCTGAGAATGCAGAACTACATAACTACATTGATGTCTTTGATGTCATTGAATGTCTTTCTACGATTTAGGTTTTAGCCCCAGCCTCCATTTTGCATTTGACAGTGTCCTTAGCAACAGTTAAAGATCCTTGTTACATTACCAACTTTGGGCAGGGAAAGCTCCCATCAATGAAGATGAACCGCAATTGAACTTATCAGCAATATGGCAATTCCTATCATTAACTATTGGAATAACTTACATAATTTTAATCGTGTGGCCAAAATTAGAATAAAAAGAGGATAAATAAGTTCGGCAAAATAGTTGTTGTTGTTGTTGTAGCAGTGTATTAAACACTGAGGCTGCAGCCCTTGCCGATGAAAAACTCCATCGGGTCAATCCGGTACGTACAACCGGCTGCCATGTGATTGGGCAGAATAGTGTTTGCTTGTTGCTATTGGCAATGTTGAAAAATTTGGATTTGAATAAGGGAAGTAAGATTTGTCTTGTTTTCTATTGCGATTGTAAATCGAGGTTGCTTTGCAACCTACTCTTGTTGGGTTGCCACGATCCTTTTGACAAATTTTTGCTGATGAAGATTCTGGTGAATCAGAAATCGCGATATAAAAAGCCGGTCAAATGCGTTTTAAGCAACATCACACATTTTGCCTTACTTTTGAAAGTTCTTTGCTGTGCCATTCTTTGAATAGAAATCATTGAACGAAATGGTCTATAGCCGGACAATATCTTGCAATGAAATCTAAAAAAGAATAAAAAAATTTTACAACAATAATGGTGATAGGGTCCCTTGTAGGTCTACAGGTACGGAGGACATCGTAGCGCAGAGGTTAACATGTCCATCTTTCACGCTGAATGCCTTGGTTCCTGTCCAGAACATCAAAAAAAATTTTTAGCATTGGTTATCCCTTCCTAATTTTGGCAACATTTATGAGGTATGCCATTTAAAAACTTCTCTTGAAGGAGCTGTCGCAAGTCGGCAGGTTATATGGACTCGGGTATAAAGAGGATGTCTCTTATCATTGAGCTTAAACATGAATTGTACAGCTCTCATTGTGAGAAGTTTGCTCCTACTCCTTAATGGAATTTTCATGAGCAAATTTGCATTGCACGGTTCTATGTTATGGATTATGGGCATTAAAGAAAGGGGTTTATACCCTACACCACTACTGTGGTATAGGGTATTATAACTTAGTGAATTTGTTTGTAACACCTAAAAGGAAGAGAGAGATAGACCCATTGTTAAGCAAACCGAACGACTCAGAATCACTTTCTGATTCGATATAGCTATGCCCGTCTGTCTGTCCGTCCGTCTGTTTGTCCATGTTAATTTGTGTACAAAGTACAGGTCGCAGTTTTCATCCGTTCGTCTTAAAATTTGGTACAGGCATGTTTTTCGGCCTAGAGACGAAGCCAATTGAAATTGGAAAAAATCGGTTCAGATTTGAATATAGCTTCCATCTATATTTTCGTCCGATGCAATAAAATGGTCATTTGTTAACCGAAATTTGGCAGGAATGATTTTTTTTATGACTTTCGACATTACTGGTGAATTTCATGGAAATCGGTTCAGATTTAGATATAGCTCTCATATATCGCCCGATTTTCACTCCTAGAGCCACTGCAAGCGCATTTATTGACCAATCTTCCCAAAACTTCGTACAACGCTTTCTTCGACGACTGTCAAAGTATAAGAGATGTTTGGCCGAAATCAGTTCAGATTTAGGTATAGCTCCCATATATATGTTCGCAGTAATATTCTCTCAAAATTTGGCAAGAAGGATTTTCTCTTGACTCTCGACATTACTGGTGAATTTCATGGAAATCGGTTCAGATTTATATATAGCTCTCATATATATATCGCCAGATTTTCACCCCAAGAGCTACTGGAAGCGCATTGTTTGACCAATCTTGCCAAAATTTTGCACAACGCTTTCCTCGACGATTACCACATTATCTAAGAAGTTTGCTCGAAATCGGTTCAGAATTAGATATAGCTCCTATATATATGTTCGTCAGATTTTGGGCAATTTGCAATAATAACCATTTGAACATATTTGCTCGCCGAGGTCATTCGAAATTCGTTTAGAATTGGATATAGCTCACACATTGTACTTACAGGGTAGGTGTAGGGTATCATACAGTCAGCACCGCCCGAATTTTGCCCTTCATTACTGGTTTGCCAGTAAAAATTATGTTTTGAAAAACATTGTATTATATTTTAGAAAAAAATTAATATGGTATTAGTTTAAAAAACATTTTTTGTTAATTCTTATTTATATTTTTACTATCTTAATTTTTATTAATTTTTTTTATTTTTTTTTTTATTTTTTTTTAAATTTTTTTTAATTTTTTTTTTAATTTTTTTTAATTTTTTTTTATTTTTTTTTTAATTTTTTTTATTTTCTTTATTTATTTTTTTTTTACTTTTTTAATTTTTATTTATTTTTTCATTTTTTTTCTAAATTTATTTTTTTAAATGTTATTTTTTTCTTAATTTGTATTTGCATTTTTTAATTTTTATTCTTATAATTTTTTTTAATTTTATTTTTTATTTATATAATTTTATTTTTTTTTTCATTTTTGAATTTTTATACATATTTTTTAATCTTTACATATTTTTTAATTTTTATATATTTTTTAATTTTTAAAAATATTTTTTAATTTTTAAATATAGCTTTTTATATTTTTTCTTTTTTTATTTTTAATTTAATTTTTAAATATAGCTTTTTATATTTTTTCTTTTTTTATTTTTAATTTTATTTTTATTTATTTTTGTTTATTTTTTCTAATTTTTTTTTGAATTTTTATTTATTTATTTTTTTTTTTTGAATTTTATTTATTTTTTCGTGATTATTCAAATTCAATGTTTTATATCCAAAGCCTTTAGAAAAGTTTAGCAAGAGTGTGCTGTTGTAAAAAAGACTGGTCGGCATGTGGATCGCGATTTCTGATAGGCCATGTACCACCTTTGTCAAATTGATTAAGGTGCTCTACATACCCAACGACTATTGAGTACCGTGTAGAGCACGTTTTTGTTTTGAAACGGTGCTCAATGGGTGCCTTAACCCTCCCAAGTTCGTTAATAGAGCATAAATGATTATTTTCCACTAATTCGACACAAACTAATCATCAATGCTTAGAAAAACAAAACATCAACCTTGTCAAACTCTTTTTGTTGAGCACTTGAACATTCGTTGAATGTCACTGCAAGTGCCACATTGATCTACAGCACAGCGACGGGCCGGTTAATTTGGTTTGTCTCTTTGCGCTGTTTTATTTTAATCTTTAAAATCTTTTCGTGATTTTTCGATCATATTCTAGTTCGAGATCATATTAATTTTTTTTAAACCCACCACCGTAGGATAGGGGGTATATTCATTTAATCATTCCGTTTGCAACACATCGAAATATCAATTTTCGACCCTATAAAATATATATATTTCGGATCGTCGTAGAATTCTAACACGATTTAACGATGTCCGTGTGTCTGTCCGTCTGTTCGTCCGTTTATTGTAATCACTCTACAGCCTTCAAAAATTGAGATATTTAGCTAAAATTTGGCACAGATACGTCTTTTTGATGCACGCTGGTTAAGTTCTTGAACGGGCCTAATTGGGCCATATTTGGATATAGCTGCTATATAGACCGATTTTCCGATAAAGGTGAGTAGCTTTAGGCCTCCGGGCAACTGACCCAAATATGGTTCAGATCGGACTATATTTAGATATAGCTGCCATATACACCGGTCTCCCGATAAAGGGTCTGAAGCCCCAAAAAGCTTTATTTATTATCCAATTTCGCTGAAATTTAAATCAGTGTGTAGTTTAAGGCCACCCACCATCCGACCCAAATATGGTAAAAATCGGACGGTATTTATATATAGCTGTCATATAGACCTCTATGCCGGTTAAGGGTCTGAAGCCCATAAAAGCTTTATTTATTACCCGATTTTGTTGAAATTTGAAATACAAAATTCAACAGTGTTTTATATTTATTAGACCACTCAATGTCCTTGCCGAATTTGGGTGCATAAGTTATTCTACCTTACTTAACTTTTGAAATTGAAAAAAATCGGTTCAGATATAGCTCCTATATATGTTCGTCCCATTTTGAGAAATATTGCAATCGGTCTGTCTGTCTGTCCATATTAATTTGTGTAAAAACTACAGATCACAAATTTCATCCTATCGTCTTCAAAATTGGTACTGACATCTTTTTTGGCCAAGAAACGAAGCTTTTAGAAGTAAAAAATTATCGGTTCAGATTTAAATATAGCTCCCACATATATTTTTGTTCGTCCGAGTTTGAGAAATATTGCAATCGGTTAACAAATATTGCTTATATTGTTTTTTTTTTGTTAACCGATTCTCTCGAAATTTGCCAGGAATTATTTTCTTATGACTCTTAATATTACTGGTAAATTTCATGGAAATCGGTTCAGATTTAGATATACCTGCTATTTATGTATATCGCCTGATTTGCACTCCTAGAGCCACCGAGAGCGCATTTATTGATAAATCTTGCCAACATTTTGTACAGCGTTTTCCTCGACGACTACCACAATCTCTATAGAGTTTGGTCGAAATCTATGCTCACTAATTAGTAAGTAGGTTGAAGCATGTAGTCTTTTAGTGACAAAGCAATCTGACGAGCCCTCTGCTGAGACCGAAATCACGAGCAGCCAGCCCAATGCATACTGCACCTCACACTTTGCCTAAACTTTTTAAACAATTTTTATTGTTTTGCTTTTCTATTCTCAATAGAAAGAAAAATCCATTTAGTCTTAGCTGCACGCAATTCCAACAACAAAAGGAAAGTTGCTTTAAGATTATTCAAAAATTTTGCCTTGTCATTGAAAAATGTTGCGATTATTTGAAATTGTCTTCAATACATCCCAATGTGCATACGTAAATACATTTGTATAGGCGTATGTACGTTATCATCAGGTTCATGAAATAGAATTAATGTTCAATTTTTTTAATACACTGAAAACAAAAACAAACAAAAAAATAGCATGCGGCATATCTGATCTATTCTCAGTTTTCAAATTCAAATTTATGATAATACTAATAACAATAAAAACCATAATGCCAACGAACGACTACAGCGACGACTATGATTGAGAAGCAACTTTAAGCTTTATAGCTTGGAAACATTTGCTTGCATCGGGCGAGTCTAGTTAATCTATTCTACTCTTTACTACGTCACGGTATGGTTACCAACTAGCCACTGCGTCATGGTAAACGTCTTGGCGTCTATGTACGTATGAATGCGATGTAGCGGTGCATGGACCCAATCAGATGGCTTGTTTGGTTGTCGGTTGTCTTTGGCTTGTTGTTGTTCATCTTCTTAATTTGTGCATATTGAAATTGTAATTTGGAACGTATCCAAAAAGTAAATTATCGAGCGTAGAATGTATTTCCAACCGCCCCCCCCCCCCAAAAAAAAAAAAAAAAAAAAAAAAAACATCGAAATAGGTGACAGAACCAAAGAAATTTGCAGATTATCTTAAAAGGAAGGTTTTTCTATTAAACAACAACGATTTTAGTTTAACAGCATTTTTTTTTTTTGGTTTTGTTTGAGGCGTTTCTTTTCCCGTTCTAAGTTTTATAAGGGGTGTTAGGGGGATAGTCGTTGGTCAGTCAGCCAGTGATATATTTGTAGGGGCAATAAAAATAAAATACATTTTAATAATATATAGAGATGGTCTATTATAATACACTTGTGGTACCGTACCAGATGTGTATTTTGCCTTTGTTCTTCAAACACCATCATCAACATCATCATCGTCGTCGTCGTCGACATTGTCGTTGTCGTCGTCATGTTTGTTGTTCGTCTGTTTGATTGCGTTTGGTTTTTGTGAATATTCACAAACACGATTTTGAAATATACTTCTTCTTATTTGAATTAGAAACGTCGATCTGCCGCTTGACGATTGCGATTCCTATTGCTATTGCGATGATGATGATGATGACGCTGATTTTCGCCAAAAATATTTGACCTTGGATTTCAAGGCTTCTTTTTTCTCCCTCCCTCTAATAGATCAATACATGCTGAGCAATGAAAACATTTTTTTTTTTTTTGCAAAAATATACATTTTATTTTTGCAAAAAGATATTCTTTATCAATATGCATTATCGAACGGTATGGGTAAAGTTGTTCAGTCTTATCATATAAGCATTTTTAAGTAGAAAAAAGTTGTGATGATATGAAACATATCATATGCAAAGTTCAAGCTCCTTTTTAATTGATCAACAAGCCAACAAGTGCCTGAAATCAAGTTCACTGAGGCTCAATCTAATGTGCCATTCAACATGGGAAATATCCGCCAAGTTCTCCGGACATTGACTTGTATTGATAAGAATTTTAAATGCCTAAAAAGTCAAGCGGATGATAGGTCAATAACTGAACCCCGTTTATAGATCGATCTATAACATTGAAAATATGTTTGGTAAGTTTAAAACATTGGGAGGTTAGCAAGCAGGAACATATAAACTGCATGAAGTCTTAGATTAATATTTCGATATCTTATGAAAAAAAAAAAAAAAATTCAACCGTGGTTTTCCCCTCCTAATGTTGGCAACATTTATGAGGTACTATGTCATGTAAAACTTCTCCCCAAAGAGGTGTCGCACTACGGCACGCCGTTCGGAGGCCCCTTATTATTGAGCTTAAAACTTGAATCGGACTGCACTCATTGATATGTGAGAAGTTTGCCCCTGTTCCTTAGTGGAATGTTCATGGGCAATATTTGCCTTTGCAGCCATGTCAGTCCGTCTGTCCAAGGAGTAAAGCTAGCCGCTTGTAATTTTGCACAAATACTTTTTTTTATTAGTGTAGGTCGGTTGGGATTGTAAATTGGCCAAATCGGTCTATGTTTTGATATAGCTGCCATATAAACCGATCTTGGGTCTTGACTTCTTGAGCCTCTAGAGGGCGCAATTCTCCTCTGATTTGAATGACATTTTGCACGCGGTGTTTTGGTATCACTTGCAACAACTATGCTTAGTAAGGTGCAAATCGGTTCATAAGCTGATATAGCTGCCATATAAACTGATCTTGGGTCTTGACTTCTTGAGCTTTTAGAAGGCGCAAATCTTATCCGATTTGGCGGTAATTTTGCACGTGGTGTTTTGGTATCACTTCCAACATTTGTGCGAAGTATGGTCAAAATCGTTCCATAACCTGGTATAGGTGCCATATAAACCGATCTTGGATCTTGACTTCTTTAGCCGCTAGAGGGAGCAATTCTCATCCGATTTAGATAAAAATTTGCATGAGGTGTTTTGGTATGATTTCCAAAAACAGTGATGAGTATGTCGCAAATGGGCACATAACGGCATATAGATGCCCAAATTGGTTCATAACCTGGTATAGGTGTCATATAAACCGATCTTGGATCTTGAGCCACTAGAGAGAGCAATTCTCATCCGATTTAGATAAAATTTTGCATGAGGTGTTTTGATATGACTTCCAAAAACTGTGATGAGTATGGCGCAAATCGGTACATAACCTGATATAGCTGCCATATAAACCGATCTGTGATCTTGACTTCTTGAGCCTTTAGAGAGCTCAATTCTCATCCGATTTAGCACAAATTTTGTACAACGGCTTCTCCCATGACCTTCAACATACGTGTGCAATATGGTGTGAATCGATCTATAGCTTGTTGCAGTTCCCATATAAACCGATCTCCGATTTTGCCTCTTGAGCCCCTACAAGACGCAATTCTTAGCCGCATGGACTGAAATATTTAACACAATGACTCCTACAGCAATCAATATATTAGGGTTGGGACACTTCGCCCTGAATGTGTATATCGAATTTGTGCCACTGTAGTCTATGTCCGCCTATAATGCTGAACGCCTGCGTTCAAATCCTAGCGATAACATTGGACAAAATTTAAAGCGGTGGTGATCCCCTCTTTAAGAAGGGACATTTATGATGTATGGTCTGAGGCACCTCATTCGGACTCGGCTATAAAAAAATGTCCCTTATCATTGAGTTTAAACTTGAATCGAAACGCTTTCATTGATGTGTAAGAAGTGTGCCCCTTCTTGGTTCCTGGGTAAATTTTAACTCCACTCCCAAATAACTTTCTTGTGGGTCCTATATTATCGGAACAAACAATAAAACCGAGTCCCCTGTAGTCATGGTGGGTCATATGCCCATTTAAGGCGTTTTTGGAGGGAATGGGGATCCCCTATATTTCGATCTGATTTGGTATGCCATATTCGTAATCAACTCCAGAATACCTTTCATTAGAGGCCAAAATTGACATGAACGTCCAATATGTCTGTTTGTGGGAATTTTAGGGTTGGGGCGGCCCGATGAGTACTTAGACTCAAATATGAATACCATATTTGTATTCCATTTTCCTAAACCTTTCATTTAATACTCATATTGTCCCGATCGGTCCACTTTTGATTTTGGGTGGTGTTTTTGGGTAAAGGGGGAGGGTCCCCCCCCCCCCCCCCCCCTTCCGAAATCAACAAACTAGAAAGCCTATTTCTTCTTCCTGACCATATTCGCAATCTACTGCCGAATACCTTTCATTTGAGTCCCATATTGTCATGATCGTCCAAAATACCTATTTTAGGGGGTTTGGGGCAGCCCCCAAGGTATTCAGGAGTAGAGAACCAAGTTTTAATGTGAAATTGGTTCTCTACTCCTGAATACCTTTCATTTGAGTCCCATATTGTCCCGATTGGTCCACTTTAATTATACCCTACACCACCACTGTGGTACAGGGTATTACAGATTTGTGCATTTGTTTGCAACACTAAGAAGGAGAAGAGCTAGACCCATTGATAAGTATACCGATCAACTCACAATCACTTTCTGAGTCGATTTACCCATGTCCGTCTGTCCATCCGTCCGTCTGTGAGTCCATGTATTCTTGTAATCATAGTGCAGGTCGTATTTGTTGTCCAATCATCACGAAATTTTGTACATATCCCTTTTTTGGCCCAGGGACGAACGCTATTGATTTTGATAAAAATCGGTTCAGATTTAGATATAGCTCCCATATATATGTATCGCCCGATTTGCACTTAAATTGCCGTAGTAGTAACAATTTTCAATCGATCTGCACAAATTGTTTTGTTACCGATCTTAACATATCTGCAAATTTTTATCCAAATCGGTTCAGATTTAGATATAGCTCCCATATATATGTATCGCCCGATTTACACTTAAATGACCGTAGTAGCTACAATTTTCAACCTATCTGCACAAAATTGGGCATGGATTGTTTTTCTTCTGATCTTAACATTTCTGCATAATTTCATCAAAATCGGTTCAAATTTAGATATAGCTCCCATATATGTATCGTCCAATTTGCACTTAAAATGCCGTAGTAGCTACAATTTTCAACCTATCTGCACAAAACCGGACATGGATTGTTTTGTTACTGATTTTAACATATCTGCAAATTTTTATCCAAATCGGTTCAGATTTAGATATAGCTCCCATATATATGTATCGCCCGATTTACACTTAAATGGCCGTAGTAGATACAACTTTCAACTTATCTGCACAAAATTGGGCATGGATTGTTTTGTTACTGATCTTGACATATCTACAAATTTTCATCCAAATCGGTTCAAATTTAGATATAGCTCCCATATATATGTATCGACCGATTTGCACTTAAAATGCCGTAGTAGCTACAATTCTCAACCGATCTGCAAAAAATTTGCCATGGATTGTTTTGTTACCGATCTTAACGTATCTGTAAAACTTCATCAAAATCGGTTCAGATTTAGATATAGCTCCCATATATTTGTATCGCCCGATTTGCACTTAAATAACCGTAGTAGCTAAAATTTTCAACCGATCTGCACAAAATTTGGCACGGATTGTTTTGCTACTGATCTTAACATATATGCTATATTTCATCAAAATCGGTTCAGATTTGGATGTAGCACCCATACATATATATCGCCAGATTTGCACTTATATGGCTGTAGAAAAAAAAATTTTCAAACGATCTGTTTAATAGTCGGTTCAGATTTTGATATATAGCTCTCATATACATATATATTTATGTATTGCCCGAATTTTTAATCATAGGGTAGAGGTAGGGTATTATATAGTCGGATCCGCCCGAATTTTGCCTTTCCTTATTGGTTTTTGTGTAGTACATTTGGGGTAAGGGGGAGGGTACCCCCGTTCGATATCAAAAAATTATATAACCTATGTTTCCTTCCAGACCAACCTGCACGATCTGTGAAATTTCAAGGTAATCGGTTACAAGTTTGAGTTTTCTTTTAGAAATATGCTGTTTTTAGAAAGATACTTAGGAAGTTGTTGTTTATAGGAAACTTCCCAGAAATTTGCTTTACAAGTTTGATCTTCATAAAAAATTAATGAAAATACCAGTAGCATAAGTGTTTTATTATACCGAAATCACGGTAAATATGTCATTATAACCTATTCTTATTTAAGGTCATGTTGCCATAAGTTATTTATTAGGCCTTATGCTAAATTTTTTTCTTTAATTTATATAAGCTCTACAATAAATATAATAATTCTAATTAGTCAGGTAGCAATATCTACACAATTATCGAGATTGTAACATTCTGGCGCTAAACACACAATTTTGTACACAATTCAATTACTAAACTATTAAAACATTTCCTTTGTAACCACCATTTACCCTCCAAGTAAACTTGTGCTCTTAATGCCCATGAAACACGCATCACACTTTCCTTGAATATTTTTTGTGTGGTTAATTGAGATGTAATTGGAGTGAATTGATGATATCCCTTGCACTTCTTTTATTTTTCGACTAACATTAAGTTTAAGTAAACACAGGACTATTTAAACACTTGTATGATTTTAATATCCTTGTGATTAGGTTATGAAAAAACACCCCTTCTTCCTAACGAATGCTTACAAAAAACCACGATTTGCCTGTCGGGTATTGTCCATATAATCGCGTGTGAATAAAAAATGGTTGAACAATTAATTATGACCACAAACAAGCAAACAATGACAGATAGACAGATAATAACAAGTAAAACCCTTATTTTTTTGATAAGGGGGGGAAAAATCTTAATTTGAACACATTTTTTTTTTTGTTATAACATTAATATTTACAAAAGAGACATAATAGAAAATGCATTGCAACGTTTAACATCGTTTATTCTTTTCACCGCAAGCAAACAAATATCCTTCGAGCCTTCCAAAACCAGAGACGGAGGGATGAAGTTTTCGTAAAGGGATGTAATTCAGCGTAAATATTGGACAAAGTTGGTTTCATAGACAATGTTCTTCAACATGTTTTAATTCTAAAATTGTTTTAAATTGTCGTCTCGAAAGACAAATAAATAAAAATGGTAAAATTTTTAATTTTTACAATCGCATATTGTCCGGCTGCAGACCATAGGGTAATCTGTTTCTATTATAAATAGAACACAGAAAAAAAAAAAGTTAGGCAGAAAAATGTGTTTTTTGCTTTTGCCTAGATCGCGATTTCGTTTGGAACCATCCAAACTCGTCGGTAGGATTTGTCAAAAAGGTATGCCTTCTAGGTTGAAACTATGCTCTTAAGAGTATTTCCATCTGTAGCGCAGCTAGAAAGACAATTACTCCACTTCATATATTTCTACCAAATGCAGACATCCAACTATCACAAAGAAAAATACTTGCCCAACTTTTAATTTTCGTTGAAATTTGATTTTCGTGAAAAATTTCACTAATGATTTTAAAGCAATTTATTATTCAGAGAAAATTTTGTCTGAATTTGAACTCACTTTTGTTGAATATTTAATTTTCATAGAAAATTTCATTGAAATTTGATTTCAAAATAACCCTCGAAGTTTGATGGAATATGTCAAAATTTCATTTCCCCCAAAATTAATATTTCATAGTAAATTTCCCTAAATTTTATTTATTTTTGGCCTATTGAATCGAAAATTAATTTAAATGGTAAATTTGTTAAAATTAGATTTTCCAAAAAAAAATCTAAGAAATTTTTTCATAAAGTTTTCATAAAAACTGGTTAAAATTTGATGTTAATAAAAGACTTTATTAAAAATTTAAGTTAGAAAAGTAAAGTTAGAAATTTAGTCAAAATTTGATTTCTATATTAAATTTTGTTCAAATTTGATTTTCAAAAAAAATTTTGTTCAAATTTCATTTTCAACATTTTTTTTGGTAAAATTAGATTTTCATTAAAGTTTTTTGTCAAACTTTCATTTGCATAAAAATTGTTGAAATTTAATTTTCAAAAAAATTTCATGGAAATCAAGTTTTTATCAAAAATGTTTGGTGTGTTTATTTGGTATATTCAAATATTTCGGCTGACATTGTCAAAACGTTATCAAGGACAGAATCACGTTGAATCCTTGATAACGGTTGGACGATACCAGTCGAAATATTGAAAATTGGAATTTTTATTAAACATATTTTCAAAGTTTGATTTTCAAATAAATTTTGTTAAATTATATTTTTTTTAGAAAATTTTTTAGTAATTAGATTTTTATAGATAATTTTGTCAAACTTAGATTGTTATTGAAAATGTTGTCATAATTAGATTTAATAGGAAATTTGTTTAAATATAGATTTTTTAACATTTGATGTCACAATTTTTTGTTATAAAAGATTGTTATAAAAATGTCGTTAATTTTTTTCATTCTCAAGTTTTTTTTTTTTGCTGTTAGGGCAAAGATTATTAAATTTAACAATTTTCGGTTGTTTCTCTTTGGAGGAAAGCTCAATGATCGAAGATTTTCTTTGCAAATGCAAAAGGAAAGCCAGACTGTGGGACGCGTTTCGTCTTTGGTAAGAAGACTTTTCAACCATATTAGGTGTGATGGCTTAAAGGGCCGTACGTTGGTATGCTGCATTTGTATCGTATTTATTGCGAAAATGCCTTGATGATACAAATACCACATTAACCACGCTCGACAACCCTGTCTATCAGCTGTACTTTTCCCCAATGCATGTGTTTTCGTGTAATGACGGATTTTTTGTATGCAGTATTTACACTGGTTTCATGGTATGCACATGATTCTGTGCATCTGTTGGAAGTTGCATTGATGGCTTCGAACGCTAGACAACGGCAACGGCTCTCGTTGTTGCTCCTTCGTGTGCCAGGTTCGAATCGCCGCCGGGCTCTACCAATTTTTTTTTTATTCTCAAGTTTTGCCTGTTAGGGCGAAGATCATTAAATTGCACAATTTTCGTTTGTTTCTCTTTCGGGACGAGCTCAATGATATCAGATTTTCTTTCGTTCATTTTTTTTTCAAATTAAGATTTTTGAAGATTTTATTAATTTGATTGTAATAGAAAATGTTGTTTATATTTGAATTTCATAGAAAAATTTATCAAAATTGGATTTTCATTGAAAATTTCGTACAAATTTGATTTTCCTTACAAAATGGAATTTTTGTCAATTTTCGTCGAAAATCCCATTTAAATTTTATTATGTAAGAAACATAAATTTGACTTCCTTCTCTTGGGTTTGCTACGCCAATGTAAGTTTCCACTAAAAAACAATCATGCCAATCAAATACTCCACCCACTCACATACATATAAATCCTTAAAAAAATAACAATAACAACAAACATAACTATGAAACAATTAAATCTTTTCACTGATCCGGGAATTTTCACACAATACCAACATCTGTTTGCCAGTGGAATTCCGCTGCGTGTGTTTGTGTATGTGTTTCTATCCGTGTGTGTATTTATGGTAAATCTGTCTATCAGTCTGTCTGCTTGTGGGTTTTGGTTCGTCCTAGACATTTCGTGAGTATTTATTTGGTCCTGGGGTTTGTTGTATCCCCTATTATGGCTTCATTCACATTCTTAATGTTTTTTTTTTTTGGTGTTGTTGGTATTGTTGTAATGGCAATACTCGTTATTATATCGTAGCTGGGATATTTATAAAATTCCATGAAGCATAAAATATAAATTAAAAACTTGTACAATAAGGATTTGTGTATTGTGATTTCTGCTGTTTGGCAATAAATTTTGCCAATATCTTGAAAATGTACCTCATTTTCAACTCATGGGGTCCGTTGCAGCTAATATGGGATGTACTATGTGGTGGAGTTTCTAATTTCTTATACTCGTATAGCAAAAGGATAATATGCAAGGATGTCTTACGTAGCACAATGGGTTGAAAATATAGATAATTATGTATTTTTGTCAGAGTATAAAATGTGAAACCCAAATAAATCTTAAACAAGTAAAAGTGTATTAAGTTCGTATAGGTCGTAGATGTCTAATCGAGACATCGGTTTCTATAGGAGCTACCTCAGATTAAAGACATTTACTAAGTAGCAGAATTCATCGTGCAAAATATCAGCCAAATCGTACAAGAGTCACGACATCTAGAGGCTCAAGACGTATATTCGGAATATAGGTTTATACGGGAGCTATATCAGGTTTTGGACCGATTGGGACCGTACTTGGCATATCTGCTGGAGATCTTGGACATTGTTATCGTGCAAATTTGGGACAAATCAGAATTGTGCTCTCTAGAGGCTCAAGAAATAAAATCGGGATATTGGTTTATAACTAAACGTGGACATGGATTCGGCTCATTTACAATCTTAACTGATCTACTTTACTAAGAAGTATTTATCGGAAAATTAACGTCCTTTCGAAAGATGGACGGACGGACATGGCCAGATTGACCAAAAATATCATGATGATTAAAAATATACAGCGGTCAAAAAAAGTATTCATCATTAGCAAAATTGATAATAAATTCACTTATTTTGGGTAATTGAAGAAAATTTAAAGTAAACAAATAATGCAGTTTTATGCAATAGTTTATTTTTCGTAATATGTTTTAAAATAAATTCAAAAAATAAATTTAATTAGCGCAAAAAATGCAATTTTATATAATAACACCAAAAACAGAACAAAAAAAGTATTCATCATTGATGTGCTATCATCAAAGTCAAATTCAAATATTATTTGGGAATCCCCCTTTTCTGTTTTATTTAGTAAAGGAGGCTTTGCCCTTGACAGAAAATATTTAATTTCATTGAAAATATAGTTTTTGTCAAAATGGGTCGTAAGCAAAACGAGGTTTCTGATGAGGTAAAAGTTTTGATACTAAAACACCACAGGAAAGGTTTAACTCAAAAAACTATCAGTGAAATATTAAATAGACCACGATCTACTATACAATCCATCATCAGAAAGTGGACAGAAACGAAAACTGTTGACAATAAACCAAGATCTGGTCGACCAAAAGCACTTTCAGTTGGAGATGTGCGTTGGCTAGTGCGGCAAGTTCAGAAAACTCCGAAGACAAATGCGACCATTCTTCGTAAAAACACTATGGAATATTTAGGGAAGGAAGTTACTACACAAACAATTCGAAATACACTCAAAAGGCATAGTTACAGAGGAAGAACTGCACGTAAGAAGCCCTTTATAAATAAAATAAACCGAGTGAAAAGGCTAAACTTCGCAAAAATGTATGTAAAACAGCCCGAATCATTTTGGAAAACAGTCATTTTTGCAGACGAGAGCAAGTTTAATCTTTTTGGGTGCGATGGAAAGGTCATAGTGTACAGAAAACCAAATACAGAGCTTGAAGAACGAAACACAGTTGCTACTGTAAAACATGGTGGAGGTGGTTTAATGGTTTGGGGGTGTATGGCGGCTTCAGGAGCGGGAAATCTTGAAATTATTAATGGAGTAATGGATCATAAGTATTACATTGACATTTTAAAGAGGAATTTAAAAGATAGTGCTGTAAAACTTGGGCTTGGTAATAACTTTCAATATTATCAAGATAATGACCCCAAACATTCTGCTTTAAATACCAAGATGTGGATGCTGTATAACTGCCCCAAAGTCATTAAAACTCCTCCTCAAAGTCCCGACTTGAACCCAATTGAACATCTTTGGGAACATCTCGAACGCAAATTGAGAACGCGCAATTTTTCGAGCAAGAGTCAAATGCAACAGGTGATAATGGAGGAATGGACTAATATAGACCAAAATATAACCGCTAAATTAGTCCAATCGATGTCAAACCGTTTAAAAGAAGTTATAAGACGCGGTGGTCGAATAACAAAGTATTAATTTTTTTAAATTATGTTATTTATTTTTTTGTTTTTTTGCAATGATGAATACTTTTTTTGTTTAATTTTTTGTGTTCAGCTGTAAAATGGCCCTTTTTGTTCCAATAAATACTATTTTTTTCTTTAAAAACAATGAAATTGTGTACATATATATCACACAAGCACTACTGCATCATTAGTTTAATATGTTTTTATTCCAATTGTCTTTTGTAGACTTATTAAAAAAAAAACATTCAATGATGAATACTTTTTTTGACCGCTGTATATATATAAAGTTCGTGTATGCCGTAGATGTCTAATCGAGACATCGGTTTCTATACGAGCTACCTCAGATTAAAGACATTTACTAAGTAGCAGAATTCATCGTGCAAAATATCAGCCAAATCGTACAAGAGTCACGACATCTAGAGGCTCAAGACGTATATTCGGAATATAGGTTTATACGGGAGCTATATCAGGTTTTGGACCGATTGGGACCGTACTTGGCATATCTGCTGGAGATCTTGGACATTGTTATCGTGCAAATTTTGGGCACATCAGAATTCTGCTCTCTAGAGGCTCAGGAAATAAAATCGGGATATTGGTTTATAACTAAACGTGGACATGGATTCGGCTCATTTACAATCTTAACTGATCTACTTTACTAAGAAGTATTTATCGGAAAATTAACGCGTTTCGAAAGATGGACGGACGGACATGGCCAGATTGACCAAAAATATCATGATGATTAAAAATATATTACCAAAATCAGTGTTCGGTTCGAAATGTGTTCAAATTTTGACAAATTTTGTTCAGCGATGAGGCTCATTTCTGGTTGAATGGCTACGTAAATAAGCAAAATTGCCGCATTTGGAGTGAAGAGCAACCAGAAGCCGTTCAAGAACTGCCCATGCATCCCGAAAAATGCACTGTTTGGTGTGGTTTGTACGCTGGTGGAATCATTGGACCGTATTTTTTCAAAGATGCTGTTGGACGCAACGTTACGGTGAATGAACACATTTCGAACCGAACACTGATTTTGGTAATAAAATTCAATGATTTGCAAGCGTTGCTCGTTAGTAAGTCTATTCATGATGAAATGTCAAAGCATACTGAGCATCTTTCTCTTTGACACCATGTCTGAAATCCCACGTGATCTGTCAAATACTAATGCATGAAAATCCTAACCTCAAAAAAATCACCCTTTATATACTTATCTTAGACGAATATTTCGAGGTGCTACGAATGGAATGAGGAAAATAGTATACTCCCATCCTATAGTGGAGGGTATACAATTTCGGAATTTAGAAAGAATGAGCGATTAATTACAACCTTCAATTGTTGCATGATAGGCTTTAAGATCATAAACCTCTTTTCAAAGAAAAGTTTCGCTTCTTGGTAAAACATTCGAAGCTGTCCTGTTCATCGGGGAAGTAAAGTAATATAGGCAATAATATATCTTAAATCCAAAACCGAACATGGTTCTTGGTCACTAATATCCGCCAAATTTTCTGAAAGCATGTCTGACAGCTGCCTTGCACCTTGAAGGCAGTCTTATCAGCATAAGTTTGCTGATATCAGCAAATAATGTCTGCTGATTTTAAATTGAATTGAAAATTTGATGGAAACAGTTTCAAAATTGTTAACATCCCAACGATAAATAAGGCAATTTCTATTTTTTAACAAATAAGACGCTAATATTTTGATTACAAGCATAAATAAGATTTTAGTAGATTGTTTTGCTGCTTTTTTGAAATCATTAGAAAAACATGTTTGCTGTTTTAGCAAATATTTACTGCTGTCTCATTTCGGCTGACTTTCTGTTATTTCAGCAAACATTTTAGTTGTTGTTTTACTTACAAATTTCTCTGAATGTAGCATTTGTACTGTTTCTATTTTTGTCCCCAGATCTTTTTTGCTGAGATTTCTTTGGCAGAAAATTGTTAAGGATTCGTCTTAAACAAAAATTTTGGTGGAATATTTCTGTAACAAAACAAGGATGATGTTTGATTGGTTTTATGTAAAACTAAGTTCAAAGTCAGTATGGACGTTTTTTTTTTTAAATTTGTTTGAGGTCAAGTCCGTCAGTCTGTCAAAATCACGATAACGGTTAAACAAAATTCATGACATTTTGCACTGATTCTTCAAATTGATCTAGATCGCTGGGGCTTCTAAAACAATCCGCATATAAAGAATCCTTCGATTTTACTTCTAAAGCCCCCAATGGCCTCAATTTTTTTAAACGTTGGGCTAAATATTGAGATTCGATGTACGTTTTTACCAGTGGTGGGCAAATACACGCACACTATTGCACAGTGTTGTGTACGTGCAAAAGAACATAAGCCCATGCGCTTGGAAACATTGTACAAATGTTTTAGTGTGGCCACTACGGATTTATATCCCGAAGATGTGCTATATCGAACTATATCTTGATATATCCCCCATAAAGACCGATCCGCCGATTAAGGGTCTTAGGCCCATAAAAGCCACATTTATTATCGATTTTACTGAAATTTGACACAATGACAATTCGAAATTCGACAAATTTCTTCAATTTGGCCCCGATCGGTTCAGATCTGGATATAGCTGCCATATAGAGCGGAAGATCGCTCTATATGGCTTTATGGTTTTAGACCCATAAAAGGCGCATTTATTGTCCGGTGTTGCCGAAATTTGGGACAGTGCAATATGGCCCAGATCGTTCCAGATTTGGATATAGCTGCCATATAGACCGATCTCTCGATTTAAGGTCTTGGGCCCATAAAAGGCGCATTTATTGTCCGATTTCGCCGAAATTTGGGACAGTGAGTTGTGTTATGCTCTTCGACATTTTTCTGAAACTTGCCCCAAATCGGTCCAGATTTGGATATAGCCGCCATATAGACCGATATCTCGATTTTAAGTCTTGGCCCCATAAAAGGCGCATTTATTGTCCGATGTCGCCGAAATTTGGGATAGTGAGTTGTATTAGGCCCTTCGACATTCTTTTTCAATTTGGCTCAGATCGGTCCAGATTTGGATATAGCTGCCATATAGACCGATCTCTCGATTTAAGGTTTTGGGGCCATTAAAGGCGCATTTATTGACCGATTTCGCCGAAATTTGGGACAGTGAGTTGTGTTAGGCACTTCAATATTCTTCATTTGACACGGTGACTTATGTTAGGCTTTTCGACATCCTTGTCGCATATGATTCAGATCGGTTTATTTTTGCATATAGCTACTAAAAATTGTTATACAAAATTGAGCAATGACTTGTACTTATTAATATTTTGTCCAAATCGGAGCATATTTCGATATAACTGGTATGGAGCATAAGGTATGCATTTTGCATCGAATTTTTACGAAAGGTGGTTTACATATATACCCGAGGTGGCTGGTATCCAAAGTTGGGCCCGACCAAACTTAACACCTATTTACTTGTTTTATTATAAATTTTTATACTTTTAATTATTTTTTATTTCTTTTTTTATACTTTTAATTTTTTTAAATTTATTTTTTTTTAATTTGTTTAATTTTTTTTATTCCTCTTCTAGTTTTTTATTTTTTTATTTTTATATTATTGGTATATATTTGTTTTTAATATTTGAAAATAATTTTAGATATAAATTTTAAATTTTTTCTATTAATTTTTTATTTTGTTCACATTTTTTATGCCTCTTATAACTTTTGTGTATTTGGTATTCTTTGTATTTCTCTAATTTTTAATTTTGAAATTGGATATAAAAAACATAAAAGTGTTCCCCTTAAAATAATAGTGTGCTACACCTGGTTACAACAACACCTGAAACTTATGGTCAATCTTTGAAAGTGATTTAAATCAATATGAACCATTGTAGTTAACCCTTAGAAGGTGATGTCCTGTGATTGCAGTCGCGCAAGTTGGTTTCTACCGTCTTCTTCATTATAGGCTTAAAACAATACTTCAATTAGTAATGTGACACTGCCCATGGTCCTGGTTCTTTGATTTGCTAGTTGTACTTCTGTAATTTCAATGATATTTTTTTCTTGCCTCAAGTTTAAATGCTTTTTTAGGTTTCCTTTTCAGATCAATTACAATGTTCAACCTGTTTGTGTTTTTTTTTTTTTCAAATAATGAATTTTTGTTGTTGCTGAGACTGAAAAATCCTTTTTTTTTGTAACACTAAATCTCCACTAACCGGTTTTACCACATAAAAATGTACAATACTAAATGAAGTGACCACAAATAACCAACACCGTAGCAACAAAAAAAGGACATGTAGGTTCTTCCGATTAGTACTTTGCGACAAACACAAAAAAGTTGAATTTTTTAACTCTTTGTAATTCAATACATTTTGCATAGAGGTAGACTCTTTACGAGAATTTTAATGCTTGAGTGTTTTGAGTTGAGCTGTTAGGCTTTTTTCTAAATAGAAAATACATTGAGTTTTCAAAACCGGAACTGTGTATTTTTGTTTATTTTTTTTTTTTTTTCAATGTTTTAGTTAAACTAAGGTTCATTTAACACCTGTGTGTTTCTGATTGCCGCATAATATACATTTAAAAAAATGTTTTCTCATCGCTTACATTTTTTTTTTCATACGAAAAAAACACGACTTTATTGAAAAATAATTTCTTCAATTTTTTTCCGTTAAGAAATGTATCCTGTTTTCATAAAAAGTGGCTATAGAAAGTTTTTATTACAATGTGGCAAACGTGTTACTGCCAACTTTTCACCTACCGTCGTCGTCATATCACGTTACACCAACAACGATAGTAAATCTGATGATCATGTTGATGATAATGACTTCGTTGTGGTTGATGGCATTAAGGTTAGTTTGAATTGTCAAATCAAATTCCCTTCTAATTAATCCTTACAAGAGTTTCTTGTTGTTGTCGTTGGTTAATTTGTTTTAGCTTCCGCCGGAACCCACTACATGCTGTATGTCCGGTTGTGCAAATTGTGTTTGGATCGATTATGCCGAAACAATTGCCAAGCTAATGGATGGCAATACGGATAAAGTTCGTGAGTTGGTATTGGAGAAAATCGAAGATCCCAATTTGCGTATGTTTTTGAGCATTGAATTGAAAAGCATTCAATATAAAAAGGATACAGAGTCGCCAAAGCCTACCACTGCTGATGGCGATAGCAATAAACCAATCAACTAATCTCCAAAGATAATCCCTTATGCTCATATAATTGAGACATATATTCGTTGTTTCTATCCATATCGAATATTCCGAATTGTACAATGTTTTGTTAGTTTTAGAATTAGTTGCATTTACCTTTAGTTAAAATCTTTTCAAATAAGAAATAATTGAAGAAAATCATGTTTACATTACACCCAATATGGTTATGGAAGATAATGTTTGATAACATTTGTTTTTAAAAAACTTCTTCTTCTATTAAATTAGTTTTCTACAATTTTCAATTTCAAATAAAGTACAACCATTGATTTCATTAATGTTTGTTTATGTGTGTGTCTTCATTGTTTTCTTTTAAACAATTTACAAATAGGTGAATGTGAATGTTGTGTCCAGTTTACATTTGTCATTATTTAGCGTCAAGATTTATTACATGTTGTATTTAATATCTCGAAAACTGTCCTGTAGGAACTATACATCGTAATATATCAATTTGCCTATAAGATAAAACTTTCAAGAGAAGAAAAATCAAACGGTAAATTTCTATGGACGTTCAATCTGAACTGAAGTAAACAAATATTGGAAGGTCTAGGGAGATATAGATTTTTTTTCGGGAGTTCTATTTTAATCTGAGGCAATGATAACAAAATTGAAAAAGCCTGGCAGTTCTATAACAACATGTGTGTGTTTTTTTTTTATTTTATTGAGATTGGCTTAGATACGTGATTCATGTGATCCTTTGGCGCAAATCACGTAATACATGCAATGTACGAACCTAACTTAATTTTCCTGAATTCCTAATTTTCCTACATTTCATAAGCTTCATCTTTAGGCCACAAAAATCGTCTTTATCAAATCTTAAGGCAATTCAATACATTGGAATCTGTACCTTTATAATGGACTGATGGATATGCCTAAATCGATTCGGGAAGATAACCTTTATCATCAGATGATATAAGTTAATGATAGCTATATAGTTCTTTGGGGAAGAATGAACAAATGTGATTGTTGAGGTATGACCACTATTTTGATCTAAATCAACGATTTTATGTCATGAGGTTATTAAAATACCTAGTTTGGAGCTAGGAAAGGTTATAGGGGGTAGTACTTTTTTCAAACGCACCTACTCAGACAATTTTAGCCCGTCCACAGCAGCTACCCACCAAATCATCCGGTGGGAATCGAATAGTTTTTTTATTTTATATTTTCTTTTTCTCTTATATTATTTTATTTTTTCTATTTGTAGTTTCTAATTTTTAATTTCATTGAAATACCCATTTCTGACCCTATGCAAATTTGGCCATGAACATTTCATTAAGAAACTGGGGCAAACTTCTCACAAATCAATGAGTGCTGTCGCATTCAATTTTAAGCCTTATTTTAAACCTTATTTTTAACCTTAAACCTTATTTTAAAAGCCGCGTCCGAATTGCGTGCCACGCAGCGACGCCTCTTTGGGGAGAAGTTTTTCATGGCAAAGTACCTCACAAATGTCGCCAGTATTAGGAGGGGATAACCATCGCTGAAAATTTTTCTGATGTATCTGCCAGGATTCGAACCCAGGCGATCAGCGTCATAGGCGGACATGTAAACCTCTGCGCTACTGTGGCTTCCCTATGCATTATATATATTTTCGATAGGCGTAAAAATGTAAGGCGATCTAGCCTTGTCATATTGCGATATTGCTGAAATTTGGCATAATGAGTTGTGTTAAGCCTTTCGACTTTCGTACCAAGAATGACCTAGATCGGGCTATATGTGGATATAGGCGCATCTATTACCCGAAATTATTCATTAAAATTTGTTATTTATATTATTTTAATTTTTATTTATTTTATTTTAATTGTTATTTATTTTATTTTAATTTTTATTTATTTTATTATAATTTTTATTTATGTTATTTTAATTTTTTTTTATAATTTATTTTTTTTGTTAATTTGTGTTTTTTGTTTATTTTGTTTTCAATTATTTTCTTATTTATTTCTTTATTTTTTTATTTATTTTTATATTTTTTTAGTTTTATTTTATATTTTTTTATCTTTTTTTATTTTTTTTATATTTAATTTTTTTTATTTTACTTATTTTATTTTTTTTTTGTATGTAAAATTTTTATGTTTTTATAAAAATTTTTATTTCTTTGAGTATTTAAAATTTTTATATTTATTTTTATAATTATTTTAACATTTTTAATTTTTTTATGTTTTTGTATAAATTTTTTTTCATTTTTATTTCTTTTAGTATTTAAATTTTTTTTTTTCAAATTTTTGATTGCAAAATTTGCCCATCAACATTCCAATAAGGAACAGAAGCAAACGTCTTACATATCAATGAGTGCAGTCCGATTCAAATTTAAGCTCATTGATATGGGCCTCCTTTGTCTTTTTTCGGTCTTAAAATCTTATTTAGATTCCATTGCAGTATATTGTCCGTCTATAGACCATTTCGTTCAATGCTTTTTACATTTTTTAGTGAAAACAGCAAAAATCTTCAGAAGAAAGTCTGCTAAAAATGGGACAGCAGTAATTTTTTGCTAAAACAGCAAACATTTTCTTGGATTTCAAATAAAATGTTAAAAAAGTTGAAAAATGTCATAAATAAATTAAATAAAAATTTAATATTCCATCTTATCTTTCAAATTTTTTTTCCAACTTTTTACACTTTGCAAATTTTTGGGCGAATTTAAATAACAGCAGACAAAATAACTACTACAAACAGTTAACAACTAAAATTGGTAATTTTTTTTATGAATATATAGAGCCAATACATCAATTGTTATTAAGAAGTTCAAAAGTCTTAAATGGGTTTGTTAAACAGTTTAAAATTTTTAATTTAATATCAGCAGACAGTGTTTGCTGATACCAGCAAACGAATTTTTCTGGATGTATTCAAAGAATAGCACAGCAATGAACTTTCAACGGTAGGGCAAAATGTGTAATGTATATTAAAAACATTTGGTATCGCGATTTATGATTCGCCATGAATCGTCATCAGCGGAATTTGTCATATGGGCTCGCACCACTGGTGGATGCGTTTCGATTCGTGTTTAGGTCATCATCATTATGCATCAACGCAACACATATTCGTTCGTCTGACCGGCCTACAGTTTCACAGCTTGTTGTTCATAGTATTTCTACTTAAGATCACAGCACAAAGCTTTTGGGAAATCTCAACCACTAACTTTTGTACTATAAGTTAGATTTTTCTGAGTAATATCTCTTCAAACAAATTTTTATTCTCCTTTCTGGTAGAACATTTTTGTTATTCATATGTGGTTGTTTTTTTTTATAATTCTGCATAGTTTATATATTTTTATACCCTCCACCATAAGATGGGGGGTATACTAATTTCGTCATTCTGTTTGTAACTAGTCGAAATATTGGACTGAGACCCCATAAAGTATATATATTCTTGATCGTCGTGGAATTTTATGTCGATCTAGCCATGTCCGTCCGTCTGTCCGTCCGTCCGTCCGTCTGTCTGTCGAAAGCACGCTAACTTCCGAAGGAGTAAAGCTAGCCTCTTAAAATTTTGCACAAATACTTCTTATTAGTGTAGGTCGGTTGGTATTGTAAATGGGCCATATCGGTCCATGTTTTGATATAGCTGCCATATAAACCGATCTGGGGTCTTGACTTCTTGAGCCTCTAGAGTGCGCAATTCTTATCCGTTTGGAATGAAATTTTGCACGACGTGTTTTGTTATGATATCCAACAACTGTGTCAAGTATGGTTCAAATCGGTTCATAACCTGATATAGCTGCCATATAAACCGATCTTGGGTCTTGACTTCTTGAGCCTCTAGAGTGCGCAATTCTTATCCGATTGGAATGAAATTTTGCACGAGGTGTTTTGTTATGATATCCAATAACTGTGCCAAGCATGGTTTAAATCGGTCCATAACCTGATATAGCTGCCATATAAACCGATCTTGGGTCTTGACTTCTTGAGCCTCTAGAGTGCGCAATTCTTATCCGATTGGAATGAAATTTTGCACGACGTGTTTTGTTATGATATCCAACAACTGTGCCAAGTATGGTTTAAATCGGTTCATAACCTGATATAGCTGCCATATAAACCGATCTGGGGTCTTGACTTCTTGAGCCTCTAGAGTGCGCAATTCTTATCCGATTGGAATGAAATTTTGCACGACGTGTTTTGTTATGATATCCAACAACTGTGCCAAGTATGGTTCAAATCGGTTCATAACCTGATATAGCTGCCATATAAACCGATCTGGGATCTTGACTCTTTGAGCCTCTAGGGGTCGCAATTATTATCCGATTTGTCTGAAATTTTGTACGACGGATTCTCTCATGACCATCAACATACATGTTTATTATGGTCTGAATCGGTCTATAGCCCGATACAGCTCCCATATAAATCGATCTCTCTATTTTACTTCATGAGCCCCCAAAGGGCGCAATTCTTATTCGAATTGGCTGACATTTTACACAGGTCTCCAACATATAATTTAATTGTGGTCCAAACCGGACCATATCTTGATATCGCTCTAATAGAAGAGCAAATCTTTTCTTATATCCTTTTTTTTGCCCAAGAAGAGATGCCGGGAAAAGAACTCGACAAATGCGATCCATGGTGGAGGGTATATAAGATTCGGCCCGGCCGAACTTAGCACGCTTTTACTTGTTGTTATATTATTCCGTCCACCATAGTATGGTGGTATACTCATTTCGTCATTCTGTTTGCAATTTCTCGAAATATTCTTGATCGTCATGCCATTTTAGTCGATCTAGCCATTTCCGTCCCTCCGTCTGTCGAAAGCACGCTAACTTTCGAAGGAATACTTTTTATTAGTGTAGGTCGGTTGGGATTGTAAATGAGATTGTTTTGTTATGACTTCCAACAACTGTTGTTGAAGTTCCATAGTTGAAGCGATCTACATAGGCAATATATCAAATATATTGATAATATTTCAGAGCAAAATTTGTAATTTGTAATTTATAGTAGTAAAAAGATAGCAACAGTCAGATAAAAAAATCTAAGTATTGAATATTTAAGTAACAGGGGGCAATCTCCCCATATGTCATTGGGTGCTGTCCGATTTCAATTTAACCTGAATGATAGGGGATCTCCTTTTATAGCTGAATCTAAACGGCTTGCCGCAGGTCTTCATCTCTTTGGAGAGAAGTTATAGTACCTCACAAATGCCGCCATTATGAGAAGAAGACAACCACCGCTGACATTTTTTTAGTAGAAAAATATAGAATCCGGCATTCAGCACTCGGCACGGAAATGGACACAAATATCTTTTTATAAAATATGTGAATGTAAAAAAGTATTTTTTGAAGAATCGGACATTGACACATCTTGAAGCACAAATATATTCATTTTGAAAAAAGGAACACAAATGCTTGCGGCACGACATATCCTATAGAGGCAATCGTCACTGATAAATGTTTGGTGTTCACGATGGGATTTCAAATTTAGGCTGCTTCACAGACAACCCACTATTTAAGATTATATAAAAGTTCAATAACAAATAATGCCTTTTTAAACTAAATTTAAATCAACCAATTAACATAAATTCTGTAAATGATTTCTCAACTATTGCTCACTACATTTTTTTTGTTGAAAAAATAATATTTTGTTATTTCAAACCATGATTTTGTTTAAAATGGTGAATATTTATCTCAATATAAAGAATTAAGAGTTATATTACTTCTACTTACGAAATGCACTTAATCCCACAGAAAATGGACTCTCATTATGAAATCCGAATGGCATTCCCACAAATGTAGGCGGTAAAACATTATTCACATCATTTTTATTGTAATCCGTTGGCAAGACTTGCGTTAAACCCACCGCAGAACAAGCTCTGGGAATATTTATGTCCGTTCTAAGAAGAAAGAAAAACAAAATTATACGAACATTTTTAAAAAACGAAACACTAAAACGCGACGTTAGACGCATTCACGCACCTTTCATCACTTATTGAAATATCTGGGGAAGATGTGGTAGTGGCACCATCACTTTGATAATGTGTTTCACAATTCGCGGGCGATTCAAAGGAAGAGGAGACTTCTGCCGAAGTAGCAAAATTAGTTTTTAAATCGGACGGAGACGCCTTCGATTCCTCATTGGTTTCCAGATGACCATAAAGACGTGCGAAAAATTGGCGCGGCGATGAAGGAGTCTTGCCACCGACCAAAGTCGAGGGCATTGTATTATTGTTATTATTATTATTTAGATTTGGTAAATATGTTGAATTGGAATTTAAGTTGTGATTTTGTAATGGCAACATTTTGTGTTTTTATTGTTTTTATTGTTGTTAATTGTTGGTGTTTTAAAGTGCGCGTTTAATTAACGATAACTTGGTGTGACACATCCGCGTTGGCTTATCGTATTCAGCGTAATGATTTGCTGGCAACTGCTGCTATCGCCGATGGTAGTTTATTACGACGATAATGATTAGCAAGTAATCAATCGCTTGCTCGTTCACTCGTTTGCTCGCACATAGGAGTCGACGTCCTCCCTGCTGCAATGCTAATTTTACAAAAATATCCCTTTTGTCTTATGATGATGATGATGGTGACGGGCGAATGGTATGCGTAATCCTTTACTTCCGACACACGAACAGAACCAAACTTTTGAGCTTAAATGAAACTTAGTTTTTTTTCTCTCCTTACTTCTGTTTTCTTTTTGTTGGTTGGCGACAAGTACTAACGACTAACTCCCTCTACTCGCTGAGACAGGCACTAAGGTGCTGATCGGTATACTAAAGAGGAGTACTGTTTGTTTTACGATGCCTTATGTTATCCCTTGCTCTATATCCTTGTGCTGCATGTATGGCATTGTTGTGGTCAATATTGGTGATGTGAAAATATTGGTGGATAACATTGTGGTTGCGGTGGTGTGGCGGCTGGCTGCTCTTCCCTGTCATAACTCAACTGTAATATAACAATTATAATTTGAGGTAAAGAGGCCTTAACTGAGAGAAAAGTTGCATTGAGTACACTGGGCATGAAAAGTTGTTGAAGTTTTGTACAGATGAAATTTTGTGAAAAATATAAATTTTTATAAAAAACAATTCCTCCAATATTCTTATGACCTGCATAATAGGCTGGCTATTACTCACAAAATATTGGTTGAAAATAATTTTTTTTGAGATTTTTATAAAAATAATTTCTACAATATTCTTACGACATTTATTGCAAATTATGCAAATTGCAAATTTTGCCCATGAACTTTCTATAAAGGAATAGGGGCAAACTTCTCACATATCACTGAGTGCAGTCCGATTCAAGTTTAAGCTCAATGATATGGGGCCTCCTTTTTTATAGCTGAGTCCAAACGGCGAGTCGAAGTGCGACACCTCTTTGGAAAGAACTTTACATGATGGTCTCGCCAGGATTCGAACCCAGGCGTTCAGCGTCATAGGCGGACAAGCTAACCTCGCTACTGTGGCGCATAGATATATTATTATTTTATCTATCGAATATATCGAATGTTGCGATTATATTTTGCCAGCTCCAGTCCAAAATTCATATATAAAAGTGAATAGTGTTCAGTATACTCTGCCATTTCACCGTGTGGAAACTGATAAACGGGCAAGGACTGCAAATCGTTGAAAATTACTATTACAATTCGTGCTCTGTGACAATGTTACAAATGTCCATCGTTTGTTATGACCTTTTTAGGGTCGTCATAATCGTTCTGGTGATTCAACAATTAATGGTGTTATCACCAAAGATAGAGCTGCGAGTAATATTTACGTAAAGTTATTTCTAACAAGTAAAAGCGAGCTAAGTTTGGCCATGCCGAATCTTATATACCTTCCACGCATGGATCGCATTTGTCAAGTTCTTTGTCCGGTATCTCTTTATAGTCAAGCAAAGGATAATGGCAAGGAATTGCTATGCTATTGGGTTATGAACCAGTTCGGGCCATACTAGGCTTGGATGTTGGAGACCATAGTAAATGTCGCTGTGGAAAAATTCAGCTAATTCGGGTAAAAATTGCGCCTTATCAAGAAAGAAATCGAGAGATCGGTTTATATGTAAGCTATATCAGTTTTCAAAACGATTCAGGCTATACTTGGCACCTATGTTGGAGGTCAAGAGGTATAATAAGGAGATCGGTTTATATGGGAGTTAGTTTGGGTTTTGGATCGATACGGACCGTACTTGGCATATCCTTTAGGTGTCATAGAAAACGTTTTAATACAAAATTTCAGACAAGAAATATAATCGGGAGATTGATTTATATAGAAGCTAAATCAAAACATTGAACGATAAGACCCATTTACAATCCCAACCGACCTACATTTATAGGAAGTAATTGAACAAAATTTCCAGCGTCTAGTTGTACTCCTTGGAAACTTTGCGTGCTTTCCGCAGGCAGACGGGCGAACAGAGGACTGAATTCACATAAGAAAGTTAAAAAAACATAAAATTCAGAAAAATTCATAAAATCTTTATTTGAATCAAAGATTATTTCATGCAAATGTTGATTGTGACTGCGCCTCATCCTCTCCAATATTTCGGCGGGTATCTCACGAATAAATTCTTCAATGTTTCTTCCAATGCGTTAATTGAAGCGGACTTGTGTGTATTGCCATGAGCTTTAACACAGTCCCACAAAAAGTAGTCTAGAGGCGTTAAATCGCACGATCTAGGCGCCAATGTCCCGAACGTGAAATAAAACGATCACCGAACTCGCCTCTCAATAAGTCCATTGTTACGCATGTTGTGTGGCTTGTGGCACCGTCTTGTTGATATCACATGTCATGCAAATCAAGCTCTCTATTTTGTTCAAAACAAAAAAAAAATATTTCACGATAGCGCTCACCATTCACAGTTACGTTACGCTTCTTATCATCTTTGAGGAAGTACGGTCCAATGATGCCACTAGCCCATAAAACGCACCAAATTGTGATTTTTTTCTCAAAATTCGAAATATGGCGATGGGTTAACGTAAAAATCAGCAGGAATTTCTGAGTCGAACTACACATTTTATCACAGCAATAGTAGCGGCGCAGGGTATACTTTGTGGTTTTGTAATAAATTACCTACTAAAGTATACTTAGTTTACCAATTCCATGCTAGGACCTAAAATACTTAACTAGATTCATTAGATTCACGTCGCGGCAACACGGGTTATCGTTAACCGATCGCTATAATATTTCGTATTTTGCTTATTGGGATCAAAAGGCAAAAGATTGAAAGGTAAGCGTTTCTCTGTTTGCAAAAAAAAAAAATCTTCTCACTTACTAATGAGTGGGTGAATAAGTATCCTTTATTCATCTTTACTACTATATGTCCAAAAAAGTCTTTGGTAAGGACGAAATCGCAATCACTAGATTGTCAATACATATTGCCTAAACTTTTTATATGGTTTCTATTGTTTAGTCTTTCTATTCCAAATAGAAAAAAAATCTCATTGGTCTAAGCTGTGGAAGCATTTCCAACAACAAAATTACAATGTTTTATTCGATTTTTTTTTAAACAACGCTTTAGATATCACCCAATATTTTACGGAGGAGTTTTCTTTCAAATGCTCAAACTTGTACCCCTCCACCATCGGATTGGGCTATGTTTACCCTGTATAGTATATTTTCTTCATCATCGTTCTTGATCGATCTAGCCATGGCCGTCCGTCGGTGTGTCTTTCTGGGATTCTTTATGTCTCTCTTTCAAAAGCGTAATGAGCGTAAATTGGTCCATTTCATAATATATCTCCTATATAAATCGAGCTCACGATTTTAATTCGATTTAATTTTAATAGGGACTGCAAATGTCCGATTCTTCTCCGATTTAACTGAAATTGAACACAAAGTATGATCCCAATCGGTCTATAACATAATTTAGCTCTAATATAAATCGATCTCCTAACTTTACTTCTTGAGTGTATAAAGGTCACATTTGTTATTCAATTTGGTTTAAATTAAGTAAAAATTTAAATGTTGGAACACTCATAGCAAAAAAAATTCTGAAAATAGCAAACAAACAATAGCAAAATAGTTGCTATTGTAGCATTAGTTGTGCTATTACAGCAGTAGTACTGCAATTTCAGAGTAGCAGGCTTACTGCTGAAAAGTCTGTTGTTTGCTGAAACTGATTGCTGCTTAATTATCAAGGGGATGTTAGAAAAAAATTTAGAACATATATGCTCAGCCACATTTCGAAATGTATACCGATGGATGGATCAGAAAGGTTCATTACAGTAATTTTCCACAAATTAAAAAAAAAAGTAGCATACAATTTTTTTCAGCAGTCTTGTGCACTCAAAACATCATATTTTGTTAGTTGATATAGCAGTAAAAAATTTTTGCTAATACAGCAGACCTATGTTTGCTGAAATAGCAGATTTTGCACTCAACCACATTTTTTATTCAAACAAAATGTTTGCTAAAACAGCAGCTTTTGTCTGCTAAAAAAGGGAAAGCAGGCAAAAACTGCTGTTTTAGCAAACATTTTGGCTGTATTGAATAAAAAATTTGATTGAGTGTAAAATCAGCAAATTTGCCCATGAACATTTCATAAGAAACAAGGGCAAACTTCTCACATAGCAATGAATGCTGTCCGATTCAAGGTTAAAGCTCAATGATAAGGGTCTCCATTTTATAGCCGAAGTCAAACGGCGTGGCGGAGAGCGCGCCTCTTTGAGGAAAAGTTTTTATATGACAAAGTGCCCCACAAATGTTGCCAGCATTAGGAGAGAATAACCACAGCTGAAAAATTTGTTCTGATGTTCCCGCCAGAATTCGAACCCAGACATTCAGCCTCAAAGGCGGACATGCTAACCCCTGCGCTGCCATGGCATTCGATTCGATCTAAAGCTTCTAAAAAACCATTTTTGTATAATATGTAAACTTTTGTCACCCACTGCTGTTGTAGGATATCAAATTTCATGCTTTACAAAAGTAAAAAAAATTAACTCTCCCCTCACTCTCAACAGAATGTTTGTTTATTTGTTAAACCAAAACCCAATAGCCAATCAGTCTTTTTTTTTTTTGAGGGGGAGAGATAGAAATGTAAAGAGATTGAGGGAGGGTGCTGGGGTTTGTTGGCCGCTTCTCATATGTTTGCGTTGTGTGGTCTTCATCGCCTGTCAAACGCCGCCAAAAGAGAGGAGAACTGTTTTCCTTGATATCCTTATTTTTGGCTTTCGTTGCTATTGGCTAAAATGGCACGCTTAAGGACACTACTGTGTAAACAACCCTTAACTCGTGATAGTAAAAAAACACTGAGAGAAATTTTTGATGAGCCAATAGGAAATAGAATGTTACAGAGTGGGAATGGTGGGCTTAGGTTGGGATGTGTGGGTAAGGATGGTAAATTGGGTTGATGTTAGAAAATTAACAAAAATGGCTGCAATTTTTTATGTCCTTAGGATTCCTGACATGTGACAAGTTTGAATGAAAAGGTTATAATTGATTTAGAGCAGGCAATTGAAGAAGCAAGATCTGTAGCAATTTTAAACCAAATTAATAATAAGGGGAAAAACACAACTATCTCCAACGCTTTCGATAAAATAATGGAAACCATTTAAAGCCTTATTAACAAAACTTAATGTAGATTTAAAATAGGTTTATTTGGCATATTTCCTTTATATAACTGTCAAATAAAACTGTTATTTTTAATATTAGACTAGAGATTTCAATATAAACGTTGGTTTGGGAAAAACTTAGAAGTTAATTAATATGAGACCAATGCGAAGGGCAAACTGCTAGTTGCCAAATATAAAAAATCCAAAAAACTTAAGTTTTAATAAATTTTTGCCCAATAACCTTTTATTTTTAATTTCTGTTCGCACTGAAAATTTGTATCAACTGACAACATTTCGACATGTTCATTTTTTAAAGTGTATTTTACCATTTTACAGAAATGTAAATATTTTCTCTGCTCTCTCATTGAAAGCTCCGCCTTCCGTGTGTAGCCTGAACCATATCCTGGATTGGATTTTTTGGTTTAATTTCCTGAATTTGTTTTGCCATTTCCTTATTTTGCTGCATTGTATATGTAGTTGTAATTGGAATACTAAGAATAGAGTTGAGTTAATTTAACGAACATAAAATTATTTATAAAAGTGTTAAGTTTGTCCGTCCTGAAACTTTTTACCCATGAATAAATGGGAATGGCGCTGTATCGAAATAAAGTACAAAGTTGTGTTTCAAATGATTGTCTTCGTAAACATTTCACATCCTAAGATATTACCAAATTGGTCAATTATTTTTGCAAGCTTAGATAGGCCTTTTACGGATGCTAACTAAGGAGGGATTTGATCCTGTCTGTTACGCAGACGATGTTATAATACTTCTAAGGGATAAGGATCCGAACCAGCTATGCAGAAGGGCCGAAAGGGTCTTGCATATGGCATATGACTGGGCTAGACCCAGTAGTCTCAATGTTGACCCAGATAAGACTGAAATATGCCTGCTCGCGAGGAAAACGAAGGTGGGCCAATTTGATGCACCACGTTTCCTCAATAAAACGATATCGATATCTGAGAAAGTAAAATACGTAGGAGTGATCTTGGATAGTTAACTGAATTGGAAGTGTCACATCCAGGAGCGTACTGAGAAGGCTCAAAGATGTTGATCAATGGCCGTAGACGGGCCGTAGTCTCCAAATGGGGCCTGAATCCGAGGATAGTCCACTGGCTCTACAGGAGCGTGATTAGACAAATACTCACCTACACCTCAGTAGTTTGGTGACTGCTATGGAGAAAAAGTGCAACATAAGGACCATACAACAGGTTCAGAAAACATGTTGTCTTAGCACAGGCGGAGCGATGAGGACCACGCCCACTAGGGCACTGGAGACTATTCTAGATATCCGACCCATAAACCGCCACTGCGGCTATGAGACTTAAGGCGATGGGAGAATGGATTGAGGATGGGAGCAACTCATACCATCGCGGTATAATCGAGGCGACGATAGGAAACCTGGAAGAAAGGGAAGAGGTTTCCGATCGGATACCTGAGATGAACTTTGAGGTCGAGTGCGAGGCACTGCTGCCAGCGTCACACTTTTGGAACTCGTAGTGTTGCCATCTGGACGATCATGTTGCACGGATGGATGGATCAGGCTAGAGAATAGAGTGGGCCTGAGGGTTTACATTGAGAACCCAGGGACTGAGATCTGTTTTAGACTGCCTGACCATAATACGATCCTGCAGGCGGAGATCCGGGCGGGCAGGACGGTAAGGTCACGAACAGTCTTGTAGTGTAAGAAGGAGGTTAACGCCTTCTATGAGGCGTCAGTCCGAGTTAAGGGAGTGGGCGACGAGTGCGCATGCAACATTGTGGAACAGTGAAACGATCGGTAGGAGGGCGAAAATCCTACGGGGGGATCCAGATCGTGAGAAGACAAGGCTATTACTGAAAGGCAGCAAGAAGGAGGTCAGTATAGATATTGGTATCATAACGGGACACATAGAACTTCGAGCTCACTTATGTAAAATTGGTGCTGCAAGTGTAGGTCATGCGGAGAAGATGATGAGACGTTGGAGCATTTCCTTTGTCATTGCCCGAATTTCGCGAATAACAGATACCGGTAATTAGGTAGAGCCACAATACCAGACATGAACCAACTTAAGGGAATGGTATTGAAAACAATTAAGATTTTTGTAATTAGCACGGAATTCGTAATTTAAAATTTTCTTTTCAGAGGTTACTTTATAGTTTTTAGGGCGCACAATAAGCCAATTACTGGCTTAGGTGTATGTCCATAGTGGCATGGGCGCATTAATATCTGCACCCTCTTTTCAACCTAATCTAACCTAGATAGGTTTATCTAGAGCTTTGATAGTCTAAAACGAAATATTGGTTTATATGCGAAGCGTATATCCAATAAGAAAATCTTTCCAATAAGAATTGGTTTGGGCTTAACAACAATTTTTGCGAGGTTTGATGGATGCTGAATGTAGGAAAAGCAGGTTAATGTGAGCGCTTCCGAATTTAGGATTTAGCCGTATCTCTGGCAGTATTGTAGAAGTGTGAAAAACATATATCGTGTAAATGCTATCGCTCTCCGCATAAATGCTCGTATTTTCTATATATCAAATATTTTGCCCAGCTTAGATTTTTCTAGAGCTAAAAGGCAGTCTATAACGAAATATTGGCAAAACGTATATCGAATAAGGCAAACTTTCTAATAATAGTTGAAATGGACATATCTTATCAAAAATTTTGTGAAGTCAGAAGATATATCGGAGAGCAGGTTGATATGAGAGCTCCAGAGTTCAGGATTTATCCATAGCTCTGGCAATATTATACCAGTATGTTAAACCTACTAACTGCTATTATTAAATTTCTTAGGAACATTTCATTGGGGAACAGGGGATACTTCCATCATATCAATGACTAGAGTCCGATGAAAGTTTTAAGTTCAATGATAAGGGGCTTCTTCTTTTATTCCGATTCCGAACAGCGTGCCTACAAAATTTCCCATTAGGAACCAAGGGACATGAACATGCTAACCTCTGTGCTACGTTTGTAGCACACGCTATCATTTAAGTAAATTTTGTTTAAACAGAAGAAGACAAAATTTGGCATATAAAATGAGTTGCTAGAAAGTTCTTCATCCCAAGACGAGGATGCGGTTTTTACCGTAATATTTGTAGGAATGACTACATACGAACACATTCGATTGAAAATGCAAAAAGTGTAACACTATAAGAGGGTTGGCGCGACATTTGCAAAATGTCGTCCAGTATAAGTGCAACATTAGTGTAACATGTTTTTTTTTAGAATCGAAATCACCATTATATACCCTCCACCATGGATGACATTAAACAAAGGTAAACAAAGGATAATGAATATGAATTGCTATGCTAAGATATATCAGATTATGAACTCATTTGGATAATACCTGGATTGGATGTAGGAAACCATAGTAGAAGTCATTGCCCAAATTTTAATCCAAAAATTGCGGCTTCTAGGGGCTTAAGAAGTCAAATCGGGAGATCGGTTTATATGGGAGCTATATCAAGTTCTTAACCGATTTAGACCGTACTTGGCACAGTTATTGAAAGTCATAGCAGAACACTATGTGCAATATTTCGGTCAAAAATTGCGGCTTCCACGGGGCTTAAGGAGTTAAATCGGGATATCGGTTTATATGGGAGCTATATCCAAATCTGAACCGATTTGGCCCATTTGCAATCTCCAACGACCTATATCAATTTTAAGTATCTTTGCAAAATTTCAATAGGCCAGCTTTACGTGTTCGACCGTTATCGTGATTTCGACAGACGGGCAGAAGGACATGGCAAGTTCGACTCAAAATGTCGAGATGATCAAGAATATAAAGGGTGATTTTTTTGAGGTTAGGATTTTCATGCATTAGTATTTGACAGATCACGTGGGATTTCAGACATGGTGTCAAAGAGAAAGATGCTCAGTATGCTTTGACATTTCATCATGAATAGACTTACTAACGAGCAACGCTTGCAAATCATTGAATTTTATTACCAAAATCAGTGTTCGGTTCGAAATGTGTTCAAATTTTGACAAATTTTGTTCAGCGATGAGGCTCATTTCTGGTTGAATGGCAACGTAAATAAGCAAAATTGCCGCATTTGGAGTGAAGAGCAACCAGAAGCCGTTCAAGAACTGCCCATGCATCCCGAAAAATGCACTGTTTGGTGTGGTTTGTACGCTGGTGGAATCATTGGACCGTATTTTTTCAAAGATGCTGTTGGACGCAACGTTACGGTGAATGAACACATTTCGAACCGAACACTGATTTTGGTAATAAAATTCAATGATTTGCAAGCGTTGCTCGTTAGTAAGTCTATTCATGATGAAATGTCAAAGCATACTGAGCATCTTTCTCTTTGACACCATGTCTGAAATCCCACGTGATCTGTCAAATACTAATGCATGAAAATCCTAACCTCAAAAAAATCACCCTTTATATACGCGATGGGGTCCTAGACCAATATTTCGAGGTGTTACAAACGGAATGACTAGATATGTATACCCCCATCCTTTGGTGGTGGGTATAAAAAAATTCTTAGTGCATGAAAAGGTATTAAATAGGTCGCGGGGATACTACGGTAATCTTCGGGTGGAAAAACTACAAAAGTTTTTTTTATCCAAGCGTTTGAACAAATAAATGTATCCGCTTGCAATTTTGCACTGATACTTCTTCGATATAGGTCGTTGGCTATTGCAAATGGTCCATATAGCTTCAGATTTAGATATAGCCCCATATAAATCAATTTCCAGTTTTGACTTCTTGAGCCCCTAGAAGCCTAAGTTTACATTCGATTTGCTGAATTTGGCATATTTCCGACATTCAGCATTATTGCTGAGTTTGCTCCGAATCGGGCAATAAACTGGTATACCTCCCGTATAAACCGATTACCGGATTTAATTTCTTGAGACTCTGGAAGCCTCAATTTTCATCTAATTTGGCTGAAATTTGTCACAAAGACTTCTGCTATGACTTGCAACATCCATGCCAAGTATGATCTGAATCGGCCTTTATACTGATATAGCCCCCATATAAACCGATCCCTAGCTTAGACCTCGTGAGCTCATAAAAACTTAAATGTTCATCTAATTTGGCTGAAATTTGACACAAGGACTTCTGCTATGAATTCGAGTGTCTGTGCCATTTACGATCCCAATTGGTCTATATACTGATATCGGTCCCTTAAATACCGATTCCCTGATATGAATACTTGAGACCTTAGCAGCCGAAACCAATTCCCGATTTAGTTGTTGTAAAAAAATTCAAATACGAACTGAGGTAATAAAGGCATATTTTAAGCGGAATCCACGGTGATGGGTACCCTATATTTGGCCAGGCCGAACTTGGCGCGATTTAACTTTTTTTTTTGAAAATATTGAGTTTCTTCACCATTTAATGAATTATTTAAGTCACAATTACAATTCATTGGTACAACAACGCATTCATATCAAAGTCCAGAGCATAAATAAAAACTAAACTTCACCGTCATATTAACATGAAGGATAAATCCTCCTCCAACATTAAATAAATAAGGAAACTACCCTCTCAAGGTAATGTAAATAAAACAGGTTTACAAATATTCTCTGCTCTCCAAGGAGATTCGGCGCACAAGTTCTCTTAATGTTGGCGTAAAACAACATATAAATGCCATGTTGTTACTGTTGATGGACTCAACAGTACTTCGGTATTGTTCCTTTGAAACTTTTAACAATACGGTTGAGGTGTTTTATTTGTAGAGTAAGGAATAAACAAACAACTACTTATATGTAAATAAAACAAACTGGTAATTGATAAATGATAAAATATTTAGTTCGCAATGTAATTACAAAAAGGACAAGATTTTTTCAAATATAAATGCAATGTTGAAATTTCTAGTATAGTGTACAATGGGAGTTTAAGCTAACTTAATTTGTTCTTTCTCAACGATATACTTAATGAGTGTTTTTATTTTATGATATTATTTACATTGTAATTCTTTGTTTTCCTTTAAAACTTCTTTAGCTGTGTTTGATTAAAAGTATGTGTGTGTTATTTAATAGATGTTATCATCAAATGGATAGAATTATAAAAGGAGTTTATAAATCAGTGGATGAACGGTGGTCTTGAATCAAAATCCATATTCAAAAGTGCTGTACAACAGAAACTTTGAAGATTTTGTTCGAAATTTTTCTAACAATTCATAAAGTAGTCATGTGATTGCCTTGTTTATACCTTTCATCATAGGATGGGTTGAACAAATTTCGTTATTACTTTTCTAACTAATCGAAATATTGATCTGACACCCCACAAAGTATATATGTTCCTCAGCATCTTGACATTCTAACTCGATTTAGCCATGTCCTCCTCCATTTGTCTGCCGAAAGTATGTAAATTGCAAATTTTGCCCATGAACATTCCACTAAGAAACAGGGGCAAATTTCTCACATATCAATGAGTGCAGTCCGATTCGAGTTTAAGCTCAAGGATAAGGGGCCTCCTTTTTGTAGCCGAGTCCGAACGGCGTGCCGCAGTGCGACATGGCATAGTACCTCAAAAATGTTGGCAGCATTAGAAGGGGAAAACCACCTCTGAAATTTTTTTTCCGATGGTCTCGCCAGGATTTGAACCCAGGCGTTCAGCGTCATAGGCGAACATGCTAACCTCTGCGCTACGGTGGCCTCCGAAAGTATGCTTAGTCTCAAAGTGCTTACACTACAAGCGGGGCTTGGAATTGTGAACGGGTCAAATCAGTCCATATTTTGATATAGCTGCCACATAAACCGATATCCTGATTTGAATTCTTGAGCCACTGAGCCGAGGCTGAAATTTTGCACATGTTGTTTTTTTATGACCATCAATAACTGTGCCATACATGGTCAAAACCGGTCCATAGCTTCATATAGCTCACATATAAACCAATCTTCAGCTTTGACTTTTTAAGCCTCTAATCTTACGACTTTCATGATCCAGACTTAGTATGATCCAAATCGGTTCATAACATATTCACATTTATATATCTGGAGAAATCATGCAACGAACGTAAAAATAGACCCATGGTGAAGCTTATAGTATCCCAATTTTTATACCATTCTCCATAGGATGGGGATATACTAATTTCGTCATTCCGTTTGTAACATCTCGAATTATGCGTCTAAGGCCCCATAAAGAATATATATTCTTGATCGTCATGACATTTTAAGTCGTTCTAGCCATGTCCGTCCGTCTGTCGAAAGCACGCTAACTTTCAAAGGATTAAAGCTAGGCGCTTGGAATTTTGCACAAATACTTCTTATTAGTGTAAGTCGGTTGGGATTGTAAATAAGCCAAATCGTTCCATGTTTTGATATAGCTGCCATATATACCGATCTTGTGTCTTGACTTCTTGAGCTTCTAGAGGGCGCAATTCTTATCCGCTTTGGCTGAAATTTTGCACGTGGTGTTTTGGTCTCACATCCGACAACTTTATGGTCTAAATCGGTTCAAAACCTGATATAGCTGCCATATAAACCGACCTTTGGTCTTGACTTCTAGAGGGCGCAATTCTTATCCGATTTGGCTGAAATTTTGCAAGTGCTCTGGTATGACTTCGAACATTTGTGCCAAGTATATTCTATATCAGTCCACAACCTGATATACCCGCCATATAAACAGATCTCCCGAATGGACTTCTTGAGTGTCTAGAGGGCTCAATTCTTATCCAATTTGGCCGAAATTTTGCATGAAGTGTTTTTTTTTTTTTTTTTTTTAACTTCCAACAACTGTGTTAAGTATAGTCTAAATCAGTCTATATCCAGATATAGCCGCCATATAAACCGATCTTCCGATTAGACTTCTATCCGATATGGTTGATATTTTGCATATGTCGTTTTGGTATGGCTTCCAACAATTGTTCTAAGTATGGTATATAACCTGATATAGCTGCCATATAACCCAATGGCGCAATTATTACTAGATTTGCCTGAAATTTTGGAGGTGGTGTTTTTCTATTCGAAAAAGTCATTTAAAGAACTTGTTTTTTGTTAATTATTTTTTTTTAATTTTTTTTATTTTTAATTTGATTTTTTTTATATAATTTTTTTTATTTAAATTTTTTTTTTATATTTATTTTTAATTTTTTTTATTTTTAATTTTTTTTATTTTTAATTTTTTTTATTTTTAATTTTTTTTTTATTTTTATTTTTATTTTTAATTTTTTTTATTTTTATTTTTATTTTTAATTTTTTTATTTTTGGTTTTTATTTTTATTTTTTGTATTTAATTTTTTATATATTTAATTTTTTTTTTTTCATTTTTTATATATATTTATTTATATTTTTTATTATTTTTAATTATATTTTATTTTTTTATTTCATTATTTATTTTTTTTTATTTTTATATTTTGTTTTTTTATATTTTTTTAATTTTTTATATTTTTTTTTTATTTTATATTTTTTTATTTTTACATTTTTTTTATTTTTTATTTTATATTTTTTTATTTTTATTTCTTTTAATTTAGTTTTACATCTATATTTTTATTTTTTTTTTCAATTTTTAATTTTTGTTTAATTTTTTAATTTATTTTTTTTTTAATTTTGATTTTATTTTTTTTTTCAATTTTGATTTAAATTTTAAGTTTTTTCTTTAATTCTATATTTTTTTTAATTTTTTATTTTTTTGTTTTATATTTTTATGTTTTGATTTTTTATAATTTAGTTTTTTTAGTGTTTTATTTTGTTGTTTTTTATTCTTTTTTTTAATTTTTTATTTTTATATTCATTTATTTTTTTACTATATTTATTTATTATTATTATTATTATTATATTTATTTTTATATTATTGTTTTTTATTCTTTTATTATTTTTTATTAATTTTTTTTTTATTATTTTTTATTAATTATTTTTTTTATTAATTTTTTTTACTTATTTTTATAATTTTTTTATTTATTTATTGTTTTTTGATTTATTTATATTTTTTTATTTTTGTAATCACAAAAAAAAATCGTGTTTTATTTTTATAGCCTTTTTTAATTGATTTATTTTTCTATTCTTTTTTTATTTCTTTTGGTTTGTTCTAACTTTTTTATTTATTACCACCATGGGATGGAGGTATATTAACAACGTCATTCTTTTTGTAACACACCGAAATATTTGTCTAAGACCCCATAAACTGTATATGTATATTCTTGATCGCCATGACATTTCGATCTAACCATGACAGTTGATATAACCATGTACATCCGTCTGTTTGTGGAAATCACACTAACTTTCGAACGAATAAAGCTAGGCATTTGAAATTTTGCACAAGTACTTCCTATAAGTGTAGGTCGGTTGGTATTGTAATTGGCGCAAATCGGTCAACGTTTTGATATAGCTGCCATATTAACCGATCTCCCGATTATAGTTCTTGAGCCTCTAGAGGGCGCAACTCTTATCCGATTTGGCTGAAAGATTGTACTATGACGTTTTCTAAAACATTCTACAGGTGTGCTAAGTATGGTCCGAATCAGTCGATAAAGTGATATATGTAAATGCAAATGCAAATTTGCCCATTAAAGAACAGGGGTAAACTTCTCACATATCAATGAGTGCTGTCCGATTCAAGTTTAGGCTCAATGATGAGGGACCTCCATTTTATAGCCGAGTCCGAACGGCGTGCCGCAGTGCGACACCCTCATGATGTTCTCGCATTGGATTCGAATCCAGTCGTTCAGCGTCATAGGCGGACATGCTAACCCCTGCGCTACGGTGGCCTCCGATATATAGCTCCCATATAAACCGATTACGCGATTTTACTTTTTGAACCTCTAGAGGGCGTAATTCTTATGCGAGGTGCCGGAAATTTTGCACAGGGACTTTCCATAAACTTCAACATAGGTGCCAAATATGGTCTGAAACGGTCCATAATCTGAAATAGAGGGCGCAATTCCTATCCCATTTGGCTGAAATTTTGCACAGTCACTGTTTCCATGACCTTCAACATACGTGCCAAAATGGTCTGAAGCGGTCTTTAACCTCTAAATTGTTCTTTAAACTCATCTCCCGATTGGATTTTTAAGCCCCTGCAACCCGCAATTTTTGTACCATTTTGTTTAGAAATTTTCCATGTAGTGTTTTGTTATGAATTTCAACAACTGTGCCAAGTACGGCTAAATCGGTATATTACCCGGTATAGCACCCATATAAACCCATTTGCCCAATTGACTTCTTGAGTCTTCACAAGCCGCAATTTTTGTCCGATTTGGCTGAAATTCTGCTTTCGGTGTTCTGTTACGACTTTCAACAACTGTGTCAAATACGGTACAAATTAGTCTATAACTTGATATAGCTCCCATGTAAAACGGTCCTTCGATCATCCTTGTTCGGGATGCTAGAAGCTTTAATTTTTGCTGATTTGACAGAAGTTTGGTATAAAGAATAAAATTATGCCCTTCAACTAAATTATTTTGTATAAATTTTTGGCAGAATTCTTAGTAATGTGTGTTAATTTTTTATTTTTTTTTATTATTATTATTTTTTAAATTTGTTTTCATTTTTCTTAATTTATTTTTTATTCTCTTTGATATATTTGCTATGGGTTCATAAATTATACTTTTTTCACCAGATTTTGGAAGATATGTAGATAGGCGTGTCTAAAGTTCGCACCGGCCGAATGAAATACGTTTTTACCTGTTTATTTTACCTCCACATGCAAATGTGGCTACAACAACAACAAACCATTTATTTTCTTTTCAATTTGTAGAATTATTTATTTTTTTAAGATATTTTGATTATTTTACTATTTTTAAAAGAATGTTTCCATGTAACCCTACTATGTATGGGTTATTCGAACTCGGATCATTTTGTTTTTGTCACAACAAGATGAACAAGAATAGATTGTCACATTTACAAGTAAACTAGTCTGTGAGACTAACTTTCGACGCCTTTCAGTCTACTCATACTACTCATTTGTTGTTAGTACGAGTAGTATACATATCTCAATTTTCTTTGAATGGTCTAGAAATTTTTAGCAGACCACTTTTGCTTATCTCAAGACAAAGCTTGAAATCAGGGAAACAGGTTTTGCATATATAATGGAAACAGAAACAGATTTTAATATCAATTTTATGCCAACATACCTGAGCTTATCTAGTTTTTCACCAAAAGGTTAATACCAAGCATGCATATCTCTTGACAATCATTTATGGTTTGTCTTCGGTTTCGAACATAAATTTATAAATATTTCTATTTTTCTCTCTCTCTCTGTTTTCAGGACGATCAAAGCAACAGTTTAAAAAGCTAATGCAAATCTCAAGAACAATACTAAGACAACAAAACAACAACAAAGGAAGCAGCGCAGCATCAGTAGTAGTAGAAGAAAGAAGGAAGCACAATTACTCTCTTTTTCTCTCTCTCAGAGCAATTTGAACAAACTGAATCAGTTAGAGGCAGCATCGGTTATAATTAAGTATAACAATAATAACAATAACAAGAGCAGCAGCAACAGTATCAATACAGCCAGCAATAGCAGCGCGGCAGCAGCAGCAGCGGCGGCAGCAGCTAAAGCAGCGGCGGCGGCAGCAGCAGCGGCAGCAGCGATAGAGCAAACAAACGAGCAACAAAAACGCTTGGAAAAATATTCATTCAGTAATCACAGTAATAACATCATCATCAGTAATACTAGTGGTCATGCTAATGCCGATCACATTGCCGGCTTAGTAGGTGGCGGTACTTCGGCTGCAGCAGCAAAAAATCAGTTAGAGCAATTACACACAATGCGTGAAGCTCTATTTTCTCAGGATGGATGGGGTTGCCAACATGTCAATCAGGATACGAACTGGGAAGTGCCAAGCTCGCCGGAGCCCACAAATAAAGATCCCTCGGGATCGCCCATGTGGAAACCGACCGTAAACAATGGCACTGATTTGTGGGAATCCAATTTGCGCAATGGCGGACAGCCATCGCAACAACCTGTACAGAAAACGCCTTGGGGACATACGCCATCAACAAATTTGGGTGGCACCTGGGGTGAAGATGATGATTGCAATGATACCAGTAACGTTTGGACGGGTGGACCGGCCGGATCAACTGGAGCTGTAGTTGGGGTTGCCGGAGTAGCGGCCGGTTCGGGTGGCGCCGGTCCGCCCAATGGGCCGCAATGGGGTCAAGGTGGCGTAGGTGTTGGTGTATCTGGAGCTGGTGTTCAATCGAATGTTGCGGCTCCTGGTGCTATCTCTGGTGTTACACCTGGAGGTAATTTTACAAGAATTTCTTTACTTTACTTTATTTCAAAGACTATCGTTGATAATTCTCGATAACTCGACAGTTTTCTATAACTGCCAATGATATTCGACAATTTATGATACTGTTCGATATTATTCAATAACAGATCATTTTCAATACCTCGATAATTTTTAACAATTTTCGATTTATGTCTACCTAAAATCCATAATCATTTCGATAATGCAGTAAAAAAATCGATAAATACCAATAATATTTAAATTTATAGTTATTTGTTTGTTTTCACAACAAGATAAAAATAATGTTATAATCTCAGTATGTGAGATTTAAATTAAATTTAACAGAGTTCGATAACTGACTATAACTGTCGATAAGTTTCGACAACTCAATAATAACTGTCGAAATTTTATTTCAATGAAAAACAAGCAATGCCTAAATGGTCAATAAATTAAAAAAAATTAAATATTCAAAATCAGGGGCAAAGTTTGCCCCTGTTCCTCAGTGGAATGTTCATGGGCAAAATTGCAATTTGCAAATATTCAAAATCAAACAACACTAGCCATTCTCCCGGGTTTTGCTTTTCTTCCTTATTTCTAATGGATATTTTCTACCCCTTTACAGGTGCTTCGAATGCTGTTGGCGTCAATGTGCCTGGTACACCGGGAGGTGCTGGCGGAGCTGGCAATGGCTGGGGTGATCCTCGTGGTGGACCCATGGGAGCTGGTGGACCATTAGATATTCGTTCGGTTGATCCGCGTGATCCAATGCGTGCTGGGTCGGCTGGTGATCCGCGCGATATGCGCATGCTCGATCCTCGTGATCCCATACGTGGAGACCCTCGAGGCATTTCGGGTCGCTTGAATGGCACTTCCGAAATGTGGGGTCAACATCATCCCATCGCTCAACATCAAATGCCTGGTCTCAATAAAATGGGAGTGGGTGGGCCAAACGTTGGTGGCGCCGGCACTGTGGGTGGCGTGCCCAATGCCAACAGTCTGGCAGGACCTAGCACTGTTGGCGGTTTGAATGCCGGTGGTAATGTTGTCGGCTCCCAGTGGGGTGGTCCCCCGCAGTCTGTGGTGGGAGGAGCAAAGGATATGGTTGGTTCCATGGCACCAAAGCCCCCTGGAGGTGGTTCGGGTTGGGAAGAACCATCCCCACCTCCGCAGCGACGTAATATCCCTAATTATGATGACGGCACCTCTTTGTGGGGTCAGCAATCTCGAGTACCCGGTGGAGTTGGCATAGGTGGTGGTGGCTCTCACTGGAAAGATGTTTCCGATTCACTAAACCCCCGCAATCATTTAATGCGCAATGCCCTTGGTGTACAAAATGCTCCCAATGCAAGTATAGTTTCTGGCCTAGGAGGCCCCGGAGGAGCTGGAGCAGGAGGCGGTGGTCTCGGGGCTCCCGGAAACCCCAATAATGCCATGGGGGTTGGAGCAGTTGGTCCTCCTGGCGCAAGACTTGTCTCTGGTATTGGCGGTCCTGGTGGTGTAGGAGGTCCTCACAAACCAGACAATGGCATGTGGTCTCATCCTACGGGCCCACCAAATGTTTCTTCGGCTGGTGTTGGCGGCAACCGCAACACCGGCGGCTGGGGCGATGTGGAGAATCACAATGTGGTTGGCGGCTCTGGGTCTGGTGTTAGTGGGACAGGCGGAGGCAACTGGGGTGATGACAAGTCCAATCAAATTGGCGGCATGGGACAAACAGGGAACTCTTGGAACGAACCACCAAATGCATCTGCTTGGAACAAACCGAATCAAGCCAAATTACCTAATGCCAATACTGCAGGTGGTTGGGGCAGTGCTGGTGGAACTGGCGCTTCTGGTGCGAACGACGGCAACGATTTGAATCCCAATGACTGGTCAGCTGCTGCCCACAATTCAATTATGAGTAAAGCTCAACAACAGCAGAAGCTTGGCAATGCTGGCGTCAATCTAGGCGGTATTAGCACAGACTTAATAAAGCAAAGCAAACCATACCGAATGTTGGTGGAGGCCGGCTTTAAGAAGGAAGACGTTGAACGAGCTCTTATCTCTGCCAATATGAATGTAGACGAAGCCAACGAAATTTTGAAAAATCTGCATCTTTCAATGGTTAGTGGTATGGGAGGTGGCATGGATAATTGGAGACGTCACGATGATACTCTCGGTTCCTATGCGGACCATAACTCAGCTGCAACTGCTGGTGGTGGCGCATTTCCTGGTCGTTATGCAACACCTGCTACGCAACCTGCGATGTCATTCCCTCCGGTAGGAGTTGCCTGCATGGAATGACGGAGAATTTTTTTTTATTCATATTTTTTTTTTTGTTTCTTTCCAGAACAATCTCTTAAACTCAATGGGTGGAGGTTCCGTCGGCGCTGGCGGTAATAATCCCCAATTAAATGCCCTCAATACAATGCAACCCTTACAAGTGCAAAAGTACCTTAATCAAGGTCCACATAATGTCGGTGCCGCTGGGCCACCAACTGTAAATCCTGCGGTAGCCTTCGGCCAGGGCTCGAATGTGGCCGCAGTAAATGCTGCTGCAGCAGCCGTGTCGAACAGTACGAATCAACCATCAACTCAGCAGCTACGTATGTTGGTACAACAAATCCAACTGGCCGTACATAGTGGCTACTTGTCCAGCCAAATATTGAATCAGCCATTGGCTCCCACCACTCTTTTACTCCTTAATCAATTACTTAGCAATATTAAGGTGAGACGGTTGCAGAAATTTATTAAAACTTTATGAAATAATTTTTTTTTTTTTATTCTACTACAGCATCTTCAAGGGGCCCAGCAATCGTTAGCACGTAGTGGAAATAATGGTAGTACTATGCTTACCATTGCCAAATATAAGCAACAAATACAAACCCTACAAAACCAAATAAATGCACAACAAGCAATATACATTAAACAGCAAGCTTTACAACAGAATCCACATCCGGCTGCAGCGCATATCAATAATACAAATAACGAATATTTAAGAAGCCATGATTCCATGACAGCTTTACAGGGAAATTTCTCAGAAATGAACTTAAATAAGGTGAGTGGAACACTGCAAATGTTGGGGATATCCATAGAATTCTATTTGTGCATATCTGACAAGCAAGAGTGAGAGCTTGTCGGTCCAGAAAAGAGCTAGAGCTTCCTTAAGCCACCCACGAGTTTGGGTGGCTGCATAAGTTGGGGTGTGTCCAGAGGGACCTGGTCCTAAGTCGAGAAAGATTTGTGGTGCAGTTTAACAAGGGACTTCGTTTGGTCAATTGGGATGAGTTTGGGTGGATGCATCTGCCGGAATGCAACTACCCCAAACTACTTTGGTTTGCCGAGGGAGGCTAAATTCTTCAGGCCCTGATACCTGGAATGGACACGAGGAAAGGAATGTTGTAAATATCATTCACCTTCGCTCGTCGTAAGCCAAGACGCTTGAGTGACATCTCCTGCCGAGCCAGGTTCAAGAATGTCCATTTGCTGTGCACCAGCACGGAATCTGTAGATTGCATAACACGACGACTGCTTTGCACGCGATCACTACACATATTAACCGTGGTTTTAACATGCCGGACCATGCGATAGGATGGTAATCTTGGCTCTAAAACTCTTGAAAAACTTCGATTTGGTCAGAAATTTGAAGATAACCGCAAAAATTTTCAAATATTCATTCTTCAACGGAGATGAATAAGTTATTGAATAACATTACAAATAAAATTTCCCAAACTTTTTGTTGCCACACATTTAAGAGCCTTTATAAATCTTCTGCCCATGCCACTGCAATTTCTGACAAGGTCGGGAGTAAAAACACGGTTCTCAAGTCGCTTGCCGGCAGAATATGATTGGCTGACAAAGAAACTGTGTTTTTTTTTTTTGTTTTTTTGAAGGTAATCAAACTGGTGTATTTGTCTTACCAGCTTTGCTGGCAACTCATCGGCTCCCGCTGCTTTGTTAGTCGTTAGTCAGTCTCCACTCGATACCGCTGAATGTCCGCGACTGCAAATGCGGCTACTCCGTATGGAGCATTCCACTATCCGCAACCTGTGAACGAGTCCGGTAGCTCGCAGCTAAGCTTCTCGTGACAGCAATGAACACCACTCAATGTGCCAGCTTGAGCTATCCTGTGCCTGGGAAATTTAGTAGTAGTAGGCTGTACAGTCTGGCTCAAATCCATTCCGGACTCCATTTTCGAATCATCTGAATTTTCTCAGAAGTATAAATGATACAAAGACTGGATACCATAGCCTGTCTGTTTGATATACCAGGACCAAGGTCCACAATTCATCATTCATCAATCGTTTCGATTTCTCGAAAAAGCCAAAGAGATTTGGATGCTAAAACCAAGCAAGGATTTGAGCAAAAACCGAGTCAAGACACTTGGGGCGCTATCCTCCAGAGTCGTGTTAACAATTTTTCTGTTGAAGGTTGACAGCTTTGGTTGCCGTTACCATACATATAAAATGGTGTCTCAATTAGGTCAAATCTTGTCATAGAAATTTCGTGCTCATGACCTTTGGTACGATTTTGTTATGGTAGGACATGTCATGCTGTATAAGAACTTTCAACAACACATCCCTCAAGCCAAATTTGAAACGTTGAACACTAAAATCTTAACAAATCTTTCGCAAATGCCATCGCCATTTTTGACAAAAGCAGAAGTGCAAGTAAGAATCTCAGGCACTTGGGGCCAAGCCTTCCCTTTGAACCACCCTCATTAGAAAATAAAAATTCTGCCTGTCCAAAGCCAAAGCTGCATCTACTGGGCACTTTTCATAATAACTCTATCCCAATCATCCATTCAGTAATGTGTGGGCAATCGTAGCTCAGGGACGATAAGTTGTCTTCTACGTTAAGACATAACAAAGTTGTGCTTTGAGATTTTTAATTATTGTTGACCTGCACGAAGAAAGATCCAAAATTCAATCTTCTTTACTTGTTTCACATGTCAAATATGAGTACCCTTGCTTTGAGATCTAATGTTTCTTTTCTTCTTTCTTGTTTAACAGTCTGCTGGTTATCAGGGCGCACCGAATCAACAGTCTAGATTGAACCAATGGAAGCTTCCAGTATTAGAAAAAGATATGACAACGGATAATACAGATTTCTCTCGCGCACCTGGCGCTACCAAACAAGGTAGTGGTGGTTTAACGACAACTAATGCAACTAATATGGGACCTCTGGGTCTACAAAGTGATGGGTAAGTAAGAAGAACCGCCCCTTTAAAAAGAATCAAAATTTGATTGATTTGTTTTTCTGTTGCATTTTTAGGACATGGTCAACTGGGCGCAATATAAACGATGGCTGGCCAGACCACACAAATGATAGTGAGAATAAAGACTGGTCAGTTGGACATCCTTCAGCTGCTGCGTACTCCGATTTAGTACAGGAGTTTGAACCTGGAAAGCCCTGGAAGGTAAAGATATTGTATCAAAACCGGGAAATGGAATTCAAATGTCAAACAAAACATTCACTTCACAAACCGAAACCAAAACCAAAACCTATGCCAACAAACAAAAGTTTATATTTTATAAATAATCCTACGTTGTACACATGCATAACAATCCAAATCCAAATAATACTACCACCACTGCCACTACTATTCTGCTCTAACTCTTACAATTGGTATTTAAATTATAAAATTTTCAAATATTTTCTGCAGATCGAACTTGTTTGTCCTCATCTTACACACTGTCTGATAATAATTTGTTTTCTTAAAGGCGATCTGTTGATGTTGTTGGAGAAATTAAAAAAAAAAATATTTAAAGAGAAAAGAAATTTAATGTCCATGTCGTCTTCTTAGCCCAGCCAATCAAGCAATCCTCCTACATTTTTGTTCAAATGAGACTCGAAAGACACGAAATTGATTCCATTTTCTAGTTTGTAGAGAATTTGTATGTATACGTTATCTAATTTAAGGGTTCGCAGATAAAAAGCATTGAAGATGACCCAAGTATAACGCCCGGCAGTGTAGCTAGATCTCCATTGGCTATAAATGCAACGCCAAAAGATGCTGATATTTTTGCCAATGCAACGAGCAAAAATTCACCGACTGATTTACCAACGTTAGGTCTAACGACGTCATCGACATGGAGCTTTAATCCCCCAAATAATAATCAAAATTTCCAAAGGTAAGCATATGTTGTGGTATTATTTTTAAAGTTTTTATACATAAAAGCTTAAATAATTCGATAATAATAATCGATAATTGTTTATTTTGTGGTAGACTGACTTTACAACCAGTGTAAAGTGAAACTATTTGATAAAAATCGTAAAGCAAACAATTTAGTATAAAATTTGTGTTTTATCGCAAAATTCGTTTATCGATTAAAATTTTTCATTAGGATTTATTTGCTGTATAGCACATAGTACAAATCGCGATTAATCGCTCCACTGATAGGAATAAAATACAACAAAGCATATGTTAAATCGATTATTATAATCGATAATCGGTAATAGACTATTTGGTTGCAAGCTTTAATCGAATTTAAATTTAGAAAAGAAAATGAATTTTACTTTTAAGTTCATTTTAAATGACAAAAAAACGAGCAAATCCGACAATAATCGCACAATTTGTGGCAATAATCGTAAATCGATAACAATGTCACATGCAGATTTATTATAAGTGTTTTTTTTACTGCTAAACCGTCACATTTACTCTGTGCAACTTTGCATCAAGAATCTGTACATTATACTGAAGAGCCAAATGTATATTAATCGACGAAGCCGAAATGAAACAATTTTTTGATTGAAAGATAATAAATATTTGCTTGAAATTATAATCCCTTTAAATTGGGCATAAATTTTAATTTTTGTTGCCTTTGGGTCTGTTCTATTTTGGTAAAAACGATTGTTAGGTATACTAATTTCGTCATTCTGTTTGTAACTCCTCGAAATATTCGTCTGAGAGGCCATAAAGTATATGTATTCTTGATCATCCTGACATTTTATGTCGATGTAGCCATGTCCGTCCGTCCGTCTGTCGAATGCATGAAATTTTGCATGAAATGTTTTGTTATGATTTCCAACAACTGTGCTAAGGATGGTTGAAATCGATCCATAACCTGATATAGCTGTCATAAAAACTTATCTGGGGTCTTGACTTCTTGAGCCTCTAGAGGGCACAATTTCTATCCGATTTGGCTGAATTTTGCACGACGTGTTTCGTTATGATTTTCAACAATTGTGCCGAGTATGGTTCAAATCGGTCCATAACCTGACGATCTCCCTATTTTACTTTTTGAGCCCCTAAAGGGCGCAATTCTTATTCGATTTGTCTGAAACTTTACACAACGACTTCTACTATGGTCTCCAACATTCGTACCATTAAGGTCCGTATCGGAACATAACTTGATATAGCTCCAATAGCATAGCAACTCCTTTCTTTTATCCTTCCCTTTCCTTTGTTTGCCTTAAAAGAGACACCGGGAAAAGAACTCGATAAATGCGACCCATGGTGGAGGGTGTATAAGATTCGGCCCGGCCGAACTTGTACGCTTTTACTTGTTATCGATATCGGTCGACAAAATCTTAAATCGATCATTTTCCATAATTTTTTTAAAAATGTATTATTAATTTAAAAATGTGTCGGCTATCAATTGATATATTATAATTGAGTTGATGTGCTTAATTTATGTTTCTATTATAATCGATAATCAATTTATTAAAGACTTCTGTTGCTATCAATCAACTATGAAATAAATAAGAAAAACTCTTCTCAACACGCTAAAATGTGGACAAAGTTGTGTATTTAGAATAGCAATCGATATTGAAACTTTGTTGTCATTTACCTAATTGAAAATTATCGATAGTTAAAGTCATTTGTCTGTAATGGTCCTTTAAGACGGCACATCATACTTATCGTGAATACGTGTTGATTACAGGTTTTGCCAAAAATGGTTCATCGATTTTTTCGATTTTCATATCGAAATTTTTAAAAATAGTCGAAAATACTCGCTATCGTTGACCTTTATAATATCATTTGCCGATCAACAACATTTGATTTTTATATATTGATCGCTGCTTAATTGACATATTGATAATGTTTCATTCGTTATGTTATAATGGATGGCTATAAAATTCTGTAATCGATTAACACATTAGAAGAAGATATATTTTCATTCAATTATTAAAAAATCCGTTTATCGAAAAATATCGATAAACTTTTTTTTTACTTTTTCTATAGTAAAACCGTTAAAATCGATTAGTTTCAACACATATTCGTATTTATCTTATATTGGGATAAGAAACTCTTAATCGAAAATATATAATTGCTATAATCGATTATAATTACCGAAAAATACTGCAACTCTTGTTACTTGTTTAATGGCCTTAGATAAAAAATATTTGATATTCGAAAATGCACTATCTCAAGCGACAAATCGATAACGAATCTACCGGCAGATAAACTGTATCTGTAGGTTAGGTTGAAAACAGGGTGCAGATATTAATCCGCCATATGCCACTATGGACATACATACACACCTAAGCCAGTAATCGGCTTGTTGTACGCTTAGGTGTATGTCCATTATCTGGATTATGGTGCGTACGTCTCCTTAAGGACAAGGAAAGAGAGTCCCTCGTCTGAAAGCTGTTGGATGAGTTGTAAAACAAATAGAAAAAATATAGTTCGATAATACAACGGGAAAAATCAAATTTCTAACTATCGAAAAAATCGATTATCACTAGCCATAAATCGGAAATGAAAAGAAAATATTAAAAAATATCTGAATTGAATATATCAATTGAAAAAAATATATGGAAAATTAATTATCGAAAACATGATGATTAGATGCGGAAAGAGGAAGGAAAATTAAAACTACCATAAAAAAGTTAATAAAAAAATTAAAAAAGTGGTAAATCGATAATAAAAAGGGAAAAATTAAAAAAAAAAATTTTTATTATCGGAATCGATAGATAATGGGAAAGGATCGATCGAAAATAATCGATTTAATTTTAATAATCGTTTTTAATAATAGTATATAGAAAGGGCCAAACCATAATTTATGATCGAAAAATCGAAAAAATGAAACTTCGGCCGGGCCGAATTTTATATACCCTCCCCAATAGATCGCACATCAAACAACAGCATAGATCGCACAAGGCTCAAGAAGTCAAGATTATATGGCAGCTATATCAAAACATTGACCGATGTAGCCCATTTATAATCCCAACCGACCTACACTAATAAGAAGTATTTCTGCAAAATTTCAAGCGGCTAGCTTTACTCCTTCAAAAGTTAGCGTGCTTTCGACAGACAGACGGACGGACATGGCTAAATCGATTTAAAATATCATGACGATCAAGAATATATATACTTTATGGGGTTGTAGAAGAATATTTCGAGGAGTTACAAACAGAATGACGAAATTAGTATACCCCCATCCGATGTTGGCGGGAATTGATAAATAATCGAAAATTTTGACTATCAAAAGCGACCAATCGATAGTTAAAATTATAATAGAAACGTATCGACCATAGTAATCGAAAATTATTTTCATATAATTATTTTCGCATTCGCGGAGGTAAATCGATAAACTATTTATAATCGAAAATATTTTATAATGGGAATGGGAACATAAAAGTAATCGAAAAAAATAAAAAAAAAATTAATTATGTCAATCGTTTGCCAATATTAATCATCGATGGATAATCAAACATATCGATTACAAGAAGTGATCAATCGATAGAAAAGTGGGAAATACAAATAATTAATAAAAGAAACGAATAACCGAAGAGAATCAAAATCCATCGATAAAAAGTAAACATAGATCGATAAAAAAATAACATAGATCGATAAACATAGAATAATAAGAACCGGTCATCAAGAAATAAATAATAATTACCAATAAAACAAATCTTGATAACAGAAGCTAAAGGAATATCATTAACAAATCCAAAAAGCGATCGATCGATAATTGAAATGGCTAACATGAAAATAAAAAAAGTAACAACAATCGAAATATATTTAGCCAATGTTGTTGTTGTTTGATGTGATAAATGGAAAAACTATATTAATAATCCAATATATTCGTTATCATACGCGATGAATCGATAATAAAAAGCGAAAATAATTGTAAATAATCGAAAATTTGTGATTATGAGTGTCGATCAATAATAAGAAAGATCGATCGATAATCAAAAAATATCGATTACCAGAAGCAAAAAATATCGATTACCATCGATAAAAAAGGGATTGATAGATAACAATCGAAAAATGCTGTTGATAAAAAAAGAGATAAAGTTAAAATAATTTATCGAAATTTTTTTATCGATAATAAGAAATTGGTTATCACAAGCAACCAATCGATAATAAAAAGGGGAAATACAAATAACAATTAATAGTCCAAAAAATGTTGATTATCAGTATCTATCGATAAAAAGGGATCGATCGGTAATAATCGAAAATTTTCGATTACCAGAGGCAATGGACAATAAACAGAGGGGATTAAAGATAATTTATGATTGAATACATTATGCTTAAAAACTTTGGATTATTGTAAGCGACAAAACAGTCAATAAAATGTTGATTATCAGAATGTATCTATAAAAATGGGATCGTTATATAATAATCGAAAAAATTCGATTATCAAAAGCTGTTGATAAAAAAGAGGTTAAGTTAAAATAATTTATCGATAATCAAAAATCGATTACACAAGCAACCAATCGATAATAAAAAGGGGAAATACAAATAAGAATTAATAGTCCAAAAAATTTTGATTATCAGAATCTATCGATAAAAAGGCATCAATCGGTAATAATCGAAATTTTTCAATTATCACAAACAATGGACAAAAAATAGAAGGGATTAAAGATAATTTATTATTAAATAAATTATGCTTAAAATTTTGGATTATTGTAAGCGATCAATCGGTAATATGAGAATAAATATATATCAAAATATTATAAAAAAAATATTTTTTAATCTTTTAAGACAATTTTTTGCCATTCATAGTTTATTTATTATTATCATTATAAAAATCCATACATAAAAAAGGATCGATCGGTTATAATCGAAAATTTTCGCTTATCAAAAGCTTTAGAAAAAAAATAGGTGGAATTAAAATAATTTGTCGAAAAAAATTTGATCGATAACCAAAAGTCGATTATCACAAGCAACCAATCTATAATAAACAGGGGATGTACAATCCCATGGCAGCCGGTTGTACTTACCGGATTGACCCGATGGAGTTCTTCATCGGCAAGGGCTGTCGCCTCAGCGTATAACACACTGCTATAACAACAGCAAAAAGGAATTAAAAAATGTTGATTATAAAGCAGAGTTTACATGGCACATCATGATTGTACTCATCATGTGTACATGTTGATAACAGTTTTTTCCTAAAACTGTACATCAATTTTTTCCTTTCTTTGATGTTATTTAATTTTTCATACTTTGCTTCTCATTTCTTAACCTTATTTGTCACAGAACGTGTTTTTCAATATCTTTCAGTTAATGATTACACATTTTTTTATAAACGGTAATCGATAGACGTCATTTATCGAAAAAAATCAAATGATTTTGATTTTTCAGCCATGAGTGATGGTTATGTGTACATGTGACGAATGCACTTTTGTTTGCACCAATACTATTACAATGACCATACATCAGATGTGGCATGTCCAGAATCTATCGAAAAAAAAGATCGATCGATAATAATCGAAAATTTACGATTATCAAAAGCAATGAGACCAATGAAAAAAATTTAGCGGTGTTTTTCCCATTATGCCATGTAAAACTTCTCTCCAAAGAGGTGTCGCATGAGTCACGCCGTTCGGACTCGGCTATAAAAAGAGGCGCCTTATCATTGAGCTTAAACTTGAATCGGACAGCACTCATTGATATGTGAGAAGTTTGCCCTTGTTCCTTAGCGGAATGTACATGGGCACAATTTTCATTAAGAAAATAAACAGATCAAAATATTAAACATTTATTTTATTTTATTTATTTTTGTTTGAGAATTCTTGCCATTCATAGAAGTTTTAATAATCGTTATCAGTCGATATGCCAAAAATAATCCATAAATTAGTTGGGGGCCACCATAGCGCAGAGGTTAGCATGTCCTCCTATGACGCTGAACGCCTGGGTTCAAATCCTGGCAGGAAAATCAGAAAATTTGTCAGCGTTGGTTATCCCCTCCTAATGCTGGCGACAATTGTGAGGTACTTCTCCATGTAAAAACTTCTACCCAAAGAGGTGTCGCTCTGCGGCACGCGGTTCGGACTTGGCTATAAACGAAAGCCCCTTATCGTTGAGCTTAAAATTGAATCGGTCAGCACTCATTGATTTGTAAGAAGTTTGCCCCAGTTCCATATTGGAATGTTCATGGGCAAATTTGCATTCGCAGTTGTTAATATTTAATTATTATTTATCCTAAATGTATACCGTCATCTATTAATTATTTTTCACTTTCCTTCTGTGCCTTAATCTTTTCAAGTTGGTCTGATACAACCCAACAAGAAATATGGTCATCAATGAATAAGGCATCACGCGGTCCACCGCCAGGACTGGGCTCGAACAAATCTGGCGTTGGTATGCCAAATGTGGGTAATCCTGGTAATGCCGGCGGCTGGTTAACGGGTGGAGGAAATAACTGTCGAACAACAGGTGGTTGGTCGGGAACAAATTCGAATTGGAACTCAAATTGGTTATTACTTAAAAATTTAACTGCGCAGGTGAGTTATAGCAATAAAATAGCAAAATCCAAAATAAAAAAATTGTCAAACTACTTTTTTTCTTGTTTCGTTGTTTTCGTTTTCTTTTTAGATTGATAGCTCAACATTACGTACTTTGTGTATGCAGCATGGACCTTTGCAAACCTTTCATCTGTATTTAAATCAAGGTGTAGCCCTTTGCAAATATGCCACACGTGAGGAAGCCAGTAAAGCACAAATGACCTTGAACAATTGCTTTTTGGGCAACACTACGATAATAGCCGAATCGCCTAGCGAAAATGAAGTCCATACGATCTTAACCCATTTGCCGCAGCAAAATGCCAATGCTACTGCCACACAACAGCATGCACAACAGGGACAAAACTCAAGCCATAACAATGCGGGTGGTGGTATGAACAATCCCGGTGGTGGTGGAGGCGGCGGAGGAGGAGGAGGCAGCTCAAATTCAAATGCCAACAATGTTGTCGTCAATAACGTTAACAATGCCTCAGGTTCACAAAATCCGTCGACAGCGGGTGGTAACGTTAATCCTCAATCAAATACTTCGTCAAATAATTCCTCAAACGCCAACAATGCGGTCAATAATTCCGGGCAAAATGGTAATCAGCCATCGAATCACAATTCTCATGCGAATTCAAATACACAAAACACCGCTAATGTTGCCACAAACAATAGCAATGTTGCAGCCAACAATTCATCGAATGCCAATGCCAATCAACAACAACAACAGCAGCAGGCCTGGCGTTCATCAGCCCAAGCCCAACAGCAACAGCAGCAGCAGCAGCAACAAAGCCTAAATTCTCAAACACGTCCCTCGGGGGGACGTGATGATTTTGAATTAATTTCCAAATATGTGTGTTCGATTGTGGATGACTAGATAAGGCCTAATAGTTTAAAACCAATGCCAACGCCACCAACACAACAACAACAACAACAACCACCACCACCATCAACACCTCCCTCTAATCTTCCCACTCTTACCATACTCCCGCGACCACCACTATTACTTTCCAGCTTAAAACAACAACAAAAACAAAACCAACAACAACAACAACCATCTAGAAGATTTCTCAAGTAGTTTTTAACTATATATACATTAATCGAACATAAAGAAAAAACAAAACAAAAAAACAAAACAAAAAATAATAATATTAATAATAATAATAATATATAATGATGTATGTTTCTTCGAACTTTTAATTTGTTTGTTTGTTTTAAACTTCGAATGAGTGAATCGATTGATCAATTATTATGCTACTGCTGCAGCTCCTCTAAACACACACACACACACACGTGGACTCTCTCTCTCTCTTCCTAATTCTTTTTTTGTCCTGCCCGTCTGACGACAGTACATAATACGTATATACATAGAAATTATACATAATATACATAAATAAAACAGTAAATCATGCAAACATAATTATATATATATATTACATATACATTGATATATACATATATATATATATATAGAAATTATAATAAAGAAGAATATAAAGACGACGAACGAATACTTTCACTCAAACTCTATCTCTCTTTCTCTCTCACACACACACACTCATAGAGACACTCACTCAAAGAACTAAGTGCGCGTGTCGACGAGGAGCTCATTCCATTCACTCATTTCGTTCGTTTAAAAGGAATAAATAAAAGAGTAAAATAATAACAATAAAAATTTTGAGATTGAGTTAAAACAATAAATTGCAAAACATTGTTTTATCTTTTAATCATTTATTTAAATCAAACAAAAGATCAACAAAAACAACAAGAAACAACTGCTGCAACAAATATTAAGAATTTTCGTGTGTGTGTCAATTCCACTTTGAATGGAGACGATGATGATGATGATGATTATGATGATGATAGCGATAAAATCACCCTTCTCTTACATCAGCTTTATAATTTTTGTTTTGTTGAATTTAATTATTTTCAATTAATGTACTTTTTTCCTTTAAAACAAAAACAAAACAAGAAAAAGCATCGACAAATTTATTTTATCTCGGAGTATTGTATTAATTGTAATAAAAAAACAAAAACAAAAGAAAATATTAAAAATATCATAAATTAAACAAAAAATTGTTGAAACCCTTTTTAATCACCACATATTGGCGTATCCATTGTTATTGCAATTCATACGTACCGGGCTATACAGCAATTGGGAATGTGCGCAACTTTTAATTTTCAATTGTTTACTTTGTTTTTTATAAATTTTTTTACAATTAAATTTTTTGACAATGTCGCTTCCCAGGCAGAAGGGTCTGCCTTAAATGTGAATATCAGATTCGTACTCCAATCTCATAACCCTTTCGTTTGATTAGCATATTGTACCGTTCGGGCTATGTGTCCATATGGGTTGATGACAAAAAGGATTGCATCAGTTGGCATATTGCCTGATATGTTACAGGCAGATTTAAGAAGCTAAACTATGTGCCAAACCCTTTGGCGGGAAAACTGTGCCAATCCCTGTTCAAGGACTGCGAGCCAATTAGTAACTCATCTTTGCCTTAAAGATTCTAGAGAGCAGGAGCCTACTAAAGCTAGGCGCTTCAAAATTTTGCACAAATACTTTTTATTAGTGTAGGTAGGTTGGGATTGTAAATGGGTCAAATCGGTCCATGTTTTGATATAGCTGCCATTCAAACCGATCTTGGGTCTATACTTTTTGAGCCTCTAGAGGGCGCAATTCTCGTTAGATTTGACTGAAATTTTGCACGTGGTGTTTGATATCCAATAACTGTGCTAAGTATGGTTTAAATCGGTTCGTAACCTGATATATATGCTATATAAACCGATCCTGGGTCTTGACTTTTTCAGCTTTTAGAGGGCGCAATTCTTATCCGATGTGGCTGTGGTTTAACAAAAGGTGTTTTGATATCACTTTCAGCAACAGTGCTAAGTATGGTTCAGATCAATTCATAACCTGGTATAGCTGCCATATAAACCGATCTTGGATCTTGACTTTTTGAACCGCTAGAGGGCGCAATTCTCACCCGATTTGGCTGAAATTTTGCACGACGTGTTTTGCTTTGACTTCCAACATCTGTGCTAAGTTTGGCGCAAATCGGTACATAACCTAATATAGCTGCCATATAATCCAATCTGGGATCTTGACTTCTTGAGCCTCTAGAGGGCGCAATTCTCATCCGATTTGGCAGAAATTTTGTACAACAACTTCTCCCACAACCTTGAACTTACATGTCCAATATGGTCTAAATCAATCTATAGCTTGATACAGCTCCCGTATAAACCGATCTCCCGATTTTGCTTTTCGAGCACCTATAAGGCTCAATTCTTCAATTAATTTATGATCCGAATCGAACTATAACTTGATATAGCTCCAATACCATAAAGTTCTTGTTCATTATTCTTTGTTTGCATAAAAAGTGATAACGGGCAAAGAATTCGAAAATGCGATCCATGGTGGAGGGTATATAAGATTCGGCCCGGCTGTACTTACCACGCTTTTACTTGTTATATAAAATTAGATTTAATCGAAATTTTAATGTTTTTCATAAAGTCTCCTATACCAATCGTTTTTGCCCTTCCGATCTAGCGTTTGTTTTTATAAGTTTAAAAAGTTTCCGGCCCGGAACTAAATGCTTTTTTACTTAAAAGGCATTAAGTTCCGGGCCGGGTGGAACTTTGGATACTCACCAACTCAAGTATATATAAACAATATTTCGTTAAGATGCGTAGAGGTTAGCATTTCCGCCTATGACGCTGAACGCATGGGTTCGAATCCTGGCGAGACCATCAGAAAAAAATTGTCAATGGTGGTTTTCCCCACCTAATCCTAGCAACATTTGTGAGGTACTATGCCATGTAAAACTACTCTCCGTTCGGACTCGGCTATAAAAAGGAGGCCCCTTATCATTGAGCTTGAAACTTGAATCGGACTGCACTCATTGATATGTGAGAAGTTTGCCCCTGATCCTTAGTGGAATGTTCATGGGCAACATTTGCTTTCGCATTTACGTGAAAAATTCTCGACTCCGAACTTATAGCAGCAGTTTAACGAAATGTTGTTTATATAGCAGCTATATAGACGTATGGTCCGATTTTTGACCAAACTCGCCACAACTCAATGTTCAAAATTTCAGCAAAATCTGGTAATAAAAGAGTCTTATATTGGTTGAAGGCCATACATCGGGAGATCGATATATATAGCAGCTATATTCAATAATGATCCGATCTGCACCATATTCGGGGATGATGTGTAAAGGTTCAACATAGCTCACGCTACTTATTTCCAGCAAAATAATAAATAGGCCATTTATGGCTGAAAGACCCTAAATCGGGAGATCAGTCTATGTGGGGGTTATAGCCAAATATAGTCCGATCTAAACCACACTCGGTACAGACCGACGTCTGATATATTTAAGCGTAATTGGACAATAAATGCAGCTATTATTGGCCTGAGACCTTAAATCAGGAGATTGGCATATATAGGGGGAATATTAAGATAAAAACCGATTTGAGTCATATTCGACACGAATCGGGCAATAAATGCAGCTGTTATGAGCTTAAGACCCTAAATCGGAAGATCGGTTTATATGGGGACTATATTAAGATATAGCACGGATGTCGAGGTTTCCAACACAAGTCATTGGGCGAAATTTCAGGTAAATCGGAAATCACCATCCTTTGGTGGTGGGTATAAAAATGAGAAATAAGGTCTCTGAAAACTACTACACCCGGAAAACTACGTCCCAAACTACTTGTTATAAAAGAAAATCTTAATTGTTGAAAACTATTTTTGATATTCTATAAGGGGTCCCCAAAACAATTGTTTTCTCAATGCCCCCTCAATACAAAAGGTAAGTGTAGATTTGTAACGGTTTTTCTAGCACACATTCAGAATAAGTTAAATCGGATAAAAATTGCACCTCCTAGGTGTGCAAGAAGTCACATCGGATATCAGTTTACCTTGGGTTGGACCGATTTGGCCCATTAACAATCCAATCGAATGAATCATGAATCGGCCATGACTTTAAATCGAGAGATTGGTCTATGGGGTAGCTATATCCTAATCTGATCCGATCTGGGCCAAACTGAAGAAATATTGGGAAGGGCTTAACACAACTCACTGTCCCAAATTTCGGCGTAATCCTACAATAAATGCGCCTTTTATAGCCCCAAAACTTTAAATCGAGAGATCGGTCTATATGGCAGCTATATCCAAATCTGCACTGATCTATGCCATATTGCAGAAGTATGCCGAGGGGCTTAACTTAACTCACTGTCCCAAATTTCGGCGAAATCCGACAATAAATGCGCCTTTTATAACCCCAAAACTTTAACTCGAGAGATCGGTGTACATGACAGCTATATCCAAATCTGGACCGATCTGTGCCATATTGCAGAAGTATGTCGAGGGGCCTAATTTAACTCACTTTCTCACATTTCGGCGATATCGGACAATAAATGTGCCTTTTATGGGCTCCAAACCTTATGTCGAGAGATCGGTCTATATGGCAGCTATAACCAAATCTGAACCAATCCGGGCCAAATTAACGAAGGGTGTCAAGGGGCCTAACACAACTCACTGACCCAAATTTCAGAAAAATCGGATGATAAATGTGGCTTTTATTGGCCTAAGACCCTAAATCACCGGATCGGTCTATATGGCAGCTATTACCAAATCTGGACCAATCCGGGCCAAATTGACGAAGGATGTCAAGGGGCCTAACACAACTCACTGTCCCAAATTTCAGCAAAATCGGATAATAAGTGTTTATTATTAATAAATTAATTATTAATTTATGTGCCTAAGACCCTAAATCGGACGATCGGTCTATATGGCAGCTATAACCAAATCTTGACCGATCTGTGCCAAATTGACGAAAGATGTCAAGGGGCCTAACACAACTCATTGTCCCTTATTTCAGCAAAATCGGATAATAAATGTGGCTTTTATGTGCCTAAGACCCTAAATCGGAGGATCGGTCTATATGGCAGCTATAACCAAATCTGGACCAATCCGTTCCAAATTGACGAAAGGTGTCAAGGGGCCTAACACAACTAACAGTTCCTTATTTCAGCAAAATCGGATAATAAATAAATGTGGCTTTTATTGGCCTAAGACCCTAAATCACCGGATCGGTCTATATGGCAGCTATTACCAAATCTGGACCAATCCGGGCCAAATTAACGAAGGATGTCAAGGGTCCTAACACAACTCACTGTCCCAAATTTCAGCAAAATCGGATAATAAATGTGGCTTTTATGTGCCTAAGACCCTAAATCGGAGGATCGGTCTATATGGCAGCTATAACCAAATCTGGACCAATCCGGGCCAAATTGACGAAAGGTGTCAAGGGGCCTAACACAACTAACAGTTCCTTATTTCAGCAAAATCGGATAATAAATGTGGCTTTTATGTGCCTAAGACCCTAGTCGGAGGATCGGTCTATATGGCAGCTATAACCAAATCTGGACCAATCCGGGCCAAATTAACGAAGGGTGTCAAGGACCCTAACACAACTCACTGTCCTAAATTTCAACAAAATCGGACAATAAATGTGGCTTTTATGGGCCTAAGACCCTAAATCGGAGGATCGGTCTATATGGCAGCTATATCCAAATCTGGACCGATCTGGGCCAAATTGACGAAAGATTTCAAGGGGCCTAACACAACTTACTGTCCCTTATTTCAGCAAAATCGGATAATAAATGTGGCTTTTATTGGCCTAAGACCGTAAATCACCGGATCGGTCTATATGGGGGCTATATGAAGATATAGTCCACAAAAGCCCATCTTTGAACTTAACCTGCTTATGGATACGAAAAGAGTCTGTGCAAAGTTTCAGCTCAATATCTATTTTTAAAGACTGTAGCGTGATTTCAACAGACAGACGGACGGACATGTCTAGATCGTCTTAGATTCTTACGCTGATCAAGAATATATATACTTTATAGGGTCGGAAATGGATATTTCGATGCAAATTTTAAATTTGTCAGAAATTTATTATTTTACGATATGAACATTTTTTATGTCGACTGTAGCAAAATCTGTAAAATTCGTTCAACGACTAAAACAAATAGGTTTAACGTTTCAAAGTAATATCACTTATAAAGGGTGATTTTTTTGAGGTTAGGATTTTCATGCATTAGTATTTGACAGATCACGTGGGATTTCAGACATGGTGTCAAAGAGAAAGATGCTCAGTATGCTTTGACATTTCATCATGAATAGACTTTGTTGCGTGCCCCACTTAATCGCACTGTCGGACGGACACGAGAAAAATTTCTGCGTGGTACTTCCAGCGAGTGAGGCCACAGGTCCTACGTGGAGGCCTCCACAACCACGTGATCGCCAACCCCGGCGGGAGAACTTGCTTGAGGGGTTGGAGGGAGCTCCTGATACCCGCGAGACGGTAGCCACATTATTAGGTTATCCGGCGGTCTGCCGTGCCCCAGTTGTGGTTATGTATCGTTGCGGCCAATTGTGTGTGTGGCGAGAATTGAAATCAGCTGCTCCTGAAGTGACGTCTGGCAGGGAGCGGCGTTGCCAACTCTTTCTCATGAAGAATACACCGTACGAAATTGTTGTTGCCGTAGTAAAGTAGATAGAGCCGTTCATTCATGAAACGTATGTGGATAATTTAAATGAGGCCAGAGTTAAGAGAAAAACTTGACGATTAAAAGAAAAATGGGGAAGATGGAAAGGGACAGAATGTAATAACTATGTCTTCCCAAAGTAAAGATGGCCTCGTTGGAAATTGAAGTAGAGAAAAAGCCTATAAAAGGGGGTGTTTGTGGAAAATGCAGAGGAAAAAAGAAGTTTGGCTTAAGTTGTGCGCATCTAACGTAAAGTAGTGGCCAAGGTTAATTTCAATTTTTTGAACGGGTTGGCTGAAGATATATTTGTTTGTGTGTCCGGCTAGATTGGACGTTATTATTACAATTCTTTTTATTATTTCGTCTACATTAAAAAGGCGAAAAAGGAAAACCCTCCTAGACGTAAGGGGGCTTTTTATTTCCTTTGGAGACTGGCTTGGAAAAGTGTTTGCCTGATTTTGTGTTACGTTTATTTGAGCCAGCGACATCGACATCCAGGATTTAAAGTCAAGGTAGCCATAGTCAAGGACACATAAAGGTATGCCGTCTACTTCTTTTTTTATAAACCATCGAGTCGTGCAAAAAGGAGATCATACCGGAGCGATGATAAATCCTCCAACCGTGGGACAAGTGTCGTTCTAACGTGTCACCCGGTTCCGATTGAGGTTATGCTCCATCTATGAATGGAACCTAGTGTTGGTTTATTTTCATGCCAATGTAACGTCTTACCAGGATTGGCAAATCCTTAATTAGCTCCTAAAAGCAATCAACAAATCATTGTGCATCTTTGTTCAGATAAAGACTTCAGAAATTCTACAACTAGCACAGACAACAATAAGAAGATAATATTATCTGCCTGGCGGAAATTATCTCCGGCGCTAAGGCTGTTTTGGGCCCACCGAATTATAATAAATAGAATAATGAGATTATGCTAAATCTAGTATTTTAATTTATTTATTTACTTAGTCAATTTTTATTATTTATTTATGTCTTGTAGTATGTTTTATTTTTTTTTTATTTTTTTTTTTACCTAACTAATTGCCTTTCTTAAAATTTGTTTCTTTTAGTTTGCGTATTCTTTATGAGGTTTGTTAGGGAATTTGCAAAGGGTTTCTTATCGTTTTACTTGACCACCGAATTGTGTGGAACTTCCTTTAGGCTTCTAATACCATTAATTGAGCTCAGTTAGTTAGGTAGGGGCAAGGAAGAGCGGTACATTAAGTTTTATAAGTTGTTTGCTATCTATAATATTTGCAAATTCTCCCTTTGTTTTTTTTTACTCAAATATTAAATGTTTATTTAAATTTTCGTCTTACATGTTTAAGTTTTTTTTTTTGTCAATTTGGCTCGTTTTTTTTTTAGAAAAATCTAACTGGTTCGATTTCATTTATATTAATAAAAATGTGCTTTTTGTAATATGAAGGTATAAGATGAAAAGAGAATGATGTGCTAATTTGAATCTGAGGGGGTTTTGATGTGAGTAAGGCAGGTAAGTGTGAGTGAGTTTTTTTTTTGTGGGGTCATGTATAGAAAGAAGGGACACCTTCATGACCACGGTAGGGCAGGGCGGCTGGAGGGCAACATCTTCCTCCCACTTAGGCGAACCTGGGGTTTTTGTTTGAAGCTGATAACGTTGCTAAGTTACATTTTTTTTTTATTGATACGGGCCTCGGGCGGAAATAGCGGTTTGGGACCTTCCCAGAGAGACCGGTTCGAGCTGGCCGAAGCATAGCTAATTTCCTGCTGCGTAAGGCACACGTAACAATATGGCGCCCAATATGAAAAGCTTCCGGCCTCTTTTGTGCCGTGATAGTAAGAAGTGTATGTCATCGAAACACACGCAATAGACAACTAATTTAGTAGAAAAATAGCCCAAAATGGATTTTGAATTTGAAGACTTTGTAATTGAGAATCTTTTTAGCCCTTCTTGGAGACATTCAGGAGAAAGTGATGGGAAGATTCGAGATTATGTAGTTATTGAAGGATAATGACATTACCAGTTCTTAACAGGAAGGTGCCGTGACATACGAAATCCGTAGGATTAAAGTATTAGCACGTATCGTACTGTGTTTGTTGTATATGGTAGAATCAGCTATACATAGATGGGGTCCTGATTCTTATGGTCCTAATAGCCGCCTTGGAGAAATGCCAGGGGATCGTTGTATTAGGGAGAAAGTATCTGAAGCTGAAGGAGGTGACTTTCATTGTTCTTCAGTGTCCCCAAAATTCATTTGTTCGTAGAATAGAAAGTTGAGTGAACCAGGTTCGGAAAGTGCTCTTAGGAGAGTCAGAAATAATAAAAAAAAAAAACCGCTCACACACAAACTCACAAAAAAACCCCTAATAAGTATATGGTATAGAAACTTGAAATTGAACATATTGGTGTTGAAGTGTCCAATATTGAGGTGTTCGAGACGTTAAGCATTCTGAGAATTGTAGATCCAGGTGATGAGTATATTGACAAGATCACGATCTAAGAAGAGAAGCAGACCAGGGAATTTTGATTTGAACAGATCCATAGTTGCCGAAGAGAAGAGGTTGAGAACCGATTCTGCCAGCTCCGAGATGCAAGGGGAGATCGATCAGAACTCTGGGCAAATCACAGATTTGTCCCAAACTATAAGCTCAGGATCGAATAACCCCAATACGAGGTTCCTACCGAATGGTTCGGGGACAGGCCAAGATGATCAAAGGGGGCCATCAACGATGGTCCCAGGTGAGATATGGAGACAGCATAGGGCTCTAGAAAATAATGTCCAATTGGTGCAGAATGAAATGGGGGACCTTAGGAGAACTATAGGTCAGTTATCAGACGCCATTAGGAATTTGACTGATCTTACCTTGAGTCAAACGAGGGCAACGTCCATATCCGATGCGAGTTCCTCAGGAAACAGCCAAGGGAGTGCGGGAACAGGTTCACACCCAGACAACAACAATTCCGGTCGAGGTAATGCAAGGACAAATGATATATTTGACCGTGGCAGAGATAATAATCGAGTTAGGATCGATAAACTAGGCCTGAAATTCGATGGTAGCTCCCAGAATCTAGGGGTGGAGGAATTCGTATACCGACTAGAATATTATCAGCAACAATATAGTATTCCATGGGAGGAGATTCTTCGAGACTTCCCACTTATTGTATCGGGGCCAGCTGAGTCTTGGTTCTGGTTATCGCAGAAGACAAATAAATACCGCGATTGGCCTCAGTTGAAGCACTGTTTGTTGGGCCAATACCAATCATCAAGGTCAAACTTCGAGATTCTTACTGACTTGGTTCAAAGAAAGCAACAGCCAAATGAGACAATAGACATGTTCTTTCAGAATATGGGTCAAATTAGAGCCAAGTTGGTACAACCAATCTCCGAGTATGACATGATAAAAATCATGAAGAAGAACATTAAAGATGGCATTGGTAGGATTGTTTACCCGATCCAAGTCTCCTCAGTAGAGCAGTTAAGATTAGAATGCAATGAGGCGGAAAGAAACTTTCCCAGACGTGAAATCAGGAATATGCCACCACCATCTAGGCCAATGAGAGCAGTAAGCGAGGTATATGTTGAATGTCCGTCCGATGGCGAATACGAAATCGCGGACTATGAAGAAGTATCAGCGATCCAATATAATCGCCAATCCAAACCACCTCTGAAGTGCTGGAACTGCCAAAAGTTAGGACATGGTTTTCGCGAATGCGATTCTACAACTAGAGCTCTGTTTTGTTACAGATGCGGAAAGCCCGGCACAACATCACCTAAATGTCCGTCCTGTTTACAGGGAAACCTGAACAAGGGCGTGGACAATGTGGGGGGCACACGTCCTTCTCAGAACCCCTCCACGTCCGACAAATAATGGGGACAAATACCTTAAGAAAATCTAAGCAAGATATTATAAACAACTTTTTGAAAACGAAAGGAATTGAAGGTGAATATAATCCCGCATTTAGGCACTATTTGCCACTAGAGGTCCGTCAAGAAAATTATAACCGAATTAGATCTAGAATTCTCGAAACAAAAAAGACCCACAAGACTGAGAAAAGTATTCCCAAAGTTCGAATAAAATTCATGAAGAAGAAAAAGGAAATGAAGGTTTTGGTGGACTCTGTAGAGAGACTTAGCCTACAATCAGATCCAAGAATTTTTGCTGACGTTGAGGTAGAAGGCCTGCCTATGAAGGGACTGCTAGATACAGGCGCCTCCGTTAGCGTGTTGGGTAAAGGTTGTAGGGAAAAATTAGAAAAATTTAGTTGTAGTATTAAGAAAATATTTTCTAATGTCAGAACTGCCGGTGGAAAAGAGCATAGAATTTTGGGTAAAGTTAATGTAGAAATATTATATGAAGGAAGAAAACATCGAATGGAATTATATTTGTGTCCCGATTTAGAACAAGAATTGTATCTAGGTATTGATTTTTGGAGACAATATCAGCTTGCCCCAGATATAATTACAGTGGATGAACTCGATGTAGAGAAGCTTCATAAGGATTTGGCTATGGAAGATAATGAATATAAATTGAATCCACATGTTCTCGATGACAGGCAGAGGCTCACGTTGCAACAGGTTATATCTGAGTTCGATACCTTTGAGGAAAAGGGACTGGGGATGACACATCTTGAGAAACATTCAATAAAACTGATAGAGGGAGCGGAACCCTTTAAGGACCGGCATTACCCTATGTCACCGGCGGTTCAAGCTCTCGTATATCAGGAGGTCGATACGATGTTGGAATTGAATGTGATTGAGGAGAGTAACAGCCCCTTCAATAATCGAACCACCATAGTTCGTAAACCGGGAAAGAATCGTTTCTGCTTGGATGCCAGAAAGTTGAACAGGATTACTGTGAAGGACGCGTATCCCCTTCAAAATATTGATGGCATCCTAAGCAGAATCGACGAAACCCATTTTATAAGTAGTGTCGATTTGAAATACGCCTTCTGGCAAATCGAGTTAGACGAGGAAAGTAAGCCATACACAGCGTTCACGGTGCCGGGGCGTCCCCTTTATCAATTTCGTGTTATGCCCTTCGGGCTATGTAATGCGGCCCAGCGCTTGTGTAGGCTTATGGACCGAGTCATTCCCCAACGCCTGAAGGAAAACGTCTTTATTTATTTGGACGATTTGTTGGTGATATCGAGCGACTTCGATGAACATATGCGTTTGTTGAGGGAAGTTGCGAAATGCCTTAGGGAGGCCAATCTGACCATTGGCATCGGAAAGTCTCAGTTCTGTTTCAGGGAATTGAAATACTTGGGATTTATTATCGGGAACGGGATGCTGAAGACCGACCCTGATAAAGTGCTGGCCATAAAGGTGATCAAGATCCCAAAGAGCCCACGGGAGGTAAGGTGTTTTCTGGGGACCGCCGGCTGGTACAGGAGGTTTATAAAGGACTTCGCCACAATCGCAGCGCCATTGACCGACACATTGAAGAAGGCGAAGCGCTTTGAGATGACGGGGCCGGCAATAAAGGCCTTTGAGGATTTGAAGAAGGCCCTCACCTCTGCTCCTGTACTACGCCACCCAGATTTCTCAAAGAGGTTCTTTATTCAATGCGATGCCTCCGAGTATGGTATAGGCGCGGTACTATACCAAATGAATGGTGATAATGAGAACCCCATAGCTTTCTACTCCCAGAAGCTCAATGCATGTCAACGCAACTATAGTGTTACGGAGAAGGAGTGCCTGGCTGCAGTCATGGCGATCAGAAAATTTAGACCTTACGTCGAAATGATGCCGTTTACGGTCATAACTGATCACGCCAGCCTGAAGTGGCTGATGACGTTGAAGGATTTGAACGGCAGACTGGCGCGGTGGTCACTCCAGCTCCAACCATACGATTTTGATATTGAACACCGAAAGGGTTCCGAAAATATAGTTGCCGACATGTTGTCCAGAGCTCCTCGAGAGGCTGTCGTAGGCGAATTGTCGCGTTCTGAGCTATTGGATTTTGGGTCCGAGGAATTTGGAAGTGAGGAGTATCTTGAATTAGTGACGACAATCCAGGGGAATGAAGATCGGTTGCCAGACCTCAAGGTCCAAGACGGTTTGGTTTTCAAAAGGACCGGATTCGACCATGACCTCGAGGATGAGTACAGCTGGAAGTTGTGGATTCCATCTGGGGTTACCCAGGAGGTGATCAAAAAGGCCCATGACTCTCTTACTATGGGTCATGGCGGTGTGACCAAGACCACCGAGAGGGTTAAGCGTTTCTTCTACTGGCCGAAGATGACAAGCCAGATACGGCAATATGTCTCAAGCTGTCAAGTCTGTAGAGAGGTGAAGCCGTGCAATAAGACCCTAAGACCTGAGATGGGAGAAGAGGTTGTCACCGACCGGCCCTTTCAGAAGTTGTATATTGACTTCTTGGGAAAGTATCCGCGGTCGAAAAGCGGGAATGCCTATATCTTCATTGTTGTGGATCACTTCACCAAATTTACGTTTTTGAAGGCAATGCGGGAGGCCACTACGAGTAACGTAGTGCAGTTCCTGATTCAGGAGGTCTTTCATAAATTTGGGGTGCCTGAAGTGATCCACAGCGATAATGGGGCTCAGTTTACATCGAAGAGTTTCCAGGATCTTATGGACACTTATAAGATTAGCCACATGCGGACCGCGGTATACTCTCCCCAATCGAACGCTTCTGAAAGGGTTAATCAATCCGTTTTGGCAGCGATAAGATCCTATTTGGATGAGGACCATAGAGATTGGGATCTCTATTTGTCTGAGATTGAATGCGCCCTTCGCACCTCCGTTCATTCGTCGACTGGAGTTACCCCGTTTTTTTGTTTATTTGGCTACCACATGTTTTCCAGTGGACTGGATTATAAATTGGCTAGGAAACTTAAGTCCATGTCCGATCACGAAATTCAGGGTCTTCAAAACGCTGAAAAACTCGAATTGATCCGCGAGAAAGTCAAGAGGAAGATGCACGAGGCATACGAACGAAGTTCCGCGCGGTACAACAGGCGAGCCCGTGTCGTTAGATTCCTTCCGGGTCAGGAAGTTTATCGACGGAATACAGTACTGTCCGATTTTGCGAAGGACCGGAATGCGAAGTTTTGCAGGAAGTTTTTGAAATGCCGTATAGTAAAGCCAATCGGAAACAACATGTACGAACTCGAAGACTTACAAGGCAGGCCCATAGGGATATATCATGTGAAAGACATTCAGGTATAAGGCATTGCAGATTTCAATTTGAGATAAGACTGTGCAATATTAGGTTAGTACTGATTTTTTTTCTTTGTAATTATCTTATCTACATGTTTGTATTTGTCCTAATATTTATACTTTTTTTTTTAATTGTGCAATATCAGGATAAGACAAATTATTGGTGGTAATTATAGTTAAATGTTATGTATTCGTCCTAATATTTAATCAAACTTTAATCTGTAGTGCAATATTTTAATTTCTCGACTGTGATATAGACCTAAGTGGCTAACGACTTTGATTATTGTGATCGCGACATTGGCTCTGATTTGTAGGCTAATCTGGGGGGCTTGAACCTCCCAGGTGACATTATGATACTTTGCAATAAGCGGGCCCACTTACTCATTTACGGATATTGCTGGGACCATGGTCCAGCAATGAGATATCTTCTTGTGTTTGTACACAGTGATGTCGATGGTGTTTTGCAACACAGAATATGTATTGACTTAGTATCATAGACGTGTTTCACCCGCATGTTCATTTGTGTTTTTTTTTTTTTGACCGCTCTGCGATACGTCTATGGTATGATAGCCCCTAGAAAGATAGCGGAAATGCACAAAGTAAATCGTCCAGAATAAGCTATACACGACTTATACTTCCCTAATGCGGATTCCATATGCCCGGCTCTTGACTCAGGGTGTGGGAGTTCCCCACGTTGGTACACACATCCAGATTTTTGACGTCATATTTGCCCGCACATCAGTTCTTTCGGCGATTTCTTGAAAGACCTGATGTTTTGTTGCGTGCCCCACTTAATCGCACTGTCGGACGGACACGAGAAAATTTTCTGCGTGGTACTTCCAGCGAGTGAGGCCACAGGTCCTACGTGGAGGCCTCCACAACCACGTGATCGCCAACCCCGGCGGGAGAACTTGCTTGAGGGGTTGGAGGGAGCTCCTGATACCCGCGAGACGGTAGCCACATTATTAGGTTATCCGGCGGTCTGCCGTGCCCCAGTTGTGGTTATGTATCGTTGCGGCCAATTGTGTGTGTGGCGAGAATTGAAATCAGCTGCTCCTGAAGTGACGTCTGGCAGGGAGCGGCGTTGCCAACTCTTTCTCATGAAGAATACACCGTACGAAATTGTTGTTGCCGTAGTAAAGTAGATAGAGCCGTTCATTCATGAAACGTATGTGGATAATTTAAATGAGGCCAGAGTTAAGAGAAAAACTTGACGATTAAAAGAAAAATGGGGAAGATGGAAAGGGACAGAATGTAATAACTATGTCTTCCCAAAGTAAAGATGGCCTCGTTGGAAATTGAAGTAGAGAAAAAGCCTATAAAAGGGGGTGTTTGTGGAAAATGCAGAGGAAAAAAGAAGTTTGGCTTAAGTTGTGCGCATCTAACGTAAAGTAGTGGCCAAGGTTAATTTCAATTTTTTGAACGGGTTGGCTGAAGATATATTTGTTTGTGTGTCCGGCTAGATTGGACGTTATTATTACAATTCTTTTTATTATTTCGTCTACATTAAAAAGGCGAAAAAGGAAAACCCTCCTAGACGTAAGGGGGCTTTTTATTTCCTTTGGAGACTGGCTTGGAAAAGTGTTTGCCTGATTTTGTGTTACGTTTATTTGAGCCAGCGACATCGACATCCAGGATTTAAAGTCAAGGTAGCCATAGTCAAGGACACATAAAGGTATGCCGTCTACTTCTTTTTTTATAAACCATCGAGTCGTGCAAAAAGGAGATCATACCGGAGCGATGATAAATCCTCCAACCGTGGGACAAGTGTCGTTCTAACGTGTCACCCGGTTCCGATTGAGGTTATGCTCCATCTATGAATGGAACCTAGTGTTGGTTTATTTTCATGCCAATGTAACGTCTTACCAGGATTGGCAAATCCTTAATTAGCTCCTAAAAGCAATCAACAAATCATTGTGCATCTTTGTTCAGATAAAGACTTCAGAAATTCTACAACTAGCACAGACAACAATAAGAAGATAATATTATCTGCCTGGCGGAAATTATCTCCGGCGCTAAGGCTGTTTTGGGCCCACCGAATTATAATAAATAGAATAATGAGATTATGCTAAATCTAGTATTTTAATTTATTTATTTACTTAGTCAATTTTTATTATTTATTTATGTCTTGTAGTATGTTTTATTTTTTTTTTATTTTTTTTTTACCTAACTAATTGCCTTTCTTAAAATTTGTTTCTTTTAGTTTGCGTATTCTTTATGAGGTTTGTTAGGGAATTTGCAAAGGGTTTCTTATCGTTTTACTTGACCACCGAATTGTGTGGAACTTCCTTTAGGCTTCTAATACCATTAATTGAGCTCAGTTAGTTAGGTAGGGGCAAGGAAGAGCGGTACATTAAGTTTTATAAGTTGTTTGCTATCTATAATATTTGCAAATTCTCCCTTTGTTTTTTTTTACTCAAATATTAAATGTTTATTTAAATTTTCGTCTTACATGTTTAAGTTTTTTTTTTTGTCAATTTGGCTCGTTTTTTTTTTAGAAAAATCTAACTGGTTCGATTTCATTTATATTAATAAAAATGTGCTTTTTGTAATATGAAGGTATAAGATGAAAAGAGAATGATGTGCTAATTTGAATCTGAGGGGGTTTTGATGTGAGTAAGGCAGGTAAGTGTGAGTGAGTTTTTTTTTTGTGGGGTCATGTATAGAAAGAAGGGACACCTTCATGACCACGGTAGGGCAGGGCGGCTGGAGGGCAACATCTTCCTCCCACTTAGGCGAACCTGGGGTTTTTGTTTGAAGCTGATAACGTTGCTAAGTTACATTTTTTTTTATTGATACGGGCCTCGGGCGGAAATAGCGGGTTGGGACCTTCCCAGAGAGACCGGTTCGAGCTGGCCGAAGCATAGCTAATTTCCTGCTGCGTAAGGCACACGTAACAACTTACTAACGAGCAACGCTTGCAAATCATTGAATTTTATTACCAAAATCAGTGTTTGGTTCGAAATGTGTTCATTCACCGTAACGTTGCGTCCAACAGCATCTTTGAAAAAATACGGTCCAATGATTCCACCAGCGTACAAACCACACCAAACAGTGCATTTTTCGGGATGCATGGGCAGTTCTTGAACGGCTTCTGGTTGCTCTTCACTCCAAATGCGGCAATTTTGCTTATTTACGTAGCCATTCAACCAGAAATGAGCCTCATCGCTGAACAAAATTTGTCGATAAAAAAGCGGATTTTCTGCCAACTTTTCTAGGGCCCATTCACTGAAAATGATTTGCAAGCGTTGCTCGTTAGTAAGTCTATTCATGATGAAATGTCAAAGCATACTGAGCATCTTTCTCTTTGACACCATGTCTGAAATCCCACGTGATCTGTCAAATACTAATGCATGAAAATCCTAACCTCAAAAAAATCACCCTTTAGTATTTCGTATAAAAGTTATAGGAAATCATGTTGAATTGAAAAAATTCTTACGATAAATCTGAACAAGTAATTGGAATATCTGGCCATACCTATAAGACATTTGTTGATTAGAGATTATTTCATGTTGGTTCGTTGCCTTTTTGTTTTTTGTTTCTGCCAACCTTTTTTTAACCAAAACAAAAGAGTTTGTGAAACGTCTTGTGATTTTAGATAAATCAAATATCTGTTTTCAAGGTTCCCCTCTGTCGGAAAATACAGCAACTACGGTTGTGTTATCTATGCCTTTCTTGTCTCTCTGGTAAGACGAAGGTAGTCTCTCTCTCTCTCTTTCTCTTCTCTCTGTTAACCTAAGTTATTTATTTATTGAAATATTGAACAAATAAAATTGGTTGGCTCTCTTCTCCATTGCTCAAGTGTAAAGGAAGAAGAAGCAAAAACAAAATAACAACGTCTTAACGCGGCCTTAGTATGCGAGTGAGTTTTAGTGTTGCGGCGCTGTTGAGGATGACGAAATGGTAAAGTGAACGAGCGGTTAGCGGTAGTGTTGTGTGGCTCTGTGTATTTATATAGTCATGAATCCTTTGAAAAACGCGTTGCTACTTTAAAAAATATTTAATTAAATGTTTTAAGGGAAAATAAATTACAAAGAAAAAAATATTTAAAGTCTGTAACCTAATAAAAAACAGACAAATTAAATTTACAAATAAAATATATAGAAAGCAAATTAAATGTGAAGGTGAAGCAACATAATTGCCTAGGTATTTCTTATCGAAAAAAGGGGTGTTGTGTTTTGTATAGATAAATCAATTATTTGGCATTAAAAGAAAGCGCATAATAGAAGAAAAAAAAAATAGAGAAAGTGGAAATAATTATCCCCAAGAAGAAAGCAAATACAACAATTCAAAGCCCTAAAACAGCGATAGCGATACAATGTCAAATTGTCGCAGAAAATTACGTGTTTTACCTTCGTCAGCTGATTACGTTTCGCTGCTTTCAAAGCAAAGTGGTGATGATGGCGGCGGTGGCGTTGCTGGTGAAGACGAGTCAACTGAAGTCGCAGCCCATGTTAACAACAACCATTTAGCTACGACAACAGATGTGGTGGGAAATGATAGCTTGGCTAGTTCTACACCACCAACAACAACAAACTTTTCATCCGCATCCTCTGCCGGTAGTAATAAATTGCCTTTAACCGAAACAAAATCTTTGGAATTAAGTGTACATCACATTGCAGCAGCTATTCTGGGAGATGAAGATTACGATGATGATATAGCAAAGTAAGTGCTGCAAATTAAATGAGTTCTTTTTTTTTTAAACATCATTAAAGGTGGCGTAACATTAAAAAGTAACCAAAACAGAAAATTTTATTTATTAATCTGCTTGACAGACATTTTGTCATATGGCTGGCTTTGCCATTGCCTAGTTTGTTTGCATTCTCATCTTACATTGTTGTTACTTTTTCTCAATGGTTGACAGCATGCATCGAGGTGCAGAATGTAAACAAAACGGTTTTCTATGTGGTATGGCGTGGGTGTGAGAACATTAAGTGCGAGAGAGAGAGAGAGAGAGAGAGCATAGTGTAATAACAAACTTTGTAACCCCCCCTCACATTTATGCTCAACCTAAAATTCTTTGGGTCGAGGCATGGCGTATAATATGATGTAGTGTGCCTAATGTAAAAAAGAGTTAACGGTGCTTTTAACCACATCGTTTGCATTTTAATGTAATCTGATAATAATGTTTGAATTTCCTTTTTGCTTGAGTTAGAAATCAAATCAATCGTATGACAATTTTTAACATTAACCCATTGATAAACACATGCACATGTGGAAGTGTGCGCACGGCTTGGATGTTTTCTAGATAAATTGTATTTATGAATTGACGTTTACATTGACGTCTGCTGCTTTGCGTGCCGCAACTCCCCTAGAAGGTCATTAGCAAACATTTTTTTGTTTGGTTGGACCGCATAACAATGTACAGTGGATCAAGAAGGCACAATAGGAGAATAATGAGAATATTTAAAAAATAAAAAAAATTTTTAAAAATTAAAGTTATTAGTTAAAAATTAAATGTAGGTCACATAAAACTAAATAGACAACTTCTGCCGTAGTTTGCTTCTTGTGCAAAAATCTTTCAAAAAGGACTCTTAACTGAATGCCAACGTCGTCAGCATCAGCGATTACATTGCTTAACATTCTTAGTTTTTTCCACCTACTTAGTTAGGTTTTGAGAGAAAGGGTGATTGGGGTTAGTAGCTATTAATAACATTTATAATAAAGGGTGAATGGAGATATTATCTTTTTGGCAACACTGGTTTGAACAGCTCATGCAAACATCTTCAGTTTGGTCTATATATCATGACTCGTTTTACAAACGAACAACGCTTGCAAATTTAGAGCTGGGGCCTAATTCTCCCATCCGCAATCGACTTAATACGATCGAATTTCGCATTTTTTGGATTATGACATCCGTTATCAATTAATTCTATTCGAAACTTCGAACAGAAATGTGCAAGTTTTTTCCCCTATTGTAATTAACAAATTTTTGTCTATTTTTTAAAAACTAGGCTAAAAATTGGACATCGAAGTATTTATTTCATAAAATAAAACTATAATTAAAATATATATTCACATCTCTTGGTACCTTAAATTTGACAAAAATTACATTTGTGCTTTTTGAGTAAATATTCGAACAAAATCTCGCTCGATAGTGGATGCGAGAAATAGGCCCCAAGCTATCGATAATCGCAACATTCGATATTTCCGATGGTTTTAATAATAAATATCGATAGTATCCATACTATCGTTAATTTCCAATCAACCATATATCAACCGAAAATGAGAAGTAAAACCCCGTTTACACTGCTCATTAAATCCGTATTTAAGGCTCTCGTCAGCTGATTATATAAAGGGAAAACAGATGTTTGGGCCATTAAATCCGGATTTAAAGAGCAGTGTAAACGGGGTTTTAAAATCAGGAGATCGATTTAAATAGAAGCAATATCAATGCATAGACCAAATAAAACCAATGTAAATAAAGTCAGATGGAAGTCATAAGTGAAATCATTGTACAAAACGTTAGTCTAATCGGATGAAAATTGCGCCCTCTATAGGCGCAATGTATCTTAAAGGATACATTCATTGGTGGATTGCTTATTATACCCACCACCGAAGGATGGGGATATTCTCATTTTGTCATTTCGTTTGCAACACAACGAAATATCCATTTTCGACCCCGTAAAGTATATATATTCTTGATCGTCGTAAAAATCCAAGACGATCTGGCCATGTCCGTCCGTCTGTCTGTTGAAATCACGCTACAGTCTTTAAAAATTGAGATATTGAGCTGAAATTTTGCACAGATTCTTTTTTTGTCCATAAGTAGGTTAAGTTCGAAGATGGGCTATATCGAAATATATCCTGATATAGCCCGCATATAAACCGATCCGCCGATTTAGGGTCTTAGGCCCATAAAAGCCACGATTTTGCTGAAATTTAGACCGTGGGCCCACAAATGACAAATTTATAATCCGATTTCGCCGAGCATTTTTTTTGTTTTTGTTTAGTGTTGCAAAAAATTTAACTTTTGCGATAGTATCCATCGGAAAAATATCAATCGATATTCAGCCAGAAAATTAAATATCGATAGTGCTATCGATATTTTGCCAGCTCTATGCTAATTATTGAATTTCATTATCAAAATGCGTGCACTGTTAAGAAATTTCATCGCGCGCTTCTTCCATTGAGCGACGAAGATCATTTTTGGCTCAAAGGGTACGTAATTAAGCAGAATTGTCGATTTTGGAGTGAAGACTAGCCAGAAGCATTGCAAGAGCTACTAATGCATCCAGTAAAAGTCACAGTTTGGTGCGGTTTATGGACTGGTGGCATCATTGGACCGTACTTCTTCAAAGATGATGCGAATCGTAACGTAACTGTGAAAGGTGAGCGCTATCGTGAGATGATGTCCAACCTTTTTTTGCCCATTGTGCACTGGCATGGCATGTGGTTTCAACAAGACGGTGCCAATTGTCCCACAGCACGCATAACAGTGGACTTATTGAGAGTGAGAATTGGATTATGCACCATTTGAGGTGCATGACCCTTTAGTATCATAGACTTTTTTATACACCTATTCTAATTTACTCGAAATTAACTTATTTTTAAATATTTTTTTTATTGCATTTTTTTCTCTTTTCCATTCCATTTCTAACCCTTTTGGCCCTTTGGGCCACTGTTAATTGTCAATTCACTTTTATTTGGGGTTTTTAGTTGCTTTTCACTGTCTTATCTTAATTTTATTTCAGAAATATTTCTTTAAAAAAAACCGGCTTATTTTCGTATATAGAAATTTCAAACTGGTATTGGTTGGTATTTGTTGCAGTGGGATTTTGCGTTGAACGTTTAAACGGTTACGGTCGGTGATCGGTACATAGTCGTTGTGTATTCGGACAGACGTTAATAAAAAGCACACACATACGCACATACACACACACACGCTGCATGACATTGGAAAGTTTAGCTTTGTCATCATCGCCATCAGCATTCATATGTCTGCCGTGTGGCGTTCGTTGTCAAACATGGTAGATAATCAGTTTTATTATTTGATGAGTGTGTGTGTGCGAGAGAGAGGGAGATGACAAGAGAAAAGGGCAACGAAGGCTTGTTGATCATTCGCATTCAAGCTAATTAACATAATTTACATGTCAAAGTCAATGTTGAGCTCTCATTATATTTATCTTTTAGTTTGAACTCCATGTCAAGTTTTTGATTATCCAATGGTTTTTCAATTGTTTTTTTTTGTTATCCCAAAGCTTTTTTTATCTGGCGCCTTGATGTACAGAAAGTTCAACCGCAATCAATGTGTTGACTCGGTTATTGACTTGCTTGTATCTCGTTCATTGGCCGGCCATACCTTTGAATTAAAATACATACTTTGTTGTTTGCAATAACTTTGTATCTTTGTACAATTCCTCATAATTTAAGATACCTTTAAAACGGGTAACACTTTAGGGGACTCATGCTTTTGCACACAAAACCACCTTTTGCGGTGTATTAGAGTGTCTAAAATGTTTGAGGTGTGAACAAAATAATTGCCATGAGAGTAATGATAGACAAAGTGGCAAAATGTAGCACATATTAAGTAAAATTGTGTTAGCATAGGTCATTCTACACTCTATGTAACCTGTAAACTTTTAGTAATGGAAACTAAAAATACACTCCATTCGGGAAAAATATGCTACATACAGAGTTTTTTAGCTTTTAAGACTTACCTCATTTCCCTTTCAGTATCTCGTGGGGATATATCGCCATGTAACATGTCTTCTCCCCAACGAAGTTACTAATTAGGCTAAAATGCTATGTTGCCTGGGTGTGTTTTTAACTTCTGGGAGTTAGTTACAATGAAAATGTTTGAAGTTAGCCATCATAACTATGGCAAGATATTCAATGGGTATTTCCTCAGTAAGAGTCGTCAATGGAATTATTGCCAGTTAGAAATATTATATAGCATTCTGTTTTTAATCATAAGAGCCGATAAATGCTAAACAGTGCTTTGGATCAATTTTGGGAGCTATATTGAGTCGAAGGCCACCGTAGCGCAGATGTTAGCATATCCGCCTATGACGCTGAACGCCTGGGTTGGAATCCTGGCGGGAATATCAAAAATTGTCAGCGGTGGTTATCCCCTCCTAATGCTGGCGACATTTGTGAGGTACTTTGTCATATAAAAATTTATTTGGCTTCTAAGGGCTGAAGACGTCAAATCTAGGGATCGATTTATATGGAGGCTATATCTGTTTATAGACCGATGCAAATCATACTTAGCATGGATGTTGAAAGTCATAACTCAAGTCTTTGTTCCAATTTTTAGCCAAATCGGATGAAAATTGAGGCTTCTAAGTGCTCAAGAAGTCAAATCCGGGGATCGGTTAATTGGGGGGCTATATCTGTTTATAGACCAATTTAAATCATGCTATGCATGTATGTTAAAAGTCATAACTCAAGTCTTTGTTCCAAATTTCAGCCAAATTGGATGAAAATTGAGTTTTCAAAGGTCTCAAGAAGTCAAATCCGGGGATCGGGGACCTACTTATTTTTATAGACCGATTAGGATCCTACTTGACTCAAGTCTTTGTTCAAAATTTCAGCCAAATTGGATGAAAATTGAGGCTTCTAAGGGCTCAAAAAGTCAAATCCGGAGATTGATTTATATGGGGGTCTCTTTATTTATAGACCAATTCAGATCGTACTTGGCTTGAATATTGGAAGTATTAACCCAAGTCTTTCTTCAAAATTTCAGCCAAATAGGATGAAAACTGAGGCTTCTAAGGGCTCGAGAAGTCAAATCCGGGGATCGATTTATATGGGGGCTACACCTGTTTATAGACCGATTCAGATTTTACATAGCTTGGGTGTTGAAGGTCATAACTCAAGTTACGGATGAAAATTGAGGTTTCTAAGGGGTCGAGAAGTCAAATCCGGGGATCGGTGTATATGGGGGCTATATCTGTTTAAAGACCGATTCAGACCGTACTTGGCTTGGATGTTGAAAGTCTCCTCCTCTTTACACTAAAATACTGGTGGTGACCTTACCTTCCTGGTTGGTATTGACCTTATGGCCATTTTACTGTCCGTAAATATATTCACACTCGACGTCCTCACAGGACCGTATTATGGTCAGGCATTCTAAAATAGATCTCAGTCCTTGAGTTTTACCTGCTTTATTTTTGTTTAAAAAGTTAGAGCACTATAAAAACATTGCGATTTTGTGGCGCTAATATCTGGCCGGTTTTAAAGGCAGCTATCTCAGATGAGTCAGATGTCCACAACACAGATGAGAGATGAACCCATACTGGCCTGTATTTTGCCACGTTAAAGTCACTAAGACTTATCATCCCCTACGTCAACTTAAAACTAACAATAATTAATAAAACAAAATCAAAGAACTCACTCTGGTTTAAAGAATTAAAAAAAATTCAATTAAAAACTATCAGAAGTTTCAATTTGAACACAATAGTAAAACTGCATTTCACAAAGCAGCTGTCTACGTTCCTGCTTATCAAGCAATTGTATATTTTTGGTTTTTCTTCTTCTTTGTCACTGTTTTCAAACACCCCTTATCTGAAGGATGTAAGAAGCTTTTAATAAATTTTAAGTGCTGATAAGAGATATTTTTTTTTTCGTTTTTGCTCTGGTTCAACGAAGGTGGTCTCCGCCAAGTAGGAGGTGGTGGCATTAGGTGAGTGCGGTATGTTTTCTTTTGGCAACTGATAAGAGTGGACTACGTTTGAATTTTAATTCTGCTTGGTTGTTTCTTATGCCCTCCACCATAGGATGGGGATATACTAATTTCGTCATTCTGTTTGTAACCCCTCGATATATTCGTCTAAGACCCCATAAAGTATATGTATATTCTTGATCGTCATGACATTTTTTTAAGACGATCTAGCCATGTCTGTCTGTCTGCCTATTGAAACCACGCTAACTTTCGAAAGAGTAAAGGTGGCCGCTTGAAATTTTGCGCAAATACTTCTTATTGGTGTAGGTCAGTTGGGATTGTAAATACGCCATATCGGTTCATGTTTTGATATAGCTGCCATATAAGCCAATCTTTGATTTTGACTTCTTGAGCCACTAGAGGGCGCAATTTTTTATCCGATTTGGGTGAAATTTTGCACAACTTGTTTTGTTATGACTTTTAAAAAACTGTGTTAAGTATGGTTGAAACCGGTCCATGTTTAGATATAGCTGCCAAATAAACCGATCTGTGGTCTTAACTTCTTGAGCCACTAGAGGGCGCAATTCCTATCCTACTCGGTTGAAATTTTGCATGAGGTGTTTTGTTATGATTTTTAACCAGTGTGCTAAGTATGGTTGAAATCGGTTCATAAGCTATTATATCTGTCATTTAAATCGATCTGGGGTCTTGACTTCTTGAGCCACTAGAGGGCGCAATTCTTATCCGAATTGGCTGATATTTTGCATGAGGTGTTTTGTTATGATTTTCAACAAGTGTGCTAAGTATGGTTGAAATCGGTTCATAACCAGTTATAGCTGTCATTTAAACTGATCTGGGGTCTTGACTTTTTAAGCCACTAGAGGGCGCAATTCTTATCCGAATTGGCTAAAATTTTGCACGACATGTTTCGTTATGACTTCCAACAACTGTGCTAGGTATGGTTCAAATCGGTCTATAACCTGATATAGCTGTCATTTAAACCGATCTTGAATCTTGACTTCGGTTCATAACCTGTTATATCTGTCATTTAAATCGATCTGGGTTCTTGACTTCTTGAGCCACTAGAGGGCGCAATTCTTATCCGAATTGGCTGATATTTTGCATGAGGTGTTTTGTTATGATTTTCAACAAGTGTGCTAAGTATGGTTGAAATCGGTTCATAACCTGTTATAGCTGTCATTTAAACCGATCTGGGGTCTTGACTTTTTAAGCCACTAGAGGGCGCAATTCTTATCCGATTTGGCTGAAATTTTGCACGACATGTTTCGTTTTGACTTCCAACAACTGTGCTAGGTATGGTTAAAATCGGTCTTTAACCTGATATAGCTGCTATATAAACCGATCTTGGATCTTGACTTCTTGAGCCACTAGAGGGCGCAATTCCTGTCCGACTCGGTTGAAATTTTGCATGAGGTGTTTTGTCATTATGTTCAACAGCTGTCCTAAGGATGGTTGAAATCGGTCCATAACCTGATAAAGCTGTCATATAAACCGATCTGGGGTCTTGACTTCTTGAGCCTTTAGAGGACGCAATACTTATCCGATTTGGCAAAAATTTTCCACAACGTGTTTTGTTATGATATCCAACAACTGTGCCAAATATTATTCAAATCGGTCTACAACCTGATATAGCTGCCATATAAACCAATCTGGGATCTTGACTTCTTGAGCCTCTAGAGGGCGCTATTATTATCCCATTTGGCTAAAATATTGTATGAGGTGTATTGTTATGACTGCCAACAACAGTGCTAAGTATGGTTGAAATCGATATATAACCTGATATAGCTGTCATATAAACCGATCTGGGATCTTGACTTCTTGAGCCTTTAGAGGACGCAATTCTTATCCGATTTGGCAAAAATTTTGCACAACGTGTTTTGTTATGACTTCCAAAAACTGTGCCAGGTATGCTTCAAATTGGTTCATGTTTTGATATAGCTGCCATATAAACCGATCGTGAATCTTGACTTCTTGAGCCAGTACAGAGCACAATTCTTATCCGATTTGGCTAAAATTTAGTATTATGTGTTTTGTTATTACTTTTAACAATTGTGCCAAATATGGTTCAAATTGGTCCATAACCTGATATGGCTGCCATATAAACCGATATGGGATCTTGACTTCTTAGCCCTCTAGAGAGCGCAATTATTATCAAACGGCTTCTCTTATGACCTTCAAATATGGTCGGAAGCGGTCTATAGCCTAATACAGCTCCCGTATAAACGATCTCTCAATTTTACTCCTTGAGGCCCTAAAGTGCGCAATTCTTTTTCGAATTGGGTTAAATTTTACACAATGACTTCTATTATGGTCTCCAACATTCAATTCAATTATGATCCAAATCGCACAATAACTAAATATTGGGTTGCCCAAAAAGTAATTGCGGATTTTTTGAAAGAAAGTAAATGCATTTTTAATAAAACTTAAAATGAACTTTAATCAAATATACTTTTTTTACACTTTTTTTTCTAAAGCAAGCTAAAAGTAACAGCTGATAACTGACAGAAGAAAGAATGCAATTACTGAGTCACAAGCTGTGAAAATTTGTCAACACCGACTATATGAAAAATCCGCAATTACTTTTTGGGCAACCCAATATATCTCCTAAAAAGCGATACCGAGAAAAGAACTCGACAAATGCGATCCATGATGGAGGGTATATAAAATTCGACCCGGACGAACTTAGCACGCTTTTATTTGTTTTTTTTTTACTCATTTTTTTTTCGCATGCATTCAAAGTGGATTGAATTTCTATTTTTGCGTTGGCGTTTATTGTTTATTTTTTTTCTTTCTACAATGATTCTTTTGTTGTTTTTCTCTTTATGTTTCATATTTGTTAATACCTTTAAATGCTTGCTCAAAGAAAGAATGGAAAAAGCAAAGACATAGTATCGTAGTATTATATTCTAGTCAAAAAAACATGTCGCCGGCTAAATTACGCACACTTTGGTTTAATCATTTGGCGCGCTATTCTTGCGAATATTGTTCATCATGTCTATAGTTTAATGGAATTGTATGTGTTTTCGAATTTTACAGCTAATGTTGTGTCCAATTAAGATATGGGACGACACATTGGCAACAAGTTAAGGAAAATTTAAAAAGAAAATAAATTTGCCATCCGCAAACAAATGTGATATTTAAGTAAAAATTACTTTCGTCATTTGTATCACAGTTCCGCTTACTATGACGATGGTTTATGTCTGAATTTCACATTAAAAGCTTTAATAATTAATGAATTAAATTAAAATCACAATGGATATATGTTCCAAAATCAAATTGTTTTATAAATATTTTGTAAATTTTGTTTGTTTTTATTCCATTTAATTTTAGAAAATTTATAACTAGGCATAGCTATGACGCGGTCACGCGTGCTTTGTCTATTCAGAGATAAGGGACAACAGCCACATATATTTTCCCTTAAACATTTGCCTTTGTCACAAATCGCTGAATGATGATATTACACTTGTCTACAAAATATCGGCACTATAAAAATGACTGAAATTTGCCAAATGTTGTGATATTTAAGTTCCATTATCTCTTTAACGGCAATAATGAAGGATGTGAAATAGAGTCATTTTTGTAAGTCATCAAAGAGTTATAGCTTTCTAAAGTGTTATACCTTCGCAAAGTGTTATACTTTCTCAAAGTGTTATACTTTCGCAAAGTGTAATACCTTCGCAAAGTGTTATACCTTCGTAAAGTGTTATACCTTCGTAAAGTGTTTTACCTTCGCAAAGTGTTACACATTCGCAAAGTGTTATTTTTATACCCACCACCGAAGGATGGGGGTATATTCATTTTGGCATTCCGTTTGCAACACATCGAAATATAAATTTCCGACCCTATAAAGTATATATATTCTTGATCAGCATAAAAATCTAAGAAAATCTATCCATGTCCGTCCGTCTGTCCGTCTGTGTGTTGAAATCACGCTACAGTCTATAAAAATTGAGATATTGAGCTGAAACTTTGCACAGATTCTATTTTTCCACAAGGAAGTTAAGTTCAAAGATGGGCTATATCGGACTATATCTTTATAAACCGATCCGCCGATTTAGGGTCTTAGGACAATAAAAGCCACATTTATTATCCGATTTTGCCAAAATTTGGGACAGTCAGTTGTGTTAGGCCCGTCGACATCCTTCTTCAATTTGGCCCGATGTCTCGATTGAAGGCTTTGGGTCCATTAAAGGCGCATTTATTGTGTTAGGCCCCACGACATACTTCTGCAATATGGCACAGATCGGTCCAGATTTGGATATAGCTGCCATATAGACCAATCTCTCGATTAAAGGTTTTGGGCCTAAAAAAGGCGCATAAAATGTAAGGCCCCTAGATAATCGGGGCGCCCTTTGGCAACTCTTTGATATTTTGATATTTTGAGTGGTTGGAGCTGTGGTGTTAACGAGAGAAAGGACAAAATTTCAAGTCCCTAGATGGTCCTGGCTCTTGGCAGGGCCCTCCATCGAAATAAAAAAGGGTAGAGATAACTGTTTAAAATTTTGAATGGTAAGAGCTGATAGTGCTGGCGTCTCTTGGCAACCAATTGAAATTTTGAGTGGCTAGAGCTGCCCTAGATGCTCCTGGCGCCTCTTGGCAACTTAAGGTTGGTCACCTTGGCGTTTCGAAAAATAATTCGACTGCCAAATCTTCATTTGTGATCCGATTTCGATTTTTTTTTCAAAATACCCACAAAGCCCAAAAATATCTCTCTAGGTTTCGAGAATATTTGACTTTTAATTTTTATTTTTGGACGAGATTCGTATTTTGTGATTTACGAAAGCATTTGTAGTTCGATTTTCATTTTGGTGAGAACAATTTACAACGTTTTTACTTGTAGCGTTGGTATGGTGGAAACCTTTACATAAGAAGATGAAAAAACTGGCGTACGTCGGAATTACGAAAGCATTGAGACCCAGATCATTGGTGGGACGTCTACATTCAAAACTCAGGAAAGTCTCAGACTTTCGCTTTTCAGGAAGATAAAATTATGAGGCGGATGGTATGTGTGAGCAGGTGAGATCTCTGTGTACTCCACCGCTTCTTGACTCCATGTGTCATGATGGCCAGTGAACTCAAACAGTGAAGGTTATTAGGGTGAAGCTTCTAATCTGAATATAGTGCCGTATATTGGGGTGTGCCACTATGCCATTCTTTTCGCTTTCTCGTCTGGTAGTCGAAAGTGGAATCAACTTTCAGATGTGCCTCTTACCCTATAGTCTGCATCTAGTACTGAACATAATGGTGTACCTTCGAACCGAAACACGCTTATAGCTAGTCCTAGTAAGACATGCTTCCTTAACAAATCCGATAGTCCTAATAAGACATCCATCCGTAACAAAACCTCTATTCTTAATAGGACATACTGCCTTAACAAAACCGTTGTTCCTAATAAGACATCCTTCCAAAGCGAAACCGCTACTTTTAATAAGACATCGTTTCTTAACTAAATCGCTATTCCTAATAACATCAACACCACCTTTCCTTATAAGACCACCTTCACTTATAAGACCACCTTCCCTTATAGGACCACCTTCCCTTATAGGACCACCTTACCTTATAAGACCACCTTACCTTATAAGACCACCTTCCCTTATAAGACCAGCTTCCCTTGAAGGACCACCTTCCCTTATAGGACCACCTTCCCTTATAGGACCACCTTCCCTTATAGGACCACCTTTCCTTATAGGACCACCTTACCTTATAGGACCACCTTACCTTATAGGACCACCTTACCTTAAAGGACCACCTTACCTTATAGGACCACATTCCCTTATAAGACCACCTTCCCTTATAAGACCACCTTCCCTTGTAGGACCACCTTCCCCTATAGGACCACCTTCCCTTACAAGACCATCTTCCCTTATAGCACCATCTTCCTTTATAGGATCACCTTCCCTTACAGGACCACATTCCCTTATAAGACCACCTTCCCTTGTAGCAGCACCTTCCCCTATAGGACCACCTTCCCTTATAAGACCACCTTCCCTTATAGGACCACCTTCCCTTACCGGACCACCTTACCTTATAGGACCACCTTCCCCTATAGGACAACCTTCCCTTATAGGACCACCTTCCCTTATAAGACCACCTTCCCTTATAAGACCACCTTCCCTTATAAGACCACCTTCCCTTGAAGGACCACCTTCCCTTATAGGACCACCTTCCCTTATAGGACCACCTTCCCTTATAGGACCACCTTCCCTTATAGGATCACCTTACCTTATAGGACCACCTTACCTTATAGGACCACCTTCCCTTATAGGACCACCTTCTTTTATAAGACCACCTTCCTTTATAGGACAACCTTTCTATATAGGACAACCTTTCCTTATTGGACCACCTTCCCTTATAGGACCACCTTCCCTTATAGGACCACCTTACCTTATAGGACCACCTTACCTTATAGGACCACCTTCCCTTATAGGACAACCTTACCTTAAAAGACCACCTTACCTTATAAGACCACCTTACCTTATAGGACCACATTCCCTTATAAGACCACCTTCCCTTGTAGGACCACCTTCCCCTATAGGACCACCTACCCTTATAATACCACCTTCCCTTATAGGACCACCTTCCCTTACAGGACCACCTTACCTTAAAGGACCACCTTACCTTATAAGACCACCTTACCTCATAGGACCACATTCCCTTATAAGACCACATTCCCTTGTAGGACCACCTTCCCTTATAAGACCACCTTCCCTTATAGGACCATCTTCCCTTATAGGACCACCTTCCCTTACAGGACCACCTTATCTTATAGGACCACCTTCCCTTATAGGACCACTTTACCTTAAAGGATCACCTTACCTTATAAGACCACCTTACCTTAAAAGACCACCTTACCTTATAAGACCACCTTACCTTATAGGACCACATTCCCTTATAAGACCACCTTCCCTTGTAGGACCACCTTCCCCTATAGGACCACCTACCCTTATAATACCACCTTCCCTTATAGGACCACCTTCCCTTACAGGACCACCTTACCTTAAAGGACCACCTTACCTTATAAGACCACCTTACCTCATAGGACCACATTCCCTTATAAGACCACATTCCCTTGTAGGACCACCTTCCCTTATAAGACCACCTTCCCTTATAGGACCATCTTCCCTTATAGGACCACCTTCCCTTACAGGACCACCTTATCTTATAGGACCACCTTCCCTTATAGGACCACTTTACCTTAAAGGATCACCTTACCTTATAAGACCACCTTACCTTATAGGACCACATTCCCTTATAAGACCACCTTCCCTTGTAGGACCACCTTCCCCTATAGGACCACCTACCCTTATAAGACTACCTTCCCTTATAGGACCACCTTCCCTTACAGGACCATCTTACCTTAAAGGACCACCTTACATTATAAAACCACCTTACCTCATAGGACCACATTCCCTTATAAGACCACCTTCCCTTGTAGGACCACCTTCCCTTATAAGACCACCTTCCCTTATAGGACCATCTTCCCTTATAGGACCACCTTCCCTTATAGGACCACCTTACCTTATAGGACCACCTTCCCCTATAGGACCACTTTCCCTTATAAGACCACCTTCCCTTATAAGACCACCTTCCCATATAAGACCACCTTCCTTTGAAGGACCACCTTCCCTTATAGGACCACCTTCCCTTATAGGACCACCTTCCCTTATAGGACCACCTTCCCTTATAGGACCACCTTACCTTATAGGACCACCTTACCTTATAGGACCACCTTACCTTATAGGACCACCTTCCCTTATAGGACCACCTTCTTTTATAAGACCACCTTCCTTTATAGGACAACCTTTCTATATAGGACAACCTTTCCTTATTGGACCACCTTCCCTTATAGGACCACCTTACCTTATAGGACCACCTTCCCTTATAGGACCACCTTACCTTAAAGGACCACCTTACCTTATAAGACCACCTTACCTTATAGGACCACATTCCCTTATAAGACCACCTTCCTTTGTAGGACCACCTTCCCTTATAGGGCCACCTAACCTTATAAGACCACCTTCCTTTCTAGGACCACTCTCCCTTATTGGATCAACTTCCCTTATAGGTTCACCTTTCCTTATAGGACTGTGCCAACAATGGTTAGGAACCTGAGCCTCCAGAGGGCAAAATTAACCCTAGATTTGGCTTTTGCACGTAAATTTTTGCTATGGCATCCAATAGCCATACTGTGCCAAGTATGGTTAAAATAGTTTTATAACCTTATGTAGCACCCATATAAATCGATCGCCTTATTTGATATCTTGAACCTCTAGGGGCCGCAATTATTTGGCTGAAATTTTAGACTTGGTCATTTTTACGACTTTTTAAAGTCATGACAAGTACGACCCATCGGCATCTGTAGATCTATCTCCTATATATTTGGGAAAGTCATTTAAAGAACGTGTCAAATGCGAACCATGGTGGAGGGTATATAAGATTCGGCCCTGCCGAAATTATCTCTACACGCTCTCAAATGGCAGATTTCTTACTAGGTTGTTTTGACACTATCCCACTGTGCGGCAGGTGCCTAAATGAGGTGAAAATAACAGTAATCATGATAGAGAACAATAAGGCAACAAGTGCCAATGTTTTGCCTCCTGTGCTATTTAATTGGGATAAGATGAATGCTTACGTTTGTTTGTACTGCATAACTGCATATCAAATTCGATCCATTGAGAATCAAACTTACATGCTTACCCTTCCTTTAAACTAGAGTTCAATAAATCTAAAATTTCCAATGTATAAATGAATTAACCTGTCGTTGAAATATAATTATTAAGTTCAAATGTTAAAAACCTGTTGTTGCTGTTGTTGTAGCCATATTTCCATGTAGAAGTGGCGCTCCTCGTCAAGCTTCTGTAGGTGAGCAAGCTCGTTCCGGTCCAAAGGACCAATCGCTACAGGTTGGCCGTTGGTTATTTAAAGGCTTCCATAACTTGCCTTGTCATATCGACCATCGTAGGTACTCAGTATTTGTGCAAGAGCCGAACACCACGCAGATCGAACCTCAATGTTTCAGCCTGTGTGGTGCTCACAGCTAACCCGTGCCGGGTAAATATATTTACCTGTATTACAATTACACCATATGTCAATTTTTATATGCTAATCAACATTCCATTTTGAAGACGAAGTGTCTTAGATGCTATGGCTGTGTGTCTTTTTTTTGCTGTATTGGGATCGTTAAAAAAAATTATGATGAAAAACTGTAGTTTTTTTATACATATGTATGTTTTATTTCTACCACATTACACACAGTCAGACGCGTTACAGGAGATCGGTTAGAATGTTGTATATAAAATCCCGCAGATGGCGCCTTTGAATGTTGTTGCTATTAAATAACATTAATGCTGCTTCAACAAACAGAATAATAGTGCAGTGAGAGCGAGAGAGAAAGAGAGCAAAGATGTAGTGGGCAAGAGCATAAAATGGAATTGCAACCAAAACAAAAGCGCCAAACGAGCAAGCAGCTCAAATGAGCCAAAGGGTGAATGTCTGAAAAAATACCTTTCTCTTGGGATATAGAAGCAGTAGATAATTATAAGCAATGTTTATAAATGAGCAATAATTACATTTTACCTGACTTACTTTCCCCGATGGATGAGTTGTTGAAGAGCAAGGCTTCATAAGTGCAGGGGTCGTAGATTCGTGGATGGGCTGTCACTACTACTTTAGCTTATTTAACGCCACAAGGAGGTTTTTTAGTAATGATATTTTTATGCTGGGAAGCTTATGAGTTTAACATAATTTTTTTTTTGTTTTAATCATTTATTTCTGTAGTCTAGTGCTACGTGTGTGCGTCTTTTTCCAAGAAACAAGAGAAGAAAAATCCAAAAATTTGCGACTGTAAAAATCTGAAAGTGTTGAGTAAATTATGGCTTGTAGACACTAATGAGTAAAATATTATAAAAACGATTTGTGATTTGAAGAAATGACATGATTCCTGTGCGTGTGCCAGAAATTAAGGTGAGTGTGTGCAGATTTAGTATATTTCTTAACATTTCTGTGTCACATATTCCTAAGTATTTTGTAGAGTCACATATTTTTTATTAACATCATAATGAAACAATAATAGCTGAATATCTATGCATATGGTTCGCAGAAAATTGTTGGGTTGTTAATGCCTTTATTTATTACATTCATAATAAATTATTTATAAATAATCTTATAATTTGAGGAACCCCTAATTTTGAAATCACACGTAACTGAAATGAAAATGAATCAAATGAAAATTTTCGAAAATTTGTTTTGGTCAAGTCTTTATCCTCAAACACCTCATATATTAACCCCACATAAATTATTTCAACAACTAGTATTTTATGATGTTGTATAGTATTTGGTTAAATTAACACATGAGAATTAGGATTTAAAGGTATACATGATTTGCATGCGTGTACCAAAGAATTTGCCAAAAACATCTGAAATATAAAGAAGTCTACATCTCATATACAAAGGAATGGGAATTATGGCAAAGATATATCTAATGGTCAATCACCTGTTGATAAAAATAAAAAGAACCGACAATTTACGATGAAAAATGAATGAGCTGATGAATTTAAACTTCCAACGAATATCTTTCATAAAGTATTCACAAAAGAAAACATAAATCTCATACAAATCATATGGTAAACATTAATAGGTCAAGAGATTTTTTCGTGAAAACTAATTGAAGATTGATATTTCTCTCAGCATGGCAGTTTGTTTTAAGAGGTATTATGGCGTATACGCAACATCTCTTAGGCAAATTCATATTACTCATACGTTGGAGAGTGATTTCTTACGAGATCACTTTAAATGAGAGATAAACAAGTAAAAACTTGCTAAAGTTGCTATCACACGTCATGTATTGTAATATTGGTTTGCCCAAAAAGTAATTGCGGATTTTTTAAAAGAAAGTAAATGCATTTTTAATAAAACATAGAATGAACTTTAATCAAATATATTTTTTTTCACTTTTTTTCTAAAGCAAGCCTAAAGTAACAGCTGATAACTGACAGAAGAAAGAATGCAATTACAGAGTCACAAGCTGTGAAAAAATTTGTCAACGCCGACTATTTAAAGAATCCGCAATTACTTTTTGGGCAACCCAATATGTGTTTTCAAAGATAACAACTCTGAAAGTTGTACACATCGTGTGATACCTACCAAACATCTAATGCGTAAAACTCTTTCGTTTAAACGAGCTCTTATTTCATAAAAAATGCAATACATATGGGAACACATACCGATTAAAGCATGCTCTATTCATATTTGACATACATAAGGAATGTCTTGTGAAGACAGAAATTGACAGCACTATGCTAGCAGATAAAGTTCACCCGGTCGAACCTTGGGAACCCACCACTATGGATTCTACAAACAATTTATGCAAATTCACTTAGTTGATGTGCGTATTTTAGTTACAAAAATTTCCAACAATTCAGTCGAAAATTGAAGCTTCTTGGAGCCGTAGAAGACTATTCTGCAGATCCGTTTATACGGGATTTATATAAGGTTATAGAGCGATTTGGATCGTACTAAACACCATTGTTGAAAGTCGTAACAGAACATTACGTGCAAAATTTCAGAGAAATCGCATGGCAATCGTGGCTTCCAGGGGCTCAAAATGTTAAATTGTGTGATTGGTTCATAGCTATATCATGTTATAAACAGATTTTAACTTTTGAAACAGTTGTTGGAAGTTGTAAGTATTGCGCAAATCGGATGACGATTGCGGCTTCTATGAGCTCAAGGTCTCAAATCGGGAGATCGGCTTATTAGGTTTAGACCGATTTAAACCATATCACAATTGTTGATTGTTCAAACAGGAAACTACGTGCAAAATTTCCGCCAAATCAGATGACGATTGCGACTTCCAGGAGCTCAAGATCTCAAATCGGGGTATCGGTTAATATGGTAGCTATATCAACTTTGAGACCGATTTGTGTTATACTTATCCCGGACGTTGGAAGTCATAAAAAAACTTCACGTGTGAAATTTTGGTCATACTAGATAATAATTGCGGCTTCTAGGGGGACTACGAGGTCAAGTCATAGAACCACTTTATATGGGAGCTTTATATGAGTCTAACCCCTGTGTCAAATTTTGAAATTTGGAAATAAGTGCAACTTCTTCTTAGACCTTACATCTGGAGATAGGTCAGTTTGGGAGGATATATCAGGACATTGAACTATTGTATTTGGACTACATTCAAAAGGGATATATAGCGTTCCAAGATAAATCACTGCGCCAAGATTCAAATAAATCGGGTATTAATAGCCCTTAGACTTTGATTTTAAATCGGGAAATAGCTCTATATGAGGGTTTTATCAAGATAATGTCCGATCTGGACCATATTCGATACAGATGTAGAGAGTCTCAAGGCAACTCATTCTGCCAAATCGCAGCTATTTCCAAATATGATCCGATCAGCATATTCATATTCGAGAATAATGTGTAAGGGTCTAATACAATTTAATTTTAGCAAAATCGCATAATAAATAGGCAAGTTATAGTTGAAATCGGTAAATGGGTATATGTGGCAGATATTTTCGAATATGGTCTAAACCATACTCCGCACGGAAGGGCGGGTCTTACACAGATCACATTGCAAAACTTCAGCAAAATAGTATAATAAATGCGGCTTCTATTGGCCTTAGACCATAAATCGGTAGATCGGTCTATATGGGCTCTATATCATGACATTGTTCGATGGAGACCATATTCAATGGTGCCAAGATAAATCATTGTGACAAATTAAATCTAAGTCGTATAATAATTGCAGCTTTTATGAGCATTCGACCTTAAATTGGAAGATGGTGCTATATGGGGGCTGTATCAATGTATTGTCCGATCTGGACAGATACGGATATCGAGCGTCTCAAGGCAATCCATTGTGCCAAATTTCAACAAAAGCGGATAATAAATCCGGTTTTTATGGGACTTAGACCTAAGTCCCATAAGTCCCTAAGTCCCATAAAAACCGGATTTATTATCCGCTTTTGTTGAAATTTGGCACAATGGATTGCCTTGAGACGCTCGATATCCGTATCTGTCCATGGAGGCTATACGAGTACGGATATACGAGGTCTGCTATATAAATTTCTGATCTAATATTGAACGTTGTGATTTTTATCATCAACAATGGGTTTAATGTTTTTCAAAGTATTCTTTAGCATGATTTATACACTTTTTCATGTTCTTAAGTACTTTTTCCACTCCGATTGAGGCACTTCCAAAACATGGTTGTTGAACGCTTCAATAGCATTTTCTGGCCAACAAAATCATTGATCTGAACAGAAACGGATATAGAGGGTCTCAAGGCATCCCACTGTGTCAAATTTCAGCAAAAGCGGCTGTACGAGGTCTGCTATATAAATATCTGACCCAATATTGAAAATGGGGATTTTTGTCATCAAAAATGGGATTGATGTTGAAAAATATTAAATCCTTTAGCACCACGCGTTTTTACCTTAATGTGCGGGAATAAAAAGAAGTCATTGGGTGCAAAATTAAGGCTGTACGACGGATGACCCATCAATTCGATGTTTTGGCCGGCCAAAAAGGCATTGATTTGAGCCGATGTGTGAGAGCTCGCATTGTATTGGTGAACAATGATTCGTCTTTTTATGTTGGTTTTTTTTAAATTTCTCCCAAGATTTCAGGTAATCAAATTGCGGTGTACCACTCAGAAGGCTAGCCGCTTGAAATTTTGCACAGATACTTAATGTTGATGTAGATCATTGGAGATTGCAAATGGGCTATATCGGTTCAGATCTGCATATAGCTGCCATATAGACCGATCTCCCGATATATAGTGTAATGAGCCTATAAAGGGAAAATTTTTCATCCTATTTTGATGAAATTTGACACAGCGAATTTTGGTACCTCCCTAAACCTTTTTGTTTTATATCGTCCAGATTGGGCCATATTTGGATATAGCTGCCATATAGGCCTATCTCCTGATATAGAGTATTGAGCCCGTAAAAGGAGTTTTTTTCATCCCATTAGGATGAAATTTGAAACAGTGAGTTTTGATAGACGTCTACATCTTTGTATCGACCATCGTCAAGATCGGACCATATTTGGATATAGCTGCCATATAGACCGATCTCCTGATAAAGAGTATTGAGCCCATATAAGGAGGATTTTTATCCGATTTTGATGAACTTTTTTGTTGAATATCGTCCAGAAAGATCAAAAATTGTTTGGAAAATATTTTTATACCCATGATATCTGCGAAATTATCCCGGGTATTTACCCAGTTTACCGAGTAAATTCCTTTTGGGTATTTTCCCATCGCCCATCTCTAGGCATGAACCATTACCTTCCCACGTACGAAGAAATATGCAAAGCAAAATAATAATCGGCAATATGTTGTAAATCTTTGTCTCTCTCTTCATTTGGAGCTTTGGATTAAGCAATGGAAATTCCGAAAACTTCGACAGACTTTTTTTTTTATCAGTTTCTATTGTCTCAATGAAGAACATTATAAGGCACAAGATCAGTGTTGCATCTCAGATGTTGTCGTTAAGGAATATAAACTCCAGTCATTACGGTTAAATGGGAATTTATTCTGTGGAAAATAAAAGTACATTAATCTAAGGTTATCTCCTACCAAAATTTAAAAAAATCCTACCTAATCTGACCAAAACGTACCAAATGTTCTAAAAACCAAAAATGCGGTATATGTTTTCAAACCCACCACCGAAGAGTTTGCAATTTTTTCATTCCAAGTATACATTCTAGATAGTCGTTATATTCATAGACGATCTGGCCATGTCTGTCCGTCTGTCTGTTAAAATCGCTGTATAGCCTTTTAAAATAATACGTATAGTTCAAAGATGGCCAATATCTTCATCTTAACTCCGATCTCGCCATAAGAATTCTTGAGTTCATTGAGGTGCAAAAGGTGAGTTTGCACCTTTTTCTATGACCAACTATCCGGTTGCCCAAAAAGTAATTGCGGATTTTTCATATAGTCGGCGTTGACAAATTTTTTCACAGCTTGTGACTCTGTAATTGCATTCATTCTTCTGTCAGTTCTCAGCTGTTACTTTTAGCTTGCTTTAGAAAAAAAGTGTAAAAAAGTATATTTGATTAAAGTTCATTCTCAGTTTTATTAAAAATGCATTTACTTTCTTTTAAAAAATCCGCAATTACTTTTTGGGCAACCCAATAATACGCATAGTTCAAAGATGGCAAATATCTTCATCTTAACTCCGATCTCGCCATAAGAATTCTTGAGTTCATTGAGTCATGAGTTATATTTTTGCACCTTTTTCTACGACCAACCATGTCGGGCTTGGATAAGGCAATATCCCAATTTAATATCTGGAGTTGTATGACTCTTCAACATCCGATTATGCCATAGATCTGCCATATAGCCCGATTTTCCGATGAAGGCATTGAAAGCATAAAAACCGAATTTCTTATCCAGAATTTACGAAACTTGGAGCAGAGCCATTGACACTCGTATCAGTTACAATCAATAGTAGAACTTACGCACTTCTTCTTTGAAATTTGAAAAAGTAAGACCCCTTGCAACAGTATTAGACCTCTAGACTTCCATAGTTTTTCCTACACTCTTTACGAATACACTGAAACGAGATGAAGTAAATTAAGTTGAAGTTATCCCCGGCGATTTTTTCAGTAATACACTTGGTATTTAAATGTTGAAAAAACCTACCGAAAATTGAGGCCAGCCTACCAACCTTCCAAGAGATTAAAAACCCACCGATTTTCTTGGAAAACAGGTTCAATAACAGGTATACGTGCATGCACATTCAAAAATCGATTTGAATTTTCAACTTTTTAATCACCCCATTGCGATTGTGCATCGTCACTTCATTTTTATTAGCCATAAATATCTTAAAAAACAACAACAAACTTTCTTATTTTGTTAATGTGTATACAATGAACCTATAATTTATGATCTAATTTACATACGAGTATCCCAAATACAAAATGATAATTTGATCTGAACTATGTAAATATCTATCGAATCGAATGTATGTCATGTTAAAACTCACGCAGCCGCATTTCTTCTCCCTCGAAACTAGTTTAAAAAGTATAAACAAATTTCCAGGAACGGATGTTAATAAATGAATTGATAGCCATTATTTCACAATTCAAAGCTAATTTTGGATTCTCAAAGAGCAACTGAAAAAAAGATACATATCTTTTGTTATTCTTTCCGTTGTTGGTTTAGAAAAAAACAACAAAACAATTGTTTATATGTTTTTTTAGTTTTTTTTTTGTATATATTGTGTGTGTCTGCTCTACATTCATACATAATTTCACCGAGTTTATTTTCATTCAATAAAACTTCACCCCTTACTTTGTTAGTATTTATAAACACATAACCGCACACCACTATTGATATTATAAACTTACACCACATGCCCACATTTGTGTAAAAAACACTATTTAGGATGTACTGTACGTGTTTGAAATTAATTTATTGATAGAGTTTCATAGGTATAACAAAAAATATTGAAAAGTTTTTAATAGCCATTACTATTGAATACTATTTTTTTTTGTCTTTGAATTTGTTGAGTTGTAATCATGCGTATCCACCACATGGGCCCGAACACATGGGATCTAATGTGGTGAGTATATTTAACATTTTGATTATTTCAACAAAGGGTTGTCGCCTTTACTCATTTTTATGAAAGAAGTCTCTCCGCTGTCCCTTATTGAGATGGTGAGAGCATACAAAATATATTCCGCTAGGGTAATGCTCTCTCAAATATTGACAACTTATTTCAGTATATGAGGGTTGTCAAACCTATCCACAAAGAGTTGTCGGCATCACTCATTCTTTTATAAGAAAAAAAAGAAGTATCAAGTAATAGCGTGCTAAGTTCGGTCAGGCTGAATCTTGTATACCCTCCACCATGGATTGTATTTGTCGAGTTCCTTGCGCGGCATCTCGTTTTAGGCAAACAAAGAACAGAGAATAAGAATTGTTATGCTATTGGAGCTATATCAAGTTATAGTCCGATTCGGACCATAAATGAATTGAATGTTGAAGACCATAGTAGAAGTCATTGGGTTATATTTTAATCCATTCGGATAAGAATTGAGCCTTGTAGGTGCTCAAGAAGCATTGTATCAGGCTATAGATCGCTTCAGACCATACTGGACACGTATGTTGAAGGTCATGGTGTGTATGTTGCAATCTCTGGCTTTCCTTTTCCATTTGCAAAGAAAATCTCCGACGATTGAGCTCGTCTCGAAAGAGAAACAAACAAAAATTGTAAAATTTTATGATCTTCGCCCTAACAGGCAATAAACTCAAAAATGAAAAAGATTCGGCAGAGCCCGGTCGGGATGCGAACCTGGACACACCGAGCAATAGCGAGAGCCATTGCCGTTGTCTAGCTTTCGAAGCCATCAACACAACTTCCAACAGATGCACAGAATCATGTGTACCACGGAAGTTGCGTAATTGTCACAGAAAAAAAGTCTGTCATTACACAAAAACACATGCATTGGGAAAAAGTACAGCAAATAGACAGTGTTGTTGAGCGTGGTTAATGTGGTATTTGTATCATAGAGGCATTTTCGCAATAAATACGTTACAAATACAACATAACAACGCACGGCCCTTGAAGCCATCACACCTAAGATGGTCGAAAAGTCTTCTAACTAAAGACGAAATGCCCGGGTAGCCGAGTTGGTAGCGTGCTTGGATTACTGTGGTATCACAATGGACCTACAATTGTCTAAGTGAGTCTCTAAAGGACTGCCACTCTTACTTAACCTAAAGACTAAACGCGTCCCATAGTGGTTGGGGTGTGTTGCAATCTCTGGTTTTCCTTTTCCATTTGCAAAGAGAATCTCCGACCATTGAGTTCATCTCGAAAGAGAAACAAACATAGAAGAAGCCGTTTTACCAAATTTCAGCAAAATCGGATAAGATTTTCGCCCTCTAGAGGCTTAAGAAGTCAAGATACCAAATCGGTTTATATGGCAGCTATATCAGGTTATGTACCGATTTGAACAATACTCGTTAAATCGTCTTAGAATTTTACGACGATCCGAAATATATATATTTTGTAGGGTCGGAAATTGATATTTCAATGTGATGTAAATGGAATGACTAAATGAATATACCCTCTATCCTTGGGTGGGGAGAATAAAAATGTGTATTTTAAAGAATTTTTCTTAAGTCGGAGCGGAGCGGATTTAAAGATTGAAAACGGCTCCGCTCTGAGTGTAAAAAAAAATCGCTCCTGGGTTAAAAAAAAATCGGCCTGTTCCGCTTCGCTCTGAATCCCTGTTTCTGATTTTTCCCTAACATAAACTGGCAGCCCTATTGCCAGCATATGTCTATAGTCTCTCATAAACTTAAAGATAGTTGTTCATACTTGTCATAAATGTTAATTATAATACTCACTCTCCCAATTAAGAACACATGATAAAATATTAATTGACCTTCATGTTAAACATTAACTTACACACCTAACATGTAATTGACCACTTCATTCTACCATCCCACATAGCTAACATAAGATCTTGGGATGTACTCCTGTTAATTACAGTACTCAGTGTACCACTCTGCCACTCTCACTATGTTATAACATGCCATACTCCCTCTGCATGTGCAAAAATTACCCATGAACACCTAATTACAGAGCACCAACAATGTACCATCAATTTTCAACATCAGCTTTGGGCACCACCATGTCGAATGGTTTGTCGTTACAAATGACATTATATCTAATGGTTGACTTCCGAGTTATGTCTCTCTCTCTCTCTCTCTTAGAAAGGGAGTACAATGGCTTGCTCATAGAATATGGTAAGAAGACCATAACTCTCGTCTAATATAACTACTATTGCAGTTAAATACCCCTGATATTGGCAATTGATATTGCAATATTTCTATTGGATTCTATTATACCATGATGACGTTATGATAATTATGATTTAGGAGCTATATTTATAATAGTTGATAAGTTTTTATAATTTCAGCAAAAACAAGTTTGCTTAAAGTGCTATTTTTCATCCTTATCTTTGGTATTAAGAATTTCAAATTTGTGTAGAATTTTTTGGTACATATTTTCTCTTATGACCCTCTTCTTCAAACCTCAATAGTATTTAGAGTTTGTACTAACACATACATACATATACACCTTTAGCGTAAATCAGCACTTGATTTTGAGAGTAAAACCCCGCAATTGTTTTTGTTTTTTTGTTCGTGTGAATAAACATCAACACAACGAAATTCATTCATCGCCAAGTCATATTTTATGAATTGTTGTTGTTTATTCTTCGGTTTTTTTTTTAAGTTTTGGGTTTGTTGTTTATTTTATTTACTTGCTACATTTTTTTTTAGTGAATACAACACGTACATTCATGCATACATTCATTGTACAACTTTTGCACACATTAATTTTTTGTTAGAACAAAATTTACTTTAGAATGGGTCGTTTCAGCCTAATTGGCATTATTTTTATTCACATGAAAAATTGCCCATATAACATATACACATATAATTTATTTGTACAAATATTTGTGAGTTCCACACAAACAAACATTGCTTATATCCTATTATGTGGGGTATAGGTTTAAATATTGTTTTTTTTTTTTTAACTATTTGCTTATAATGACCACTTAAATGCGTAGCTATGGTTTTTTCACATTCATTAATACCATTATTTTCTAATTTTAATAGCCTGTTACCACATATAGAATTATTCCTGTCAATGTCATTGGCTTTGAATAAAAAAATCACTTACTCATTCATTAGATGGTGCTTTTTAAAAGAATTCTTTTCATTTTTGATTCATTGTTACAATCATGGCAATCATGACACTCACTTATACAACATCTTCTTTTTATATAACAGAGTGGATCCGAGTATATGAGTTAGTATTTAAGATACCATTAAACAATGGCGACAATGAGTTAAAGCTGGGCATGGATTTGTTTTTTGGAGGCCACCTTAGCGCAGAGGCTAGCATGTTCACCTATGCTGCTGAACAGATCGTGGCGATAACTTCGGAGATAATTTTTCAGTTGTGGTTTTCCTTCCTAGGCGACAGGTGACATTTTTAAGGTACTATGGCATGTACATATATTCTCCCCAAAGTGGTGTCGCACCGCCCTGCTATAATAGGAGGTTCCTTATCATTGAGCTTAAATCTTGAATCGGATAGCACTTATTGATATGTAAGAAATTTTGCCCCTGTTCCTCAATGCAATCTTCATGGGCAAATTTGCAATACAGATTTGTTTATTATTGAAGCATATCGAGTTCAATCCAATAATATAGCATTGAAATTCTTTCCCAGGGATTGAAATTGACCAATTTTACCTAAAAATTACAAATCGTTATGATTCTATACTACAGTACAGTCGGGTTAGAGCAGCGTTGACCAAAATGAAAATGTTTTTATACCCACCACGGTGGGTATTTTTATACCCACCACGATGGGGGTATACTAATCTAGTCATTCCGTTTGTAACACCTCAAAATATTCGTCTAAGATCCCATAAAGTATATATATTCTTGATCGTCTCGACGTTCTGAGTCGAACTTGCCATGTCCGTCCGTCTGTCGGAATCACGATAGGGGTTGAACGCGTAAAGCTAACCGCTTGAAATCTTGCACAGATACTTAGTATTGATGTAGGTCGTTGGGGATTGCAAATGGGTAGAGATGGGCGATGGGTATATATGCAAAAGGTATTTACCCAGTAAATTGGGTAAATACAAGGGTATTTACCCGTTTATACCCAAAAGCTGGGTATTTATAATTTTGCAGAAATCTTGGGTATAAAAACATTTTCCAAAAAATTTTTTATGATTTCGTATTCTTTGTATATAAACCTGACCTTCTGATCTCATAAAATCGGATTTTAGTTAGATAAAGCCGCTATATAGACCTATTTTTTGATTTAAAGTCTTGAGGCAATAAATTGGTAATTTTTCGTGCTCCTTTTTTGTGGGCTCAATACTCTATATTGGGAGATCGGTAAATATGACAGCTATATCTAAATGTGGTTCGATCTGTACCACATTTGACAGGAATGGGTAGGGGTCTACCAGAACACACTGTGCCAAATTTCACCAAATTCTGGTAATAAATGGATCTTTTATGGCCTTAATACCCTATACTCCCTATTGGGAGATCGGGTGGTCGGTTTATAGGGCAGCTATATCCAAATATAATCCGATCTGAACCGCACTTCACAGAAGTGTATCGGATGAAAAATGACCAACTTATTGCCTCAAGACTTTAAGTCTGGAGATCGGTCTGTATAGCGGCTATATATAACTAAAATCCAATTTTATCAGATCAGGTCAGGTTTATACAAAGAATACGGAATCATCAAAAATTGTTTGGACTTCCAACAACGGATCGGTTTGTAACCTGATATAGCTCCCATATAAACCGATCTCCCGGTTTTACTTCTTGGGCCCCTGGAAGTCGCAATTTTTGTCCGACTCGGCTGAAATTTTGCATGTGATGTTCAGTTATGACTTCCAACAACATTGCTAAGTACGTCCGGAATCGGGTTATAACCTGATATAGCTCCCATTTAAACCGATCTACCGATTTGACTTCTTCTTCCAACAACTGTGTGAAGTACGGGCTAAATCGGTGCATAACCTGATATAGATCCCATATAAACCGATCCCCCGATTTGAATTCTTGAGCCCCTAGAAGCCGCAATTTTTGTCGGATTTGGCTTAAATTTTGCACGTAGTGTTCCGTTATGATTTCCAGCACCTGTTATAAGTACGGTCCAAATTTGTTTATAACCTGATATAGCTCCCATATAAACCGATCTGCCAGTTTGACTTTCTCAGCCTCTACAGGGCGCAATTATTGGTCTTCCATAGCCAAACCAAGTATGACCCCATTCGGTTCATAACTTGGTATAACTCCAATAGCATAGCAATTCTTATTCATTATAATTTGTTTGCCTATAAAAAGATATCGAGCAAAGAACTTTACAAATGCAATCCATGGTGAATGATATATAAGATTCGGCTCGGCCAAACTTAGCACACTTTTACTTGTTCTCCGTTCAAGCATGTCTATTACGTGGGCATCTACTTTGAATCAATATTCAAGAAACATAGCAAAACGGTGCCTTTCGTTATATATTTGAGGGGGTTTCTTTAAAAGTTAGTTGTAAATTCGAAATATCTTGAATCCTGCGGCCATTGACTTGACTTAGATCCCACATCTTGAGAACTACAATTTATTTTGTTATTTCTTTTTGTCATTGTTGTACTTTTTTTTTTTTGATTTCATTGACTTTTGTTTAGTGGGTTTACCTATTTAAGCTTTTAAATTGTTTCTACAATGGGTTAAATTACTTGTTTATAAATCAACAGCTGATTCTCTCTTTAAATACCAACACGAACGTCTTGGCCCATCTGTTAAATCTCTTAAATGTACAATCGCTTCATTGACAAAACATAACCGAGTAACATACAGAGAGATTTATACGCTCATGTGAATATGATTTACTATAAGGCTTACTCATTGTTTTTGTCCCATTACCCATCGGGCGGCAAGATTTGTCGCTGTATTGTGTTGTCGTCGTTGTCGTAAATCTACGACGAATTCTTTAACAAATTCCAAACCAAAATATTATCTGTATGTTTGCTACAACTACTGTGAGTGCGAGTGAGGGTTTTTAGTTGTCGGCAAAAATTCAGAACATGCAGTTCGTCGGCGCGAATTTGTGAATTAGTTAATTAATATAAATTTCCGTCGCAACGCTGTCTAACCCCCTGCTGTGCGAGCGAGAATAATATCATTATTCCATGTTTGTAATAATGTCTTTGGAAGGGAACATTTAAACGGGTGTTCGTGTACCGGGTTAGTGTCGCGTAGTGTCGCGTACATTGTGTCTCATACATACATACATCGTTATTTAAAACTAATATACGTTCTCTATGTTCGTTCGTTCATAGCGGCAATCGAAAGTTGAACTGTTTAAAAAAAAAATTTACATATACAATGTACTTTGGTATTATATGTAGCTATTCAAATGACGCGCATACAGAGAATCTGCTGCTAATGAATATTTAAGAAAAACAAATATTTAAAAATTTGTTTTTGTCGTATTAACTTTTACATTTGACAACTATCTAATTTGTAATAATTATAGGTATTGAAATAAAGGAATTCTTTAGATAATCAATACCTAATTTGATTTTGGACATGGTGGTTTGCTAAGTCTGCTAGCTTCTGTTTGCGAGACTTATAAGTGGTGTTGCTGCAGCAATTAATTACACTTTGAGTGTGTGTTTGTGTGTGTATGTGTGGGGGGCTTCACCTCAACCCAAGTTCAATTAATTTTTCGTAATAAAAAAGTCATTATTGGAAGGCAACAACAAAATTGAATTCATTAATAAAAGGTGTTTTGCGTGAGTGTGCAACCATGTGGTTTGGGGGTGTGCGAGAAAGATTTTTGACATTTTGCCCATTTGCAAATGATTTTGTGAATTGTGAAATTTTGGCTATTGATGAAATTGGGAAAAACACCATAAATTCAACTATTTTCTGTTTTGTTTTTCTTTTTATTTGTGTTTTTTTTATGAAAAACAAGTATACAAATATAAATAAATCTTTAAAATATATTTACTGTATCACAAAAACAAAAGCGCTCTTATAGAAAATGAAATTAAAAAAACCGCAAATAACAAAACAACAGCGAATGGAAAAACGTAGTTCATCGAGTAATTGTTTGCACATGATTACAGATGCGGTTTATCAGTGTGGTGGCCAGTGAGAAAAATTTTAAGGGGTGTCAGAAATATGATGATAAAATATAAGGGAAAGAGACTTAGGTTTTTAAGCCGGTTGTAAATAGTCATGCAACGTGATCATTTTGAAGGAAATTTTGTTTAAAATACCAATATGAAAACCCTACTAAGGAGTAAATAATAAAAATAAAATACAATAAAATAAAATAAAATAAAATAAAATTAAAAAAAAATAAAATAAAATAAATTAAAATAAAATAAAATAAAATAAAATAAAATAAAATAAAATAAAATGAAATGAAATGAAATGAAATGAAATAAAATAAAATAAAATAAAATAAAATAAAATAAAATAAAATAAAATAAAATAAAATAAAATAAAATAAAATAAAATAAAATAAAATAAAATAAAATAAAATAAAATAAAATAAAATAAAATAAAATAAAATAAAATAAGTTAAAATTAATTAAAATAAAATAAAATAAAATAAAATAAAATAAAATAAAATAAAATAAAATAAAATAAGTTAAAATTAATTAAAATAAAATAACATAAAATAAAATAAAATAGAATAAATTACAGTAAGGTTAGGTTTAAGTGGCAGTTTGCCATCAGCCTCACTCACGCTTTACTTGCTACATTCCAGGTAAATTGTTGGAAGTCATAGCATAGCTATTGGAAGACATAAAAAACTCTATATGTAAAATTTCAGTTAAATTGTGTTTTAATTACGTCATCTAGAATCACAAGAATTTAAATTTGTAGATCGATTTGTATGACAGTTATATCAGGTTGGACCATACTAGGTACGTCTGCTAGAAGTCATAGCAAAACTTTACAAATGGGGTGGTAAATGCAGGCTCAAGAAGATTAATCTAAAGATCGGTTTAAATGGCACCTATGTCAGATTATCAACCGATTTGTTCCATAGGTTAGGTTTAAGTGACAGTCTACCATCAGACTCACTGAGACGTTTTCATCCATTGTGATACTCAACGAACTGATGAAGGAAGATGACTTCTAGTTCCTACCGTTGAACCATCCAGATCGCTTTAAAAAGCCCAATAACTTGCGAATGTCCACATCCTTAAAATCAGACAGATTCTCAAAGACAGATTCTCAAAGCTTCTGCAAAAGTCGTTACTTCCAACGTTCAGTCTGTCAGCATGTTTTCCGATTAGACAGTGACCTGTTATGACGGACGCAATGACTGAGACGTCTGTTCTTTCCAGTGACAGCAAAACGGTAGACCTCTTCAAGTCTAGAATAGGTCACATAGTTTTGGAATGCTCACAGCCACCTCTTTGCGACCATCTATCATTCGTTGTTCTTCGGGCCTAGTCCTGCAAACTTTGTTTACATGTCGCTAGAGGCATACCCACAGATTCCAGTTTCCCTGGAATGTGTGAGGTAGTTCCTAGTATCGCAAGCTCGTTCGCTTTACAATTCCCTGGGATATCTCTGTGGCCCGTCACCCAGAACAGGTAAATTTTGAACTGTTCAGTCGAGGGCTGTTTTTGTGTTCAAAAATACGTTCTCCAGGGATTCACAATAGCGGTCGAACGCGTTAAGTTAATTGCTTTAAATTTTGCACAGATATTTAGTATTGATGTAGGTCATTGGGGATTGCAAATGGGGCATATCGGTTCAGATTTTGATATAGCTCACATATAAACCGACTCCACGATTAGACTTCTTGAGCTTCCACAAGCCGCAATTTTTGACCGATTTGACTGAAACTTTGCATGTAGTATTTTGTTAAGACTTCCAACAACTGTGCCAAGTACGATTTGAATCAGTCAATAACCTGATATAGCTTCCATATAAACCGATCTCCCGATTTGTCTTCTTGAGCCCCTAGAAGCCCCAATTTTCATCCGATTTGGCTGAAATTTTGCACATAGTGTTATCTTACGACTTCCAACTATTGTGTTAAGTACGGTCTAAATCGGTCAAGCACCTGATATAGCTCTCATATAAACCGATCTCCCGATTTGATTTCTTGAGGCCCTGAAAGCCGCAATTTTTGTCCAATGTGGCTGATATTTTGCACATAGTGTTTTGATATGACTTCCAACAAATGTACCAAGTACGGTTTAAAATGGTCAAGAATATGTTATATCTCCTGGCCCTCTTTCTCCCAGATTCCGTTTTCTATGAATTGGCCTAGATGCCAATATTTTTGTGGGTGGAGCAACTCTCCAGACATTATGTTAAAATGTCATGACAGATTCGTATTCAATTCTCAGATGCCTTCCATTTACCACCCATGTTCATAATTGTGGTACAGATCAGTTTTTTGTTAAACGTCTCTTAACGAAAATTGAATGTCTTAAAAAAAAGTTGGAATAACCTTTCATTTTTAAATTACAGCATTATTAATATTTTGTTGCTGGATTTTTATTGCTGGCACCCTGTTACGTTTTTAAAGAGTTCATTGCCAAGAGTTTACAAAAACAATAAAAACGATAACAAAAGCATATATACTATAGGCATTATTTACAATATTGAAGTTGGAAGCATTCTCACGAATAATAAAAATAATTGTATGTTTATTCCCAAAAATTATTCCATCCAAATAATTTTTTGTTTGTTTAACAATCTGTTGTTCTTTCATTCAATGCAAACAGATATGCAAAATACAGTCGGACCTCGATTATTCGGGAACCTGCATTATAACGGATAGAAAAAATTTTTTGTTTTTTTTCATATTAAGAAACACACGCTACCACTCTTATTAATTGGTTGTATGCACACATATCCTAAATGTTTTAAGAAAAAACCACTGAAAAATACTTCAAAGCCATCGTAAATATTTATCTTTATTTATTTCGTTAAAGTAAACAACCTAACCTAAACACTAAATAATTGTCCGTCGTTTAGTTAATGAACAGAAATTCTTTAGCGAAAACAGCTGATTGTCGATTATCGTTAAAAGTGGTTACTGAATACCAAAATCGTTAACTTATGAGTTATCGCTTTTTAACTAAACAATTTTCGTTAAAACACTACTGTTTTCACTACTGGTCTATTTTAGAAGTGTTTGCCTGAAAGCAGTTTGATATGTCATTATGAAGCAGTCATCGATAGGCATGAGGAGTCAATGAAGAGATTTACTGAATTATTGTATGCTAATCATGATGTTACGAACCATATACCATTAAAGATGTAGAAAGAAGGGGTGATAACAATGTTTTTATAAATTAAATAAAATTTCTCCGTTATATAAAAGGGGACGTTTTGGGGGAAAACTGGCTTGTCGAAAATAGGCAATTTTTAATAGATCAAAAAAATCAAACAACAAATTTTCTCAAAATATTTAGGATTTGTGGTAACCGTTTTAGTGTCATGTTGGTGGTTTCTTTTTCTAACAAAAACGATATTACTTTTGACAGCAGGTGCGATTTTATTTCAAATGCATTAAAATCCACTTTCCTAGGAAATGATTTTTTGTTGTTGCAAAAACATGGTGGATTTGGAAATAAAAAGGAAAATTTTTTTAATTTTTTTTTAAATTTAAAAAAAAACGTGATTGAAAAATTTGCTAACAAATTTTAAAAAGATTATTACGTCAAGGTAATCCTGGGTCAGGCGTTAATGGTTTAAAAGAGGTAATACATGCTTCTACTACATTGTTGGACTTCTTGGAGGGGTCTTGTTGTACCCACCACCATAGGATGGGGGTATACTAATCTAGTCATTTAGTTTGAACTCCTCCAAATATTGATTTAGGACCCCATAAAGCATATATATGTTCTTGATCGTCTCGACATTCTGAGTCGAATTAGCCATGTCCATCCGTCTGTCGAAATCATGATAGCGGTTGAACGTGTAAAGCGTGTATTGATGTAGGTCTTTGGGGATTGCAAATGGGTCTATATCCCGATCCCCTGGAAGCCGCAATTGTTGTCCGAGTTGGCTAAAATTTTTCACATAGTGTTCTGTTAAGACTTCCAAGAACTTTGCAAAGTACGGTTAAAATCGGTTTACAACCTGATATAGTTCCCACTTAAACTCATCACCCGAATTGACTTCTTGAGCCCCTGGAAGCCGAAATTTATGTCCGATTTGGCTGAAATTTTTCAGATAGTGTTTTGTTATGGCTTAAAACAATTGTGCCAAGTACGGTGTATATCGGTCTATAACCTGATATAGCTCCCATATAAACCGATCTCCCGATTTGACTTCTTGATCCCCTTGAAGCCGTAATTTTCATCTGATTAGCTGAAATTTTGCACATAGTGTTCTGTTATGACTTCCAAGAACTGTGCTAAGTAAGGTCCAAATCAGTCAAGAACCTGATATAGCTCCCATATAAACCGATCTCCCGATTTGATTTCTTGAGCACCTGGAAGCCGCAATTTTCATCTGATTAGCTGAAATTTTGCACATGGTGTTCTTTTATGACTTCCAAGAACTGTCCAAATCGGTCAAGAAGCTGATATAGCTCCCATATAAACCGATCTCCTGAATTGACTTCTTGAGCCCCTGGAAGCCGCAATTTTCATCTGATTAGCTGAAATTTTGCACATGGTGTTCTGTTATGACTTCCAAGAACTGTGCTAAGTAAGGTTCAAATCAGTCAAGAACCTGATATAGCTCCCATATAAACCGATCTTTCGATTTGACTTCTTGAGTCCCTGGAAGCAGCATTAATTTTCTGATTTGGCTGAAATTTTGCACATGGTGTTCTGTTATGATTTCCAACAACTGTGCAAAGTAAGGTCTAAATCGGTCTATAACCTTGTATAGCTCCTATGTAAACCGATCTCCCGATTTGATTTTATTTCTTTCGAGCCGCGATTTTATCCGATTTGGCTGAAATTTTGCAAATATAGTGTTCTGTTATGACTCTCAACAACTGTTTCAAGTACGGTCCATATTGGTCTATAACCAGATATAGCTCCCATATTTAAGCAGAATCCATGGTGTTAGGTTCGCAAGATTCAGCCCGGCCGAACTTAGCACACTTTTACTTGTTTTATTTCATATTTTTCCGTAAAAAATATAATAAAAAAATTAAAAAATCCAACAATTTAATATTATTGCATAAAAGTCTACCGCAAATATGACATTTTTCATAAAAATATTTGTAAAAATTGCAAACAAAAATGTAACTCCATTATCTGGGAAAATCGATTATTCGTAATGCCTCTGGTCCAAAGCATTCCGTATAATCGAGGTTCGACTGTATTTGCATATTCGAATTGATGTCCAATAAAAATTATGACGGAGAAGAAGGAGGGAGTATAATTGGTTTTTGAATTGTTTACAGATGACAATGGAAAACCAAATTTTTAAAATTTATTTTGATGAACGAAATTGGAAAGTATAAGTGGGCATTTATTTGGTATATGATTTCTGTTTAAGTTGATAATAAATAGTTCAAGTTAAAATTTAAACCATCTTAATTAGAAATTTCATTATAATAAAGGAAATGATTGCCTTGGTCATGAGTGCGTATGATGAATCTCATATTTCAATATTATCACTCATACGTTCAGGTGGTATGGGTTATATGGGCCAATTTCAATGAAATTTAAAACGAAGAGTTTATTAGTCATATTGGTCCCAATTTAGATATATGCAGGTCCCATACAAACATTTACCCAAATTAGGGTGTTCTCGCTCTAAAATTTAAAAATTTTGGCACAATAACTTTTTCATTAAATTTTTAAACCCATGGGCTTCGATAAACAATTTGATATTGCTTCCCTGTTAGGATACATCTTACAAAGTGGAAAGTTTACGAATTAAAAGGACTCGGCTATAAAAAGGAGGTCCCTTATCATTGAGCTTAAACTTGAATCGATCTGCACTCATTGATATGCGAGAACGTTCCCATATTCCTTAGCGGCATGTTCGTGGGCAAAATTTGCATTACCATATAAATCCATTTGGGATATTTATTTTTGAGTCTCTAGAGTGCCCAATTATTACCCGATTTTGCTGAAATTTTGCATGAAGTGTTTTGTTTTCCAACAACTACGCCAAACATGGTCTAAATCAGTTTATAACCTAATATGGCAACCATATAAACCGATCTCCCGATTCTTATCCGATTTGGCTGAAATTTTGCTCAATGACTTTCACAATGATCTCCAACATCTAATCCAAGTATGGCCTGAAACGGTTCATAACCTGATAAGGCTTAATAGCATGGAAAAATTTGTCCGTTATCCTTTGAAGAGATACCGGACAAAGAACTGGACAAATTCGATCTAACCATGTCCGTCCGTCTTTGCGTCTATGGAAAGCACGCTAACTTTCGAAGGAGTAAATCTAGGAGCTTGAAATTTGGCACAAATGCTTCCTATTAGCGTAGGTCGGTTGGGATTGTAAACGGGCCAAATCGGTTCATGTTTTTATATAGGTACCATATAAACCGATCTCCTGATTTTATTTCTTGAGCTTCTATACAGCGCAATTTTAATCCGATTAGGCTGAAATTTTGCGCAATGTCAGCTACCTTCAACATACGTGCCAAATATGGTTTGAATGGGTTCATAACCTTATATAGGCCCCGTGTAAACCGATCTCCCGATTTTACTTTTTGAGTCTTTAGAGGGCGTAATTCTTATACGATTTAGCTAAATTTTTGCGTAATGACTTCTACTATGACCTTCAACATATGTGACAAATCTGGTTTGAATGGGTTCATAACCTCATATAGCTTCTACATAAACCGATCACCCGATTTTATTTCTTGAGCTTTTAGATATTGATATTGATATTGGATATTGCTCCCATGTAAAACGATCTCCCGATTCTTCAACATCCATGCCAAGTGTGGCCCGTATCGTTTCATAACCTTATCCTTTATTCTTTTTTTTTGTCCATATGCGATCCCTGGTGGAGGGTATATAAGATTCAGTCAGTCCGAATTTAGCATGCTTTTACTTGTTTAATTATAATAAATGATCCTAGTACTCATTTTTGTTCTATATTACCTTAAATTTGCAAATAGTAAAAAAAACTCATTGTTCACCTTACCCCCTACCTCTTTAACCCTTTACCCAAGAGCTCTATTTTAATCAATTTAAGTTTTGCTTTAAAAATTCTTAGAATCTGAATTGGCAAATGAAATGAATTACTTGCTCACATTTCTCTTACAATTTGCGGCATGTGACACAATCGTGAAAACTCTTCCAAAATACCTACGAACATATGTATGTATGTACATACCAACAAACAAACAATGAGACAAATATACATACATACATACATGTAAGCTTAACCTCTTTATGGGTTACTCAGTTTTGTTATGTCTGTGGTTCGTTCACACCCCATGAATACGGAACAAAGCACGCGTTAAACATTAGGCCAAACACTGACTCGACTGACACTCGACATGAGCTCGACGCACGATGAATGTGACGAGCCACATACACTTAATAATCACATGTTGGGTGCTCTGGCTGTTGTTGTTGTTACTGTTGTTATAGTAGCTACTACCGAAATGAATACAAAACAAACAACTGTTGCGAATTGTAAACCAACGCTGTAAAGCTTTCTCTGTCCAAAAACGATGTCGATGTCGATGTTAACGTTAACGTCAACGTCAACAGCACCGACATCGACATCGTGACCATAACAATGACTTGAAAATCTTCGATTTTAGATTGACATTGTTGTAAACTGCCACAACAATAACAACAACAGAATATAAAAAAAAATAACAAAAATGTTAACGACCGAGTGCGAGCAGTTGTCTGTGGCTGGCTCATGCCACCGGCAAATGTCATCACATGCAATATATATACGTAATATGTGTCACATACAGAGATGAGGTGTATTTCTGTGTGTGCTCGACTACTACTATTTACAACGTGACAATTCAAATTGGAAAGTACTGCTAAATGCCATAGATGCTCAACAAAGATTCTTTACTGAGATAAAGCTCGAGTTCAATATCATTCTCTCATAACGATGTCATGGGACAACGACGCAACCTGCAAACAATTTAAATGCGCGCTTAATGGACAATAGTGTTGGTACTAGCCAAATGTAAATACTTATACTAAACATGCACATGTTTGAATATAGGTACAAGTCCAGCCAAGCATATCGTTTAGACAATTTAAATAATGTTGATAATTACGGTTGTTTTTATGGCGTAGGTGGTGACAATGCAAACTAAAATAATTAAAATTTTTGATGAATATAATGTCCCCAAATACAGTCAAATGTTCAAACAAAAACAAAATCTTAAAAAATGTCAGTACTAGTATTCACCTAGTACTGTGTGTTGGTATGGACAACAAGTCAAATTGGGTACCCACCGTATCATCAAAATCTATTTCGTAAAACCCAGTAAAAAATACAGCATTTATGGACGCATAGCAGTTATGTCAAAATATAGTCCGATTAGGCCCAACTGATCCGACCTGCACTTTTTTCGGGAAAAATATATAGGTGTCTAATACAACTCTCTGCACCTAATTTCAGCAAAATCGTGTAATAAATACGCCAATATTTGGTAAAAGACCTTGAATGGAGAACGGTCTATACAAAGAAAATATTTTTGTCCTAATTTTAAAGACAAGAATTGCGCTTTCTAGTGTCTCAAGAAGTCAAGATCCAAGATCGGTTTACGTGGCAGCTATATAAGGTTATAAACCGATTTGAACCATACTCAGCACAGTTGTTGGAAGTGACCAAAACACTACGTGCAAAATTTCAGCCTAATCGGTACAGAATTGCGCCCTCTAGATGCTCAAGAAGTCAAGACCCAAGATCGGTTTATAGGACAGCTATGTCAAGACATGGACCGATTTGGCCCATTTACAATTCCAACTGACCTACACTAATAAGAAGTATATGTGCAAAATTTCAAGCTTCTACCTTTACTCCTGTTGAGTTATTATATCCTACACCAGTACTGTGGTACAGGGTATTATAACTTAGTGCATTTGTTTATTCCAGAAGGAGAGAGCTAGACCAATTGATATGAATACCGATCGCCTTTCTGATTCGATTTAGCTATGTCCATCTATCTGTCCATTTTAATTTGTTAACAAAGTACGGATCGAAATTTTCATCCAATCATCCTCAAATGTGGCACCGGTATTTTTTTAGCCAAGAGACGAAGTCTATTGAGTTTCGATAAAATCGGTGCATATTTGGATATAGCTCCCGTATATATGTTCGTCTGATTTAAAAAAAAATATTGCAATAAAGTAGTTTCTTAACCGATTCTGTCGAAATTTGGCAGGAAGGATTTTCTACTGACTCTTACTGTTGAATTTCATACAGGTTAGATTAGGTTAAAAAGGAGGTACAGATATTAATCCGCCCCATGTCACTATGGACATACACGTAAGCTAGTAATCGGCTTATTGTGCGCTCTCAAAGCTCTAAAGACACCTCTAAAAAGAAAATTTTAAGTTAAGAATTCCGTGCTACTTACAAAATCCTTAATTGTTTTCAATACCACTCCCCTAAGTTGGTTAATGTCTGGTATTGTGTCCCCACCTAAGTGGCGGTATTTGTTAGACGCGAAAGCCAGGCAATGACAAAGGAAATGCTCCAACGTCTCATAATCTTCCCCGCATGCCCTTTACATGCTATCACTTGCCGCACCGATTTTACATAAGTGACCTTGTAGTCCTATGTGTCCCGTTATGATACCAATAGTTGTACTGACCTCCTTCTTGTTTCCTTTCAGTAATAGGCTCGTCTTCTCACGATCTGGATCCCCCCATAAAATTTTCGCCGTCCTACCGACCGTTTCGCTATTCCACAATGTTGCATGCGCATTCGTCGCCAATTCCCTTAACTCGGACAGCGTCGACCCGAAAGGCTTCGGGTTAACCAAGTTTATTGACGGCAGTCCTCTGGCCTTCACCGCCAAATCGTCTGCCATTTGATTTCCCCTTAGTCTGTTATGGCCCGGCACCGAAACCATGCAGATTTTGCCATCCTCAGAGAAGACTTTAATCTCCTTCTTACACTGCAAGACTGTTCGTAACCTTATCGTCCTGCTTGTTATTGCCCTTATGACCATTTGACTGTTGGTTAAGATGTTCACATTCGACGTCCTCGCATTAGCACCACACCACTTCAAGCATTCCGTGATCGCTCGGATCTCCGCCTGCAGGACCGTATTATGGTCAGGCAGTTTAAAACAGATCATAGTCCCTGGGTTCTCAATGTAGTTCCCCAGACCCACTTTGTCCTCTAGCACGCTAACTTTGGAAGGAGTTAAGCTAGCCTCTTGAAATTTCCACAAATATTTCGTATTAGTATAGGCCGGTTGGCATTGTAAATGGGCCAAATCGGTCCATGTTTTGATATAGCTGCCATATAAACCGATCTAGGGTCTTGACTTCTTGAGCCTCTAGAGTGTGCAATTTTCATACGATTTGACTGAAATTTTGCACGTAGTGTTTTGGTATCACTTCCAACAACTGTGTTAATTATAATTCAAATCGGTTCATAATCTGGTATAGCTGTCATATAAAGCGGTCTTGGATCTTGACTTCTTGAGCATATAGACAGCGCAATTCTAATCCGATTTGGCTAAAATTTTGCATGGGGTGTTTTGTTTATGACTTCCAATAACTGTGCTAAGTATGGCGCAAATCGGTACATAACCTGACATAGCTGCCATATAAACCGATCTGGGATCTGGATTTCTTCAGCCTCTAAAGGGCGCAATTATCATCCGATTTGGCAGAAATTTGTACAACGGCTCCTCTCATGACCTTCAACATACGTGTCGAATATGGTCTGAATCGGTTTAAAGCATAATACAGCTCCCCAATGAACCGATCTCCGTATTTTACTCTTCAGCCCCCTAAAGAGCGTAATTCTTACTAGGTTTGGTTGAAATTTTACACAATGACTTCTACTATGGTCTCCAATATGCAATTCAATTATGGCCGAAATTAACAATAATTTGATATTGTTACAATAACATAGCAATTGTTTTCTTTTACCCTTTGTTGGCCTAAAAAGGAATATCGGGAAGAGAGCTCGACAAATGCGATTCATGGTGGAGGGTATATAAGATTCGGCTCGGCCGAACTTAGCTCGCTTTTACTTGTTTTATTTTCTTTATTTTATTTTATTTTATTTTATTTTATTTTATTTTATTTTTTTTTTATTTTATTTTATTTTATTTCATTTTATTTTGTTTTATTTTATTTTTTTTTATTTTATTTTATTTTATTTTATTTTATTTTACTTTATTTTATTCTTATTTTATTTTATTTTATTTTATTTTATTTTATTTTATTTTATTTTATTTTATTTTATTTTATTTTATTTTATTTTATTTTATTTTATTTTATTTTATTTTATTTCATTTTATTTTATTTTACTTTATTTTATTCTTATTTTATTTTATTTTATTTTATTTTATTTTATTTTATTTTATTTTATTTTATTTTATTTTATTTTATTTTATTTTATTTTATTTTATTTTATTTTATTTTATTTTATTTTATTTTATTTTATTTTATTTTATTTTATTTTATTTTATTTTATTTTATTTTATTTTATTTTATTTTAATTTATTTTATTTTTTAAGTGCCTGGTGGAGACCACCCTCACATGGAATTTCTCACCCCTCTGGATTAGCTGTTGTACTGTGTTCTGTGTTATTAACATTGAAGATTCTACTGAAGAGATTGGAAGATGTTGAATCTTTTATTTAATTTCCTTGGAATACTATGATATTCAGAATTGCGAACTTAATTTTCTTCCGTTTGCCAAACATTCATAGTGTGCACTATTCCGTGTGACAAACATACACACATACATACCAAGATGTCTTGTGTACACTTTGTTATCTTTATTTGCTGTTTTGCCCACTATTCTCGTTTCAAGTACATACATAAATACAGCACAGAAATATTTGAAAATTTTAAAAAGTATTTTAACTCAGCTAATAAATTTTTCCCAATTTCGTTTGAAATTTTGAATTGCCAAAAGACTTACACACACATACAAACTCATGAAAAGATGGTTGTGCACTTTGTTTCCTCCGAAAATGTCGATATTAAAAACGAATGCCATGTGAAATTATGTGCGTTTTTTTATAATTCCTGTAATGCGCATTCTGATGTTTTGTGTATTATTTCCTTTTCTTCATTAATTTTTAAAATGGACTATTCGAAGTGAGAAATAAAAGTACTTTGAAAAAATAGATAATAAATGCTATGAAAATATACTAAGTAAATACAAATACAATAAAATCAATCAACGATAAATAATTCTAATTGAACGTGAAGAAATTTCTCAACCAAGCGGAAGTGAAACGTGCCAAAACAAATAATGAGACGTAAAAAGTAAGTTTGTTTTTCTTCTTCACTTCTTTTTTTTTTAATTTATTTAATTTTAATATTTAGTTGGCTGTAATGCGTCTAAACATTAAAATTGCTCCATAAATCTTTTATATAGGTAAAAGATAAAAACAAATAAATTGTAAGGGAAGGCAAAAGTCGGGCGTTGCCGACACCTACCCTATAAGTACAAGGTGGAAGCTATATCTAATTCTGAACCAATTTTGGTGGACCTTGGCGGATTTTTTCAGATGGGTTATTAAACAATCCTTATCAAATTTCAAACTGTAATTATTACGATTGATAAATGACAACATTATTGCAAATTACCCAAAAACGGACGAACATAAATATGGGAGTTATGTCCTAATCTGAACCGATTTTGACCAAACTTCGTAGATATTGTTCAATTAATGCGCTTGCATTGACCATAAAAGTAAAAATCGGTCGATATATATATATATATATATATATATATATATATATATATATATATATATATATATATATATATATATATATATATATATATATGACAGCTATATCTATGAAATTCGCCAGTATTGTCGATAGTCATTAGAAAATCTTTCCTGCCGATTTTCTAGAGAATCGGTTAACAAATAAGCAGGAAAGCATTGTACAAGTCTTGGGAAGATTGGTGAATAAATGCGATTGCAGTGGCTCTAGGAGTGAAAATCGGGCGAAATATATATATATATGAGAGCTATATCAAAATCTGAACCGACTTCTATGAAATTCACCGATAAAGTCTAGAGTCATAAGAAAATCCTACCTGCCAAATTTCGAGAGCATCCGTTAACAAATGACAAATGGGAGCTATATCTGAATCTCAACTGATTTTTTCCAATTTCAACAGGCTTCGTTTCTAGGACAAAAAGCATGCCTGGACCAAATTTGAAGACGATCAGATGAAAACTGTGACTTGTAGCTTGTACACAAATTAACAGGGACAGACAGACAGACGGACAATGCTAAATCAAATCAGAAAGTGACTCAGAGCCGATCGGTATACTTATCAATGGGTCTAGTTCTCTTTCTACTGGGCGTTACAAACAAATACACTAAGTTATAATAACACACATTAATGTTGCAGGGTATAAATACGTCGTGGGTAGACAGAAAGGTTTTTAATATTTTATGCCATCAATATGACACATAATATTTTATTATATTGCTATGAAATGAATTAATAAAAATAAAATAAAATAAAAACTAAAATAAAATGAAATAAATTAAAATAAAATAAAATAAAATAAAATAAAATAAAATAAAACAAAATAAAATAAAATAAAATAAAATAAAATAAAATAAAATAAAATAAAATAAAATAAAATAAAATAAAATAAAATAAAATAAAATAAAATAAAATAAAATAAAATAAAATAAAATAAAATAAAATAAAATAAAATAAAATAAAATAAAATAAAATAAAATAAAATAAAATAAAATAAAATAAAATAAAATAAAATAAAATAAAATAAAATAAAATAAAATAAAATAAAATATAATAAAATAAAATAAAATAAAATAAAATAAAATTAAATAAAATAAAATAAAATAAAATAAAAGGCAAACAAAGAATAATGAATAAGAACTGTTATGCTATTGGAGCTTGTATCAAGTTGCTTAAAGCTGAACATTGTAGAAGTCATTGTTCGGATAAGAATTGCGCCTTGTTGGGGCTCAAGAAGCAAAATCGGGAGATCGGTTTATATGAGAGTTGCATCAAACTTCAGACCATATTGGACAAGTATATTGAAGGTTATGGAAGAAGCAGTTGTACAAAATTTCAGCCAAATTGGGTGAGAATTGCGCACTCTAGCGGCCCAAGAAGTCAAGATCCAAAATTGGGTTATATGGCAGCTATATCAAGTTATGAACCGTACTTAGCACAGTTGTTGAAAGTGATACCACAACACTACGTGCAAAATTTCAGTCAAATCGGACTAGAATTGCCCTCTCTAGATCCTCAAGAAGTCGAGACCCAAGATCGGTTTATATGGCAGCTATACCAGGTTATGAACCGAATGGAACCATACTTAGCACAGTTGTTGGAAGTGATACCAAAACACCAGGTGCAAGAGTACATCCAAATCGGATAAGAATTGCGAGCTCTAGTGGCTCAAGAAGTCAAGATCCAAGATCGGTTAATATGACAGCTACACCAGATTTTGAACCAATTTGAATCTTACTTAGCACAGTTGTTGGAAGTGCTACCAAAACACTACGTGCAAAATTTCAGTTAAATCGGACGAAAATTGCGCCCTTTAGAGGCTCAAGAAGTCAAGACCCAAGATCGGTTTATATGGCAGCTATATCAAAACATGGACCGATTTAAACCATACTTAGCGTAGTTGTTGAAAGTCATAGCGAAACGCGTCGTGCAAAGTTTCATTCCAATCGAATAAGAATTGCGTCCTCTAGGGGCTAAAGAATTTAAGACCCAAGATCGGTTTATATGGCAGCTATATCAAAACATGGACCGATTTGGCCCATTTACAATACCAACCGACCTACACTAATAAAAAGTATTTGTGCAAAATTTCAAGCGGCTAGCTTTACTCCTTCGAAAGTTAGCGTGCTTTCGACAGACAGACGGACGGACGGACGGACATGGCTAGATCGACTTAAAATGACATGACGATCAAGAATATATATACTATATGGGGTCTTAGATGCATATTTCGAGGTGACGAAATTAGTATACCCCCATCCTATGGTGGAGGGCATAAAAATAGCATTAACTACTGAAGCCATCAGCAAACCAAAATATATATTTCAAAAACAAATTTTACAGATTTTTTTGAATATTTGTTTTTGAGACATTAAAATTTGTATTTAATTTTTTTATCATTTAACTTTTGCAAATTCACTATGAATTAGGCTATTGAAGAATTGAAGTCCAACAATGTCAACGATTATGCAGTAGACATTACATTATCTATCACATGTTTGTTATTACCACACTTCCAACAGATATATGTATATATATTGTATATCTGCCATTTACGCGATGAACCCATATTTTAACATATACACACATACATATGTACATTAAAATTCATATGTATAGTTGTGTATAGAACGTTATCTTTGATTTGATTAATAACCTGATAGACATTGAATACATTTTGCCAGTCAAAATTAGATTTATTGACATTTGCATTTAACATTGATTATTTACACGCCACGTAATGTTCCATTCGGTTTTTGCCTCTCTCTCTCCAACACCACACATTCTCGTATGAAATAGAAAAGAAAATTTAATTTTATTAAATAAACATAGTCTGCCCAGGGAATTACTGCAATGTGTCGAGCGATTTGTTTAAATAAAATTGTTATAATATTAGTTTTGGTGGAGCTTAGGGAAAAAAAGTTGTGAAAGAATATGGATATGTTGACCAAAAAGACCAAGTCCATTAATATCATATAAATAAAATTCAATTTGTGTTTGTTTGCTTGTCGGTTTGTTTGTTTGTTTCGTATAGACTCAAAAATGGCTGAACCGATTACCTTTTGAAATTTTCACAGCTTGTGTAGGTTGGTCTGGAAGGAAACATAGGCTCTATAATTATTTGATATCGGGAGGGGGCGGACCCTCCCCTTTACCCCTAAAGTACTACCCAAAAATAAAAGTTGACCGATCGGGGCAATATGATATTCCAATGAAAGGTATTCAAGAGTAGAGTACGACTTTCATAATAAAAGTTGGGTCCAATTACCTGGTGCCCGCCCCAGCCCCAAAATCCCTTAAAATAGGTTTATTTGACGATCATGACAATATGGGACTTAAATGAAGACAAATCGGTAGAAGATTGCAAAAATGGTCAGGAAGTTGGAATAGGCTTAATAATTTGTTGAAATCGGAAGGGGGCGGACCCTTCCGTTACCCCAAAAATACCACCCAAAATCAAAAATGGACTGATAAGGACAATATGGGTATCAAATGCAAAGTATGCATTCAAATTCATGTCGAAGTATAGGGGGTCACCCCACGCCCACAAAATCGCCCAAATTGGGCACATTAGCCAATCACATATATGTGGGACTCGGTTTGTTTGTTCCGTGTAGACTGAAATACGGAAGAACCGATTTTTTCGAACTTTTTGCATATTGTGTAGGTTGGTCTGGAAGGAAACATAGGCAATATAATTTGTCGGTATCGGAAGGGGGACGGACCATCCCCCTTATGCCAAAAACACAACCCAAATTCAAAAGTGGACCGATCGGAACAATATAGGTATCAAATGAAAGGTATTGGAGATTAGAATACGAATATTGTATTAAGTACCCATCGGGCCGCCCAAACCCCAAAACTCCCCCAAACAGACATATTGGACTTTAATTTCAATATGGGGGTCAAATGAAAGGTATTTGGGAGTAGATTTCGAATCTGGCATAAAAAATTAGATCAAAGTATTGGGAGTCACGTCATCCCTCAAAAAAACAATTAGACCCACTATGACTTTATGATACTTGGCTGAACCGATTTTCTTAAAATGTTCATATATTGTGTAAATTTTTCTGGAAGGAAACATAGGCTATATAATTTTTAGATATCGGGTGGAGGCGGACCCTCTCCCTTACCCCAAAAAATGCCACTCATATCCGAAGGTGATACGATGGGCACAATAAGGGTATCAAATGAAAGGTATTGAAGACCAGAAAACGAATATGGTATTAAAATTTGGGTCGAAGTACCCAGCGGGCCCTCCACCTAACCCCGAAATTCCTCTAAACAGATATATTCGAAGTTCATGTCAATATGGGTTTCAAATGAAAAGTATTAGGCAGAATATTACAAATAAAAACAGTAGGTCCAAGTAATAAAACAGTAGGTCCAAGTAATGGGAGGTCGCCCAAAAAAATAAAATAAAATAAAATAAAATAAAATAAAATAAAATAAAATAAAATAAAATAAAATAAAATAAAATAAAATAAAATAAAATAAAATAAAATAAAATAAAATAAAATAAAATAAAATAAAATAAAATAAAATAAAATAAAATATAATAAAATAAAATAAAATAAAATAAAATAAAATTAAATAAAATAAAATAAAATAAAATAAAAGGCAAACAAAGAATAATGAATAAGAACTGTTATGCTATTGGAGCTTGTATCAAGTTGCTTAAAGCTGAACATTGTAGAAGTCATTGTTCGGATAAGAATTGCGCCTTGTTGGGGCTCAAGAAGCAAAATCGGGAGATCGGTTTATATGAGAGTTGCATCAAACTTCAGACCATATTGGACAAGTATATTGAAGGTTATGGAAGAAGCAGTTGTACAAAATTTCAGCCAAATTGGGTGAGAATTGCGCACTCTAGCGGCCCAAGAAGTCAAGATCCAAAATTGGGTTATATGGCAGCTATATCAAGTTATGAACCGTACTTAGCACAGTTGTTGAAAGTGATACCACAACACTACGTGCAAAATTTCAGTCAAATCGGACTAGAATTGCCCTCTCTAGATCCTCAAGAAGTCGAGACCCAAGATCGGTTTATATGGCAGCTATACCAGGTTATGAACCGAATGGAACCATACTTAGCACAGTTGTTGGAAGTGATACCAAAACACCAGGTGCAAGAGTACATCCAAATCGGATAAGAATTGCGAGCTCTAGTGGCTCAAGAAGTCAAGATCCAAGATCGGTTAATATGACAGCTACACCAGATTTTGAACCAATTTGAATCTTACTTAGCACAGTTGTTGGAAGTGCTACCAAAACACTACGTGCAAAATTTCAGTTAAATCGGACGAAAATTGCGCCCTTTAGAGGCTCAAGAAGTCAAGACCCAAGATCGGTTTATATGGCAGCTATATCAAAACATGGACCGATTTAAACCATACTTAGCGTAGTTGTTGAAAGTCATAGCGAAACGCGTCGTGCAAAGTTTCATTCCAATCGAATAAGAATTGCGTCCTCTAGGGGCTAAAGAATTTAAGACCCAAGATCGGTTTATATGGCAGCTATATCAAAACATGGACCGATTTGGCCCATTTACAATACCAACCGACCTACACTAATAAAAAGTATTTGTGCAAAATTTCAAGCGGCTAGCTTTACTCCTTCGAAAGTTAGCGTGCTTTCGACAGACAGACGGACGGACGGACGGACATGGCTAGATCGACTTAAAATGACATGACGATCAAGAATATATATACTATATGGGGTCTTAGATGCATATTTCGAGGTGACGAAATTAGTATACCCCCATCCTATGGTGGAGGGCATAAAAATAGCATTAACTACTGAAGCCATCAGCAAACCAAAATATATATTTCAAAAACAAATTTTACAGATTTTTTTGAATATTTGTTTTTGAGACATTAAAATTTGTATTTAATTTTTTTATCATTTAACTTTTGCAAATTCACTATGAATTAGGCTATTGAAGAATTGAAGTCCAACAATGTCAACGATTATGCAGTAGACATTACATTATCTATCACATGTTTGTTATTACCACACTTCCAACAGATATATGTATATATATTGTATATCTGCCATTTACGCGATGAACCCATATTTTAACATATACACACATACATATGTACATTAAAATTCATATGTATAGTTGTGTATAGAACGTTATCTTTGATTTGATTAATAACCTGATAGACATTGAATACATTTTGCCAGTCAAAATTAGATTTATTGACATTTGCATTTAACATTGATTATTTACACGCCACGTAATGTTCCATTCGGTTTTTGCCTCTCTCTCTCCAACACCACACATTCTCGTATGAAATAGAAAAGAAAATTTAATTTTATTAAATAAACATAGTCTGCCCAGGGAATTACTGCAATGTGTCGAGCGATTTGTTTAAATAAAATTGTTATAATATTAGTTTTGGTGGAGCTTAGGGAAAAAAAGTTGTGAAAGAATATGGATATGTTGACCAAAAAGACCAAGTCCATTAATATCATATAAATAAAATTCAATTTGTGTTTGTTTGCTTGTCGGTTTGTTTGTTTGTTTCGTATAGACTCAAAAATGGCTGAACCGATTACCTTTTGAAATTTTCACAGCTTGTGTAGGTTGGTCTGGAAGGAAACATAGGCTCTATAATTATTTGATATCGGGAGGGGGCGGACCCTCCCCTTTACCCCTAAAGTACTACCCAAAAATAAAAGTTGACCGATCGGGGCAATATGATATTCCAATGAAAGGTATTCAAGAGTAGAGTACGACTTTCATAATAAAAGTTGGGTCCAATTACCTGGTGCCCGCCCCAGCCCCAAAATCCCTTAAAATAGGTTTATTTGACGATCATGACAATATGGGACTTAAATGAAGACAAATCGGTAGAAGATTGCAAAAATGGTCAGGAAGTTGGAATAGGCTTAATAATTTGTTGAAATCGGAAGGGGGCGGACCCTTCCGTTACCCCAAAAATACCACCCAAAATCAAAAATGGACTGATAAGGACAATATGGGTATCAAATGCAAAGTATGCATTCAAATTCATGTCGAAGTATAGGGGGTCACCCCACGCCCACAAAATCGCCCAAATTGGGCACATTAGCCAATCACATATATGTGGGACTCGGTTTGTTTGTTCCGTGTAGACTGAAATACGGAAGAACCGATTTTTTCGAACTTTTTGCATATTGTGTAGGTTGGTCTGGAAGGAAACATAGGCAATATAATTTGTCGGTATCGGAAGGGGGACGGACCATCCCCCTTATGCCAAAAACACAACCCAAATTCAAAAGTGGACCGATCGGAACAATATAGGTATCAAATGAAAGGTATTGGAGATTAGAATACGAATATTGTATTAAGTACCCATCGGGCCGCCCAAACCCCAAAACTCCCCCAAACAGACATATTGGACTTTAATTTCAATATGGGGGTCAAATGAAAGGTATTTGGGAGTAGATTTCGAATCTGGCATAAAAAATTAGATCAAAGTATTGGGAGTCACGTCATCCCTCAAAAAAACAATTAGACCCACTATGACTTTATGATACTTGGCTGAACCGATTTTCTTAAAATGTTCATATATTGTGTAAATTTTTCTGGAAGGAAACATAGGCTATATAATTTTTAGATATCGGGTGGAGGCGGACCCTCTCCCTTACCCCAAAAAATGCCACTCATATCCGAAGGTGATACGATGGGCACAATAAGGGTATCAAATGAAAGGTATTGAAGACCAGAAAACGAATATGGTATTAAAATTTGGGTCGAAGTACCCAGCGGGCCCTCCACCTAACCCCGAAATTCCTCTAAACAGATATATTCGAAGTTCATGTCAATATGGGTTTCAAATGAAAAGTATTAGGCAGAATATTACAAATAAAAACAGTAGGTCCAAGTAATAAAACAGTAGGTCCAAGTAATGGGAGGTCGCCCACCCCCAAATAGCACCAAATGGGCATATTAGCCGACCATGGCTATATGGGACTTAAATGAAAGGTATTTGGAAGTAGATTACGAATATAACATTAAAATTTGAGTTCAAGTCTAGGTGGCGCTTTTCCTCCTAAAGATACGTCAAATGGGTTATTTGACCCATTATGACAATATGGGGCTCAAATGAAAGGTATTTGAGATTTGAAAACGAATTTGATATCCAATTTTGGATATCTTTATTCCGTTGGGAATAAAGAACGAATTTCATATCTATTTTCAGTGCAAAGTGCCGGTGTCCGCCTCAGCCTCAAAACACCCTTCAAACGGTTCATAATTACCGAACATGGCAATTTGGGGCTCAAATTAAAGGGATTTGGAAGTGCAGCACGAATTTGATATCAATATTTGAGCCGAAATATCTGAGGTGTCATCCCTCCCCTAAAAAGCACTTCTTATTAACCTAATTTTTAAAAACACCAGGAACCGAGCATGGGCAAACTTCTCACATATCAATGAGTGCTTTCCGATTCAAGTTTAAACTCAATGATGAGGACCGTTTTTTTACATATGAGTCCAAACGGCGTCCCGCAGTGCGACACCTCTTTGGGGAAAATTTTTTAAATGACCCAGCATGGCATTGTACCTCGCAAATGTCGTCAACCACTGTTTTGTTCGATGTTCTCGCCACCCTAAAAAGATATTAGAGAGTAAAATAAGGCGCAGGGCCCGGTTCGTCTAGTAGGAAATATTTTTGAATTAGAAAAAACAAAATCGTCAAAATGTGTTAACATTCATGACATATTATGTTGTTATTCATTATTAAAAAAACTCCAAAAAATAATAATTTGATATTGGCCATGAAAATCATTGAATTGAATTTTTTTAATTGATTAAACTCCCAATTTTAATAATTATTAAAACATTTTAGTAGCTAATTGTTAATATGTATGTATTAACCAACATTTTCTAAACCTTCGCCATGAAGGTAATATGAAATTAAATTACAATATGATTAGGTTTCCATTTTGAATGTTTCATCTATCCACAGCACGTACATATTTGGATGTCCGCCTCCATAATGTCTGGATGTCAATATTTTTAATTATATGTGGAATGGAGGAAAAATACGATGTTTTTTTAAACGAATCTTAATTGAATGTAGATGTACTTGTATGTCACGCTTATTAGCTTATTTCCTGCTGTTTTTTATGCCATGAACATGCCATACTCAATTTGATACACAAAAACTTTAGGGTATGCAATTTCTATGCTTGTTCCAAATGCATTTTTAATGTTACCAAAAAATTATTAAAATTGATTATCTCTTTCTACCAAGAATATTCTTTGAGGAAAAAGGGCAAAAAGTTTTCACATTTCAATAACTCAGCAAAATAAGCAAAACAACGTCGAGAAAAGGATGAAATAAACTTGTTTTATTTGCATTTTGAAAGATATTGACTCTAACAACCCGCAAGAATCACGTAAGAGATTATAGAACAACAGTGGTCACAAACAAAAATAAAAGAAGCTTTCTTCTTAAAATGAATTGTCTTTGGAAGCAAAGGTCTTTCAAAGGCTAATTCAAGGTTTATACAAATGACGCCCCCCCCTCCCCCCCCCTCAACACTTGGCCCCACATTTAGATTTCAGATTCCTCTAGGAACTTGGTCCCACATTTGGATATCAGCTTCGTATTCTATTCGCAAATACCTTTCATTTAAGCTCCACATTGACATGGTCGGTAAATATGCCCGATTTAGAAGTGTTTTGGGTATTGGGGTGGTCCCCAATCACTAAGCCCAGAAAATATATCAGCAACGTGCTCTCTCATATATCCATATGTCATTTATTTGAGCCCCATATTGCCATTGGCCTCAAAATTGGATATCAAAATCGTTTTATAATCTCATTTAAACTCCTTATTGGTTTGGGGTATTGGCCCTAAGAACTATAAATATTTAGTTCCACTCTCTTTAAGACCCAAATTGTATTGGTGAGCAAATACGTCCTATTTAGTGTTAGTTATGGTGGTGGGAAGTCCTCTAGACAGTTGGTCCCTAATGTTGATATCAGATACGTGATCTACTCCCAAATACCTTTAATTTGAGCCACATATTTCCATAGTCGGCAAACATGACAGGCTTGGGGGTGTTTTGGGGGATGGGCGGCCACTCAGTGAGTTGGCCTTGAAAATATATATCGGATTCGTGTTCTACTCTAAAAACCCTCTTATTTGAGCCTCATATTGCAATAGTCAGAAAATACTTACTATTTGGGTGATGTTGTGGGGGTGGTGGTGGCCCCATAGACACTTTTTCCGAATATTGATATCAAATTCGTGCTTTACTCCTAAACACCTTTCATTTGAGGCCCATATTGCTATGGTCGTAAATTTGTCCCCTTTGGGGGATGTTTTTAGTGAGAGGCGGCCCGCCAAACACTTGGTCCCACATTTGGATATCAGATTCGTATTCTACTCGCAAATACCTTTCATTTGAGTCCCATATTGGCATGGTCGGTAAATATGTCCGATATAGGGGTGTTTTGGGGCTTGGGTGGTCCCCCTAGCACTTGGTCCGACAATTGGATATCAGATACGTTTTCTTATCTTAAATACCTTTCAGTTGAGTCCCATATTGTTGTGATTGTTTTAAATATATGTTTTGTAGGTTTTAGGGTGGGGCGGTCCCCCTAGGTACCCCATCCGAAATTTGGATACCAAATTTTTATTTTTAGGGTACTATACGAGAGCACACAAAATTTCGCTTAAAACGCACGACCCATCTCCGAGATCTGTCGTTTTTGAAAATAAGGGTAAGGGGGAGGGTCCGCTCCCCCTTCAGATATCAAAAAATGTAGTACCCTATTTTCACCACGGGGTCATTATGCACCATCTGTGAAAATTTCAAGAAAATTGGTTCAGCCGTTTCTGAGTCTATAAGAAACACACAAACATATAAACAAACAAACAAATCTGCAAACAAACACAACTTGATTTTTACATATATAAGATTTATGGGTTGCCCAAAAAGTAATTGCGGATTTTTCATATAGTTGGCGTTGACAAATTTTTTCACAGCTTGTGACTCTGTAATTGCATTCTTTCTTCTGTCAGTTATCAGCTGTTACTTTTAGCTTGCTTTAGAAAAAAAGTGTAAAAACTAGTTAAATATATGGTATATCCTTCCAGTTGGATATTTTTAGATCTTTAGCTAATTGATTGCAAGTATGGCGTGCGTTTCGTGGAATTCAAGCCTTCAATTGCCAAATGATCTCAGATGTTGTACCAGCATTTGGCAACGCTACCAATATCATTTTAATGATTTATAGTGCGATACACAAACATTTTGTTCACTTTGAGGTTTTTGAGTTCGCCAACAATAGCTGATTGTGATTGTCCAGCCAAATATAACCTAATCACTCTATTACGCTCTAACTCTTTGACTAATCTTTTTTAAATAAACTCGGAAGCAAATGGTTTTTGGTGGCTTGTAAACTTCATAATGAGCTACTAATAAAACAAATATCATGTAGATATAATTTGGTAACCCTACGTGTTAGCTACCATATATTTTAGAACTATTCAAAAAAATCCCTAAAAAAATACTTCTACAAAAGAATTTTTTTCTTAAAATGTTGAAAATTGGGCGCCTTTACATATAATTTAACTAATCTTCGAAGCTTTGACACACTTTTTTGAAGTTTGTGGCATCACAGTGTGCTTAAATTGATTTCCGAGTACGCTTATTCGTGGTGGTATGTCCATTCAATCTTATCTAACCCAAAATATGACTGTCGAATTTAAATGAGGAACTGATTTTATCAAAAACAATTTTACAAAAAAAAAGGGTTTTCAATTTTTTTTTACCAATATGAAACATAGAAAATACTTTTTTTTTAATTTAATAAATTTGAGAATTAGCTATTTTAAATATTTCTAAGCCCATAAGTATTTGATTTACTGTATTTTAAAATAATTTTTTCTATATACGTTTTTATTTGTGTGTATACTTAATTAAGCACTTCCTCATTGTATAGCCGACTTATAATCGATAACAAGTGTCTCTATTTGATTGTCGCGACCATGAGGATCCTTTTGATATCAAACACAATAATCTTATCTGAAGGGTGATAACTTTATGAGTGAACTATTTTATCAGTAAAATACCATATCAATAGATGAAATGCAAAAGGAAGCAACATTATTTGAAATAAAAGGGGAAAGACAAAAAATATAATAAAACCAGTAAGGAAAGGCTAAAGTTGGGCGTAGCCGACTGTAAAATACCCTAAACCTACCGTACAATTATAAACTCGGGCGAAAGACCCATAAAAGCCACATTTATTATCCGATTTTGCTGAAATTTGGGAAAGTGAACTGTGTTAGGCCCTTCAACATCCTTCTTCAATTTGGCTCAGATCGGTCCAGATTTGAATATAGCTGCCATATAGACCGATCTCTCGATTTAAATTTTTGGGCCCATAACAGGCGCATTTAGTGTCCGATGTCGCCGAAATTTGGGACAGTGAGTTGTGTTGGAACCTTCGATATTCTTCTTCAATTTGCCTGAGATCGGTCCGGATTTGAATATAGCTCCATATAGACCGTTCTTTCAACAAGGTTTTGGTCCCATAAAAGGCGCATTTATAGTCTAATGTCGCCGGAATTCGGGACAGTGAGTTAAGTTAGGCCCCTTCGACACCATTCTGCAATATGGCAGAGATCGGTCCAGATTTGGATATAGATGTCATATAGGCCAATCTCTCGATTTAAGGATTTGGACCCATAAAAGGCGTATTTATTTTCCGATTTCGCTGAAATTTCGGACAGTGAGTTAAACTAGGCCGTCGACATCTTTCTGCACTATGGCACAGATCGGTTTAGATTTGGATATAGCCGCCATAAAGAGCGATCTCTCGATTTAAGGTTTTGGACCCATAAAAGGCGCATTTATTGTCCGATGTCGCCGAAATTTAAGACAGTGAGTTGTGTAAGGCCACTCGATTTCCATCTTCAATTTGGTCCCGATCGGTCCAGATTTGGATATAGCTGCCATATAGACCGATCTGTCGATTTAAGGTTTTGGGCTCATAAAAGGCGCATTTATTGACCGATTTTGTCAAAATTTGGGACAGTGAGTTGTGTTAGGCTCTTCGATATCTTTTTGCAATTTGGTCCAGATCGGTCCAGATTTGCATATATCTGCCATATAGACCGATCTCTCGATTTAAACTGTTGCCCCCATTAAAGGCACATTTATAATCCGATTTCGCTGAAATTTGACACAGTGATTTATGTTAGGCTTTTCGACGTCCGTATCGTATATGGTTCAGATCGGTTTATATTTGGATTAGCTACCAAAAACCCAATATTTGTTCTACAAAATTTAACAGAGGCTTGTAAAGGGTGATTTTTTTGAGGTTAGGATTTTCATGCATTAGTATTTGACAGATAACTTGGGATTTCAGACATGGTGTCAAAGAGAAAGATGCTCAGTATGCTTTGACATTTCATCATGAATAGACTTACTAACGAGCAACGCTTGCAAATCATTGAATTTTATTACCAAAATCAGTGTTCGGTTCGAAATGTGTTCATTCACCGTAACGTTGCGTCCAACAGCATCTTTGAAAAAATACGGTCCAATGATTCCACCAGCGTACAAACCACACCAAACAGTGCATTTTTCGGGATGCATGGGCAGTTCTTGAACGGCTTCTGGTTGCTCTTCACTCCAAATGCGGCAATTTTGCTTATTTACGTAGCCATTCAACCAGAAATAAGCCTCATCGCTGAACAAAATTTGTCAAAATTTCGAACCGAACACTGATTTTGGTAATAAAATTCAATGATTTGCAAGCGTTGCTCGTTAGTAAGTCTATTCATGATGAAATGTCAAAGCATACTGAGCATCTTTCTCTTTGACACCATGTCTGAAATCCCACGTGATCTGTCAAATACTAATGCATGAAAATCCTAACCTCAAAAAAATCACCCTTTATATCCGAGGTGGTGGGTATCCAAAGTTCGGCCCGGCCGAACTTTATGCCTTTTTACTTATTTTCGAACAGATCGTTTGAAAATGTTGGTTACTAAGGCCATATAAGTGCAAATCTAGCGATTATATAAACGAGCTATCTCTAAATCTGAACCGATTGTGGTGAAATCTTGCACAAATGTTAAGATCAGCAACAAAACTATTCGTGCAAATTTTGTGCAGATCGGTTGAAAATTGTTGTTACTACGGCCATATAAGTGCAAATCGGGCGATACATGTATATGGGAGGTATATCCAAATCTGAACCGATATTAATGAAATCTGCAGATATGCTAAAATCAGTAACAAAACAATCCGTGCCAAATTTTGTGGTGATCGGTTGAAAATTTTAGTTGTTACGGCCATTTAAGTGAAAATCAGGTGATACATCTATATGGAAGCTATATCTAAATCTGATTCGATTTCTACCACATTCAATAGCGTTCGTTCTTTGGGCCAAAAAATTGATATGTGCAAAATTTCGTGTCGATTGGACAACAAATACGACCTGTACCTAGATTACAAGAATACATAGACTCACAGACGGACAGACGGACATGGCTAAATCGAATCAGAAAGTGATCCTGAGTCGATCGGTATACTTATCAATGGGTCTAGCTCGTCTCCTTCTTAACGTTGCAAAAAAATGCACAAACTTATAATACCCTGTACCGCAGTACTATTGTATAACTTAGTGAATTCGTTTGTAACACCCAGAAGGAAGAGAGATAGACCAATTGATAAGTATACCAATCGACTCAGAATCACTCTTTGATTCGATTTAGCTATGTCCGTCTGCCCATGTTAATTTGTGTGAAGGTCGCAATTTTTTTTCGATCGTCTTCAATTTTGGGACAAGCATTTTCTTGGACCTTGAGACGAAGCCTATTGAAATTGAAAAAAAATTGGTTCATATATGGATGTAGCTCCCATACATATGTTCGTCCGATTTGGACTAAAATTGCATTTATATCGTCATTTGTAAACCGATTCTCACGAAATTTTGCACGAGGTGTTTTCTTTTCTCGACACTATTGCTGAATTTCATAGGAATCGGTTCAGATTTGGATACTGCTCCCATATATATGTTCCTCCGATTTGGGCTGAAATTGAAATTATATCGTCATTTGTAAACCAGTACTCGCGAAATTTTGCACGTGGAATTCTCCTATAGGTCAGATTTAGATATAGCTTACATGTTTTTGTTGGTCCGATTTGAACTAGTATTGCAATAATTTGGTCATTTGTTAACCGATTCACTAGAAAATTGGCACAAAGGATTCCCTTATGACTCCCGATATTGTTATTGAACTTAAAAGAAATCGCTTCGGATTAACATATAGCTCCCATATATATGCATCTCTCGATGTTCACTTTTAAGGCTTTTGCTAACCAATTTATCAATCGATCTTCCCAAAAATTTGCACAACGATTTACTCTATGGTACGGATTTTGATCGTTCTTCAAATCAAATTTAAGCAAATTTTAAGTTCGACGACTAAGCCTGCATATCCAAAGTGGTGTAGGGCATCAAAATGCCGGCTTTAACCTGTCCTTATTTGTTTTTTCTTTTTCCATTGCCTTTTAATTTGTTATGTTAACTTCTTTTGCTTTTCAGCAGCTATTACATACATTGTTGGTTGTTAAATTTTTTTTTGTTTATTCGATTAAGCCAAATAATATTTACGTGCACTGTGTTTATTCTGCTGATATAAGTGTAAACGTATTAATATTAATTGCTATTTAATAACTTAATGATTGACATGAAGTATAGCCAATATTTTTGGGGGGACGACAGGTCATTCCAGGTGACCAAAAAAAAAGAAAAGATACGCGTGTCAACGAAAGTGACATATGAAAGCTCTGGGATTTGTTGCATCAGATGTTTGTAAAGGTTTGTTGCACCCAACCCTTACGAATGATTTTATTTGTAGATAATATTTAATTGAAGAGGTATTCCAAAATCCTTTCATACATTCATGATGTAATAATAAGATGAAGTTATCAATGCCCTTTTCTATAATGATTAATTTGATTATTAAATAATAAAAGTTGTGGTATTTGTATACCAAATTAACTTAAATACCACAAAACCTCCAACCATGAAGGTTTTCTTTTTATACAAAAGGTTATTAATTTAATCATTCCATGATAGATTGCCTGAATTGTTTTTACGTTTTTTTTTTTGCTCTTATTCATATTTTCCCAACAAACCATGATGAGTCATGTGTTGTTCTTCAGCGAAAGTTCATAAGATAAAGAAGGCATTGTTCAAGTGTGGCAAATATATGGCTCAAGAGTCCATAATAAAGTGTTTTTAAATTTAGAATTTTTATAAGATGTATTCTACATATTATCAACAAAGCGTAGATGAATATAATCAGCAATGAATATTGAGGGAATTGCCTATGTAGTTAGATTAGGGTGGTTTACAACTGTTTTGTAATAATGTCATTATTGTAGCTTTGAATAGTTTTAAGAGGTCACTTTACCTTATTGTTGAAGTAAAAGCTTCAATTCAAACCTCCCCTCTGTACCTTAATGGTAGGTTCATTGCAAATTTACTTCACCAATGTTTACAATGTTAGTCAGATGATAACTCTAGGATTCGAATACAAGTGTTCGTCGTCATAGGCGGACATTCCATTCTATGTGTTATGGTATATTTTGAGTTTTTACAAACAGAGTCATATGATTCAGTAGCTCCTAAGTGAAAGTTATAAAGCTGAACGACGTGGTTCAAATCCTGGCGAGAATATCTAAAAAAAATTTGCAATAGTACTTGTAAGACATTCTGATATTCAGTCGTGTAAAACTTCTCTACACAGAGGTGTTGACCAGCGGCACGCCGTCTTAGCTATAAAAAAAGGGGTTCTCTATCATTGAACTAAGGCAGCCCTCATTGATATGGGAAATGTCTTACCCTTTACTTTAATGGAATGTTTTGTTTGACAAAAATTATTCTGTAAAATAAAATGTTGAACAAAATAAGAAAAAGAAAATAAAATTTTAACGAAATATTGGGCTCAAGCATATTGGGGGCAGGCCCAAGCCCAAAACCGGCCCAAGAAGACATATTGGAATATCATGCTGATATGGGCCTCATATGATAAATATTCGTTAGTTAATTACGAGTATGACATTAAAAATGGGAATTAGATATTAAGGGGCCGCGCTACTTCCCTAAACTCCTTCCAAAATGGAAATATAAGCCGATCATTCCCATCGAAAAAAAAAAATAAGTAAAAATTTTAACAAAACATTCTAAAACAAGTAAGAGCGTGCTAAGTTCGGCCGGGCCGAAGCTTATATACCCTCCACCGTTGATCGCATTTGTCGAGTTCTATGCGCTGTATCTCTTTTTAGACAAACAAAGAATATTGAATAAGAACTGTTATGCTATTGGAGCTATATCAAGTTATAGTTCGATTCGGACCATAAATAAATGCTGAACATTGTAGAAGTCATTGTGTAATATTTCAGTTCATTCGGATAAGAAATGCGCCTTGTAGGAGCTCAAACAAAATCGGGAGATAGGTTTATATGGGAGCTATTGATCGATTCAGACCACATTAGACACGTATGTTGAAGGTTATGAGAGAAACCGTTGTACAAAATTTCTGCCAAATCGGATGAGAATTGCGCCCTCTAGAGGTTCAAGAAGTCAAGATCCCAGATCGGTTTATATGGCAGCTATATCAGGTTCTATACCGATTTACGCCATACTTAGCACAGTTATTGGAAGTCATAAACAAAGCACCTCATGTAAAATTTCAGCCAAATCGGATGAGAATTGCGCCCTCTAGAGGCTCAAGAAGTCAAGATCCAAGGTCGGTTTATATGACATCTATACCAGATTATGAACTGATTTGAATCATATTTAGTGATACCAAAACACCATGTGCAAAATTTCAATTAAATCGGACGAGAATTGCGCCCTCTAGAGGCTCAAAAAGTCAAGACCCAAGATCGGTTTATATGGCAGCTATATCAAAACATGGACCGATTTAAACCATACTTTGCGTAGATGATGGAAGTACTGCCAAAATACAACATGCAAAATTTCAATAAATCGGACGAGAATTGCGCCCTCTAGAGGCTCAAGAAGTCAAGACCCAAGATCGGTTTATATGCCAGCTATATCAAAACATGGACCGATTTGGCCCATTTACAGTACCAACCGACCCACACTAATAAAAAGTATTTGTGCAAAACTTCAAACGGCTAACTTTACTCCTTCGAAAGTTAGCGTTCTTTCGACAGACAGATGGACGGACATGGCTAGATCGACTTGAAATGACATGCTGATCAAGAATATATATACTTTATGGGGTCTTAGACGCATATTTCGAGGTGTTACAAACAGAATGACGAAATTAGTATGCCCCCATCCTATGGTGGAGGGTATAAAAACCAAAGTTTTCAAAATATTGGGTTGCCCAAAAAGTAATTGCGGATTTTTTAAAAGAAAGTAAATGCATTTTTAAAAAAACTTAGAATGAACTTTAATCAAATATACTTTTTTTACACTTTTTTTCTAAAGCAAGCTAAAAGTAACAGCTGATAACTGACAGAAGAAAGAATGCAATTACAGAGTCACAAGCTGTGAAAAAAATTTGTCAACGCCGACTATATGCAAAATCCGCGATTACTTTTTGGGCAACCCAATATATAAAATTTTATCAATTTTTTTGCAAATGGATAATGTTGGTGGCCGTAGCCAAAAACTATGACGATTCGTTCAATGTCATGTGCGGACCCTCACATAAGAGATGCCGACGTGAGTGATTTTTCACACGCAATAATGAATCTGTGTTTGTTTGTAAGTTTGCTTGTTCCGTATAGACTCTAAAATGGCTGAACAGATTTTCTAGAAACTTTCACAGATTGTGTAAATTGGTGTGGAAGGAGCAATGGGCTATATAATCTTTTGATATTGGAAGCTGGGCGGACCCTCCCCTTTATCACAACAACACCGTAAAAAATCTAAAGGGGACCGAACGAGACAATATGAGACTTAAATGAAAAGTATTCGGGAGAACATTACGAATGCGATATTAAAATTTGGGTTTAAATACCCAGAGGGCCACCCTGAGCCCATAACCAGCCTAAAAGTACCGCCCGATTTCAAAAGTGGACCAATCGGGATAACATGGGACTTAAATGGAAGATATTCGGGAGCACAGTACGAATGCGATTTTAAACATTGGTTTCAAGCACCTAGATGGGAGCCCCAAAACTACATCTAAAACTCAAAAGTAGACCGATCAGAACAATATGGGACTCAAATAAAAGGTATTCAGGAGTAGAGAACGAATGTAAAATTGAAAATTGTGTTGAAGCATATAGGGGCCGGCCCAAGCCAAAAATCGTCTCAAATAGGCATATTGAAAAATCATGCTAGTATGAGTCTCATATTAAAAATATTCGTTAGTTATGTTAATTATGAGTTGGGGGGGACCGTTTTTACTATTCCTGTTGTTTGTTTCTCATAGTAGTTGTCATAGTTTTCCGGGGGCGGGTTACTGGCTCAGCGCCCCAACCACATGGGTTTTGTAGGATTGCACATGTATCCCTCGTTGTGGCGAGCCGCTTGCTCCAAGATCCGACGCTCGCTCCCAGCCAATAACTCGCCTTGTCATCTCGCACTCAGTATTTAATTGAGAGCCAGTGTCATCTGGGAGGCGCAGAGGTTAGCATGTCCGCCAATGACGTTGAACGCCTGGGTTCGAATACTGGTGATAACATCAGCAAAAAATTTTCAACGGTGGTTTCCCCTCCTAATGCTGGCAATATTTGTGAGGTACTATGCCATGTAAAACTTCTGTCCAAATAGGTGTCGCAATGCGGCACGCCGTTCGAACTCGGCTATAAAAAGGAGGCCCCTTATCATTGAACTTTAACTTTAATCGGATTGCACTCATTGATATTTGAGAAGTTTGCTCCTGTTCCTTAGTGGAATGTTCATGGGCAAAATTTGCATTTGTTGTTGTTTTGTCAGTGCCACCTGACTCCTCACTGAGACTCTCCTCTCGAAAATCGTTGACTTCCCGACTTTTGCAGCAACTCCGCATAAAAACTGAGATTTCCACCATCCGTAACCTGTGAACGCGCCTGGTAGCTTTCAGCTTAGCTTCCAGTGGTAACGATGGACACCACAAAAGTCGGAGCTAAAAGTTCCAGCCTGTGTAGTGCTCATAGTTATCCCGTGTCGGCATGGGAAAAGTAACATATATAGCATTTGAAATAGCAGTAAGAAATGTTTGGTAATACAGCAGCCCTATGTTTGCTGAAACAGCAGTAATGTTCTTTCCCATTTTCATCAGACAAAAATTGCTGTTGTAGCAAACATTTTACTGTTTTGAATAACAAACTTGGTTGAGGGTACTAGGGAGTATATTACGAACATGAAATCAAATGTGTATCAGAGTATCTAAGTGGCGCTCTACCCTTAAAATCAAGGGGACCTGCCCTTACCCTTGTTCCTAAAGTTGCCAGAAATCAGACATGGATCTTTAGATTCAAGCGAAATTTAGTTCGTTCTCTTATTATGACCTAAAAACAAAAATATGAAATCCAAATTTGGGTTGGGGTACCCTCACCCCCAATCCGATCAGCACAGTATGGGACCCAAATGAAAGGTAATTTAGAGAAGAAAACGAATCTGGTATTCACTGTTGAAGCCAAGGATTTTTGGGGGCCACCCCAACTCCAAAACACCCCCCAAACGCGACCTATTTAACGACTATGGCAATATTGGGTTAAAACACAATGTAATTAAGAGTAGATCATGAATCCAATATCGAAAGTATGTGGCTTTCGAGAGATGAACGGCGTAAAATGTCATGACGCTTAAGAATGTACATATATAACTTATGGGTTCTTGGAGGCCACCGTAGCGCAGAGGTTATCATGTCCGCCTATGACGCTAAACGCCTGGATTCAAATCCTAGTGAGAACATCAGAAAAAAATATTGAACGGTGCTTTTCCCCTCCTAATGCTGGCGACATACCATTTAAAAAATGGAAAGACAGCGATGTAAAAACTTCGCCCCAAAGACGTGCCGCACTGCGGAACGCTATTCGGATTCGGCTATAAAAGGGAGGGCCCTTATCATTGAGCTTAAAAACTTCAATCGGACAACACTCATTGATATATCAGAAGTGAGCCTCTGTTCCTTGCCATCAGGCTCACTTAGACGTTTTCGTCCATTGTGATACCACAGGAACAGGCGAAGGAAGGTGGATTCTAGTTCCTACTCTTGAACTATGCAGATCGTTAAATCAAAAAAGTTCTCAAATAAATGAAAGACTAAATTGGAACTCCTTCTGACGCCAGTGCAGGACACACACACACACCAGATGTTCTATAGTCTCCTTTTCCACGACGTCCTCTTAGCTTCTGCAGAAGTCGTTACTTGCAAGCTTCAGTCTGTCACCAAGTTTTCCGATCAGACAGTGGCCTGTCATAACGAACACAATGGCAGCACAATGCAGCCACCATGTTTTCCGATCAGGCGGTGGCCTGTCATGACGAACACAATGGCTGAGACGTTCTAGCCAGCGACAGAAAAGCGGTAGACCATTTCAAGTTTAGATTCGGTCTCGTAATTTTGGAGGTTTCACAACCCCCACTTTGTAACCCTCTGTAACGAATGACAGAATGTTACAAAATGGGCATTCGAGCTTAACCCTGAATACTTAGCTTACTTGTCGTCTAAGGCATACCCACAGATTCCAGTTTCCCTGGAATCTCTGAGATAGTTCCTAGTCTCGCACTGCTCTGATCTACTATTAACTGGAATATTTCTGTTGCGCGGCACCCAGAATCGATGAATTTTAAGTCATCGCATCACAATGGTCGTAATTCTTATGTTTTTAAGTTCTTTCGTAGTTTTTACTTTTTCGATGAACAATTATTTGTTACTCGTCCAGGCGAGTAATACGCGATTCTATGATCTTCCAAGACTCATCTGTTTTACTCTTTAGCAACTCGAATATAAGACTCGAGGAAAATTCTACCACAAGATTCGTTTTGAGAACACAACACCTCATGATGGGGGAATCGTCCTCGACTCTAAGACGAGCTCGTCCGTGATCTTAACCTGCGTAGAAGATTCGCCGAAGATTGTTCGGCGATCAAAAATGTTTGCTGGGCATATGTTGTCGTGTACATACACAATAATATCCAATAGTGTGTGTTTTATTGCCCACCACTGTTTTAGACCTACGGTAACACTGGCAAATTTTCTTAGTATGTATCGTAGAGTTCGATTTTGACATTCTCTTGATGGATTTTTTTGGTCCGCACAATTTGACCCACCCTAATATGCAGGAGCTCCTATGTTATATACTACCTAGATGGACCCACTGAAAGATATATCCCCCATATAAAATAATTTTTCGATTTCCCCTTGGTACCTTTATACCTTGTCCTACTTAACTGAAAGGTGGCGCTGCTTACAGCTTGATTATAACAAAAATTTTCCTCGGCTGTATTGGTATTGGTGGAAATTTTCTATTCTACTTAATAATAAAGCATTGTTGCAAAATATAGGTCAACACAAGATTTTTATACGAGAACCTAGTTTGTTAGCATACAAATTACCGAGATTTCAATTCAAATAAGCGATTGAAGCAAAAATGCAAATATTTGAATTTAATTGAATGTTTTGTCATTGGACGATTGGCAAAATAAAAAAACCGAAATATAAACAGAAAACAAAAAACACACAAAAGAGATAAAAATCATTCAAATCTTTAATACCGAATGCCAAAGAAATGCAAATGGATAATTGTGATTGTGCACGATGGCAGGCAGCCCCATGGTGTTTGTAAAGCAAATGGGGGGAGTTTTTCTGTGTGATATACAACAAATGGACTTATTCATGGCAATCATCATCTGCACCTCATTCCCCCAGTCATGCCTTATGGCTTCACAAAAATTATCTTTTACCAGTTTGTTTTAGTATTCGCATTAAATTAATGTTTGTTTTATTTTTCCTTTTCTTTGATAGAGTTGAATTTCGCATAAAATCCACAGCCTCAAAACCGGTGAATTACCCAAATGTCGAGGATGATTTGGCCCATCCCGATGATCTTTTGGCCGCACAATTCGAGCAATTTGGCACCACACCACCCAGAACGCGGCTGAAGAATAAATCGCGCGATTGGGAAGCACGCAAGCAGCGCACACAGGCTATTACCTCAATGGGATCGTAAGTTTTCCGTTCCTCACTTTTTGTTCCAATTTCCCAAAAACGCTTCTCTCAAAAACATGTCATTATCATACAAACATTTAGCGGAGGCGTTGAATCACCGGTGGCAACCAAAAAAGGTACTCCACGAATGACACGCTCACGTGTTTTGAGACGCAACACCATGGACTGTGCGTTACTCAATGAAATGTTCGTCAATGAAGATGGTAGCGGCAATGCTGCCAAACGTACAGACAAACGAGCACAAGCGCTATTGCGTGAATCGGAACGTGAGCTAAAAAACTCATTGGCTTTATCCTCTACGGCGGCAGTGCTGAGTAGCTACAATCCCAGGGTGGCCAGCTTTCATGAAAGCTCTCACAATCTGGAGGCTTTGGATAAGTGCACACCTTTGAATACAGAAGTAACAATGCGTTATCAACAGCCCAAGGTGGTGGAGTCATGTAATCGCTATATGAGCGTCTCCTCGCGACCCATTGGATGTCGATCCTCAGCTCCTCCCCAGGCATTTCAACACAATTTTACTATGGGTTTTCAATCGACACCAGGATTTAAGCTGCGCAAAGATTTCCATGAAACCTTTGCCAATCTTATAAAATTGGGCAGTGTGGATCGCCAAGATGCCAAGGTAGGTTGATGGAGATTGTGGGTTTTTTTTTCTTAAGACTAATTTCTTTGTTTTATCCTTGGGCAGCTTTCTCACGAAGAACACACCTGGCAGACCGAGGTCAAAGATCTTATTTGGCTTGAATTACAAGCGTGGCAAGCGGATCGCACACCCGAGCAACAGGACAAGTATTTATTTACTGCCCGCAAAGATGTTCCCGATTTGCTAACCCAAATCATCAACTATAGATTCCAGCCGCGTTTTCGACGGCAAGAAAGTGTCATCAGCTTTGACAGTGGTATGGGCACGGATAGTAATGCCAGTTGTAAGTATTGTAGTACACATATCTAATACATATGCATATTTTATACATTAAATATGTACTTTAGGGTAGATCAAATTTCAAATCCACAAAGTTGTAACCAAAATCGAAATATACACCATATTCTTAGAAAATTTGCCCAAGACACTATGGGTCTAAAATCAAAATCTAACTTCCGGCTTTTAAGCATGGAGCCCGTCCGGGAGGTATATCTAAATAAATTAGATAAATTAGTTAATGACGGACTTGGCTTTTGTTGTAGCAGTGTGTTGCGTTCTATCTTTCTGTTATCTGCTTGATTCTTTTGAATGTCCAGATTCGGTAACTCTGCTACTAAGATAGGGTGCGTCCAGAGGGATCTGGATCTGAGACGATTGGGTCTGGCCGGGTAGTTAAACAGGTGACGTGTGTCATGTGGACCCTGGTCATAATAGGGACATACATCATGCATGTTAGCATCAAACCTTGCGCTGTAGGAATTGAGGCGGCTGTATCTGCCGGATCGTAATTGAGCCAGAACTACTCTGGTTTGCCGGGGAAGGTCAATTTCTTCGGGTGCAATGGGAGGCGGTCGTTCTCCAAGTACCACATTGACCCGTTAGCTATTCACCGCATTAGCTACTTTGACAGCATGAATGTTTTCTAAGCTCAATTGATACGCCGCTGGATCTATAAGTTCTCTCTTGCTGGACCTCACGCTCTAGATTCTGGTCGGTGGATACCTATCCACAAGATGATGATTTGGATGGTCTCTGCGATAACAACCCAGAAGGTATTGCCTAGACAGCATGTAATTATGTGTTTGCACTGGTAGGATCTTTGTCTCCTGATTGAAGTGGTCCACGAGAGAACTGATGAGACAGCCCGTCGCAGTTCGAAGGGCGGAGTTCTGATAGATCTGAATATTATTTCACTGCGTGTCACAGAGCTGATGGGACCATAATGGCCCTGCATAATTTCCACAGACTGACCAATTGCTTTGTACGTGGTCAATAAGGTTTCTTTTTCAGCACCCCAATTGCTGTCGGCGAGTGACTTGACGACTGTTGCATGTGAGAAGAATTTGTAAGAGCTGTTAAAGGTGACACCAAGTATTTTCGGACACTTGAGGGTCGGAATTGTCACTCCAACGATCATTACCTTCAGCTCCCTACGCACCTCATGCGTGTACATAGTGAACAATGGGGCTGAAGATTTGGTGGCAGATATCTTCAAATTTCTTGCAGCGAAATAAGACACAAGTTCGTTGAGGTAGATTTTAACCTACGCAGATATCATCAATAAGGGGCCTGATGCCGTGATATGATATGATCTCTATCCTGTCCGGAGGTGGTGGTGGTGATGGAGATATCACCCCGCCTTAGAGAACCTACCACCATGGATCGCATTTATCAAATATCAGGTGATGATTCTGGTAATACAATGTGCAAAATTATAAACAAGACTGCGTCCTCTAAGGGCTTAAGATGTGCAACCGTGAGATCGGTTTATATGGGAGCTATTTCAAGTTTTAAACCGATTCAGACCATATTTGGTACGTATGTTGAAAGTTATAGAAGAAATCGAAAGCCTAATTTCTTAGGCCCCTTGCACCGTCTTCGATCTCTCTGATCGGGCGCCAATATTATTATTCGTCCTCACAACTTGCCATTTGTCACGACTTCGACTCTGCCAGTGTTTTTTCGCTGTTTATTTAGGGACTCAGTGTGGCTTAAAACTCAGTAACTGATATCTGTAGGTTCTTTGCTCGGGTATCAATTTATTTTTTTTTTATTCATGTCTATGTTATTACGTTAGAAAAAGTGTGAGTGACAGAAGTTACCTGTTAAAATTAAAGCATATAGGTCCGCCACCTGAAAAAATCGTCTGTTCTGCATCCTAATCAATGTAATGTACTTCCTAGAATAAAGAAGACAGAATTCTTTGTGGAGATAGGAAGAAATTATCTATTATATAATTAAAAGACGGCACCCTTATAAATTCGCAAGTTCTGCAACCAAATCTTCTAGCAATACAATGCCAGACCGAGATAATATTGCCATTGACGATAGATCTAAGATACAGCAAAATCTATGTCCCTGGTCGGACGCCAATGTTATTATTCGTCCCCGCGAAGTTGCAAGTGTTATGCCTTTGCCTCTGACATTAAAGCCTCTGGTCTATTTCTACTGTCTATATTGTGAGACTCAATGTAGCAAATAATTCTGTTCTTTGCTCGGGTGCCCCTTAATTTATTTCTTCTTGCACACTCGAAAAAGTCCGTTTGGCAGAAGTTATGTATTACTAAGTTAAAGCATCAAGGTCCCCACCCAGATGAACTCGTCAATTCTGCATTCCAATGCTCAAGCAATTCAAGGGAGACATTGAATATAGGACTCAGATGCTTAAGATATTATTGGTCTAAAATCAAAATCGAGCATCCCGTTTTTAACTTCCCTTCCCGAACTTAAGAATTCTCCAACCAAGTCCTCCAACAACTCATTGTCAGACCCACAAAATAATGCCAAAAAAAGATAGAACCCAGATACTCAAAAGACCAAGGGGTCTATAATCAAAATCGAGCTTCTGGTTTTTAACAACATTAATATCTTTGCTCGGGCGCCAGTTTTATTACTCATCCCCACAACTTTCTAATTATGGTGCAGTCGACTCTGCATTAAATTGCCAGCGTAGTTCTATAGTCTATATAGTGAGACTCAGGGTAGCTAAAGATTCGGTGCCATACATCTCAATGTTCTTTGCTCGGGGGCCACTTCACTTATTTGTACTTGTATCTTTCGTCCCAAAAAGTCCGATTGGCAGAAGTTATCTATTAACAAGTTAATGCATAAAGGTCCGCAGACGAAAATGTCAATGAAGAAAGAACTCGGATACTCAAGAAACCATCAAATCAAAATCGAGCTTCCCGTTTTTAACTACATTTCTTCTTGCAGTGAAGTATTCAGAAAAATCGATGTCCCTGCTCGGGCGCCAACTTTATCATTGATCCCCGCAAATTTACAATTGGCACGGCGTCGACTGCCGACTTGTACACTGCCGGCATACCTCTATTGTCACTGAGTTTCATAGTGTAGCTAATGACTCAGCGACACATATTTTTAGTTTCTTTGCACGGGCGCCACTTAAATCCGAAGTTATAGATAAAACATAAAATTACTTCAAGCTCGTTTTTTCTAGTATTATCATGGAAATTTTTTCATTTTGTTTTCGTTTCTCTTCCACCTTTTTGCACAGCACCCCAACCCCAGAAGTTCTGTGATGGCTGTTTATCATTGTACTGCAAAGACTGCACCGATCAACAGGAAATCGCCATGAGAGAAGTGGAAGAGTTGTTAACACGTCTAGAGGCAGCTGAAGCTTTGTATCCCTCATCACAGGCAATGGGAAACTTTCATCCCATCTATAAAAGTGAATCCTTTGTGGGGCGTATAAAAACCATGTGCCTGTGGTACAACATAACAAAACAGGCCCGTTTGAAACTAGTCATATTGGGGAAGATTTTGGCACGTCTTCAAGGAGAGAAATTCTCATGGCCCGTTCAGACCTCTTACACAGCGACAGAGTCGAGTAGTGGAAATTCGTCAGTGTCTGGTATGGATAATGATGATTCGGGCATGCACTCCATAGATTCGACTAGGTCATCACATCGAAAACTATCAACGGCAAATAATTGTCCCATGCCAAAGGTTCAATTCCTGTTAAATGATGTGGCTCATATGCCGGGCGATACCACAAGCAGTAATGAGTAAGAATTTGTTGTGAAAACGATTTGAAAAAACAACTAAATTTTAATTTTAATATTCTAGTTCCTCTTCCACGGAAATCAGCCAAATATCGGACACCATGACCACCATAGGTGGCCACACCTTTCGCAAAAATTCCATACACGACATCAACATATTCAGTGTTGAACCATTGCGCAATGGCAGCGGCACCAATCCCGAACAATCATCGACATTGTATCGGAAATTTATCGAGAATGTTTTAAAATCTCGAGGATTAGCCAAGTCCTTGGCCTTTCTGCACAAACTCCATCATGTGGTGATGTGTAAGGCCCAGATTTCCTTGGAGAAACCCGGAACCGAAGACTACGACTTTGAGACTGAAAAAATCGAGGAAGATTGTCCTCGTCTGGAACCCGAAATTAGCCAGGAACAAATCGAGGAATTGCGTCGTTATGGCTACTGGAGTGAGGAGTACAAATCCATAAATTTGCCCACATACATTCCGATTTTTGTATTTCTAAGTGGAGTGCCCTTGCAGTTCATGCATGAGTTTTTGCGCATGCGCTTGGAGACAAGGCCACCCAAGCCGAATCCCTTGAGCCTGGAGCAACTAATGAAAGAGTTGCGCGAAGGCCTAACATTGGCCTTGACCCATCGCGAACGTTATCAGCGTCACATAACCACAGCCCTGGTGGAGAATGAGGAAGAGCTGGAACGTTACACCAGTATTCTTAACCAATATGATGCGACTGTGCGTAAAGTATTTGAATTGTATTTGGATTACATCGACCAATTGGTATTGATTGCCTGTCCAGAGAATAATCACAAGTCAGCCTTGGAGAAGGAGTGGATGTTCACCAAGCTGGTATCGCCCATGATAACCGGCATGCATACCCTGGCGGCAAAGAAGTTCTGTGCCATCATTAGGAATCTCTTGAATGGCATATCAGAGCGTTTGGTCAGTCGTTCGGAGGAGTTGGATATCCAAATAGATGGTACGGCAGCACAGAATCTCGAAACCGAATTGAAATGGCAGGTGTTGACCATATGTCGCGAGACTCAATCGCTTTTTACCGTGGAACGAGAGAGTTCCGTGAAGGTGCTATTTTTTGCCAAAACATTTTGCCGCGATGTAGAATCGCCTGATTTCCATCGGGAACATTATGAGAATTATGTTGATTCCAGTGGAGTGCAATGTGATTTTGTTTGTGAAGAGGCCAAGGATTCGTTTAAACTACTGAAGCGTGATGTCTTGGATGTAAGAAACAAGCTCACCAAAATCATTGAAAGAGTGCAGGAGAGATGTTCACCAGTGCATGTCATGGATTTGGATGTAAGTATACATCAATTTTTTTTTGGGCTTTGATGAATCGCATTTGTCAACTTCTTTGAATTAATTTTTCAAATATATATGAGCTATATAAGTTATTGAGCAATATGGGCCGTACTAGTCATGCCATAAAAGTCATAGAAAAATATCACCTCTAAAATTTCAGGCAAGAGGCTCAGAAAGTCAAATTGGGAGATCGGTTTATATGGCAGCTATGTCAGGATATGGACTGATTTAGACCGTAGTTCACACAGTTGTTGGAAGTCATATCAAAACGATGTGTGCAAAATTTTAGCCAAATCGGATGAGAATTGCGCCCTCTAGAAGTTCAAGAAGTCTAATCGGGAGATCGGTTTATATGGTGGCTATATCAGGTTATAGACACATTTAGATCATACTTGGCACAGTTGTTGGAAGTCACACCAAAACGACACATGCAATATTTCAACCAAAATAGATAACAATTACGCCCTCTAGAGGCTCAAGAAATTTTTTCAGGAGATCGGTTTATATGGCAGTTGTATCAGGTTGTGAAGTAACTTAGACCATACTTGACACAGTTGTTGGAAAACGATATGTGCAAAATTTCAGCCAACTCGGATGAGAATTGCGCCCTCTAGCAGTTCAAGAAGTCTTATCGGGAGATCTGTTTATATGGCGGCTATATCAGATTATATACAGATTTAGATCATACTTGGCACAGTTGTTGGAAGTCATACCAAAACGACATATGCAATATTTAAACCAAATTGGAAAACAATTACGTCCTCTGGATGCTCAAGAAGTCTCATCGGGAGATCGTTTTATATGGCAGATATATCGGAATATAGACTGATTTAGACCGTACTTGACACCGTTGTTGGAAGTCCTACCAAAACCATATGTGCAAAGTTTCGACCAACTCGGATGAGAATCTAGAAGCTCAAAAAGTCAAAACCCAAGATGGGTTTATATGGCAGCTATATCAAAAGATGGACCGATTTGGCCCATTTTCAATCCCTACACTACACTTGTGCAAAATTTCAAGCGCCTAGCTTTACTCCTCCGAAAGTAAGAGTTCTTTCGCAAACAGACGGACGGACTTAAAATGTCATGACGATCAAGAATATATATAATTTGTGCGTCTTAGACACCTATTTCGAGGTGTTACAAACGCTATGACGAAATTAGTATATCCCCATCTTACGGTGGAGGGTATAAAAATTAAATTGTTGCGCTTTGTTTGTCTGTTTCGTATAGACTCAAAAAAAGCTACACTAATTTTCATGAAATTTATACAGATGGTAGTTTGAGCCCCCGGTGAAAATAGGGATCTTCATTTTTTGATAGTTGGAGTGAAGCGAACACTCCCCCTTACCACAATTTTCAAAAACGACAAATCTCGGAGATTAGTGCATCGATTTAAGCGAAATTTTGTTGGTATAAAATTTTGTGGTCGAATAACCTGGGGGGACGCCCCATCCCAAAACCCACCCCAACGGACATGTTTACCGATTGGGACAATATGGGTATCATATGAAAGGTATTTAAGAGCAGAGCACGAATTTGGCGTAAAAATGTGACATTAAGTGTTGGGGGGTCTCCCCCCACCAAAAACACCACCCAAAAGGACACCTTTGCCGCTTTGGGCAATATGTGTATCAAATGAAAGGTATTTAGAAGTAGAGTACAAATCTGAAATAAAACTTTATTCCTTGGTGTATGAGGCGCCACCCCACCCCCAAAAACCCCCGCCAGGACATATTTACCGATTAGGACAATATGGGTTTCCAAAGAAAGGTTTTTGAGAGTTAAATACGAATATGGTAAAATTGGACCGATCGGGACAATATGGTATTCAAATGAAATATATTAGGGAGAAGAGTATGAATATGATATTTAAAATGGGGTTCAAGTACATAGCAAGCCGCCCAAGCCTAAAACCACCCCAGAAGTACTGTCAAAAATCAAAGTGGACCGATCGGGACAATATGGGACTCTAATCAAAGGTTTTGTGGAGTAGAATACGAATATGGTGTCAAAATTTGGTTTCAAGTACCAAAGAGGACCGCCCAAAATAAAAAGTGGACCGATCGGGACAATATAGGACCTCAATGAAAGGTATTCAAGAGTAGAGTATTAATATGATATTAAAAATTGGATCCAAGTATCTTGGGAGCCGTCCGAGGCCCAAAATAAAAGTGGACCACAAAATTTAATTCTTACAAAAATTCAAATAAAACAAAAAATTTTAAAATAATTCAAAAATTTCTTGTGTAAAATTTTTAAAACATTCCATTTCTTCCTTTCAGGAACAAGATCGCCAGGCTGTCCTTTCACGCACACGTGAAATTCTCCATCAAGGCTATAAATTTGGCTTTGAGTACCACAAGGATGTTATTCGACTCTTCGAACATCGCATAATGGCCAATAAAAATGAAGGCTGTGAAGTGAATTTGGCCTTGGGCATAGTGACCTTTGCCAAAATGTGGATGCAATTTGTCACAGAACGTTGTGAACGTGGTCGTGGCATGCGTCCTCGTTGGGCCTCACAAGGTTTGGAATTCCTCATATTGGCCTGTGATCCTCAGATAACACGGCACTTGGATGAGGCCCAGTTTGATGATTTAAAATCGAAAATGGATCGTTGTATATCGCATGTAATTGGTATTACCTCGGAACCCGAGAAGGTAGCTAGAAAGAAGGCATCTCCCAGAACTCGCAAGGGATCATCACCTGCCACCAGCAGATCGCGTACTCCCACCCGTGCACCCATGTCAGCGGGTATAGTGGTGAACAATACCGCCTCGTCACAATCGCCACAGTTCAATAAATTTCTACATCCACAATTTAGTCACAGAGAAGAGCTATTGAGCCGTACGGAGTCTTTGGAATCCACAGATTCCACAGTGGATCTTACCAATAAAATGGGTGAGCTGCGTTTAATTGTACCGGCGCTCAATGATAAAGCAGCCAACCAGACACACAGTGCGTCGAATTCCAATCAAAATATTGCCAATGCCTCAACAGATGCCTCCTTGGACTTGAGGCAAATACGCATTCGAGATGCGGTGAATCGTCTGGACCTGGATCTGGATGAGAGATTGCGAGAGCGCAATCTCATTGGTCACATTAAAGCTTTGAATTCCTGCGATAAAGTTCAAATCCGTGCACGTAGTGTTCATTTCCGTTGGCATCGTGGCATTAAAATTGGCCAAGGCCGTTTTGGCAAGGTGTATACGGCGGTTAATAACAACACCGGCGAATTAATGGCCATGAAGGAGATTGCCATACATCCCGGTGAGACGAGAGTATTGAAAAATGTCGCTGAGGAGTTGAAAATCCTTGAAGGTATTAAACATGAGAATTTGGTGCGTTACTATGGCATTGAGGTGCATCGTGAGGAGTTGCTTATATTCATGGAATTGTGCTCCGAGGGAACTCTGGAGTCGTTGGTTGAATTAACCGGTGGCTTGCCCGAAGGCTTGACACGCCGTTTTACATCGCAGCTGCTGTCCGGAGTGGCAGAGCTACACAAACACGGCATCGTGCATAGAGACATAAAGACTGCAAATATATTTTTGGTTGCCGGTGGTAATAGTCTCAAATTGGGTGATTTCGGTTCGGCTGTGAAGATACAGGCACATACCACAGTTCCTGGAGAACTGCAGGGTTATGTGGGAACACAAGGTAAGTGGAGCGATGATGAGAAGGAATTTATAACATAAAAATATTGTAACGGACTTCAAGGGACATATGTGGCTATGAGAACCACCAAGACTAGGGCGCTGGAGATGTTTTGGACTTTAAGGCTAAAGATAGATGGTTAAAGTGTGCGGTAGCACTCGCGTGTAAAAGACTTAGCACAAGGGCTGAATGGTTTGAAGGTATGAAGTTGTGCAACCAACTATCATCGATAGGGATCAAAAACACGATAACAATTACCAACTGGCTGCTGCCCAAATGCTTCGAATGTAGGAGAGCAAAATGTTTTTAAGTAGAAGGACCATCACGGAATGCGTCAACTGATATACAAGGCATGTAAGCGGTGCGCAGGACTTGGCAGGGCACGGACGGACTAATCATGCAAAGACTTTAAAGACTTTGTTTTTAACTGCTAGCGATCCAGAACTGTAATGAAGGACCTTGATCAGGTCATGTAAAGAACTGGTTGATCGATCGCTCTGGTTCGAGAACCGTATGTCATGTAGGATTACCGATTTTTTCATATTTATTTTTTTCAAAGTTTGTTGTTTATATAAAATTTTGCGGCACATCGATTATTATTAAAAACTTTGGTATTGGGATGATTTTTGCCAAAATTTATATAAAATATGGCGGCTATATTTAGTTATAGCTGCCATATAGACCGCTCTTCAGCTTTAGGGTCTAAAGACCCTTAAAGACGCATTTATTATCCAATTTCTCTGTATGAATGTATCAAGACACCCGACATCTGTCGAATACGGCTCAGATCGGGCTATATTTAGATGTAGCAACCATCATTGGCGAATTAAGTCCAGCTATTTGGGAAGGAATAAAACCCTAAGAATAGCAATAAAACAATGAAATTTTCTGAGTGGTTAAATCTTTTCTGGAGTGTGCTTAGCCCTTTCTACGCTTATGGCTACATTTAGAGCGATCTTCAGCTTTAGCATCTAAAGACCATATAAACCGCATTTATTATCCGAATTCCCTGAAATTTGGGACAGTGAGTTGTCTTATGCCACTCGACATCCTTCTTTCAATTTTCATATCGGTTCAGATTTGGGTATAGCTTCCATATGAGCGAACTCTCAATTTAAGGATTTGGGCCCATAAATGGTGCATTTATTGTCCGATTTCGCTGAATCTAGGACAGTGAGTTGTGTAAGGCCCTTCTAAATTTTGTTTTTCAATTTGGTTCAGATTGGTCCAGATTTGCATATAGCTGCGATACATATCGATCTTCCGATATAAGGTCTTGGACCCATAAATGGCGCATTTATTGCCCGATTTTGCTGAAATTTGGGACCGTGAGTTGTGTTAAACCCGACATCCTTTTTATACCCAACACCATAGGATGGGGCTATACTAATCTAGTCATTCCGTTTGCAAAACCTCGAAATATTCGTCTTATACTTCATAAAGTAGTGCATATATATGCTTCATCGTCTCGATGTTCTGAGTCGATCAAACCATGTCCGTCCTACCGTCCGTCCGTCCGCCTGTCGAAATCACGATTGCGGTCAAACGCGTAAAGCTAGCCACTTGAAATTTCGCACGGGGATTGCAAATGGGCCATATCGGTTTAGATTTGGATATAGTTCCCATATAAACCGATTTTTCGATTTAACTTCTTGAGTCACTGGCAGCCGCAATTTTTGTCCGATTTGGCTGAAATTTTGCATGAAATGTTTTATAATGACTTCCAACAACCGTGACAAGTACTGTCCAAATCGGTCTATAACCTGATAAAGCTCTCATATGAACCGATCTCTCGATTTGACATCTTTAGCCCCTGGAAGTTGCAAATTTTCGTCCGATTTAGCTAAAATTGAGCACATTGTGTTCTGTTATGCATCCGGCAACTGTGCCAAGTACGGTCCAAATTGGTCTATATCCTTGTTCGGTCCCTAGAAGTTTTAATTTTTGCTGGTTTGATAGAGGTTTGGTATGTAGAATGAAAGTATGCCGATCAACTAAATTTATTTTGTATAAAAAACCCTTAGATCAAATTTTTCATATGAAAGTTGTACCCTATTTCGAAATACCTTTCATTTGATACCCATTGTGTCCCAATCGATAAGTATGTATGTCCGTTTAGAGGTTTTTGGGGGGTGGGGTAGCCCCCAGACATCAGGGGCTGCATTAAATATCAGATCCGTATTATACTTCCAAATACCTCTCATTTCATCGGAACAACATGGGTCTCATGCATAAGCGTGGAAAGGCCTCTGGGTGGTGGGCTTAGCACTCCCGGAAAAGTTTTAGCCCCACCCAGAATTTTTAAAATTCCATAGGTTTTATAATATTATATTATTATTTTATTGCGGTTCAAAGGGCTTTAACCTCCAGAAAGCTGGGTTGGCTTCGCTTACGGTCACATGTTGTCCCGATCGGTTACAATGGGATTTTACGGCGGTTTTTTTGGTTTTTGCGTTTGGGGCAAAATTATTATATCAAATTCCTACTCTACTCTTTAATACCTTTCATTTGATACCCATATTGTCCCAATCGGTACACATGTCCGTTTGGGTTGGTATTGGGTTGGGGCGCCCCCCCTGGTTAGTTAACTCCAAAGCTGTACAGCAATGTTTGTATTTTTGAACTTCCATAAGGGGACACACAAAATTTCGCTTAAACCGGTGCACCGATCTTTTAAATCTGGTGTTTTAGAAAATTGTGGTAAAGGGGAGAGTCCGCCCCCTTACTAATTTAAAATTGAATTTTTATAAATTTTTTGTTATTTATATATTTTTAACTAATTTTCTTCTTTTTTTCCTATATTCTAGCTTACATGGCTCCAGAAGTTTTTACGAAAACCAATAGCGATGGTCATGGCAGAGCCGCTGATATTTGGTCAGTGGGTTGTGTAGTTGTGGAAATGGCTTCAGGAAAGGTATTAAATTTGCTTTAATTTTTTTTAATTGTGCAGGATTGATAAATTATAATTTTTCTCTTTGTTTTTTAGCGACCTTGGGCCCAATTCGATTCCAATTTCCAAATTATGTTTAAAGTTGGTATGGGCGAAAAGCCTGAAGCCCCAGAAACGTTGTCACAAGAAGGTCATGATTTTATTGATCAATGTTTGCAACATGATCCCAAGGATCGTATGACAGCATTGGAGCTGATGCAGCAAAATTTCTGTAAAGTAAGTATGAATGGATAGGCAAGAGAAGATAATAAAAAAAATGATTTTTTTTAGAAAAATTGCACAAAAGTTGACTTGCATCAAATTCTTATTAAAATAAATATTTGTTTTTTTTTTTTAAATTAGATTTAGTAAAACTTTTTATTAAAATTCGAGTTATTTAAGATATTTTGACATAATTAAATTTCTAACAATTATTATTTTTTTATAACCACCACCCAAGGATGGGGGTATATTCATTATGTCATTCGAAATATCCATTTTCAACCATATAAAGTAAAGCGCAGAATGTCCGCCTATGAGGCAGAACACCTGATTTCGAATCCTGGCAAGAACATTAGAAAAAATTTTCAGCGGTAGTTATCCCCTCCTAATGCTGGCGACATTTGGGGGTACCGTACTGTATTTGGTATGGCAGCCATGTAAAAACTTCTTCCCAAAGAGTTGTCGCACTCGGACTCGGCTATGAAAAATAGGTCCCTTATCATTGAGCTTAAAAACTTGAATCGAACGCACTCATTGATTTGTGAGACGTTTGCCCTTGTTCCTTAATGGAATTTTCATGTGCAAATTTGCATTTTTGACCCCATAAGGTATATAAAAATCTTGATCGTCCTAAAAATCTAAGACAATCGAGCCATGTCCGTCTGTCTGTTGAAATCACGCTACAGTCCTTAAAAATAGAGATATTGAGCTGAAACTTTACACAAATTTTTTTTCTTGTCCATAGGCAGAAGATGAGCTACATTGGACTATGTCTTGATATAGCTGCCATATAGACCGATCTCTTGATTTAAGGCCTTGGGCCCATAAAAGACGCATATATTATCCGATTTCGCCGAAATTTCGCGCAGTGAGTTGTGTTAGGCTCTTCGACATTTTTCTGCAATTTGGCCCAGATTGGTCAAGATTTGAATATAGCTGCCATATAGACCGATCTCTTAATTTAAGGTGTTGGCCCATAAAAGGTGCATATATTATCCGATTTCGCCGAAATTTGGGACAGTGAGTTGTGTTGGGCCCTTCGACACCCTTCTTTAATTTGGCTCAGATCGGTTCACATTTGGATATAGCTGACTGATCTCTCGATTTAAGGTTTCGGGCCCATAAAAGACGTATTTTTGATCCGATTTCGTCAAAATTTGACACAGTGACTCGATCGATCTTGTTCATCTACAGCCACATGAAAGTATGGCTACAACAACAACATTGACTTATGTAAGGCTTTCCGACATCCGTGTCGTATATGCTCCAGATTGGTCTATATGTGGATATAGCTACCAAAAAGACAAATATTTTGCTCTACAAAATTTAACAATGACTTGTACTTATTTGGCCACTTAATTTCGGTGCCGAATTTGGTCCAAATCGGACTATATTTCGATATAGCTGCTTTGGGGCCATACATTATGCATTTTTCGCCGGATTATAACGGAAGGTGGTTTACACATACACCCGAGGTGGTGGGTATCCAAAGTTTGGTCTGGCCGAACTTAACTTTTTTTTTTATATCCTCCACCATAGAATGGGGGATATTCTAATTTCGTCATTCCGTTTGTAGCACCTTGAAATATTCATCTAAGACCCCATAAAGTATATATATTCTTGATCGTCATGACATTTTAAGTCGATCTAGCCATGTCCGTCCGTCTGTCTGTCGAAAGCACGCTGTCTTGCGAAGGAGTAAAGCTAGGCGCTTGAAATTTTGCACAAATACTTCCTATTAGTGTAGGTCGGTTGGGATTGTAAATAGGCCAAATCGGTCCACGTTTTGATATAGCTACCATATAAACCGATCTTGGGTCTAGACTTCTTGAGCCTCTAGAGGGCGCAATTCTCGTCCAATTTGAGTGAAATTTTGCACATAGTGTTTTGGTATCACTTCTAACAACTGCGCTAAGTATGGTTCAAAGCGGTCCATGGTTTGATATAGCTTCCATATAAACCGATCTTGGGTCTTGACTTCTTGAACCTCTAGGGGGTGCAATTCCTATCCGACTTGGTTGAAATTTTACATGACTTGTTTCGTTATGACTTTCAACAACTGTGCTAAGTATGGCTTAAATCGGTCCATAACCTGATATAGCTGCCCTATAAGCCGATCTTGAATTTGGACTTTTTTACCCACTAGAGGGCGCTATTCCTATCCGATTTGGCTGAAATATTGCATGACGTGTTTCGTTATGACTTCCAACAACAGTTCTAAGTAGGGTTCAAATCGTTCTATAACCTGATATAGCTGCCATATAAACCGATCTGGGATCTTGACTTCTTGAGCCTCTAGACTGCGTAATTCCTATTCGATTTTGATGAAATTTTGTACAACAGCTTTTCCCATGACCCTCAACATACATGTCTAATATGGTCGTAATCGATCTTTAACCTGATACAACTCCCATATAAACCGATCTCCCGATTATGCTTCTTGAGTCCATACAAGGCGCATCCAAATGAACTGAATAATTACCCAATGACTTATACTATGGTCTTCAACATTCAATTCATTTATTGGCCGAATAGGACTATAACTTGATATATCATAAATAGCATAACTATTATTATCGATTATTCTTTCTTTGCCTAAAAAGAGATACCGCGCAAAGAACTCCATAAATGCGATTCTTGGTGGAGGGTATATAAGATTCGACCCGGCCGAACTTAGAACGATCTTACTTGTTTTTTTTTTCTAAATTATTAATTTTTTACTAATTCACAATTTTATCTTTTAAATTTTCAGTATGGCCGTGATGAAGACTTCAATACCGAACAAGGTCGTCGATCTTTCAGACGGAACATTCGGTTAAAATGAAAAATAAGATAGCAACAAATATTTCTAAATTAAAAAAGCATTTGTGAATGTTTTAAATTTTAATTATACCTCAATTAATGTTATTTAACTACAGAGAAAAAAAAACAATATTTAAAAACTATGTAAACGAAAAATTCCTATACAGCTTTGAAGGGAGGCCCTACAGCATAAACATTTTATATAAATAAAAAAGTCCCTAAAAAACCAAAATAGAAGATTGTAATAAAACTAAAAATTTATTGCTAAAGATACTATTCGATTTTTGTTAAAATGTTGTGTAAGGGTCATTACTCTGTTTTTTCTTAAGCTGTATGTACATGATTTTGATTTTTCAAAACTTATTTTCTTTGTTATTTAAACCTCATCATTATATACTTAGATTAAGTTAAAATTGTACTTTTAAAGAAATTCTTTTTTGTATTTTATGTTTTAGTCATTGAAGGAAAACAAAAGAAAAGTTTATGTAATTTAATAAACATTTAAACTTTAATTTCTATTGTTGTGGCAATATAATAGAAGCTGTGTGTGTATGTGTAATGTCTAAAGAATGCATAATTATTTGTATGCTATAATTTTGTGTTTCAAATTTTTTTTTTTTTGTAGAAAAAACTATAATCACCATTATTTTATGTATACTTTAAATGAAAAAGACAATAAACCATATATTGCTAAGAGGTGAGAAAAAATAAAAAAAAAAACTAAATACACAGGAAGTTTGTAGTTTTGTTTTTATTTATTTTTTAAGCGGAAACAGTTTGATGGAATTTGGATGTAGTGTTGAATTTGTTGGATATTCGTCTTAAATCTCTGGATGTCATAGTGGGTGGGAAAAACATAAGTCGAAAGTCGATTCACATGCGAACGTTTCGGACGAATTAAGAATTCTCTCTGTAATGCATTGTATGTTTCGATGGGCAATCGACTACAAATGGGTGAGAGGTCCTGGAAAGTTTTGTATTTATGAAAAACATCTCACAGACGAATATCGGATGAACACAAACCATTAAAGTTCCGATAGAACAGCGCCAGACAACCCACATTACGACGATGTTCGCGAGAGGCAATATAGTTGGGTACCCTACTGTTTCCAAACAACGCCATCGCTCTCCTTTGTACACAGTAGAGCTGGCAAACTATCGATAATAGCAACATTCGATATTTTTGATAGTATCGATACTATCGTTAATTTCCCATCACCCAAATTTGAAACGAAAATGAGAAGTAAAAATCCAGAGATCGAGGTTAATAAACACATTTGGAATTCATGAACAATATCATTGTACAAATTGTTAGTCTAATCGGATGAAAATTGCGCCCTCTATAGGCGCAATTGATCTTAAAGGATCATTGTCATTGTCATTATTATACTCTCCACCGTAGGATGGGGGTATACTAATTTCGTCATTCTGTTTGTAACACCTCGAAATATGCGTCTAAGACCCCATAAAGTGTGTATATTCTTGATCGTCGTGACATTTTAAGTCGAACTAGCCATGTCCGTCCGTCCGTATGTCTGTCGAAAGCACGCTAACATTTGAAGGAGTAGAGCCAGCCGCTTGAAATTTTGCACAAATACTTCTTATTAGTGTAGGTCGGTTGGGATGGTAAATGGGCCAAATCGGTCCATGTTTTGATATATCTGCTATATAAACCGATCTGGGGTCTTGACTTCTTGAGCCTCTAGAGGGCGCAATTCTCGTCCGATATCACTTTCAACAACTGTGCTAAGTATGGTTCAAATCGGTCAATAATCTGATATAGCTGCCATATAAATTCTCGCAATTCTCGTCCGATATCACTTTCAACAAATGTGCTAAGTATGGTTCAAATCGGTCAATAACCTGATATAGCTGCCATATAAACCGATCTTGGGTTTTGGGTATTGACTTCTTGAGCCTCTAGAGGGCGCAATTCTCGTCCGATTTGGCTGAAATTTTACACGAGGTGTTTTATTATGACTTTCAACAACTGTGCTGAGTACGGTTCAAATCGGTCCATAACCTGATATAGCTGCCATATAAACCGTTCTTGGGTCTTGACTTCTGGAGCCTCTAGAGAGCCCAATTTCATCCGATTTGGCACAAATTTTGTACAACGGCTCCTCCCATGGCCTTCAACATACGTGTGCAATATGGTCAGAATCGATCTATAGCTTGATACAGCTCCCATATAAACCGATCTCTCGATTTCCCTTCTTGAGCCTCGAATCAGACTATAACTTGTTTTTATTTAGTTTTGTAAAATATTTGACTATTGCGGCAAAGTAGAAGGGCAAAAGTCGGGCGGTGCCGACTGTATAATACCTTACACCTATGCTATAACTACAATGTGGGAGCTATATCCATTTTTGAACCAATTTTGATGGACCTCCGCGAGCAAATATGTTCAAATTGTAATAACTACGGTTGACGAATGACAACATCATTGCAAATTACACAAAATCTGACGACCATATATATGGGAGCTATAGCTAATTCTGAACCGATTTTTTTCAATTTTAATAGACTTCGTCTCTAAGCCAGAAAACACGTCCATCGGATGAAAATTGCGACCTGTAGTTTGTACACAAATAAACGGACAGACAGACAGACATAGCTAAATCGAATCAGAAAGTGATTTTGAGTCGATCGGTATGCTTATCAATGGGTCTATCTCTCTTCCTTTTGGGTGTTACAAACTAATTCACTAAGTTGCAATACCACAGTAGTGCTGTAGGGTATAAATATCAATCGATATTCAGTCAAAAAATTAAATATCGATAGTGCCATCGATATTTTGCCAGCTCTAGTACACAGTCCAGTAGCTCCAAGGATGATTTTGAAGCTCCAATCCATGCATGTGAGTTGAATACTTCAATTTCGGCCTTATGAAAGTAATATAGATGTTAAAAAGATCAGAAGAAGTGATTTAATTTTTGCACCGTTTAAGAAGCCTAAGCACTTGAATGCTTCTTTTGAAACTTCGTATACATATTTAGCCCAAAGGACATCACTTTGTAACTTCATGCCAACATAAAACGTTTGTGACTGCTCAACATCTGTACCGTTGGTAAAAAATGACGATCGTAGTGGATCGGCGAATCGTTTGAGTGATAACAAACAGTACTGGGTGTTCCGTGCATTAAACCATGCCATACCCTATCAATTGCCTTGGAGATATCCAGAACCACAACCTTAGAGTCTTAAGGCAATCAAAGAGTCAGAGTCACAAAAGATCGCTAGCGGCGAAAGTAAACAATTAAGAGCGTGCTAAGTTTGGCTGAGCCGATCTTATATACCCTCCACCATGGATGACATTTGTCGAGTTCTTTGCGCGGTGTCTCTTTTTTAGGCAAATAAAGAATAATGCTATATATCAAGTGATATTCCGATTCGGACCATTGATGAATTGAATGCTAAAGAATGTAGTAGAAGTCATTGGATAATATTTCAGCCCATTCGGATAAGAATTGCGCCTTGTAGGGACTCAAGAAGCATAATCAGGAGATCGATTTATATGGGAGCTGTATCAAGCTATAGATCGATTCAGACCATATTGGACACGTATATTGAAGGTCACGGGAAAAGCCGTTATACAAAATTTCAAAATTTCAGACAAATCGGACGAGAATTGTGCCCTCTAGAGGCTCAAGAAGTCAAGACTCAAGATGGGTTTATATGGAAGCTATATCAAAACATGGCCCGATTTGGCCCATTTACAATTCCAACCGACCTACACTAATAACAGGTATTTGTGCCAAATTTCAAGCGCCTAGCTTTACTCCTTCGAAAGTTAGCGTGCTTTTGACAGGCAGACGGTGATAGTGTTTTGTTATGACTTCCATGCGCCCTCTAAAAGCTGAAGAAGTCAAGACCCCAGATCGGTTTATATGGCAGTTATATCAGGTTGTGAACCGATCTGAATCATACTTAGCATAGTTGTTAGAAGTGATACCAAAACACCAGGTGCAAAATTTCAGTCAAATCGGACGAAAATTTCGCCTTCTAGATGTTCAAAAAGTCAAGACTTTAGATTGGGTTATATGGCAGCTATATCAAAACATGGGCCGATTTGGCCCGTTTACAATCCTAACCGACCTACACTAATAAAAGGTATTTGTGCAAAATTTCAAGCGCCTAGCTTTACTCCTTCGAAAGTTAGCGTGCTTTCGACGGAAAGACGGACGAACGGACATTGCTAGATAGACTTAAAATGACATGACGATCAAGTATATATATATACTTTATGGGGTCTTAGACGCATATTTCGAGATGTTACAAAGAGAATGACGAAATTAGTATACCTCCATCCTAAGGTGGAGGGTATAATAAGAGACGCAGAGTCTGAGGGATGACCCACCACCAAAGGATGGGGGTATTCTAATCCAGTCATTCTGTTTGTAACACCTCGGAATATAGACCTAAGAACCTACAAAGTATTGTATATATATTCTTGATCGTCTCAACATTCTCAATGGATTTAGCCATGCTCATCCGTGTGTGTTTTGAAATCACGATAGCGTTCGAACGAGTAGAGCTAGCCGTTTGAAATCTGACACAGGAATTCAATATTGATATAGGTGGTTGGCGATTGGAAATGGACCATATCGGTTCAGATTTGGATATACCTCCCAAATAAACCAATCTCCCGATTTGATTTCTTGAGCCCCTGGGTGCCGCAATTTTTGTGCAATTTGGCTGAAATTTTGCACCTGGGAGCCGCAATTTTTGTCCGATTTGGCTGAAATTTTGTACATAGTGTTCTGTTATGACTTTACAGAATTTTACTAAGTACGGTCATAATCGGTCTATAACCTGGTATAGCTCCCATATTAACCAATCTCCCGATTTGACTTCTTGAGCCCCAGGGAGCCACAATTTTTGTCCGATTTGGCTGAAATTTTGCATGTAGTGTTCTGCTATGACTTCCAATAACTGTACCAAGTACGGGCCAAATCGGTCTATAACCTGATTAGCTTCCATATAAACCGATCTCCCTATTTGACTTCTTAAACCCTTACAAGCCGCAATTTTTGTCCGATTTGACTGAAATTTTGCATGTAGTGTTCTGTTATGACTTCCAACAATTGTGCCAAAATTGCGTCTTCCAGGGACTCAAGAAGTCAAATCGGGTGATCGGTTTATATGGGGTCCAAATCGGTCTATAACCTGATATAGCTCCCATGCCGTAATTTTTGTCCGATTTGGCTAAAATTTTGTAAGTAGTGTTATTTTGTGACTTCCAACAACTGTGTCAAGTACAGTTCAAATCGGTAAATAACCCGATTTAGCTCCCATATAAACCGATCTCCCGATTTAACTTCTTGAGCCCTTGGTAGCCGCAATTTTTGACCGATTTGGCTAAAAATTTGCACGTAGTGTTTTATTATGACTTCCAACAACTGTGTCAAGAACGGTCCAAATCGGTTCATAAACTGATATAGCACCCATATAAACCGATCTCCCGATTTGATTTCTTGAACCCTTACAAGCCACAATTTTTGTCCGATTTGGCTGAGATTTTGGATGCGATGTTTTCTTACCACTTCCTACAACTGCGCCAGTTACGGCCAAAATCAGTCTATAACCTGATATAGCTCCCATGTAATCCGGTCTCTCGATCATGCTTGTTCGGTTCCTAGAAGCTTTAATTTTTGCTGAATTGACAGGTTTTTGGTATGTACAATAGAGTAAAATTATGCCCTACAACTTAATTTATTTTGTAGAAATTTTTAGCAGAATCCATGGTGGTGGATTCCCAAGATTCGTCACCGGGCGAACTTAGCACGCTTTTACTTGTTGATTATACAATAATTTTTTGGTCAGTGGTCAGTCACTATTCAATGCCAGTGTGAACTTGCCTGCTAAACGAACTGCATTGGAATAATATCCTGACCTTTAGGACATCATATAATTTGTTATCACCTCATCCAAAAATCAGTGAAAGCAATCAAAGTCGCATTTTTTTCGGGTTCTTTTGTTCAAAGAGCGTTCTGTTAAGGTAATGCTTTGAATAATAGAAACTTTTTATTATTGTTATCGGTCGTGGATAGATAGGTACATTGAACAAACAAGGAAATGAAGCTGATACTGGTACATCATAATTAATTCAAGATTTTATTTTATTGGGAACTAAGGATAAAGTGGAGCAACAGTGCTTACTATGGGGGTGTTTGGCATAGGAGGTTCAGTTGGGGGACCAACATAACCGCCACCACCACTGGGGGGAATATTACCGGCATCTTCGGTGGGTGGAGTTGGTGCTGCAGTGGGTAAATAGGGAACAGCATTAGCGGCCAAGCAAAGCAATAAAATGCTTAGAAGGAAGTAAAGGACTAGAAGGGAATAAAAATAGTTATAAAGGATTTAAGAAATTGGCTTTAAAAGGACTATTAAAAAAAAAAATTTTGTAAATTTTTTTGCTTAAGGAATTTTAGAAATTTTTAATTCGTTTTCACTTACACTTCATTTTCTTCTGTTAATTAATTTTTCGTTCGCTTTAAGTAATCCAAAGTGTAACAATCAAATTCTTATGATGGTAAATTTTTCCCTTAACAGAGTCTTTTATAGTTTCTATTACCACATGCCTATCGCTTTATAATGAGAGATAAATAAATGAATTTAATTAAAATTTTCCAAATATTTTGTTTTATCGTTCACACTGACTTTTGGCCCACCATATTCATGTTCTAATCAGTTTGAATGAAAGACGATAATTTCATTAAAAATCCCCACCAAATACGTATTTAATGATTGTTAATGTTTTCACCCAGTCGTTTGCCAATAAATTAAAATATATATTAGATTCCTTGGAAGACTATCAAAAAAAAAAAAAAAAATAAATAAATAAATAAAATCAAATAATAAGTCAACTGTCTTCAAAACAAGAAGTTATTTTTATACCAGAAAATATTTATATGAGTCATTTTATTTTTGGAATTTGCATTTAATGTTCTAATATCCAAGGGATAGTAGCAGATGCATGTACATTACCTTATGTCCCACTGTTTATCTATACAAGTTAAAAGTTATAATAAGTGAAAACGTGCCAAGTTCGGTCGGGTCGAAGCTTGGTAACCCAACACCATAGATCGCATTTGTTGAGTTCCTTCCCGGTATCTCTTTTTAGACAAACAAAGGATAAAACAAAAGAATTGCTATGCTAATTGAATTGAATGTTGGAGACCATAGTAGAAGTCTATATGTAAAATTTCAGCCAAATCCAATAAGAATTATGCCTTTTAGGGGCTCAAAAAGTAAAATTGGGAGATCGGTTCATATGGCAGCTGTATCAGGCCAAAGATCGATTCAGACCATATCAGACACGTATGTTGGAGGTCATACAAAATTTCAGCCAATTCGGATAATAATTACACCCTCTTGAGGCTCAAAAAGTCAAGATCCCAGATCGGTTTATATGGCAGCTACTAGCTGACCCGGGCCAGCTCCATTCTTAAAATACTTCATTTCAGCCGGATGTTCTCATGATGTCTGATTTAGTTTAGTGTTTTTGGGGGAGATGTGGTCCCCCAGATACTTGGCCCTGAAAAAATATCAGCATCGTGCTCTTCTCTCAAATACCATTTATTTAAACCCCTTATTGCCATTGGCTTAAGAGGAGTTTACAGGATAAGGCGTCCCCCAAACACATGGCCCCAAAATAGGTTATCAAATTCGTTTTCTAATCTCAAATACCTATCATTTGAGCCACATATTGGCATGATCGAAAATTTTTATCCCTTTTGGGGGTGTTTTGGGAAAGGGGTGATGCCCTAAATACATGGTCCTACATTTGGATATAAAATTCGTATTCTACTCCCAAATACCTTTATTTGAGCCCCATATTGCGAGGGTCACTAAAAAATTGCTGTTTGTGGGGCATTTTGGGAAAGGAAAATTGGTCCCGAAAATAGATCAATTCTTGATCTACCCCCCAATACCTTTCATTTAAGCTCCACATATATTTATATATCATTTATTTAAAATTGGATATCAAATTCGTTTTCTAATCTCATTTAAACTCCTGATTGCAAAAGTCAGCAAATATGTCCGGTTTGGGGTATTGGCCCTAAAAACTATGAATATTTAGTTCCACTCTCTTAAGACCCAAATTGTCTTGGTGAGCAAATATGTCCTATTTGGGGGTTGTTATGGTGGTGGGAAGTTCGCTAGACAGTTGGCCCCTAATGTTGATATCAGATACGTGGTCTACTCCCACATACCTTTAATTTGAGCCCCATATTTCCATAGTCGGCAAACATAACAGGCTGGGGGGGTGTTTTGGGGGATGGTCGGCCACTCAGTGAGTTGGCCTTGAAAATATATATCGGATCCGTGTTCCACTTTAAAACCCCTCTTATTTGAGCCTCATATTGGAATAGTCAGAAAATACTATTTGGGTGGTGTTTGGGGGGGTGGGGTGGCCCCATAGACACTTTTCCCAAATATTGATATCACATTCGTGCTTTACTCCCAAAGACCTTTAATTTGAGCCCCATATGGCTATGGTCGTAAATTTGTTCCCTTTGGGGGATGTTTTTGGGAAGAGGCGGCCCCCAAACACTTGGTCCCATATTTTGATATCAGATTCGTATTCTACATTCAAATATCTTTTATTTAAGCCCCATATTCCCATGGTCAGTAAATAAGTCCTGTTTGGGGGGAGTTTTGGGAAAGGGGTGGACCCCCAGAAACGTGGTCCCACACTTGGAAATCAGATTCGTATTCTACTCGCAAATACCTTTCATTTGAGTCGCATATTGCCATGGCCGGTAAATATGTCCGATTTAGGGGTGTTTTGGGGCTTGGGGTGATCCCACTAGTACCTGGATCGACAATTGGATATCAGATACGTTTTCTTATCCTAAATACCTTTCATTTGAGTCCCATATTGTCGTGATTGTTTTAAATATATGTTTGGTGGGTTTTAGAGTGGGGCAGCCCTCCTAGGTACCCATCCGAAATTTGGACACCAAATTTTTATTTTCGCTTAAATCGCACCACCCATCTCCGAGATCTGGCGTTTCTGAAAATTAGGGTAGGGGGGAGCCTTGCTTTCTCACGATCTGGGTCTTCCCATAAGATTTTCGCCGTCCGACCGACCGTTTCGCTGTTCCACAGGGTTGCTGCGCCTTCATCATCCACGCCCTTAACTCGGACTGCGTCGACCCGAAAGGATTTGGGTTAACCAAGTTTATTGACGGCAGTTCTCTGGCCTTCACCGCCAAATTGTCTGCCCTCTCATTCTCCCTTACTCCGTTATGGAGCGGCACCCAAACAATTCGGATTTGGCCATCCTCAGAGAAGACGTTAATCTCCTTCTTATATTCCAAGACTGTTCGTGATCTTACCGTCCTGGTTGTTATTGCCCTTATGGCAGTCTAAGTCAGATCTCTGTCCCACTCTGACCCCTCTTTTTTTAAAAAAAAAACTTGGCATGGACGTCGAAGGGTCTAATGCAAGTTTGGTTTGGAATTTCAACGAAATAGGTTTATAAATGAGTTTTTTATGGGCACAAGAATTCAATTCGGGAGATTTAAATCGATAGATCTTACTATTGGGTTGCCCAAAAAGTAATTGCGGATTTTTCATATAGTTGGCGTTGACAAATTGTTTCACAGCTTGTGACTCTGTAATTGCATTCTTTCTTCTGTCAGTTATCAGCTGTTACTTTTAGCTTGCTTTAGAAAAAAAGTGTAAAAAAGTATATTTGATTAAAGTTCATTCTAAGTTTTATTAAAAATGCATTTACTTTTTTTTAAAAAATCCGCAATTACTTTTTGGGCAACCCAATATTATCACAGCTATATTCATATGTTGGTCCGATCGGGCAATCCATGCCCGGCATGGATGTCAAGGGCTCTAATTCCGCCCACTGTTCCAAATTTCGCCGAAATCGGGTGATAAACACGATTTCCATGTTTGTGTATCTATAGTTGAGATGAATTTAATGTTAATCAGGACCATTCCTTGGTATCCTAATTGCCCTACATTGCCCAATTTAGATACATTTTTGTAAAAATCGGAAATAGGGATATCAGGCGTCAATCGATTATTAAATTATTCATTAAAACCATATATGTTTGCCTAGTGAAATGTTAAAGCTGCCATCGGCCACCAATCACTTTTTTCTTATGATAATTGGCAATTTGAATTTTAACGCCTAATTCATGCATTTGAATCACCTTGTCTCTCAAGGGTTTGTGACTTTGCTACATACTGTCATAATTGTTCGAATATGGCAACCTTATAAATGTTCTTAAGAACTGTTATACAACTTTTTTGTCTTCATTATTTTTACATGTATTAATATAACATATAACAGACGCACCGCACATGACCGTGTGGCCTAATGGATAAGGCGTCGGACTTCGGATCCGAAGATTGCAGGTTCGAGTCCTGTCACGGTCGCAGACGGTTTTTTTTTTATTTATTACTCATTTTTATTGAATAATATGAAAAAAACAATATTAATCTTTTTTTTATTATTTTATACCTTTAGACTATTTTGTTAAGTTATTCGTACTATCTACAATGTATGCATACTTCACTTCTTTATAGTATGTGGTTTAGATAATAAAATCTTACCCATTACAATGTTAATGGTGACACCGCAAAGCCAAGTTCAATCTAGCATGACGTCATTTCTTTGTTAGATTCTAATGGTTGTTGTTGTTTGCGAAACCAGATTGTCATATTTTGTTCGATTTTCTACATTTCTTTAACAACAGCTGTGGGGTCATATCAGGTTAAGGAATGTTAATCATCATCGTTGTTGGTTATGGTATGGAATGCGTTTTAGAAGGTTATGAATCATTAATTATTTTTTAAAGAACTTTTTGTATATTTTGTTATTATAAATAAAAAGTGTTCAAAGTCGCCTAGTTATTAACAGACCGTGTGGCCTAATGGATAAGGCGTCGGACTTCGGATCCGAAGATTGCAGGTTCGAGTCCTGTCACGGTCGAAATCTCTTATTTTGGCGTAAGGAAAGGCAAAAGATATGAGGTGTCGACCAGTTGGTGGTACGTACGTGCACGTACCAAAGGAAGGGCCAAGAAAAAGTTGTTGTACCGCTAATTAGATGGCCAAACCTTTCTGATAAATCCCAATGTATAAGTAGATACACGGGGGTTAATCTTAATCCATATTGACTAGGACACTCGCGATGATATATAGGAAAGAATACTTCATGGCAAGTGTGATTAAGACCGGGTTTATATATCCATCTTACGTTGAAGATACTAGATCATTACAGCGAGACCCCACATTGGTATGACGTTATAGAGCCAAACCTTTAAACGTCTGACCTTCGATTTCTATTTGGGTGTAATATGCACTATGACATTATGAAAGTACAGAGTATAAACAATCCTATGGCAGCCGGTTCTACGTACCGGATTGACCCGTTGGATTCCTTCATCGGCAAGGGCTGCCGCCTCAGTGAACAACACACTGCTATAACAACAACAACAACAACAGAGTATAAAAGAAATGCAAAAAAACCATAGTTTAAGGGTTTTCTAATAACAAACCATCATAGGATACTAGGTATCTTCATGTAGTCATTTCGTTTGCACCACATCGAAATATTTTACTTCTTAAGACCCTTAAGGGGGCAATTCTTACTCGAATTGAAATTGAAATTTTACACAATGACTTCTACTATGGTCTCCAACATTCAATTCAATTTTGGTCCGAATCGGACTATAACTTGATATAGCTTCAATATTAAATCAATTATTTTCTTTTATCCTTCGTTTGCCTAAAAGGCGATATCGGGAAAATAACTTTACAAATTCGATCCATGGTGGAGGGTATATAAGATTCGGCCTGGCCGAACTTACCACTCTCTTACTTGTTATTGATCGACATCCATTTCCACATCGAAACATCCATTTCCTACTCCACAAAGTGTATATATTTCGGATCGTTGTAAAATTCTAAGGCAATTTGATAATGTCCGTATGTCTGTCCGTCCGTCCGTCCGTGTGTCCGTCAGTTGTAATCGCACTACAGTTTTTTAAAATGAAGATATTGAGCCGAAATTTTGCTCATCCTCCTATTACTTCCATACGCAGGTCAAGTTCTTAAATGGGCCAATCCTGACTATATATGGATGTAATACCCTCCACCATAGGATGGGGGTATACTAATTTCGTCATTTTATTTGTAACACCTCGAAATATGCGTCTGAGACCCCATAAAGTATACATATTCTTGATCGTCATGTCATTCTAAGTCGATATATCCATGTCCGTCCATCTGCCTGTCGAAATCACGCTAACTTTCGAAGGAGTGAAGCTACCCGCTTGAAATTTTGCACAAATACCTGTTATTAATGTAGGTCGGTTGGGATTGCAAATGGACCAAATTGGTTCATGTTTTGATATAGCTACCATATAAACCGATCTGGGGTCGTGACTTCTTGAGCCTCTAGAGGGCGCAGTTCTCATCCGATTTGGCAGAAATTTTGCACGTGATGTTTTGGTATTACTTCCAACAACTGTGCTCAGTATGGTACAAATCGGTTCATAATCTGGTATAGCTGTCATATAAATCGATCTGGGGTCTTGACTTCTTGAGCCTCTAGAGGGCGCAATTCTCCTTCGATTTGACTGAAATTTAGCATGAGGTGTTTTTTTTTATGACTTCCAATAACTGTGCTAAGTATGGCGTAAATCGGTGCATAACCTGATATAGCTGCCATATAAACCGATCATGGGTCTTGATTTCTTGAGCCTCTAGAGGGCGCAATTCTCATCCGATTTGGCAGAAATTTTGAACAACGGCTACTCTCATAACCTAACAACATACGTGTCTTATATGGTCTGAATCGATCAATAGCTTGATACAGTTCCTATATAAATCAATCTCCCGATTTTGCTTCTTGAGCTCCTACATGGCACAATTCTTATCCGAATGAACTGAAATATTAGACAATGACTTCTACAATGTTCAGCATTCATTTATGGTCCGAATCGAACTTTAACTTGATATAACTCCAATAGCATAACAGTTCTTATTCAATTTTCTTTGTTTGCCTTAAAAGAGATACCGCGCATAGAACTCGACAAATGCGATCCATGGTGGAGCGTATATAAGATTCGGCCCGGCCGAACTTTGCATGCTCAAACTAGTTTTTCATTAAATTTTTAACTGAATTTTTTTTTGCGATTGTATTTTTTGTCTAGCAAAAAACATTCTTCTCATCAGTTAAAGGTTACCCCACGGGAAATGGAATATGTCCCAAACTTGTCACAGTATGGTCCTACGGTGATAGGAACCGGTTCCAGTTCTCGTCTCCTTATAGGAAAAAAACTTATTACTTTTATAAGGGTTTGTCGCTAGAGGTAACGAATTGCGTAGAATAGGTCATGGAACAGTTCGAAAAGAGTATACTTTGCAAGTATTTTTAAGGAAGGTAACATTAGTTATCAAATATATTTAATAGAAAAGCAATAATTAAGCGGCGTTTTAAAAAATAATTAAGAATCATAAGCTATGACAATTCAAACTTTTCGTTCCCTGTAGGAAAAGTCCTGTGACAGGTAACTAATTCTCCCGTTTAGGACCGGTATCTTTGAGGCAATTGACTACACATTTTCCGTAGGGTAATAACAAAATGATGAACAGTTTTTCTGCAGATGAGCCATGGCTTAAAACTCATTAAATTATTATCTGATTTTCTGTATCTTTATGTGCGAATAAAAAATAAACAACATTTCATTTGAAAGTTCATAATGGAATTTTTTGTATCTTATTCAAAACATTTGTTTTGTATAAAGTAAACAGAAAGGTGATCATAAATGAAAAAGGAACTAGTTCCTCTTGTGGAATGGCTAAAGTATCTATCCTTAGATTGAATCAAAATTCCCACTTCTACTTACCATAACTGTGCATAATTAAATTATCGAATTATTTTCCTATTTGGTGTGATCAACGCATTTATTTGAAAATATCCTTTTGGTAACATACAATACACAATGAATAAACTTAAACATAACAAGTGTTTTGACTAAATAGAGAGAGTTTTGTCAAACATAAACATTTTTTTGTTTGGAAAGCGATTTCCATTTCGTTATTATAGGTTTTTGTTTATTTTTTTATTTTAGTTAACATGAAAACGCAACAAAGTAACAGATATAACAGATTTCAATTCAATAAAACAAGTAATCGAACATTGTATGCCTCGAAAAGATTTTAAATCATATTCGTTTAAAATTCTAGTTTTTATTTTAATTGGTGTGGTAGGTTTTGGTTTGAAGTATTTTCGTCTTCTTCTTCTTCGCCTTTTTCTTCAGTTGAATTGAACTACTAACAACAATGAACACAGTTTAAATGTTTAAACAATTAAAGCAATATAGATATTAAAACACAGCAACGTTATTACATATGTTTGTGTGTAAGTGGGTATGTCTTTGTCTGATATATGGGATTTATGATATTGTTTTTTTTTTTAATAGATGTATTGTGTATTTGTCACTTACTACTCAGATTCATTTTTTTTGGATTTATCAGTTTTCACAATATCCTCATCATAATATTTTTTTATTTTTCATCCTTTTTTTTCTAAATTATAACACATTTATTTTGAATACATACAACTCTACATTTGAATTCAGTTTCATATATCAATGATACATCATTTATCTCTTTTCATTTTCTCTCACTGTTCTTCTTTAAATATGTATATTTTCCAAAATTCTCTATAACAATTGTATTTTTTTTATGTATATATATAATTTTTTGTATATGTATATATAGATCTATGTATATTGGATTTTTTTTATTCCATATGATATGTATTTTTTTATATATGTATAGTATATATGATATGTAATATTTGAATAAACGATTTTCGTTTTTTTTCATCTCTTTATTCTTCTGCATATTAGCGATATGTATAATTATTATTACTTTTTAGTTAAGTTAGTTAAGTCTCTATATGGCGTGTTTATTTGTGTGTCTGTATGTGTATGGTAAAACTTATCATTTGTTTCAAAAATTTGTAAACAAAATTCTTAAAATCTTCATTAGTCATTTCTTGAAGTACTACCTTACCCCCAAATTGTAAAAATTTTTTAATTAAAATCTGGTAACATTATAACACATTATGTGTCATACATTTGTATGACTGTATGACACTTGAATAGCTTGTGCATTTTATAACATTAGCTGTTATAACAGAAAAAAGTTTACATTATGTCAACTGTTCGAAGTTAACAGCGAGTTTATGTATACATTTAGCTTAGTGGGCTGTACATGACCGTGTGGCCTAATGGATAAGGCGTCGGACTTCGGATCCGAAGATTGCAGGTTCGAGTCCTGTCACGGTCGCAAAAAGCTGACAACATTTGTGTTTTTGCAACTTTTTGTAATTTATTTTAAATTATTGAGAAATTAAATACAGTGGGCTCGGGTAATAAAATAAAATCAAATAAAACCAAATAATATCAAATAAATTCAAATAAAATAAAAAAAAATACTAAAATAAAATAAATAAAAATAAAATGAAATTAAAAATAAAATAAAATAAAATAGAACAAAATTAAATTATACAACATTACAATGATATATAAAATAATGCACATTAAAATAAAACACATAAAAAAATTTAGTTAAATTAATTTCAAACAAATTAAAAATTGAGTTAAACAAAATTATATAAAAACAAAATAAAATTTAAAAATATTAAAAACAAATATTTTTATTCCATTCACAAATATTATCGTTGATTTGATTGGAACATGTATAATTACTTGAGAGTTTATGTATGTATATCATGGACGGACAATAATAATAATGTAAAAAAAAAAATTGTAATGGCTTTTAACCATTATTTATTTAATACAGATTAAAAGAAGCTAAAAAATACAATAAAAATTATGTTAATTAGGACGTGCCATGGTTGCAATCTTTAAACTCGCAATGTATTTAAAATTTTTTTTTGAATTTTTTACAAAATCTACAGTAAAAAAATTAAACATTGACAGAAAATTTTTATAGTTTTTGTATCAAAGTATTGGTAAGAAAATTTTTATGAAAAAAAATTGAAAGAACATTTTTTATACCCTCCACTATAGGATAACGGTACTAACTTTGTCATTCCGTTTGTAACACATCGAAATATTATTCTAAGACCCTATAAGGTATACATATATTCTCGATTGCGATGACATTTGTAGTCGATCTACCCATGTTCGTCTGTGGAAAGCACGCTTACATACGAAGAGTTAAGCCAGGCGCTTGAAATTTTTTTGTTTGTTCGTTTCCACGCCTCTCTATCTGCCCCTGCCGACTGAGTGGTCGTCTCCCCATGCGTGGAGAGCGCGTACACACCAAATTCCGGAATGTGGCGGGTTAGTCGTTGTTCTATAGTTCCGGCTATAGATAGTACGTCAGCCGTTCATTAGCAGAGTTGTAGAGTAGGTGCCGGATGATCTATCGGCCTATGCAATAGGCAAAGTTCTACTGGACCGCAGAGAGAGTTCTAGACTAAGTGCCAGAGCCCATGTGAGAGGCAAATGAATAAGGACAACGACTTTAAAAAATTGACAACTACTGATGAAAGGCCAGGTTCTAATGTTCCGCGGAGTTCCGGTAGAATATGATAGATGAAATAAATTAGCATGGGTTCCAATTCAGGCCACTCAAAGCGAAAATCAGAAAATTCGCCAATACAGGGCGAACTAAGCTTACAAATATGCTCCTACTGACATAAGGGACATTAAACCCCTTAGACGAACGTTTAATAAAACCTAATAAATACTTAGCGTTGTTGTTATATGGTTCTGAGGCACGGGTACTTGTGAAAGCAGACGAGGCAGTGCTTGGAGTGAAAAGATTGCTCGTAAAATATATGCATCAATTTGCGTTAATGGAGAATATTGGCGTCGTATGAAGGTTGGCTAGATCATGTTGTCAGAATGGATGCAGTAGCTCCAGCAAAGAAGTCTCTTGAAGGCAAACAAGGTGGTACACGCAAACCGGGACGACCAAAAGCCCCATGAAAAGATCAAGTGGTGGGAGACACCTTTAAACTTGCTGTCAGAGATTATAAAATGAGCGCAGAAGATCGAGGCTCTTGGAACGCTATTCTACGTTTGGCTAGTGGAACAAATGTTCTCATAGCCATAAAGACTTATTAACGTTATTAACGCAAGAATCGATGTGTAGATGAAACCGTAGTCTACGATCTAAGATAACGCCTAGATCAGCAAACGAATCAAGAGCTAATAGGGTTCGTACAAACTGAAGAAATTCGAAAGTATAGGCTGGGATCTAAACAAAGACAACATTCCATTTGCACTGCACCAATTGACAAGAGAGCTTAGATCGTAATGCAAGTAAGTTGAATCCACAAGCGAGTTCGTATAAATAAAAAGCTTCACATAATCAGCATACATTAGTATTTTAGAAAAATTAATAAAATGAGGAAGATCGCTTAGATATGGAACAAGAAGTAATGGACTCAAGTGACTTCCTGTGGTTCACCAGAAGAAACAATGATATCATTCATCCATTGAACAGTACTCCATTGAACAGTACTCTCTGGGTACGGCCCGCGGAGCAGGGTGATATCCTATCTAAAAGAGCCATCGGAAAATCCATATTATCGAGTTTAAGAAGCAGTAGCCTGTGTATCACAGTATCAAAAGCCTTGCTAAAATCGATATGAATAACTTCTGTGTGTTTCCCATTCACAAAACCCTTATGAACATGGCATACAAATTCCATGAGGTTAGCAAAACCGTGCTGAAAAGATGAAATAACACTCTTTAGAAAATGTGATATTCTTCTAGAAACAAAAAGTTCAACGAGCTTAGGAATTGCACTCAATTTTGCGATGCACCTATAATTAACTACAAAACATCTATTGGTGGGCTGGGAAATATGCCTTATCTAGTGAGTAGTTAAATAATCCAGTAAAGTTCACTTGCACAAGATATTAGGATATATGTAGGTCGGAACACCATCAGGTCCAGTGACGAATGTGGAGCGTAATGTCGTAAGCCCTGATAAAACTTCCTCTCCCGTCAAGATAAATGGTTCAATTTCCCCAACTTAAAATCATAATGGCTATTGAAAAGTGTTCTGAGTATACAAGGACTGGAAAAAGTCGGCAAACAAATTCCCAATTTCAGAGTCGTCCGACTACTCCTTGTTCCCAAGTTTCATACAGTCGGGAAACTTCTGTGTTCTTCTTTTAGTATCAACAAACTTGAAAAAGCCCTTGGGATTACGCAAGAGGTCCTGTCCCAGGAGAATAACATCTGGAGTTCTCAGTATTAAACCTGCTTCTCGCCAATGAATACTTCGAGTAATTCTCCCCAGTATTCGATCCCTTAAAATTCCTGAACAGTTTACTTTTAATATTGCGTAAACGCTTAAGTGCAGTTGGAAACCAAATACTTCCTATTAGTGTAGGACAGTTGGGATTGTAAATGGGCCCTATCGGTCCATGTTTTGATATTACTCCCATAGAAGCCGATCGCCCGATTATATTCCTTGAGCGTCTATAGAGGGCAATTTCTGTCCGAATTGGCTCAAATTAGTACGGTGTCGTTTTCTATGACAGATGTGCTAAGTATGGTCCGCATCGGTTCAAAATCTGATAAAGCCCCCATATAGACCTATCTCCTGATTTTACCTCTTCAGCCTTTGGAAGGCGCAATTCTTATCCAATATGGCTGAAATTTTGCACAATGACTTCTCCTAGGACTTTCAACATCTGTATCAAGGATGGTCTGAATCGGTCTAAAATCTGATATAGATCCTATAAAATTGATCTCGCGTTTACACTTCTTGAGCGCCTAGAGGGCGTAATTTTTGTCCGATTTGGCTGAAATTTACACAAATATTTCTGTTATGACCTTAAATATGCGTGTCAAATATGGTCTGAATCGGTCCACTCCCATTTAAACTTCTTCCGATTTAACTTCTAGGGCGCAATTCTTATCTGGTTTAGGTAAAATTTTGCACAATGACTACCCTTATGACCTCTAACATGCGAGTTAAGGATGTCCTGAATCGGTCTTAAACCTGATAAACCGATCTCGCAATTACCTTTCTCGTAATTTCATAGCCTGATATAGCTCCAAAAGCATAGCTATTCTTATATAAATATCAAGGTGGATTTAGCACATTTTGACTTGTTTAAGTCATCGCCGAAGAATTTCCCTGTACAAAAATTCCACATCAACCCTTTCACAATACATCCGTTTACCAGCATAAAGACCGTGTGGCCTAATGGATAAGGCGTCGGACTTCGGATCCGAAGATTGCAGGTTCGAGTCCTGTCACGGTCGAAGGAGTTTGTGATGAGCTAATCTTTTATTGCATTGGTAAAAAGCTCTATAATGATAAAAAATAAAAAAAATAAAACAAGACTTAGCTTCACTTGGAAATTTTAAGAATATTTCTTCCATTTTAGTTTCTAAGACAACCATTAGAAAAAAAATTAGCAAATTATTTGCAAACTTGTAATTTACATGCTTAGATTTTTGCAAGCACATTGGCAACCCTTTAAAAACTATTGTTAATTAAAGGTTATTTGTCAGCCCGGTGGGATGTGACCGTGTGGCCTAATGGATAAGGCGTCGGACTTCGGATCCGAAGATTGCAGGTTCGAGTCCTGTCACGGTCGCTTTGTTAAATATATCTTTTTTCTTAGATTAATTGCATACAAAATTAATTTCATAAAAAAATTCAAGTTTGAAAGTAATTTACAAAGACTAAAAAACAATATTGGTAAAGTAAATACTACTTAATAAAAAATTGCAAGCATATGTGTGGCATATTTTTAGGGGCTTTTGAATAATAACATTTTTTTATATGTTATACTACTGTAATAATACCAAATATGTATGCTACTGTACTAATGCCACTGCAATAATAAAGTATAACAGTGAAATATAAATTACTATATAACACATTATGTCGATAAATTTGGTATATACAAATTTATCGAAATTCACTTAGCACAGCCATGAGCCATCTATGTAAAGCTATAGGACAAGATTGTTATAACAAACTGTAATAAAGACAAATGTCTTCAGTATATCGAATGAATATAACAACAAAAGCAAATAAAGAAGCTATTGGAGTCATATGGTTCATCATAGACACGTGACGAAAAAGAAATCATACATGAGCACTGGTGAAGAGACGGGATATTTGGATATAAAAGTATATTCCGATATAGTCTATCTTCGACACGATAAATTTACTGTAAAAATTAGCTTAAATTCGACAACAGACAGGCTCCTGATCACTGCTAGATCATATTACAGTTTCTTTTACTTAAAGAGCCGAGGAAAGAACGCGAATCATTTAACAACAAGATAAACAAAGAGTTAAATACTACAATTTATTTAAATACAAATTTTCCCATTAATAGAGATGGGGGATGAATAAGTACCCATAAGGTATTTACCCGGCAAATTGGATAAATACTCGGGTATTTACCCATTTATACCCAAAATCTGGGTATTTATAATTTTGCGGATATCCTGGGTATAAAAACTTTTTCTGGAGATCGGTTTATATAGTGGCTATATACAACTAAATTCTGATTATTTTTTAAATCAGAAGGTCATGTTTATATACAAAGAATACGAAATCATCAAGAATTGTTTGGATAATGTTTTTATATCCCGATATCTGCAATGTTATAAATACCCAAAAAGGTATTTATTGAGCATTTATCCAATGAATACCCAAGCGTTGGGTATTTACCCGGTAGAAACCCATCTCTACCCATGAACTTTCCACTAAGGAACAGGGATCAATTTCTCACATATCATTGAGTGCTGCCCTATTCAAGTTTAAGCTCAATGGTAATGTGCGCTAGTAATGAGAGAAATTATTGTACAAAAATTTAGCCCAATCGAATGAAAATTGCGCCCTCTATTGGCGCAATGTGTCTCATAGTTATCATTAAGTGTCGGATCGCATATTTTTGTTCTTTTTTGGAAAAAATTGAACTTAGACTGATAGTATCGATAGAAATAATTTCAATCGATAGTCGTACAAAAAAAAAAAAAAAAAAAAAAAATAACGATAGAATAGATTGTGCTATCGATATTTTGCCAGCTCTACAAGAAAGTATATATATTTCTGATCGTCTTAAAATTCTAAGACGATTTAACGATGTCCGTGTGTCCGTCAGTTGTAATCACGCTACAGTCTTTAAAAATTGAGATATTGGTTTGAAATTTTGCACAGACTCGTATTTATTCTATACGCAGGATAAGTTGTTGTATGGACCAAACCGGACTATGTATAGATATAGGTGCCATATAGACCGATCTGGCAAGTTAGGGTCTTAAGCCCGTAAAAGCAGTATTTTTTTACTGATTTCGATGAAATTTTAAACAGGAAGTTGTGCTAGGTGCATCGATATTCAAACCGAACATCGGACCATATTTACATATAGCTGTCATATAGACCGATATGCCAGTTTAGGGTCTGAAGCTCGTAACAGGCGCATTTATAATCCGATTTCGATGTCATTGAAAACAGTAAGTATTTTTAAGCCTTCCAACATCGGACTCAAATTTGGTTTATATCGGACCATATTTAGATATAGCTGTCATATAGATCGATTTGCTTGTTTTTAAATGCCGCAATTATTGTCCGATTGCGTTGAAATTTGAAACAGTGAGTTGATTAAAGATAACCGACTCAAATATGGTTCATATCGGTTTATATTCAGACATAGCTACCATATAGAACGATCTGCCGAATAAGGATCTTGAGCCCATAAAAGCTGCATATATAACCTGATTTCGCGGAAACTTGAAACAGTGAGCTGTTTTAAGCCTACGATCATCACAACTAAATATAGACCGATCTGCCGATTGAGGATCTTAAGCCCATAAAAACCGCAACTATATTCCCATTTCGCTAAAATTTGAGTCAGTGAGTTGTTTTAAGCTTTCCGACATTCCACTCAAATATGGACCACATTTAGATATAGATGCCATATAGACCGATCTGCTGATTTAGGGTCTTAAGCCCATTAAAGCTGCCATTAATGTCCGATTTAGCGGAAATTTTAAACAGTGAGTTGTTTCAAACCTCCCGACATTCTACAAAAATATGGTTTGGATCGGACCAAATAAAGATATAGCTGCCATATAGACCGATCTGCCGCTTAAGGGTCTGAAGTCCATAAAAGCTTTATTTATTATCCGATTTCGTTGAAATTTGATATAGTGAGTTGTTTTAAGCCTCCCGACATTCAATCCAAATGTGATAATGATCAGACTATGAAGGTACAGCTGCTATATAAACCGATCTCCCAATTTAAGGTCTTAGTCTCATAAAAAGCGGATTTATTGTCTGATTTCGCTGAAACTGTTACTTGTTTAAGAGTTCTCGGTCCAGACCAGCCCTTTTTTAGATATAACTATTGATGTGGTAGTGGAGTTATAATAAAATAGGATGATTAATATATCCATCGTGGTGGATATATCGTCGTTCTGAATCGATCTAGCCATATCCGTTCGTCCGTCCGTTACGATAGAGGTCGGACGCGTAAAGCCAGCCGCTTGAAATTTTGCACAGATAATTAATATCAATGTGGGTCGTTGGAGATTGCAAATGGGCCATATCGGTTCAAACTTAGATATAGTTCCGATATAGACCGATCTCCTGATTTGACTTCTTGAGCCCCTGGAAGCCGCAATTTTTGCTCGATTTGATTATAACTTCCAACAACTGTGTACGGATGTACGGTTCAAATTGGTCTATAACCTGATATAGCTCCCATATAAACCGAACTCCCGATTTGAGTTTTTGAGTCCTTACAAGTCGCAATTTTTGTCCGATTTGGTTGAAATTTTGAATGCGTTATTCTGTTAGGAATTTCAACAAATGTGCCATGTACGGTTCAAATCGGTCTATAACCTGATATAGCTCCCATATAAACCGATCTCCCGATTTGACTTCTTGAGCCCTAGAAGGAGCAATTTTCGTCCGATTTTGCTGAAATTTTGAATGCGTTATTCTGTTATTCCTTCCAACAACTGTGCCAAATACGGTCCTAATCAAGCTATAACCTGATATAGCTCCCATATAAACCGATCACCCGGTTTGACTTCTTGAGTCTGATTTGGCTGAAATTTTGGATGCGTTGTTCTGTTAAGACTTTCAACAACTGTGCCAAGTTCGGTTCAAATCGGTCTATAACCTGATATAGCTCCCATATAAACTGATCTTCCGATTTGACTTCTTGAGACTCTGGAAGCCGCAGTTTTTGTCCGATTTTGCTGAAATTTTGCATGTGGTGCTCCGTTATGACTTCCAACATCGAGGCAACTCCTACAGAAGTCATTGTGCGGTATCCCCGGTCGATGACCAGCCGTAGCGCCTTCGCAGCCGGGCAACCATCAACCTAGTGCTACCTCACCACCGACGCAGCCCTGGCTATCCCATCTACTGTGTTCAGTAGCTCGACAAATGGCGCGTAGGCAAGACAGCAATGACTGGTCCGCCCGGCGCAGACGAACCCTTCTGGCGCACTCGTTCGCGCTCTCATGTCCCACCTCAGCGTCACATCGTGGGCCCGGAGCCTATCCAGGGATTCCAAATAATTAGTTACGCATCTCGATCTCACCATCCTCGACCCCAAGGTTTTGAGTGCCGCCCACACATACATAAATTCTGAGTATCGAGGGCGTTAAGCCTCTTGCCTTACCACCATGCGCCCCGGTAGCCGGGTTGGTAGCTTGCTTGGATTACCAGTGCAGGGGTCGTGGGTTCCATTTCCGCCAGAAACCCTGGTCTGTCGCTACTGTGGTATCACAATGGACTTAAAATTGTCTAAGTGAGTTTGTAAAGGACTGCCACTCTTACCTAGAGGTCGCAATTCTTATCCGATTGGAATGAAATTTTACACGAAGTGTTTTGTTATGATATCCTAAAACTGTGGATATTATAACAATAACCTGATATAGCTGCCATATAAACCGATCTTGAATCTTGACTTCTTGATCCACTAGAAGGTTCAATTCTTATGCGATTTATGATATTCAACAACTGTGCCAAGTATGGTTTAAATCGGTCCATAACCTGATATAGCTCCTATATAAACCGATCTGGTATCTTCACTTCTTAAGCTCCTAGAGGGCGCAATTACTATCCGATTTGGTTGAAATTTTGCATGACGTATTTTATTATGACTTTCAACAACTGTGCCATATAAGGTTCAAATCGGTTCATAACATGATATAGCTTCCATATAAACCGATCTGGGATCTTGACTTCTTGAGCCTCTAGACGTCGCAATTATTACTCGATTTGCCTGAAATCCATACGTGTTCATTATGGTTTGAATCGGTCTATAGCCTGATACAGCTCCCACATAAATCGATCTCTCTATTTTACTTCTTGAGCCCCCAAAGGGCGCAATTCTTATTCGAATTGGCTGAAATTTTACACAGGTCTCCAACATATTGTATAATTTAATTGTGGTCCGAACCGGATTATATCTTGGTATCCCTCTAATGGCAGAGCAAATCTTTTCTTTAATTTTTTGTTTTTTTTGCCTAAGAAGAGATGCCGGGGAAAGAACTGTGATCCATGGTGGAGAGTGTATGATCCATGGTGGAGAGTATATAAGTTTCGGTCCGGCCGAACTTAGCACGTTTTTACTTGTTTTTATTATTTTAAATAAAATATTTGATAATATTGGCTAATGCTTGGAAAATTATGGAAAACACGATTTTTCTCCTTGTATAAGTTCTTCTATGGTGTATCGGATGTTTTGGTAATACATATATCGTTTCTCTCACAATAGAGGATGAAGAACAAGAAACCAAATTTTCACCAACAACATTCCAATCCGTTTACTAATGTTCCAACTTTGCAACTGAACACATTTTCATGAGAATACCATTTAAGAGTGTACATATAATGCGATTACGAAGAACTCTTCAATTTGGAAAATGTTGTAATAACGCAATCAAGTTCTTCGGTTCTTCATGACAATGACTCCTTTTAATCGAATATGTTTATTTATCAATTAACACAAAACTAAAACAACCATTGAGGGGGGCAGGGGGGAGTTTTTGTCCCTTCTTCCCTCCAGTTGGCCAACTCTTCAAGCTGGGAAGTACTTGTATTGTTGGTTTTGTTTTTGTTATTGTGATAAGTTCATGCGCTAAGGAAAAGAACATTGTTTATAATTTGAAATCAGTGACCTTTATCGATAAATAATGGAACAATTTCAAGTGAAATGAAACAAGAACAGCAGCAACAACAACTACAAAAATATTGGTAGTGACAGTGATGACTGAAAATAAAGTATTTTTTTCTTTGACTTGAGTTTATTGTTGGATTTTTTTAACAATTGTACTTTGAGTTCGTTGTTTTATGGTTATCATATTTTTTTATATAGAATTCTTGAAAGTTTTTGTCACTTCATAGGCCGTAGTTTGAAATTGGTGATATATTTTTGTTGAATGATTCAATTTTAGTTTGTTCCAAAATGTACGCCTCATGTCACTGGGTGTGTCCAAAACATAATTGAATTTAAGAGGAATTTTGTATCTATGGAAAAGATTTAAAATTGTTTAAAATTCTTTTGTCTTTTTGGGGTGTTGTACTCTTATGAAATTTCTAATGAAATTTTGATTTCTAACATAGTTTTACTTAAACAAACTATTTAATAATAATAATGTAATAACAATTATATAGCAACAAAACATTAAATGGCAATAGGAACTATATAGTTTCTCTGATATTTAAAGAAATTATTAACATTGTTTTTTTTTATTTTTTTTTCTTTGGTTATGTATGTGTGTGGTTAAAGCAATTTTAAATAATCATTGTCATAGTATGTATATACTCTCTATATTTATAAATATTTCTAATTTTAACATTCGTTTATTGTTTTAGATTTATTGTGTTTAATTTAATCTTTTTCTTTCTGTTTTTTTTTTTTTTTAAATAATGAGATTAGAGTTATCACACACACTCGTAGATAGGTAAGTTTTGAGGATTTTTGGTTATAGGTTGTGAATTCAAATTGCGATGGGTGTGAATGTTGAAATACACTAAAGACCACAATACTACATTTATGCCTAGCATTGGTGAAGAGTAGGCGTTCCACTCTCTATTTTCCTATTGAGAGATGTGGTAGCAGCTTAAGAAATCGAAGCGAAGTATGTGTTAATGCGGCGACTGTATCTAAATTTAAATTCAGCAGAACGACGCCTCTAGTAGATTGTATGTTTTATACGTTTTGTCTCGGATCATGTGCTCCTAGCGATTTGAATCTTGTTGGCCGACATACCAAGGGGCCATGAGAACATCTCTACAAATAGATTTTGTCGTATAAATGACAGGTTCCTGAAGATTCAGCTAAAGCTGATATCTCAAAGAACTCATTTATGTAAGAGAACTCACTGCGATGTTTGATTGTTTGTGGGAAAATTTTCTTCTTCAATATCACACTAAACTAAAAGGCCATCTATTTAGAGTCAAAGAGATTAACTTGTTACTTTAAGTGTTTGCTCCATTCCTGAATCTTGCCAAAGTCCGTAAGAAAGTCTTCGTTCCTGAGATTATTGGGGCCATATCATCGACATACGTACCAGGAGCAGTACAAAGTCGCAGAGAAGAAAACTTCACTCGAGAAGTAGCAAATTTGGAAGTTTTACATGCATACATACATGCTAATATCCAAATTGGTGAAATGAATGAATAGAAAGCATGACGAAGTAGTTAGTAACCTAACGCAATACGTGTAACAGTATGACGTGAATAGCGAGTACTTGCATAGAAATGATTGGATCGTGGCAACAATTTTTGAAGTACCTTAAAATTAACAGTTTTAAGTGTTACACCATTGGTTGCCTCTCTTTTTTAAAATAATGTTTTTTACACTAGTTTTGTAAATTTTCTAAAATGTTGTGCCGACTGTATAATACCCTATACCTACCCTATAATTACAAAGTGGGAGCTATATCTGATGGACGGGTTACAAGCTGTGTCTGATAGACTGGTTCCTTGGCTTAAGGAGTTATGCTCTGCTTTTATTGGTATATCATATACACCTGTGGGACTGAGGGACACAAAGGTAATTTTTATTACGAAAGCAGGAAATCCTTATCACACGAAGACGAAAGATTTTCGTCCTATTAGTCCGCCATCCTTTATCCTGAAGACTCTTGAGAGGTTGATAGAAACATATCTTAGGGCATAGATTCCTGGAGATCGTCTGTCGCGGCAGCAAGTCTACTGAAATAGCCTTTCACGACCTAGTAGGCTACATAGGTAGCATTTTTTGACATTGAAGGTGCTTTCAATAATGTGAAACCGACGTTAATCATGAACGAGTTGGAGTTTCTAGGCATCAACTCCACCGTAAGAAAGTTTTTATAACTGACTTACTAAAAGACGCGTTACGGCAGGTTTGGGATCTGTGGATCTTAAAAGATGGGTCAGCTGAGGAATACCTTGAGGTGTACTGTCTTTTAACCGCACTAGGCACGTCATCCACTTACGCGACCATTTTTACACGTAAAAGATGTAAAAATGGTCACGTATGTTAATGATGTGGCTGTTATTGTCTCTGGGAGAAAGAGATGTAAAAACAAACGTGGTTATTGCTGTTAGGAGAAAGTTTCCCAACACTCTAAGAGATATACTTCAGGAAGCTCTACTTGCAATAGCGAATTGGGCTACCGAAAGTGGTCTAGGCGTAAATCCGAGCAAGACAAAATACAAGCTACCTAGAGTGGCACCTGTCTCATTGGGAGGAGAGAATGTACCATTTACAGTAAGCTCGAAATATCTGGGTGTTTTGCTGCACAGAAAATTGGTCTTGAAATCCAACATTTTGGAGAGGGCCAGCAAACCAACTCTTGCCTTGCACTGAAAAAAATAAAAATCGGTTTCACGAAATTAATTGATCCAATTAATTTTTTAATTGAAATTGCTTCAGTCACGAAAAAGATAATATCAATAATTTTTGAGAAAATATTCAATTAAAAAATTGTTGATATTTCCGATTAGTTTTTATATTGATCCAATTAAAAAATGATTCAATTAATTCTTTGGTTGATTCAATTTAAAAAATTGATTGAAATTGTCGAAATATCCAATTAATTTTTTTATTGGATCAACTATAAATTTAATTGTCAATATATTCAAGTATTAAAATTTTTGCGAAAAGTGCGCTGTATAGGGCGCACCTTCGATTTCGATGTAACATATTTCACATATTTAAAACTCCTGCAACACGAATTTGAGGTTTATGTTTTGTTCATGACTCCTGCTTAGAAACAAAACAACTCTGGGGTTTTTTCCAAAAACGAAACGGAAAATATGGTTTCCGAACTATAAAAGAAACAGTGGCGAGGCAGTAACTTTATAAAGTTTCTGATTCCATTAAAAATGATTGAAAGAACTAACCGTTCAGATTTAATTAAAAATATGATTGAATCAATTAATTTTTTAATTGAAAATTTCAGTCGCAGTTGTAATTGAAAAAAAAAAAAAATATCCAGATTCAATTAATAAATTATTGGCTCAATTAATTTGAACAAAAATGTTTTCAATTAAATTTTTAATTGAAAAAATGTTTGTGAAATTTTTTTCTGTATTTAAACCTGCGTGTCATGCAGTGAGTATATACTGCAGTTGTCAGACCTATATTGCTATATACTGTTGTGGTCTGGTGGACGGTACTTCAAAAGTCAATCTACTGTTCAATAGTCAACCGGATCCAAAGTATGGCCTGTTTGTGCATCACAGCCACACTGAGGACGACACAATCTGATGCACTAAATTTAATGTTGCATCTAATGCCTCTGGACATTGTGGCTAGACAAATTGCTACGATCACTGCCGTGAGGCTAAGCGAGCTTTCTCCTTGGTTTTGTGGCGGGTACGAACACTGTGTTATCCTTGATGACCAACGTTCCAGGCAGTGTGGATTACACTCTGCCTGAGCCGCTTTTTGAAAAAAAGTACTGTACCACTATTCCTGATAGAACTGATTGGAACTACGAAATCCCTTGTAATAAAAGTTACATTGACTTCTATACGAATGGTTCCAAACAAGACAGCCAATGGACGAAAGCGTATAAGTGAGTTTGATGGCAGAATGCCACTTTACGTAACCATATCCAAATATTCTACTCCAAAACAAATAAATCGGCGTTAAATTCGGCCGGGCTGAGCTCTTTGGATACCCACCACCGCGGGTATATATACAAACCACCTAACCACCTTTCGTTATAATCCAATAAAAGATTTATAATTTATGCCCCAATAGCAGCTTTATCGAAATATGGTTCGATTTGGACCAAATTCGACATGGATATTGAGAGGTCTAATAAGTACAAGTCATTGTTCAATTTTGTAGAACAAAATATTGATCTTTTTGATAGCCATACCAAATATAGACTGATCTGAACCATATACGACACGGATGTCGAAAAGCCTAACATAAGACACTGAGGCCATGACTTTAAATAGAGAGATATTTGTAAACGGCAGCTATATGGAAATCAGAACCGATCTGAACCAAATTGAAAAAGGGATGTCGAAAAGCCTAAGACAACTCACTGTCCCAAATTTCGGCGAAATCAGACAATAAATGCGCCTTTACTTGGCCCAAAAACTTATATCGAGAGATGGGTCTATATGGCAGATATATCCAAATCTGGACCGATCTGAGCCAAATTAAAGAAGAATGTTAAAGGGCCTAACACAACTCATTGTCCCAAATTTCGGCGAAATCAGACAATAAGTTCGCCTTTTCTTGCCCCAAAACCTAATATCGAGAGATGGGTCTATATGTCAGCTATATCCAAATCTGAACCAATCTGGGGCAAATTGAAGAAGGAAATCGAAGGGCCTTACACAACTCACTGTCCCAAATTTCGGCGACATTAGACAATAAATGCGCCTTTTATGGGCCCAAAGCCTTAAATAGAGAGACCGGTCTATATGCCAGCTATATCGAAATCTGAACCAATGTGTGCCATATTTCAGGAAGATGTCGAGGGGCTTAGTTTAACTGACTGTCCCAAATTTCGGCGACATCGGACAATAAATGCGCCTCTTCTGAGCTCAAAACCTTAAATCGGGAGATTGGTCTATATGCCAGCTATATCCAAATCTGAACCGATCTGTGCCATATTGCAGGAGGATGTCAAGGAGCTTAGTTTAACTCACTTTCCCATATTTCGGCGACATCGGACAATATATGCGCCTTTTATGCGCCCAAAACCTTAAAACGAGAGATCGGTCTAATGGCAGCTATATCCAAATCTGGTCTGATATGGGCCACATTAAAGAAGGATATTGAAGGGCCTAACACAACTCACTCTCCCAAGTTTCAGCAAATGTGGCTTTTATGGGTCTAAGACCCTAAATCGGCGGATCGGTCTATATGTGGGCTATATCAAGATATAGTCCGATATGGCCCATCTTCGAACTTAACCTGCTTGTGGACATAAGAAGAATCTGTGCAAAGTTTCAGCTCAATATCTCAATTTTTAAAGACTGTAGCGTGATTTCAACAGACAGATGGACAGACGGACGGATCGTCTAAGATCTAGCCATGATCAGCGTAAAGATCAAGAATATATATACTCTATAGGGTCAGAAATGGATATTTCGATGCGTTGCAAACGGAATGACCCCATTCTTCGGTGGTGGTGGTGGTGTCAAATGCATTAAAAAATTTCAAATTTGGATATTTTCCGTACATTCGGTATTTGTGTGTGTGTGTTAACTCTAAATATTAATTTTTTGTTTGACAATAATTTTGGTATACTAATTTAATTTTCTATAGTCTTTAGGGTGAGTGCCTGTGTTAATTTGTTACAATACAATATTATTTTTTTTATATATAAATATGCATGTCCTCATTTACTTCTTTAATTTATGAAACAGTTTGCTAAACATTTGCTATCATTTAATTAACTTCAATATATATATGTATATCGTATGAGTATGTTAATATGTGTATATATGCAAGTGAATGCGTTGACGTATGTAAGTTCCCTACTCAGTTAAATCATTAATAACATTCAATAAAATTTTCTATTTTTTTGATAAACTTTCATATTTTTATGTGTATATATACTCTGTCATGTCTTTAACTTATATTGTTTAGTTGTTGTATAATTTTTCTAAAATTTGTTCAATTAATTATTTTCTTTGGTTTTGCTTGTTATTTGTGTGTGTTTGTGTTATTTTATTGTTAAGGTACATTTTTATGATATGTATTGTTATTGTTTTACTTTCTTTCTGTTCCTTTTCTTTCACCTTGGAAGGGGGGAGTGTTTACTTTTTAGTTTAAAGTTCAAATTATTTCGTTTTTATTTTGTTTTTCGTGTGTTTATGTTGTTGGTTCCTTAATTCTGCAACAAATCTCTCATGATGTCCAACGAGTCTTGTAAGGATTTGGCATAACGTGAAGCACTTGTATCTTCACATTCGTAAAATGCTGAAACACAGAATATAATCTGATCCGGATGTGGATTGTATGAGCAGCCATAACCTTTGGGGGTTACGGGACCATAGCCCATGAAACTGTCTGTAGTAGATGCCACCTAGATTTTTGTTTTTTTTTTTTGTGAAAATATTTGGTTGATTTCTTGTCTTTTTGGGAATTTTCAAATATTATTTGTGTATTTTTTTGATTGTGCCCACAGTGCTTAGTGCTTTTGGTGCTTTTTGGTTTAACTGGATTACCTTTAAAATGCATGGGTGCAATTGTGTTGCTTACACATAATATTGAGTGCAAAAAAGTGAATACTGAAAATTTAAAATTTTTAAACATTTAAAATGGAATGAATGTGATAATGTGATAAATTATAAAAGACAAGTAAGAGCGTGCTAAGTTCGGCCGGGCCGAATCTTATATACCCTCCTCCATTGATCGCATTTGTCGAGTTCTATGCGCTTTTTAGACAAACATAGAATACTGAATAAGAACTCTTATGCAATTGGAGCTATATATAGTTGTAGCGCGATTCGGACCATAAATGAATGCTGAATATTGTAGAAGTCACTGTGTAATATTTAAGTTCATTTTGATAACAATTACGCCTTGTTGGGGCTCCAGAAGCAAAATCGAGAGATAAGTTTATATGGGAGCTGTATCAAGATATTGATCGATTCAGACCATATTAGACACGTATGTTGAAAGTCATGAGAGAATCCGTGGTACAAAATTTCTGCCAAATCGGGTGAGAATTCCGCCCTCTAGAGGCTCACGAAGTCAAAATCCCAGATCGGTTTATATGGCAGCTATATCAGGTTCTATACCGTTTTAAGCCATACTTAGCACATTTATTGAATGTCATAACACATGCTAAATTTCAGCCAAATCTATTGGCTCACGAAGTCAAGATCCAAGATCGGTTTATATGACAGCTATACCAGAGTATGAACCGATTTGAATCATACTTAACACAGTTATTGGAAGTGTTACCAAAACACTACGTGCAAAAATCGGACGAGAATTGCGCCCTCTAGAGGCTCAAGAAGTCCAGGCCCAAAATCGGTTTATATGGCAGCTATATCAAAACATGCACCGACTAAAACCAAAATCGTGAAAAATTTCAGTTAAATCGGACGAGAATTGCGTCCTCTAGAGGCTCAAGAAGTCAAGACCCAAGATCGGTTTATATGGCAGCTACATCAAAACATGGACCGATTTAAACCATACTTAGTAGTTGTTGGAAGTCATAGCGAAACACGTCGTGCAAAGTTTCATTTCAATCGGATAAGAATAGCGCCCTCTAGAAGTGAAGACCCAAGATCGGTTTATATGGCAGCTATATCAAAACATGGACCGATATGGCCCATTTACAATCCCAATCGACCTACACTAATAAAAAATATTTGTGCAAAACTTCAAGCGGCTAGTTTTACTTCATCGAAAGTAGGCGTGCTTTCGACAGACAGACGGACGGACATGGCTTAATCGACATAAAATATCACGACGATCAAGAATATATATACTCCGTGGGGTTTCAGACGAATGTTTCGAGTAGTTACAAACAGAATGACGAAATTAGTATACCCCCATCCTATGGTGGAGGGTATAATTAAATTGATATGAGATGACTTTTTATGGTAATTTTTGAACACATTTTAAGAAGTCCTAGTCAGGCTGACACGGGATAACTATGAGCACCACACAGGCTGGAGCTTTGAGCTCTGACTTGTGTGGTGTCCATCGTTATCACGTGAAGCTACCGGGCGCATCCATAGGTTGCGGATGGCGGAAACTCCGTTTTTATGCGGAGTACCTGCAATTGCGACCGCAATCAGGAGTAAAGGAGAGAGGAAACAAGTAAAAAGGCGTTAAGTTCGGCCAGGCCGAACTTTGGATATCCACCACCTCGGGAATATACGTAAACCACCTTTCATCAAAATCCGGTGAAAATTGTATACCTGGCAGCTATATCCAAAATTGGTCCGATCTGCACCAAATTAACGAAGAATGTCGAAGGGCCTAACACAACTCACTGTCCCGAATTTCATCAAAATCGAATAATAAATGTGGCTTTTATGGGCCTAAGACCCCAAATCGGAGGATCGGTCTATATGGCAGCTATATCCAAATCTCGACCGATCAGAGCCAAATTGACGAAGGGTGTCGAGGGGCCTTACACAACTCACTGTCCCAAAATTCAACAAAATCGGAGAGTACATGTGGATTTTATGGGCCTAAGACCCCAAATCGGAGGATCGGTCTATATGGCAGCTATATCCAAATCTGAACCGATCTGAACCAAATTGACGAAGGATATTGAGGGCCCTAACACAACTCACTGTCCCGAATTTCATTAAAAGCGGATAATAAATGTGGCTTTTATGGGCCTAAGACCCTAAATTGGAGGATCGGTCTATATGGCAGCTATATCCAAATCTGAACCGATCTGAACCAAATTGACGAAGGATGTCGAAGGGCCTAACTTAACTCACTGCCCCAAATTTCAGCAAAATCGGATAATAAATGTGGCTGTTATGGGCCTAAGACCCTAAATCGGCGGATCGGTCCATATGGGGGATATAGTCCGATATATATTGCCCATCTTCGAACTTAACCTGCTTATGGACGAAAAAAGAACCTGTGCAAAATTTCAGCTCAATATCTCTATTTTTAAAGACTGTAGCGTGATTTCAACAGACAGACGGACAGACGGACGGACATGTCTAGATCGTCTTAGATTTTTACGCTGATCAAGAATATATATACTTTATAGGGTCGGAAATGGATATTTCGATGTGTTGCAAACGGAATGACAAAATGAATATACCCCCATCCTTCGGTGGTGGGTATAAAAAGTCTATTCCTCAGAAAGAAAAAGGAAATGGATAGACGTGAGCGTGATCGAATTGAGATATGCAGGAGTCAGAATGAAGTCCGGAAATTCTACCAAAGAATTACACATCAGACCGATAGCTTTGGTGCAGACATTGCCTCCTGCATAGACAAAGAAGGAAAACTGGTTACTGACACACATAGCATGCTGAGGATATGGAGAGAACATTTTACCCAACTGCTAGTGTCCGACGTTGGCGTGTCGCACTGCGGCACGCCGTTCGGACTAGGCTCAAAAAAGCAGGCCCCTTATCATTGAGCTTAATCTTGAATCGGACTGCACTCATTGATATGTGAGAAGTTTGCCCCTGTTCCTTAGTGGAATGTTTATGGGCAAAATTTGCATTTGCATTAATGCAGCTTTGGTAAATCCAATCTAGACCAGATATTGACCACACTGCGCCAAATCCTTGAAAAGACCCGAGAAGAACAAATCAACACCTACCATATCATAATTGACAACAAAGCAGCTTTTCATACCCCTTACATTCAAAGGTATGGTCAAGCCATGTTTGAGTTTGGTATCCCTGCAAAATAATAAATCTCTGTAGGATGACACTTGCTGAAACGCGTTCCTCAGAAAGAACAGGAAAGAATCGCTCCGAACCATTCAATACCAAACGAGGTTTCAGACAAGGAAAAAGCTTATCGTGTGATCTCTTTAATATCCTGCTTCAGATGATTATATGAGATGCAGATGTGATTAGATATGACACTCTAATCACAAGAGAACACATGCTACTCGCTTATGCCGACGACATCGACATAGGTCGGTCACCGGAAGCCTTTGAAAGAAAGAAAGAAGAAGGAGCCTTTGAAAGAATCGAAACAAGGTCAGTAAAAATGGGTCTGGCAGTAAATGCAGATAAGATGAAATTGATGGTTTTTAACTCCCAAAAAGCCTTGCACAACGGACCAGATAAAGAAAATGGAGAAAGTTGGGAACTACAAATTTGAGATTTTCAGCAACTTTATCTACTTCGGCACCGCCGTAATCGAAGCGATTTACACCAGTTTTGAGATAAAGCAAAGAATAATACTGGCAAATAGATGCTACTTTGGACTAAGTAAGCAGTTTAAAAACAAGGCTATCTCTCGACAGACGAAGACTACAATTTACAATACACTGATACTACCCGTGTTGTTGTATGGTTCTGAAGCATGGATACTTGTGAAAGCAGATGAGGCAGTACTTGGAGTATTTGAGAGAAAGATTCTTCATAAAATATATGGACCAGTTTGCGTTAATGGAGAATATAGGCGATGTATGAACCACGAGCTGTATGACAACGATAGCATAGTTACACGCATCAAACTACAACGGCTGCGTTGGCTAGGTCATGTTGTCAGAATGAATGAAGAAGCTCCAGCAATGAAGTTTTTTGATGGCAAACACGGTGGTACACGCAAACCGGGAAGACCAAAAGTCCGATGGAAAGATCAAGTGGTGGGATACACCTCGAAACTTTTTGTCAGAGATTTTAGAATGAGCGCAAAAGATCGAGGCGCTTGGAACGCTATTCTACGTTCGGCTAGTGTAACAAATGTTCTGTCATAGCCAATTACAGTAAAGAAGACAATATAATATTGAAAAGAGGGCTTTTATTGGAAAACAAAAAAATTTTCTAAATATGCACTTTTCTGTAAAATAAAAATTATTTACAACAATTTTGTTGGTGGTGCTAAAATAGCTGGTGCATTAGTTCTCTACTTAAGTGCAATTTTGGTGTTTATAACACCAAAAGTCCCATTGAGATGCTATGGGAAAACCATACCTGACTAGTGGATAACAGGAAGCATTGTGAAATGGCATAAGACTCATCGGTGAAGAGTTCGTGTAATTCACCAGTAACCTCACGACTGGCCTCTCTCAGGCCAAGCAAAGGGATATCGATGCCATTACCGAGGATATTTTGGACCATGACTTCAGTTTGGCGGGCCACCGCACAACGGAAGAGTTCACGCAAGTGATCTCTCTGTAAAAGAGATACAATGTCAAGTCACTTATAAGAAAACAACATTCACAAATGTCTACTCACGCTGTATATGCTAAATTTCACCTTGCGAGAATCCTCTTCTTCTTCGCGATCGCTTTCCAGAGTTACATTCGCGCCCTCACCTTGACACATGGCCTTGGCCCATTCCAAAGCCTCGGTGCTGGCACTTCGTATACAATCGACGCGGCCCAATAGGAAACGTCGGGTTGAAGCACTCTCATAGGTGGCCACCAAATGGCCATATAACCTGCCAAAGGAGAAGGAAAAAAGGTTGGAAAACACTAACAGTAAAGAGAATCTGGGATTTATATACTTGTAGTGAGCCAATTGCAGGGACAATTGTATGTAGACATCAGGGCTAACTTGGCAGGCTTTAATGAAATTCTTACCATAACCCTTGTAGCGATACACATAAAAGTCCAAATTATCAATGGCCCTGAAAGATAAAGAAAATTACTTAAAATGAATAGTTTGCAATATCATTGCCATTCCTACTTATCCACACTGACGGCAGCTTCAATGAATCTTCTTTGAATTTCTGGCGCTATATCCCACTCCAAACGTTCTGGTGGTGGTAAATGATGTTGCGGTATGCCATTATCATCGCTGGGATTATCCAAAATATTTTTGTAGATCTTCTCGAGCAGTTGCACCACCGCTATACCCTCCGAGGTGGAGTGTTCATAGCACAGACCCCAAGTGCCATCGGTGCAGATGATAATTTGCATGGTCTTGTCGAACCAACGATTACCGGTATTATATTCACTACCACCTCCATGTAACATTTCATGAGCCATATTCGTTTCATCACGCCCTCCCGCAAAGTGATGCGAAGGTGTAGCTCCTGTGAAACCTCGAGCATTAAAGCTCAGCGGTATGGGTTCATCCAAAGCCAAGACAATAAGTGCAGTCTCTATTAAATCAATATTTCGCTGATTACGCTCCTCCAGTTGAAGCGTGGCCCGATCTCCGGCCCATTTCGTTCTGGGTTCAGCGGTAAGCAGTCCAAACGGTGGTGGTTTCGCTGGCAAACATTGGGCATCGCTTAGCACAAAGAGTATCTGTGAGGCTATCTCACTCTCCGAAAGTTTTCCTCGATCTTCGGCCTGTAGGACCACACAATACATTTGATTGCGACAGGTTATGATGACATGGTGACTCTCCGACTTTCTTTGTGGCAAATATTGGGAATCTCGCTCTAGACCTGGCCTTCGACATGAACCCAGCAGACGATAGTATTGAGCCATACAAAGTGGTTGATTTTTCTCACGCGAAGCCGCTCTCTCTTGGGGCAATTGATCGGTGTCCAGCATTTCTTTATGCAAGACAATACCATCGAGAATGCGTGCCGCAAAACGAGCCAAATCATGGACCGTATCAAAGCGTCGTGGAGGAAATACCATACCCGGATTGGAGTTGATGGGCAGAGCCAAGCGGACATCCATGTACATGTCATTCAGCCAGTAGTAGTAGGCCTGAAAAAAAAGAAAATTAAAATAGGTGTTGCGGAAAATTTCGGATTTGTCCTAATGCTGCAAGAAAAATGAGGGAAAACGAACGAAATATAGAGCTCGCTTCTCGCAAAAATTTGAAAAGCATTAACATGTTTTCCATGTTTAATGTTATTATACCCATCACCATAGGGGGCATACTAACCTAGTCATTCCGTTTGTAACACCTCAAAATATTGAACTGCGACCTCATGTTCACTTCCGCTAAATCAGACAGGTTCTCAAAGAAATGAGAACCGAAACTGGAACTCCTTCTGACTGCCAGTGCGTTATCCATCGGGTCTGAACCTGAAAACTTATCTTACAAGTCGCTAGAGGCATATCCACAGATGCCAGTTTCCCTGGCACGTGTAAGGCAGATCCTAGTCTCACAAGCTCGTCCGCCTTACAATTCCCTGGGATATCTCTGAGGGCCGGCATCCAGAACAGATGAATTTTGAACTGTTTAGCCATCTCGTTGAGAGATCTAAGACAGTCGAGGTCGGTTTATGTGTTCAGAAAAAAGTTCTCCAGGGATTTAATGTCTGAGAGGTTATTTATGTCACTTGTCGTAATGACATTATATCTAAGTCATTCCACCGCTTCCATAATTGCAAAGATCTCCGCTGGATACACACTGCAGTGGTCGGGTAATCTTTTCAATATGATCAGTTCTAGATCTTTAGAGTAAATCCCAAAGCCCACCGTGTGCTTCCAGGGGCAGGGGAGAAGGCAGTGGAACCACTTTTCCTCAGGACACTGGATACTTGCGGTGTGGACTTCCTTAGATGCTTCACTAGGTGCTGCTGTCGAAGTAATTTTTTACGCACACCTCGAGTCCAGTCCAACCGGATGACCCATCCACACAGCGCTTGTTGGGTCCCGTTTCAATGCCTTCCCTTACTTTCTCGATTGTGGAAGGTGGACTTTCAGTCTCCTTCAATCTGCCAGACCTTAGCGATGTGGTCGATAGTTCCTCAGGCAAGTGTTAAGCAACAACTGCTGAGTCGTTTTCTGATTCCCCAACCTCACCGCTTCTACAGAACTGTAGTTTCAACTTTTTGAATCCGTAGGATACAACTCCTTCAGACTTGTTGAGGTCTGCGAGACAGCCGGAGTTTAGTACGAATACTTCATGTCTCCGGTCACCATCAGCCTCATCCAATCTACCAATCTTCCAGTCAGTGGTTGAAAGATTGGGATTAAATTCCCTAAGTCTTCCAGGAATGGATTCAGGATCTGAGGGATACCTTGGTATCCAAGCATGCGCTAATGGTCGAGAAGGAATATCTTTCTACTTGACTAAATCTTGTGCTGCAACTGGCCAGATCTCACCAATCTTTTTTTAGCGCACAACGATACATTTCAATAGAGCGTTGATACCCGACGGCAATTAGTCTGCATCGGCCCCGATATTAGCCTGCATCGTCACAAACTGGAGGAGACCCTGGAAATTCCGCAAGTAAATCGGAGTATATTGATGACAGTCCATTGACTATCCCACTCCAATTATTCCTAGGTATGCAGCCCTGTTCTTCTCTCTTGTCGACAACTTCCATCACCAAACCGTCCCTAGCGACATTAGCAAAGATTTTTGGACCCATCTTACTATTGTTCGCCCTAGTTCTTTTGGGCATGGTATGCCTTTCAGGTGACCGCAGCCTTTTGGCTGACTGCGGTGCAGCTTCTGAATCTAGACGTGTAGTCTTTGGGGTAGCTTTGGCAGCGAATCCCCGAGCCCAATAAAGGGAATCTCTCTTCCTATTGTTGAAAGTCTTAGGCTCATTCGCAATAAACCTGAGAGTTATGTGCCCTCTATTATACCAACCTGCTCTTTAAGAGGTTGTTGGCTTGCCGGGGAAGGCCGATGACCTATGCAATTTATAGACATGCGAAGATAGAATAGGTTAGGCCTTGTCCTTAAAACTCGAAGCAGGTGTCTTTGTATGTGACCCCATAAAGTATATATATTCTTGATAGCCTGGACAGTTTGAGTAGATCTAGTTATATCTGTCCATCCCTCCGTCAGTCCGTCTGTTGAAATCACCATAGCTGTAGGTCGTAGGGGATTGCAAATGAGCCATATAGGTTCATTTAGCCCCTAGAAGCCGCAATTGAAATCCTATTGGGCTGAAAATTTGCATGTAGAGTTCTGTTACAACGTCCAATAACCATGCCAAGTACGGTTGAAGTCGGTCTATAACCTGACGTAGGTCCCATATAACCAGATATCCCGATTTGACTTCTTGATTCCCTGCAGCCTGTAATTTTCGTCCGATTTGTTAGGGTTATATTATGCCTTTCTACCATTTTGTTTTTTTTATCAATTTTATGCAGAATCTATGGTGGTGGGTTTAAAAGACTTGGCCCGGAGTTGAATCTATTAAAAAATTAATTCGATATTACAAAAGTTTCAGTGATTGAAGTAGTTTCAATTAAAAAATTAATTGAATCAATTTATTTTTGTGATTTAAGCCGATTTGTATACCCACCCCTATAGAAAGGGGGTATACTAATCTAGTCATTCCGTTTGTAAAACCTCGAAATATTCATCTAAGACCCCATAAAGTATATATATTATTGATCGTATCGACGTTCTGAGTCGATCTAGTCATGTCCGTCCATGCGTCTGTCGAAATCACGATAGGGGTCGAATGCATAGAGCTAGCCGCTTGAAATTTTGCATAGATACAATAGTTAATATTGATGGAGGTCGTTGGGGAATGCGAATGGGCTATATCGGTTCAGAATTAGATATACCTCCATATAAACCGATCTGCCGATTTGACTTCTTCAGCCCCTGGAAGCCTATTTGAATGATTTGACTGAGCCAAGTACGGTTCAAATCGGTCTGTAATCTAATATAGCTCCCACATAAACCGATCGTTCGATTTGACTTCTTGAGACCTTACAAGCCACAATTTAAGTCCGATTTGGCTGAAATTTTGTGCGAGTTGTTCTGTTACGACTTTCGACTTCTCTCGAACATCTTTGTTCGGTTCCCAGAAGCTTTAATTTTTGTTGGTTTGACAAAAGTTTGGTATGTAGAATAAAATAATGCCCTTCAACTAAATTTATCTTCTTCTTCTTATATATAAAAATCTATTTGTGTTTGTTTGTTTGTGTGTTCCTTATTGTGTTCAGAAACGGCTGAACCGATTTTCTTGAAATTTTCACTGATGGTGTAATGATCCCTTGGTGAAAATAGGGTACTATATTTTTTGATATCTGAAGGGGGAGCGGATCCTCCCCCTTACCCTAATTTTCAGAACGCCAGATCTCGGAGATGGGTGGTGCGATTTAAGCGAAATTTTGTGTGCTCCCTGATAGTAACCTACAAACAAAAATTTGGTATCCAAATTTCGGGAGGGGTACCTAGGGAGGTGGGGGGGGGGGGGGGGGGTGCTCCCACCCCAATACCAACCAAATATACATATACACGAATCACGATAATATGGGACTCAAATGAAAGGTATTTAAGATTAGAAAACGTAACGTATCTGATATCCAATTGTCGGACCAAGTGTTTCGGAGGCCACCGCAAACCCCTCCTAAATCGGACATATTTACCAACCATAACAATATGGGGCTCAAATTAAAGGTATTTGCGAGTAAAATACGAATCAGATATCCAAATTTGGGACAAAGTTTCTGGGGGTCCACCCCTTTCCCAAAACACCCCCCAAACAGGACTTATTTACTGACCATGGCAATATGGGGCTTAAATGAATGATACGAATCAGATATCCAAATTTGGGACAAAGTTTCTGGGGGTCCACCCCTTTCCCAAAACACCCCCCAAACAGGACTTTTTTACTGATCATGGCAATATGGGGCTTAAATGAAAGATATTTGAGTGTAGAATACGAATCTGGGACCACATGTTTAAGGGGCCGCCCATCCCCGAGAACATCCCCCAAAAAAGACAAATTTACGACCATAGCAATATGGGGCTCAAATGAAAGGTCTTTGGGGCTCAAATGAAAGGTCTTTGGAGGCCACCTCACCCCCATTACACAACCAAAATAGGAAGTATTTGATGACCATTGCAATATGAGGTTCAAATAAGAGGTGTTTTAGAGTAGAACACGAATCTGATATATATTTTCAAAGCCAAGTCCAATGACAACGGCCGCGCCATCCCCTAAACTGGTCATATTAGGCTCAAATGAAAGGTATTTGGGAGTAGACCATGAATCTGACATCAACATTTGGGACTAACTGTCTAGAGGACTTCCTACCACCATAACAAACCCCAAATAGGACGTATTTGTTCACCAAGACAATTTGGGTCTTCAAAACAGTGGAGCTCGATATTCATAGTTTTTAAGGGCCCATACCCCAAACTGGATATATTTGCTGGCTTTTTCAGTAAGGGGTTTAAGTGAATGGTATTTGAGATTACAAAACGAATTTGATATCCAATTTTGAGGCCAATGGCAATATTGGGTTCAAATATATGAGAATAGAGCACGTTGCTGATATATTTTCAGGTTTAAGTGATTGGCGGACTACCCCACTCCCCAAAACACCCCCAAATCGGCCATATTTACCGACCAAGTCAATGTGGGGCTTAAATGAAATGAATTGGGGGTAGAGCAAGAATTGATACCCACTTTCGGGACCAATTTTCTGGGGGTCTACCACTTTCCCAAAATACCCCACAAACAGCAATTTTTTACTGACCATCGCAATATGGGGCTTAAATAGAGCTATTTGGGAGTAGAATACGAATTTGATATCCAAGACATCACCCCTTCTCCAAAAAAACCCACCAAAGGGTAAAAATTGTTTGACCATACCAATATGTAGCTCAAATGAAAGGTATTTGAGATTAGAAAACGAATTTGATAACCAATTTTGGGACCATGTGTTTGGGGGACGCCTCATCCTGTAAACTCACCTCACTCAAAACCAATGGCAATATGGTGTTTAAATAAAAGGCATTTGAGAGAAGAGCACGATGCTGTTATTTTTTTCAGGGCCAAGGGTCTGGGGGACCACCTCACCCCCGCAAAAACACCCCTAAATCAGACATCATAAGAAAATCGGACTGAAATAAAGTATTTTAAGAATAGAGTACACCTTACGTTCAAACTTATGGGATTCAGATAATTATATTGTTAAACTGTTTGTCAAGCGATATACTATTTTCGTAGCATGGTATTTCACTAAAAGCTCTTTCATTGTCGAAAATAAATATTCCAAGGAAAATTTTGTTCCATATAAAGTAAAAGAAGGCGCAGCGGAGCGGGCCCGGTACAGCTAGTTTTGAATAAATTTTTTTCAGAATCCATGGTGCCGGGTTCCCAACCATACTAAATTCATTCTTACTAGCTTATCTATTTCCTTTTAATTTGTAACATTTACCACCTACATATATTCGAGGTCAATTTAATTTGACATAACACCCATATCTTGAGGGACCTTGCACTTTACCCGAAAGAAAAACCTAAACAACTCGATAAGAATTTGTTGTATTAAATTATGGCAATGGGTAATTTAATACATCTTCGTTATATTTGGTATCTTTTTTTGAAGAAATTGTCAAAATATGTAAAGATGTGCGATAAAAAATCACTAAAATTTTATGTGTTTGGCATTTTTATATTGAAATTCTTCAATATCAAGATGGGAATTTGTTGTTGTATTTCAACTTATCAATTTATTGTGATTTTTGGTGGTGTAATTAATTTGATTTGAAAGATGGAAGACATGAGTAATGATGTATCAAAAGGTATAAATATTGATATTGATCAGGTTAATGAAATCAGTTCATCAAATTTCTTGCCAACGGATACTTAGAAGGATGAAAGGTACGCTAGAAACAAAATCGAGTGTTAAAGTGTTTGTGATATAAAATTTCTATGAAAAAAATAAAATTCGAGTGTGGATTCTGAAATTGCCAGTTGTTGCTGATAAAGGATTTCTTGTTTTTGTTTTTGCTTTTTTTTTTAATTTTGAAATTGTGTTATGTTTATAAAATGAAATTTATGTACCCTCCCATTTATTCCTAAGCTACTGGACTGATTTTAATAGCCTTTGGCTTTGCCGCTATGGTCCAGGCCTCCAAACGTGACTATGCCCTAAAGTGCAACCCCGAAGAAATGGGCATACGCTGGCCCAGCTATAAAAGTAATGCCGAATACTATGTTTGTCATCGTGTAGGCGAAAGACCCATGGTCATGTCCTGCAATCCTGGTGAAATCTTTACCTTTGTCTTGCAAATCTGTACCGCCCCCAACAAATATATACCAGCACCAGAATTGCATGTGTTGCCCACATCTTCACCTTTCATTGGCTCTCATCATCACGGCAGCAATCAACACAAACATTCTGATTCATTCAGACCTTTGGAAATTTTCGCCCATCCACCAATTTTATCTGAGACACATCATCATGCAATGCCTGCCCTTGTACCCGAAATGCCAATTCAAATGATTGATGATGTGCCAAAACCCCCAATAATGACGGTGGATGAGTTAAACAGGGAAAATTCTATGGCACATGAAGCCGAAATAGCCATTGAATCCGGCAAACCTCAACAAGCAGCTGGTGTTCCACCCATGCCTCCTACCCCAGCTCCCACACCACCAGTTGTGGATGTTCATGCCGAGAGTGGTGTGCACAAGCCCAGCATTGGTGGCGCTAAGAAACCCTCAGCCGAAAAGAAGAAGTCTGCGATTAAGCCAGGCAAGAGCGAGAAGAAGCCCGCGGACACCAAGGAAGGAAAGAAATTACCCAAGAAACCTGCTAAGACGCCAGCTAAAATAGCCAAGAAACCTGCTCCAGCTCCTAAGAAATCAGCTCCAGCTCCAAAGAAATCTCCCAAAGCTACCAAAAAGGAGGAATAGAGAGGCGATTGCAGAGTAGGAGGGTTTTTTGTTTTTAAAGTTTCCTGCAATGTAGATTTTATTTTTTTACGCTGAGCCATTTGGAGTCAGTTTTCGTATTAATTTTATTTGTTTTCAAAGAGAAAAAGCTACTACATTTCAAATAAAGACTATGCAACGGAGATACATACATACATACATAGATAAATATATACATGTGAGCGAAAACAAAAGTTGTTAAATTTATAATTGTTTTTTTTTTTTTTTTGAGTCAAATGGACCTAATTCCAGGAAACTAGTTGGAGGAGGAGAGCAGCTACAGCCGTAAGTAGATGCAATGTTGCTAACATGTACCTGTTCCGATCCTGCAACATTTTCAATTGCCAAAGAATCCTCCTCGAATCTTCTAAATGAATATTATGATGGCGGACAAACTCGTCCAAGAGTCGTAGACGATTCCTCCGTTTTGAAGAGTTGTGTCCACAAGACGATTTTTCTGGTAGAGTTTTACTCGAATCTTCCATATAGACATGGTGCCAACGAGTAAGTCAGAAGAGTCTTGGAAGATGTGAAAGTCTCGCGAGATTCTTTTAGAGAAGTAACAAATAAGTTTTGGAAGATTTCTTAAACGCCCTTCGAAAAGAGTTGCGCATTATTCGCCTGGACGATTAAAAAGTAATTGTATTAGAATATTTATTAGATATTGTTTTTTAAGAGTGGTGCATTATTCGCTTGGAAGGTCTAAAAATGTATATCAAGATAAGTTTGTTCATTGTAGGACCATTGATTGAGGTCATCCAGAAAAAACTAAACCGGAGTGAGACAAATACATACACTCTGATGGAGAATTATTTTATGCTAGCCAATTATTCTACCCATTTTGCTAGGCAGAGGACTTGCGATATCTTTTATATAACAAGTAAAGAGGTGTTAACTTTGGTCGGGGCGAACTTTGGATACACACCACCTCTGACCACCTCTACATAGAAACCTCCTTTCGTCATAATGCGGTGAAAAATGCATCTTTTATGGAGTTATATCTAAATATAGTCCGATCTCCACAATATTCAAGAAGGCTATGTATGGGTCTAACACAACTCATTGTACCAAATTCATTCGTTAACCAGTAAGGAAAGGCAAAACGCGGGTGGTGCCGACTTTATAATACCCTACACCGACCCTTTAATTACAAAAGTGGGACTATATTTAATTCTGAACCAATTTTTTTGGACCTCGGCGGATGTATTTAGATAGGTTATTAAAATTACTGAACCAAATTTCGAGCAAAGCAAATATGTTCAAAATGTAATAACTACGGTTGACAAATGACGGGAGATAGGAGCTATATCTAAATCTGAACCGATTTCGATCAAACTTTATGGATATTGTGGAATTCGTCAAGGAAATTGTTGTACAAAATTTTGGGAAGATCACTTGCTGTGGCTCTAGGAGGTAAAATCGGGCGATATTTATTTATGTGAGCTATACCTAAATCTGAACAGATTTCTATGAAATTCTCCAGTAATATCGAGAGTCATAAGAAAATCCTTCCTGCAAAATTTCGAGAGAATCGGTTAACTAATGACCATTTTATTGCTGTATTACTGCAAATCGGACGAACATATATATGGGAGCTATATCCAAATCTGATCCGATTTCTCTACAACTCACCAGTTATATTGGAAGACATAAGAAAATTCTTCCTGCCAAATTTCGAGAGAATCGGTTAACAAATGACCATTTAATATATGGGAGCTATATCCAAATCTGAACCTATTTCTATAATATTCGCTTTTAATATCAAAAGTCATAAGTAAATCCTTCCTGCCGAAATTTCGAGAGAATCGGTTTACAAATGACCATTTATTACATTATTACTGAAAATCGGACGTACATATATATGGGAGCTATATCCAAATCTGAACCGATTTTTTTCAATTTCAATAGGCTTCGTATCTAGGCCGAAAAACATGCCCATACCAAATTTGAAGACGATCGGATGAAAATTGCGACCTGTAGTTTGTACACAAATTAACATGGACAGACGGACAGACAGACGGATGGACGGACAGACAGGCAGACAGACAGACGGACGTAGCTAAATCGATTCAGAAAGTGATTCTGAGTCGATCGGTATACTTATCAATGGGTCTATCTCTCTTCCTTTTGGGTGTTACAAACTAATTCACTAAGTTATAATACCCAGTACCACAGTAGTTGTGTAGGGTATAAAAATTTAGATGACAGCTATATCCAAACATAGACCGATCTGAACCATATTGAGCACGAATGTCAAAGAGCCTAACACAGTCCACTTTGTCAAATTTCAACGAAATCGTGTCATAAACGTGTTATTGTTGTCCCAAGAAGTTAAATTGGGAGATCGGTCTACATGACAATTATATTGAAATTTAGACCGATCTTAACTATACTCGGTACGAATTTTGAGGGGCCTAATGCAACTCATTGAGCATAATTTCAGCAAAATGGTTAGTAAATTCACCTTTTATGGGCTTACACCTTGAATCGGGAGATCGGTATATATGGCAAAAATGCAAATTTTGCCCATGAACATTCCACTAAGCAACAGGGGCAAACTTCTCACATATCAATGAGTGCAGTCCGATTCAAGTTTAAGCTCAATGATAAGCGGCCTTCTTTTTACAGCCGAGTCCGAGTCCGGCGTGCCGCAGTGCGACACCTCTTTGGAGAGAAGTTTTACATGGCATAGTACCTCACACATGTTGCCAGCATTAGGAGGGGAAAACCACCGCTGAAAATTTTTTCTGATGGTCTCGCCAGGATTCAAAACCAGGCGTTCACCGTCATAGGCGGTCATGGTAACCTCTGCGCTACAGTGTCCTCCATATAAGACAGTTATAGCCAAATATGGATCGATCTGGGCCGAATTGAGCAGGGATTTGCTACACAAAATTTCTGCGAAATCGTACAATAAATGCGTCTATTATGGGTCCAAGACCTTAAATCGAGAGATCGGCCTATATGGCAGCTACACCGAAAGCAGAATCGATCTGAGCGGTATTAAACAGAGAAATCGAGGAGCCTTATAAAGTGTGATTTTTTCGCTATTATCTTTTTGGCAACACTGCTTTAAACAGCTTACGCACATTTCGGGTTATGGTTCACTGTCAAACATCTTCAGTTTTCTCTGTGCTCTGTTAAGAAAGTTCGCGCTTCTTCTCTTTTACGACGAAGCTAATTTTTGGCTCAATGGGTACGTAAATAAGAAGAATTGTCGATTTTGGAGTGAAGAACAGCCAGAAGCATTGCAAGAGCTACTAATGCATTCAAATAAAGTCACAGTTTGGTGCGGTTTATGGGCTGGTGACATCATTGGAGCGTACTTTTTATACGATGATGCGAATCGTAACGTAACTGTGAATGGTGAACGCTTCCAAAATGCTAGAGCTTGACTTGCATGACATGTGGTTTCAACAACACGGTGCCACATGCCACACAGCACGCATAACTATGGAATTATTGGCATGCGAGTTTGGAGAACATTTTCTGATTTCTTGGAAGACAAGTGGCAAACAAATGATTGTATCAATAAACAGGCGATCATTTGCTTGGAAGTGCAAGCAACTTTTGTTTGGATTTGGCTCATCTTGAAACACCCATGCTGTATACTTTCGGCCTCATAAGCTTAAATCCACCATTCATCACCTGTCACGATGTCATAGACGTGTTTCGAACCATTGGGATCGTATTTTTGGAGCATTTCTTTCGATTAATCGACTCGAGCCTTTTTTTGTGCGTTTGACAAATCCCGTGGGATCCAACGCGACCAAATTTTTTTGACGGTCAAATGTTCATGCAATATTGACTGTATGCCCGTCCCACTATTGCCAAAGGTTGTCTCAATCTCACGATAGGTCACATGACGAACTTGCAATATCAGTTGGCGCACAGCATCAATCGTTTTTGGAACAACAACTGATTTTGGACGATCTTTACGAAATTCGTCTTGGAGTGAACTACGACCTCAAATGAATTCATCATACCATCGATAAACACTGGTCTTTGATGGAGCTTCATTGCTAAAAATTGAATTAAGTTCATCAATGCACTTAACCGCAACAACAGTTGAGTTAATCCACGTTGAGAGTAGTAAAAAATAATCGCACGATTTTTGGGCGAGATGAATCTTTTAAGTTACTGTAAACAGCACAAATAGCGCTCGTATGTCAAAACGTTATGAGTACGTATAAATTCAAAAATGTCAAGCTTTACGATAGAGTTGTCAGTTGGCAGATTGCAACATAAGGGTTGTCCAATCCCGAAATATAAAAGGCAACTCTCGTATAGTGTCAGGGCTTGACTTTGGTCTGATTTGGTTGAAGCTTTGCATACTTGATTTCAACTTTGATTCCTACTATCCATACCAAATGGGATCAATATATGGTATGGCTCCCATATAAATTCATCATGCGATCATCTTTTCTCATTCGTTATTCCAGAGCTGTATTAGAGAGCTGTGGTAAATTAAATTTTGCAGATTGGGTTTTGGATCGTAATTTGAGAATTTCAAATCACCACCTTCTTAGGATTACAATACACGGACATTGGCTGATAATAGAAATTGGCTTAAATTGCAATCAATTGAATTGATGATGTGACATTGATGGGTGACTAATGACTGTTGTTAAAAACATATTATGATTGATAAAGCCACTCACTGTTGGCGATAAACCTGACAGTATATGAGAAAAAACCAAATGGGTGTGTATTTATATGTAGAACAAGATAAAATATTTAAAAAATATTTCAACTTATGCACATGTGAATGAGAGACGAAAAGTGTCAAAAGATAAATCCACCAATAAATCATTTTCGTCCATTTGTGTCTTGCTCACATGGCTCTCTAAACGTATGTATGTTTATCAGTTAGTGAACTAAAAAAAATAGTCCATTTATTTAGAATTACTTACGCATTCGCATTGACATCGAGGGGGCTTCTAACAATGTGCGGACCGAAACACTGATCCAATTCTTAAACAAGTATCGTGTGGGCCCGGTCTTTAGAGACTGGATAAACCATATGCTATGGAACAGTTGGATAAATTGTGTGTCTCATGGCATAAATATAAGGGTAAAAGTGGCACAGGGTTCGCCACAGGGGGGCATTTTTTCTCCATTCCTATGAGTGACCACCATAAATCACCTATTACGTATGCTGACTGAGCAGAGATTTGAACCCGTCTGCGATGTTATAATACTTCTAAGGGGTAAGGATCCGAACGAGCTATGTAGAAGGGCCGAAAGGGTCTTGCATATGGCATATGACTGAGCTAGACCCAGAGGTCTCAATGCTAACCCAGAGAAGACTGAAATATGCCTGTTCACGAGGAAGACGAAGGTGGGGCAATTTAACCACGTTTCCTCAATAAGACGATTTCGATATCTGACAAAGTCAACTACTTAGGAGTGATCTTGGATAGGAAACTGAATTGGAAGTGTCACATTCAGGAGCGTACTGAGAAGGCTCACAGATGTTGGGCACCATGGCGCGAAATGTGGCCTGAATCCGAGGATAGTCCACTGGCTCTACAGGAGTGTGATTAGACCAATACTTACTTACGCCTCAGTAGTTTGGTGGACTGCGATGAAGAAAAGGTGCAACATAAGGACCATAAAACATGTTCAGAGAACATGTTGTCTTGGCATAGGTGGAGCGATGAGGACCACGTCCACTAGGGCACTGAAGACTATTCTAGATATCCGACCCATTGACATACAAATTAAGTGTGAGGCAGCCACTGCGGCTACCGTAGCGCAGAGGTTAGCATGTCCGCCTATGATGCTGAATGCCTGGGTTCGAATCCTGGCGAGACCATCAGAAAAAATGTTCAGCGGTGGTTTTCCCCTCCTCATGCTGGCAACATTTGTGAGGTACTATGCCATGTAAAACTTCTCTTCAAAGAGGTGTCGCACTGCGTTCGGACTCGGGCTATAAAAATTAGGGCCCCTTATCACTGAGCTTATACTTGAATCGGACTGAACTCATTGATATGTGAGAATTTTGCCCCTGTTTCTTAGTGGAATGTTCGTAGGCAAAATGTGCATTTGCAATTTGCAATTTTGCTACTGCTACTATGAGACTTAAGGCGATGGGAGAATGGATTGAGGATGGGAACAGCTCATACCATTGCGGTGTAATCGAGGCGACGATAGGAAACCTGTAAGGAAGGGAAGATATTTCCTTTCGGATACCTGAGATGAACCTTGAGGTCGAGTGCGAGGCACTGCTGCCAGCAGCACAGTCTTGGATTAACGGAACCCTAGTATTGCCATCTGGAAGATCATGTTACACGGATGGATCAAAGCTAGAGGACAGAGTGGGCCTGGGCGTCTACATTGAGAACCCAGGGACTGAGATATATTTTAGACTGCCTGAGATCCGGGCGATCACGGAATGCGTGAGATGGTGTGGTGCTAACTCGATGACGTCGAGTGTGAATATCTTTACGGACAGTAAAATTGCCATAATGACAAAAACAGCCAGGACGGTAAGGTCACGAACAGTCTTGCAGTGTAAGAAGGAGATTAACGCCTTTTCTGAGTATGGCAATATCCTCATCCTTTTGGTGCAGGGCCATAACGAAGTAAGGGGGAATGAGAGGGCAGACAATTTGGCGGTGAAGGCCAGAGGACTGCTTTCAATAAGCTTGATTATTCCAATGCCTTTCGGGACGACGCTCTCCCGTGTTAAGGGAATGGGCGACGAATGCGCATGCAACTTTGTGGAACAGCAAAACAATCGGTAGGACGGCGAAAATCCTATGGGGTGATCCAAGACGAGGCTATTACTGAAAGGAAGCAAGAAGTAGGTCAGTATAGCCATTGGTATCATAACGGGACACATAGGACTATGAGCTCACTTATGTAAAATCTGAGTGGCAAGTGATAGCATGTGTAGGGCATGCTGGGAAGATCATGAAACGAAAAGTACCCCAGTACTTAGGTGGAGACACAATACCAGACATGAACCAACTTAGTGGACTGGTATTGAAAACAATCAAGGATTTTGTAAGTAGCACGGAATTCCTAACTTAACATTTTCTTTTTAGAGGTTACTTTATAGTTTTTAAAGCGCACAACAAGCCGATTATTGGATTAGGTATATGTCCATAGTGACATGGGGCGGATTAATACCGGCACCTTCTTTTCAAGCTAAACTATGCACTCGCATTTGTCAAAAAGTGTTGACCGATTTAATTTTGGCAATCACTAGCTGGGCAGGGCCCGCTCCGCTGCGCCTTCTATCATTGCCTTATTTTAAGGGACCACTATAATGGCACGGTCAGAAAAAAAGTACAGTTTGGGGGTGCTAGTACGGCCATTCAGATATTTCGCCCCAATGTGGATATCATACTGGTGTTCTACTCCCAAATTTTTTTCATTTTAGCCTTATATTTCTATAGTCGGCAAATATGGAGTATGGGGGTGTTAATGGGGATGAGAAGGACCCCCATGTATAAGATTCATAAATAAGTATACCAAATTTCTATTTTTGAGTTATTATAAACAAACTAAATTTCGTGTAAATCGCTCCACCCATCTCCGAGATTTGGCGTTTTTGAAAATAGGGTAAGGGGAGGATCCGCCCATTAAAGTTTGAATGTTAAATGCACTTCATTGTCTTCTTTTGGTGGTGGATTGGAGTAGCCAAGCCCTTTGCTCTGAGAGTGGATCTCAGATTTCTACTCTACGCCCAAAATCCACATTTGAGTTACATATTGCTGTAGTCGGTATATATGTGTGGTTCAAGATGAGTTTATGAGATGAGTCCGAGACGACACGACGAAACACTTGGCCATTAAACAGATATCAGATTTGAGCCCGTTTTTGCCATAATCCACAAATTTGTCCAGTTTGTCCCACTCACTTAGCCCTGAAAAAATATCAGCATCGAGCTCTACTGTTAAATTCCTTATATTTGAGCTGGAATTGTAATTGGTTTAGGGGGAGTTTATGGGGTGAGATTACCCCGCAATACTTGGCCTCAAAATTGGATATCAAATTCGTTTTCTACTATTAAATAACTATTTTTTGAGCACCTTATTGCCATAGCAGGCAAACATTGCCAGTTTGAAGGGAGTTGAGGGGGCGGTCCCCTGAAACAATATCAGCATCGTGCTAGGGCACTATTTCGTTTGAGACCCATAATGTTAACATTTAGAAGGTGGCGATCAAGATATTCAGGGCCACGAGTCTCGTTCAGATGCACACGAATTTATTATACCCACCACCGTAGGATAGGGGGTATATTCATTTAGTCATTCCGTTTGCAACACATTGAAATATCAATGTCCGACCCTACAAAGTACATATATTTCGGATCGTCGTAAAATTCTAAGACGATTTAACCATTTCCGTGTGTCTGTCCGTCTTTCCATCCGTCTGTTGTAATCACTCTACAGATTTGGCACAGATACGTCTTTTTGATGCAGGCTGAAATTTGAAACCGTGTGTAGTTTTACGCTTCCATAGTTCAGATCGGACTGTATTTAATTATAGCTGTCATATAAATTGATATGCCAGTTTAAGATCTGAAGCTCATAAAAGCTTTATTTATTACACGTTTTGTGTTGAAATTTTAATTACAAAATTCAACAGTGATTTATATTTATTAGACCACTCAATGTCTGTACCGAATTTGGATGCATAAGTTATCCAATTTTCACCGAATTGTGGCGAAAGGGGGTTTACATATATACCACCGAGGTGGTGGGTATCTAAAGTTCGGCCCGCCGTAATTAATGGCTTTTTAATGGTTTTCTTAGACATTTTTTATATTCATATCTACTTTTTTCTATGGCAAATATTGACATTTAAACAACCCTAAACACCGTCAAGGGTGGAAAAGTTGAAAAATAATACATAACATAACATAGATAAATGCTGTATGATTAATTTTGACCACTCTGCCCTCTCTCTGTTCATGTTGGCTTCTTCAAATTAGCGCCATCTACTGGCTGTTTTCAATTGGATCAACTAAATCCAATTGAAAATAGCCAGTAGATAGCGCTAATTTAAACGTTAGTGCTATTCTCTTGGACTGGATCATAATGTGATGGTTGTTTATAAATGACTATATGACTACCTATTAAATAGTCAACATTAAGTCGCTTTTTAAATCAAATAAAATTCCCATATTAAACGATTTTCGGTAGTAATAAACTACTTTGCCAGTCTATATATCTGGTTTTACATGGTTTAATAGTTCTTACTATTAAACCATGTAAAACTTTTGAACAAAATAGTGCAGCAGCTCGTCGTTTGGTCTTGTCTATCGATGAGCTAAAAATGGTTGCAACCTTAACGTTAAGGTTTGCAATTCCTCCTATCACGCTGAACGTCATAATTTTGTTAGATCATTATGATTGATCGACTGTTTTGGGGTGAGGGGGTCCGCCAGATATATGAGCAGAATAAAGATATCAGATTCGCAGTCCACAACTTTATACCTTTAATTCAACCCCATATTGCCATGATTGGTGTATATAGCCGTTTGGTGGAGGGCGTCAATACGAGGGTTTTGCACCACACCCCATCTGTTACTTGAGCACAATTTTGAATGACGCACTCTACTCAAAAATATCTATGACTTGATCCCCCATTATTTTAATGGGCCAAATAATCTATATGGAGGCGATTTTAGGAGGAAAAGCACCACCTTGATTCTTGGACACAAATTTTATTGTCACATTCGTAATCTGCTCCCAAATGCCTTTCATTTGAGTTTCATCAAGCTATGATCGAGTAAGATTCCCATTTGTGGGGCTTATCGGGGGTGGGGCGACCATCAATTACTTCGACCTCATTTTTTATTTCATATTCGTTGTCTACTCCTTTTCATTTGAAACACGTGTTGTGCTGATCGTTCAACTTTTGGCTTTGGGTGGTGTTTTTGGGGTAATGGGGGAGGGTCCGCCCCCTTTCAATATCAACAAATTATATAGCCTATTGCTTTTTTCAGACTATATTCGAAATCTACTCCCGAATAGATTTCAGTTGAGTCCCATATTGCCATTATCGTCCAATATGCCTATTTGAAGAATTTTTGGGGCGGGACGGCCCCCTAGGTACTTGGACATAACTTTTGATATCAAATTTATACTCTCATCCTGAATACCTTTCATTTAATACCAATATTATCCCGATCAGTCAACTTTTGGTTTTGGGTGGTGTTTTTGGGTAAAGGGGGAGGGTCCGCCCGCTTCCAATATCAACAAATTATATAGCCTATTGCTCCTTTCAGACCATATTCGTAATCTACTACCGGATACCGTTCATTTGAGTCCCTTATTGTCGCGATCGTCCAATAAGCCTATTTTAGGGGGTTTTGGAATGGGGCGTCCCCCTAGTTACTTGGACACAATTTTTGATATCATATTTATATTCTAATCCCGAATACCTTTCATTTTACTCCCGAATACCTTTCATATTGTCCCGATCGGTCAACTTTTGGTTTTGGGTGGTGTTTTTGGGGTAACGGGGGAGGGTCCGCCCCCTTCCAATATCAACAAATTATATAGCCTATTGCTCCTATCAGACCATATTCGAAAGCTACTCCCGAATACTTTTCAGTTGTGTCCCATATTGTCACGATCGTTCAGTAAGCCTATTTTAGGGGGTTTTCGGGTTGGGGCGGCCCCCAGTTACTTAGACCCAATTTTGAATACGAAATTCGTACTTTACTTCTGCATATATTTTACTTGAGTCCCATATTGTCCTGACCGGTCCACTTTTATTTTTGGGTAGTACTTTTAAGGTAAGGGTCCGCCACCCTTGTGATATCAAAAAATTATATAGCCTATTGCTTCTTCCGGACCACTCACCATGGTCCGGACCACTCACCACAATCTGTGAAAATTTCCAATAAATCGGTTAAGCCGTTTTTATACCCACCACCATAGGATGGGGGTATTCTGATCTAGTCATTCCGTTTGTAACACCTCGAAATATTCGCCTAAGAGCCCATAAAGTATATATATTCTTGATCGTTTCGACGTTCTGTGTCGATCTAGCCATGTCCGACCGTCTGTCTGTAGAAATCACGATAGCGGTAGAACGTGTAAAGCCAGCCGCTTGAAATTTTGCACAGAAGGTCGTTGAGAATTGAAAATGGGCCATTTCGGTTCAGATTTGGATATAGCTCCCAATCTCCCGATGTGACTTCTTGAGCCGTTTCAAGCTGCAAGTTTTGTCCGATTTGGCTGAAATTTTGCATGTGGCGTTAGTTATGACTTCCAACAACTGTGCAAAGTACGGTCCAAATCGGCCTATAACCTGATATAGCTCCCATTGAACCGATCTTCCGATTTGACTTCTTGAGACCTTACAAGCCGCAATTTTTGTTCGATTTGGCTGAATTTCGGTCCAAATCAGTCTATAATCTGATACAGCTCCCATGTTAACCGGTCTCTCGATCATCCTTGTTCGTTTCCTAGAAGCTTTAATTTTTTCCGGTTTGACAGAAGTTTGGTACGTAGAATAAAATTATGCCTTTCAACTAAACTAGGTTCTGTAGTAAATAGTAAATCCAATATTTGAAAAAATTTTAAAAAAAATCTAACGTTAAAAATTCTATTAATTTGGCATAAGCCAGTATTCAAATTTGTTTCATTAAATACTACAATCACACTATCGTTCAAGTTTTCTTTCATAATTATGTAAATTATATTATTCGTCCTATCGAATCTATGGTTAGGAAGTTGGCGGAATGCGGAATATAATGTGCCCATTTAACATGTTCTTGTTAATATTGCACCTGTTCTTCAGCTTTTCTTTAAAGGCGAAGAAAGAATATGCCCAGCCTTAATGGCTTGTTAACATGCATATAACTTCCGGTGTTAACATAATCCAAAGACCTACTCTATCGTTTTGGCCAACATGTGCCATGGAGTTGGGATTTGAAAGATCAGCAAATGATTTCAATTCAAACTGTTGCCAGGGAATATTAACTGTTTCGCGAACGAAGATTCAATGAATTGGCAGCATTTGGGATACAAAGTTCCTGCACAAAAGCAGTTGCTGTTACCATATCTTTGGAATTAGATTAGAGCGACTATGCTATTCTGGGAAAAAGTGCCGAACAATTGAAGAACAGCTCTAATTAAAATTCTACCAAGAACTCAGGGCTTTCCTGTGGCACAAGCAGTAAACACATATTCACTCGTTTATCTGAGCTCTTTTAATTTGTTCTTCGCTGCTGATTGTGGCAGTGTTAATCTTGACAAAGGCAAAAAACACAAACGTCTTAAATTTTTTGGCTCTTTTTTTTTCTTTTTGAGGTGGGTGGGGGGGAGGAAGAAGTCTGATTAGAAATACCAATCGCATTGATACATGAAATCAGTGACATTAACTTGTAATGATTATTTGATTTAAATTAACTTGAGTGAGTGATTGATTGTGGGGGAATGAGCGAGGGTAAGTGATTTCGCCAATTTCATTGAATACATGAAATTTCTTCATATATAAACCTCAAGAGCCAAGGGAGTTAATCAGTGTTTTCACAAATCGTCTTCGGTGAAGAACTAATCAACCACTCAGCAGCCAAAAGAATCCCCGAATAAAGGAATACATCATTATGAAAGCTGGTAAAGAATTTTTGTGATTTAGCCTACATTTAAGGATATGGAATTGACTGCGTTTCTTGTCTTTGGTTTTTTTAGATTTTATTTTGTGTTGTGCCATTTTGGCATTGAGCCTTAATTCGGCCCTGGCTGCCACCTGTTCCAATATACCCTCATACACCACCGAACTACAGTTAGCTTGCGTTGGTTCCGAACTAGAATTCTTCTGGCCCAACTATGCCAATGTCTCCACATACTATTTTTGCCAAGGTCCGGCTAATCCCAAGTTGGCTTCCTGTGAGCCTGCTACCTTCTTCAGTTATGTCTTCCAAAAATGTTATCCTTGCTCCAGCTATATTCCATCACAAGCATGTGAAACTTTGAAGACTCAAAATCCTCCAGTTTGTGTACCCATCGATGGCAGTGGCACAAATCCTACAGGGGGACCAACGGAATCAACAGAACCCACGCCCATATATCCTAATACCACAACTAAATCCACTACTGTCACTACCACTAAAACTCCTACTACTACTAAAACTACTACTCTTACCACTGAAACAACTGGTACAGCTTGTACAACTTCCACAGCTTTTCCACCTCCACCCTCACCATCCACAGCAAATCCCGATATACCAGTTCCTCCAACTGCTGCACCTACTCCTCCCAGTATTGAAAATAACCCTCCAATTCAGGTTATCCCCTAATTGATTAAACTTTCTGTTGTTGTAACGAAAAAGATAAACGTAAACAAATATTTGGTTGTTGATCGAATTTGGGAATAAAATTTACTGAGAAAACAAATACCATCAGAGAATGTCATTGGTGCCAACAGGATTATGCAGAAAAAATTACGAAACCCTTTTGAACTAGAGATCCCACATATCAATGTAGCACAGTGGGATAAGATCGAAATATACTAGTAAAAATTTTGCATTTTGAGAATGGTAAGGTAGCTATAGCTATTTACATTTTCAAAGAGTTTGTAGTTGTTTCGCTCTTATCCCTCTTGCGACGTGTCGCAGAACGTTACCACTTAGTAAAAAGGTTTTACACGGCTAAATATCTTTATATGTAAGCCACCAAATTCGTCATGGACAGTGAGTGGTCTGAGAAATAAAAGTCACTGTTCAATTTTGGTTTAATGTTTTTAGAAGCTATAGGAAAATTTCTCAAAAAAAAAAAAAAAACAAGTAAAAGAGTGTTAAGTTTGGCCGGGCCGAACTTTGGATACCCATCACCTCGAGTATATATGTAAACCACTTTTCGTCAAGATCCGGTGAAAAATGCATACCTTATTTATGCCCCATAGCAGCTACATCAAAATATGCTCCGTTTTGGATCAAATACTAATAAATACAAGTCATTGTTCAATTGGGTATAACAAAATTTTGATCTTTTTATAATACGATCATAGTAGGTTCATATCGGTTTATTTTTCAGATGTAGCTACTAAATATCTCAAAAATAAACCGATCTGAACCATCTACGATAAGATTATAAATGCGCCTTTTATGGGGCCAAGACTTTTAATCGAGATATCGATCTTCATGGTAGCTATATCCAAATCTGGACCGATTTGGGCCAAGTTGCACAAAAATGTCGAAGAGCCTAACACAACTTTCAGCGAAATCGGACAATAAATGCGCCTTCTATGGCCCCAAAACCTGAAAATCGAGAGATCGGTCTGTATGGCAGCTATATCCAAATCTGGACCGATCTGTGTCATATGGCAAAAGTATGTCGAGGGGCTTAACTTAACTCACTGTCCCAAATTTCGGTGATATCGAACAATAAATGCGCCTTTTATGGGCCCAAAGCCTTAAATAGAGAGATCAGTCTATATGGCAGCTATATACAAAACTAGACCGATCTGGGCCAAATCGAAGAGGATCTCGTAGGGCCTAACACAACACACTGTCCCAAATTTTGGCAAAATCGGATAATAAATTCGCCTTTTATGGGCGCAAGACCTTAAATCAAGGGATCGGTCTATATGGCAGCTATATCCAAATCTGGACTGATCTGAGCCAAATTGAAGAATGTCGATGTCGAAGGGCCTAACAGAACTCATTATCCCAAATTTCAGCAAAATCGGATAAAAAATATGGATTTTATGATCCTAAGACCCTAAATCGGCGGATTGGTCTATATGGTCTACTAGCCGAACCGGGCCCGCTCCGCTGCGCCTTCTTTAACTCTTTAATATCGTTTTGGGGGGTTGGGACCCTTCGCCCTGCATGTGTTTATTGAATTCTTGCCACTGTAGCCTATGTTCGCCTATAAGGCTGAACGCCTGCGGTCATCCTGGCGATAACATAGGACAAAATTTAAATCGGTGGTGATGCCCTCTTAATCCTGGCGAGATTTGCCATTCATGGTCATGTAAAAATTTCTCCCCAAAGAGGTGTCGCACTGCGGCACGCCATTCGGACGCGACTAAAGAAAAACGCATTGATGTGTGAGAAGTGTGCCCCTTCTCGGTTCCGGGGTAAATTTTTTCTCCACTCACAAATACTTTTCTTTTGAGTCCTATATTATCGTATTGGTAAATATTTCCGGTTTGGATAGACACTTGGTCCTTAATGTAAATATATGCTTCGTGCTCTACTTTCAAATACATTTTATATGAGCCCCATAATAGCATGATCTGTAAATAAATTATGTTTGAGGGTGGGGTGGACCCCATAGACTTTGTCCCAAAAATGAGCATCAATTTCCCGAAAATCAATCAATTTAAACATGAAATAGCTTTTGTATAATAGGGAGGTGTTTTCGGGTAGGACACTTCCCCAAACACATGGCTCTTCAATAGGATATCAAATTCGTTTTTTTTTTCTCTCAAACACCTTTCGTATGAGGTCAATATTGTCGTGATTAGTCTATATACCCTTTTGGCGGGTTTTGGACGGCCCCCGACGCACCCGAACCCAGCAATAGAAACCATGTTTGGTGAGTGTGCAAAAAAAATTTCGAATGAATCGCGTTATCAATCTCCGAGATCTGGTGGTTTCGAAAATAAGTGTAATGACACTCAGACATTTTGACTCAAATATTGATATCAAATTCGTGCTGCACTCCCTAATCCATTGAGTGTGAGCCCCATATTGCCATGGTCGGTAAATATGAACTGTTTGGAGAGTGATTTGTGGTTGGGGGGGCCACCAGCACTTTGCTCTGAAAATATATATCAAATTCGTTCTCTACTCCCAGCAAAAGCTCCATCTAGACTTGAACACAAATTTAAATGTCATATTCTTAATCTACTCCTAAATACCTTTCATAATTGCTTATGCCATATTTATAATCTACTGGCGAATACTTTTCATTTCAGGCCCATATTGACATGAATTTCGAATATATTCGTTTCCTAGTCTCCAAAACCTTTCATTTGAAACCCATATTGTGCCTATCGGTCCACTTTTGTTTTTTGATGGCGTTGTTGGAGTTAGGGGGAGGGACCGCCCCCATCCGATATCTAAAAATTATATAGCCTATGATTCCTTCCAGATAAACTTACACAATCTTGAAAAATTGTATGAAAATCGGTTCAGCCGTTTCTGATTCCATGGAAAAAACAAAAAAAACCGAGTCCCGTGTAGTCATAATGGGCAATATGCCTTTTTAGGGCGTTTTTGGGGGGTTAGGGTGACCTCCTATACTTCGATCGGATTTTGTATGCCAGATTTGTAATTTACTCCCAAATAACTTTCATTTGAGACCCCTATTGACATGCAATATGTCTGTTTGGGGGAATTTTGTGGTTGCGGCGGCCCGATGGCCCATATACGTATTATATTTTCCAATATCTTTTAATTGAAACCCATAATGTCCCAATCGGCCCACTTTTGCTGGTGGTGGTGTATTTGGGTAACAGGGGAGGGTCCACCCCCTTCCGAAATCAACAAATTATAAAGCCTATTTCTCCTTGCTGACCATATTCGCAATCTACTCCCGAATACCTTTCCATTGAGTTCCATATTTTCATGATCGTCCGAAAAACCTATTTTAGGGGGTTTTGGGGTTGCGGCGGCCCCACAGTTACTTGGAGATAATTTTGAATAAGAAATTCGTACTCTTCTCCTGAATAATTTTCATTTAAGTCCTATATTGTCCCGATCGGTCCACTTTTATTTTTGGATAGTACTTTTGGGGTAAGGGGAGGGTCCGTTCAACTGTTTTTGAGTCTATACGGAACATCTGCCATATAAATCGATTTTCCGATTTGACTTCTTGTTCCTTTAGAGCATCTAGAGGGCGATATTATGATCCGATTTGGATGGAATTTTGCAAGTGGAGGTTTGTTTTGACTTCTAGCCGAACGTGGAATAGCGTTACAAGCGCCTCGATCTACTGCGCTCATTCTAAAATCTCTGACACCAAGTTTCGAGGTGTCTCCCACCACTTGATCTTTCCATCGGGCTTTTGGTCTTCCCGGTTTGCGTGAACCAACGTGTTTGCCTTCAAAAGACTTCTTTGCTGGAGCTTCTTCATCCATTCTGACAACATGACCTAGCCAACGCAGACGTTGGTTCATACGTCGCCTATATTCTCCATTAACGTAAACTGGTCCATATATTTTACGAAGAATCTTTCTCTCAAATATTCCAAGCACTGCCTCATCTGCTTTCACAAGTACCCATACTTCAGAACCATATAACAGCGCGGGTAGTACCAGTGTCTTGTATGGTGTAATCTTCGTTTGTCGACAAGTGGCCTTGTTTCTAAACTGCTAACTTAGTCCAAAGTAGCATCTGTTTGCCCGTATTATTCTTCTCTTAATCTCAAAACTGGTGTCATTCGTTTCGGTTACGGCGGTGCCGAGGTAGATAAAGTTACTGACTGTCTCAAAGTTGTGGTTCCCAACTTTCTCCATTTTCTTTATCTGCTCGGTTGTGCAAGGCTTTTTAGGAGTTGAAACCATCTATTTCGTCGTATCTCCATTTACTGCCAGACCCATTTTCACTGACTATCTTTCGGATCTTTCAAAGCCTGCAGTTACAACTTCCGGTGACCGACCTATGATATCGATGTCGTCGGCATAAGCGAGTAGCATGTGTTAGAGTGCCATATCTATTCACATCTGCATCTCGTATAATCTTCTCCAACAGGATATTAAAGAGATCACACGATAGGCTGTCTCCTTGTCTGAAACCTCGTTTGGTATTTAATGGTTCGGAAAGATTCTCCCCTATTCTTACTCGCGTATCAGCAAATATCATCCTGCAGAGTCTTATTAATTGTGCAGGGATACCAAACTCAGACATGGCTTAAAATCCCTTTGAACGTAAAGGAGCATCGAAGGCGGCTTTGTATTCAACAAAGAGATGGTTGGTGTTGATTTGTCCTTCTCGGGTCTTTTCCAGGATTTGGCGCAGTGTGAATGTCTGGTCCAGGGTGGATTTACCAGGCCTCATTGACTTTAGGTTTTAATCTCTCACACAGTACGCTCGAGAGTATCTTGGGGAGGAGACTTATTCCTTCTTGTCTCCTTTCTTGTGTACGGGACATAGTATGCTAAGGTTCCAATCATCGGATATGCATTCTTCTAGCCAGATTGCGCAGATAAGTTGATGCATACGCCTTATCTGCGTGTCGCATCCGGTCTAAAATAGTTCAGCGGGTAAACCGTCGGTTCCTGCTGCCTGCGGGACATAGTATGCTGAGGTTCCAATCATCGGATATGCGTTCTTCTAGCCAGATTGCGCAGATAAGCTGATGTATACGCCTTGTCGCCTCCGGTCTTAAATAGTTCAGCGGGTAACTCGTCGGGTCCTGCTGCCTTGTTGTTCTTTAGTCGGGTCACTGCTACTTGGACCTCATTCTGACTAGGAGGTGAACATTCCATACCATCATCAGGGATTGGATCTGGGGTATCCTCTTCGCCGCCAACGTCGGACACTAGCAGTTGGGTAAAATGTTCTTTCCATATCCTCAGCATGTTATCTGTGTCAGTTACCAGATTTTCTTCCTTGTCTCTGCAGGAGGATGTGCCTGCACCAAAGCCATCGGTTTGATGTTTAACTCTTTGGTAGAATTTCCGGACATCATTCTGACTCCTGTACATCTCAATTCGCTTACACTCACGTCTTTCCATTTCCTTTTTCTTTCTGCGGAAAAGACGTTTCTCCTCTCTCATTTTCTCCCGATACCTCGCCTTCATCTGGCGCGTTGCTACTGATTGCAGGGTTGCTCTATATGCCGCTTTCTTGGCTTCAGTAGCATCTCGAAACCCTTGGTCGTACCTTGGATTCCTTGGAGGAGGCTTCCGGTACCCAAGTACGGATTTCGCGGTATTTTCCATGGAGTGGGCAACAGTTTGCCACTGCGCCATTATATCGTCGGAACAAGGAGTGCATCAAACAGTTGGGTCAATCGAGTGGAGTATGCCGCTGCCATTTGTTGTGTTTGCAGCTTTTCAATGTCCAGCTTCCGTGCAGTGTCAGATCGCCAAGTTCCTTGCCATGTTCAAACGGATGCGAAACTTTGCTGCAACATGGTAATGATTCGAATCTATATTCGCTCCACGGATCGATCGTACATCTAACACGCTGGATGAATGCCTTCCATCTATCACAACGTGATCAATTGGGTTTCTCGTGTTTTGATCGGGTGACAGCCATGTGGCTTTGTGAATATTTTTATGTTGAAAGCTGGTGCTACTTACCACCATGTTTTTTGCCGCAGCGAAATCTATCAGCCTCAACACATTACTGGACGTTATCTCGTGGAGGCTAAACTTTCCGACTGTTGGACCAAAAATGTCTTCCTTCCCTAGCTTCCCATTAAAATCTTCCAAAACGATTTTAATATCATGGGCGTGGCAGCGGTCATATTCTCTCCCTGGGCGCTAGTAGAAAATATCCTTGGTCTGCTCGTCTTTGTCTTCAGTCGGGGCACATGGGCACAAATAAGGCTGATGTTGAAGAATTTGACTTTTATGCGGATTGTGGCTAGCCTCCTATCCACAGGAGTAAAGCTGAAGAAAAGCTGTTTCATCAGGTTTTATACCGATTTACGCCATACTCATCACAGTTTTTGGAAGTCATATCAAAACACCTCATGTAAAATTTTAACTTAATCGGATGAGAATTGAGCCCTCTAGCGGCTCAAGAATTCAAGATCCAAAATCGGTTTATATGGCACCTATACCAGGTTATGCACCGATTAGATCGGTTTATATGGCACCTATACCAGGTTATGCACCGATTAGATCGGTTTATATGGCATCTATATCAGATTATAAACCGATTTGAACCATACTTAGTACAGTTATTGGAAGTGATATCAAAACAATACGTGCAAAATTTCAGTAAAATCGGACGAGAATTGCGCCCTTTAGGGGCTTTAGATGTCAAGACCCCAGATCGGTTTATATGGCAGCTATATCAAAACATGAACCGATTTGGCCCATTCACAATACCAACCGACCTACAGTAATAAGAAGTATTTGTGCAACATTTCAAGCGGCTAGCTTTACTCCTTCGAAAGTTTGCGTTCTTTTGACAGACAGACGGACGGATATGGCTAATTCGACTTAAAATGTCAAGACGATCAAGAAGTATATATACTTTATGGGGTCTTAGACGCATATTTCGAGGTGTTACAAACAGAATGACGAAATTAGTATACCCCCATCATATGGTGGAGGATATAAAAAGGTTATTGAAAGAAGTTGTCAAATGCGATCCATGATGAAGCTTATATAGGATACCGCCGGCCTAACTTAACATGTATTAGATTTAAACTTAAATTTCTAATTGTGTTTCCGTTTGTATTTCCCAACATCTTACAATGAATGCACTTTTCGGGGTATGTTTATAACTTACCCAATTATCTTCGGCCTCACGCTTATCCGTCAGGTATTGATGTAGTCTTGGACCCAAGCCATTTGGTGCAGTAAATTGTTTGATTATGGCCTTGGTACGTTCCAATTGGGCAGGTGTTGTAATGGGCTCTAGAGCCCGCACATAGTCGGTCATGGTTTGTTCCAACGGTGGGACAGGTACCTTGGGAAGTGTCTGAAAATAAATAAATAAAATATGCGGTAAATTTCTGGTCAACCCATACACAAATTAATAACTCCTTTGTCTGTCTGTTACCCTAAGATAGATTTTTACGACGATCAAGAATATAAATACTTCATAGGGTCGGAGATGGACATTTCGACGGAATGACAAAATGAATGAAACCTAATCCTTCGGTTGTAGGTACAAGACGGCCCTTTACGGTAGCGTTGACGGCAAGTCACACGTTTTCTTTTTATACCCACTACCATATACACCTATCCTATACTTATCTAGCCATTTAGCTTGAAATATTCGTTTAAGACCCCTTAAAGTATGTATATTCTTGATCGCCTCGACGCTCTGAGTCGATCTAGCCATGTCCGTCCGTCCGTTCCACTGTCGAAATTACGATGGCGGCCACTTGAAATTTTGCACAGTTACTTAACATTGATGTAGGTCGTTGGGGATTGAAAATGGGCCATATGGGTTCATTTTTAGATATAGCTCCCATATAAACCGATCTCCCGATTTGATTTCTTGAGCCCTTACAAGCCGTAATTTTTGCCCGATTTGTCTGAAATTGAGCATGGAATATTTTGTAATGACTTCCAACATCTGCTCCAACTACAGTCCAAATCGGCCTATAACCTGATATAGCTCTCAAATAAACCGATTTCCCGATTTTAATTTTTGAGTCCCTATAAGCCGCAATTTTTGTCCAATTTGGTTGAAATTTGGCATGCGGTGTTCTGTTACGACTTCCAAAAACTGCGTCAAATATGGGGGAAAAAGACTTTAGCCTGATATAGCTCCCATATAAATCGGTCTCTCGATCATCCTAGTACGGTTCTTTGAACTTTAATTTTTGCTGGTTTGACAGTACGTAGAATAATATCATGCCCTTCAACTAAATTTATTTTGTAAAATTTTTTAGCAGAATCCATGTTGGGTTGGTAAGATTCGGCTCGGCAAAGCTTAGCACGCTTCTACTTGTTCTCTTTCTTTCAGTCGTTGTTGAGACAGCAACTAATAAACATGCTCAGGGGTATGCTCATGGTTTTTTAATTTTTATATCCTTCCTTCATAGGATGGGGGTATACTAATTTCGACAATACGTTTGTAACACCTCGAAATATTCATCTAAGACCCCATAATAAATTGGTATGGTTCAAATTGGTCCATAACTTAATATAGCTGCCATATAAACCGACCCCCAATTTTGACTTCTTAAGCCACTAGAAGGCGCAATTCTTATCCGATTTGGCTGAAATTGGGCATGAAGTGTTTTGTTATGAATTCCAACAATTGTTTTAAGTATGGTTTAAATCGGTACATAACCTGATATAGCTACCATATAAACCGACCCGGAATCTTGACTTCTTGAGCCACTAGAGGGCGCAATTCTTATTCAAATTGGCTGAAATTTGGCATGAAGTGTTTTGTTATGACTTCCAACAACTGTGGAAGTCATACGTATGGTTCAAATTGGTATGGTTCAAATTGGTCCATAACCTGATATAGCTGCCATATAAACCGATCTGGGATCTTGACTTCTTAAGCCTTTAGAGTGGGCAATTCTTATCCGATTTGGCTTAAATTGGGCATGAAGTGTTTTGTTATGACTTCCAACAACTGTGTTAAATATGGTTAAATTTGGCCCATAACTGATTTAGCCGCCACATAAACCGATTTGAGATAATTACTTCTTGAGCCACTAGAGGGCGCAAGTCTCATCCGATTTTGCTGAAATTGTGCATGAGTTGTTTTGTTATGACTTTCAACAACTGTGTTAAGTATGGTTCAAATTGGTGTATAACCTGAGATAGCTGCCATATAAACCGAACTTGGATCTTGATTCTTGAGCCTCTGGAGGGCTCAATTCTTATCCGATTTGGCTGAAATTGGGCATGAAGTATTTGGTTATAACTTCCAACAATTGTGATAGGTGTGGTTGAAATCGGTTCATAACCTGATATAGCTGCCCAAAAATTATTTTTTACATATAGAACCGAACTTGGATCTTGATTCTTGAGCCTCTGGAGGGCTCAATTCTTATCCGATTTGGCTGAAATTGGGCATGAAGTATTTGGTTATAACTTCCAACAATTGTGTTAAGTGTGGTTGAAATCGGTTCATAACCTGATATAGCTGCCCAAAAATTATTTTTTACATATAGAAAGAATTATAGTCGGATTTTCATTTCGGATATCGCTGGTATTAATATACTGGAGTATCGTGTGAAACTCGCCGAGGAGCGGTGGAATAGAAAAGAAATACATTTTTAGGAAATTTTAATACTTTATAGCTGAAATGTTAACAGTTATGGTGTGGGGTAGTATGCCATAGTGGGTGTGCGGCATGCGGCTATACCATGGCATACTTCCCCATACTATAACTGATAACCCCACTCTGCTGATAATAGCAATCACTATATGCTGACTGTAAGTAGAATTATAGTCGGCTTTTCATTTTGGATATCGCTGGTATTAATATACTGGAGTAACGTATGAAACTCGCCGAGGAGCGGTGGAATAGAAAAGAAATACATTTTTAGGGAATTTTAATACTTTATAGCTGAAATGTTAACAGTTATGGTGTGGGGTAGTATGCCATAGTGGGTGTGCGGCATGTGGCCATACCATGACATACTTCCCCATACTATAACTGATAACCCCACTCTGCTGATAATAGCAATCACTATATGCTGACTGTAAGTAGTTAATTTTTTTCCTAAGAGTCGCAAGATTTTGTCAAAATTTGGACTGCTTTACTCAGCACCAGACCTATGATGTTTCTAATGCCACATTCAGCCCCGCCAAATTTAACATCATTTGTATTTGTTTAAAGTATTCCTTAGAGCTGTTTAAGATTCCCTGTGAGTTCTCCCTTCTTCGGATACACCTTAATTGTTGTGATGGAAACTCCCCGCCTCCTTTGAAGGAGCAAAAATTGCAGCCATTCTAAGGCTTCTTAAGAGACAAAGTATACATTTGGGCTGTTTGGACTGCTAAACTTTTCTCTTTGGCTGGGGACGAAAATCCCCAGAGGATAAAGAAGTTAGTTTTGTCGTTTGTACGAAATGAGTTTTATTAGGTTGTCGTCTGCAAGGAAAAGTAAAATGTATTGCTAGGTGGAAGGGAGACCAAGTAACAGCAGCACGTACAGCAGGCTCATATGTACTGCTACCTTCATGACCATAATACCCCACTTTTCGTCATCCCTCTCAAATGTCTAGAAACGCAATGACACTTTCATTGATGTTTTGTTGGCGATCTGAGAACACGTAACACTAGCTGGTGCGTTACTTGCTGCTTGGCTACAGCTGTGAGTTACTGCTTGTATGCTGGTGTTTTACGGGTATTAGAAATGCTTATAGCTGTGTGTAGCCTTGTTAATCCTGCTGCCGCCTCACACACAATGTCAGACACTACAAGGCAAACACATTTGGAAAGTTGTTTTATGTTTTGTTGTCGCTTTCTGGTGATGCTGTGCATATAAAACGAGGCATTACCTTTTTTCATTGTGGGGTTGTATGAAATGTACTTTCTGCCCGGTGTATTGTGCATGGGGTATTTTTTTGTTGTTGTTGAGCCCCCAGGACACTCACTAACACGCACCAATAGGAAATGTAAATGTCTGCGTTAAAATTGGAAAATCGAATTGAAAACGCAAACGACTCAATAATACATCCCAACACCTTTTTTCGCTTTGTTCGAAGAAGAAGACATATTCTTCTTTGAAAATAGAAAGGTCAACACTTGACATTTGCAATAGTTTCAAGTTTCTTTTGCATTTTGTAAAAAGATAAGAAAACTCAATTTTTTAGTTTGCTATAGGAAAATAAGGCAAAGCAAAGAAAAAAGAAAACAAACAAGTAAAAGCATGCTAAGTTCGGCCGGGCCGAATCTTATATACCCTCCACCATGGATAGCGGTATCTCTTTTTAGGCAAAGAAAGAATAATGAATAAGGACTGTTATGCTATTGGAGCTATATCAGGTTATAGTCCGATTCGACCATAAATGAATTGAATGCTGAAGATTGTAGAAGTCATTGTGTAATATTTCAGTCCACTCGGATAAAGATTGCAAATTGTAGGAGCTCAAAAAGCAAAATCGTTAGATCGGTTTATGTGGAAGCTGTATCAAGCTATAGATTGATTCAGACCATATTACTCACGTATGTTGAAGGCCATGGGAGAAGCCGTTGTACAAAATTTGTGCCACAATATATCGGATGAGAATTACTCTCTCTCTTGAGGCTCAAGAAGTCGGTTCGGTTTATATGGTAGCTATATCAGGTTTTGTACCAATTTGCGCCATACTCATCACAGTTTTTGGAAGTCATATCAAAACACCTCATACTAAATTTTAGATTAATTGGATGAGAATTGCGCCCTCTAGCGGCTCAAGAATTCAAGAATTCAAGATCCAAGATCGGTTTATATGGCATCTATACCAGGTTATGAATCAGTTTGAACTATACTTCGCACAAATATTGGAAGTGATACCAAAACACCACGTGCAAAGTTACAGCCAAATCGGATAAGAATTGCGCCTTCTAAAAGCTCAAGAAGTCAAGACCCCAGATCGGTTATATGGCAGCTATATCAGGTTATGCACCGATTTGAACCATACTTAGCACAATTATTGGAAGTGATATCAAAAGACTACGTGCAAAATTTCAATAAAATCAGACGAGAATTGCGCCCTCTAGGGGCTTAAGAAGTCAAGACCCAAGATCGGTTTATATGGCAGCTGTATCGAAACATGGATCGATCTGGCCCATGTGAAAACCCAATCGACCTACACTAATAAGAAGTATTTGTGCAAAATTTCAAGCGGCTAGCTTTATTCCTTTGAAAGTTAGTGTGACTTCAACAGACAGACGGACGGACGGACATGGCTATTTCGACTTAAAATGTCACGACGATCAAGAAGTATATATACTTTATGGGGTCTTAGACGCATATTTCGAGGTTTTACAAACAGAATGACGAAATTAGTATACCCCTATCCTATGGTGGAGGGTATAAAAAGGATATTCCAGTATTTCAATGAAATTTTAATATGAAGAAGCTGTTTTGACACGAAGACACAAATGTGTGTGAGAAAGACTTTATGTTGACTTTGTTTTGCTGGGCTTTGAAGTGGGTCCAACATATTGTATTTAATTGAAGTGTGTCTGGCAATAATTACAATAAAAAATTAAAATGGCATAGGCTTGACCGAGAGATCTTTAAACACCATAGAATTTTTCTTTCGAAGTAAGAGTTGTTAAACATTTTCCTCAAGAGACAAAATTTGATAAATTTCTAAAGAAATAAAATTTTGACTCAAAATAAAATATATTTTTATAATTTTTTTCAAATACAATTTTCATTAAATAGGAAAGAAAATTTTTTAAAATTTTTCTAAAGAAATAAAGTTTTGATAAAACTTTATTTAAAAATTTGTTAAAAACAAAAACCTGTAAGGAAAGGCAAAAGTCGGGCGGAGCTGACTATATGATATCTTTCAACTACCCTACAATTATACATTCAGGAAATTGATATAAGTTAATGAGAGCTATATTTACATCGCTTGACAATTGTTGTTACTACGGCCACATAAGTGCAAATCCGGCGATAAATGTATGCGGGAGCTATATCCAAGTCTGTACTGATTTTGATGAAATCTCCCAGATATGTTAAGCTCAGTTGAAAATTGTAGTAACTATGGTCATTCAAGTAGAAATCGGGTGTTACATACATATGGGAGCTATATCCAAATCTGAACCGATTTTTATGAAATCTTGCAAATATGTTAGGATCAGTAACAAAACAATCCGTGCCAAATTTTGTGCTGATCGGTTGAAAATTGTAGTAACTACGGCCATTTAAGTGCAAATCGGTCGATACATATATATGGGAGCAGTATCTAAATCTTAATCGATTTTGATGAAATCTTTCAGATAGATAAAGATTATTAACAAAACAACCCATATCGAGTTGTGTGCAGAACGGTTGAAAAATTTAGTTACTACGGCCATTTAAGTGGAAATCGGGTGATACATATATATGGGAGCTATATCCAAATCTGAACCGATTTTGATGAAATCTTGGAGATATGTTAAGACAACAAAACAATCCGTGCAAAAGTTTGTGCAGATCGGTTGAAAATTGTATATACTACAGCCATTAAAGTGCAAATTGGGAGATACATATATATGGGAGCTATATCTAAATCTAAACCGATTTTTACCAAAATCAATAGCATTTGTCCTTGAGCCAAAAAGTGACATTTGCAAAATTTCGTGACGATTGGGCAACAGATACGACCTGTCCTTGATTACAAGAATGGACTCGTGACGATTGGGCGACAAATACGACCTGTGCCTTGATCACAAAAATACAAGGACTCACAGACGGACAAGCGGACTTATCAATGGGTCTAGCTATTCTCCTTCTTAGCATTGCAAACGAATGCGCAAACTTACAATACCTTGTACCACTGTGGTGGTATAAATACAAAGGGAAATGTTTGGACAAAACTTTCTGTGGAAATAAAACTTTACCAGAGTTGTAAATATACTGGCTAGCCCGGTGTGCTTCGCTACACTTAAGGGTGTAGCGAAGCACTAAGGGCCCCATTTTGATATGACCCATAATCAAAAATAATTTAAATTTAAAAATAATTTGTTTTATTTTACTTTTTGTTACTTTTCATTAGAATCCCACACGAATATTGTCCAGTTTGTATACATATCCATTTGGGGCATATTTTTGGGGTGGAGTGACCCCCGGAAATTGACCCAAATTTGTATAGAAGTGTCGTACTGTACCCTCAAATAACTCGCATATTGTACCGGTCGGCCTACATGTCCGTTTGGAGAGGGTATTTAGAGTAGTGCGGTTCTTCCCGGTACCTGACCTCATATTTTTATGTAAGCTTCGTAGACCTTTCATTTGATACCCATATTGCTCCTATAGGTAAACAAATAATTTTTGGGCGGTATTGAGGGTGGGGTGTGCCCCCGATATTTTGGGTAAAATTGTTATATTAGTATTTTCCAGTAAACATTTTCAGTCTATTTTGCTATTTATTGGAATTAAACAGCTGGTTTTCACAAAACAGCTGTTCGATGTTGCAAATTTCTACTGGAAAAAAATACCTCCCGAAGAAATTTGCAAGCTCTCAATTATCAAACTCTCAAAATCTGATCGCTTTCGCTCTCTTCAGTTTTTTTTTCACGTAACCAACAGGCAGGGGATGTCCCCTATATATGTAGTGCATTGCGTCGGCAATTGGGAAAGTTAAGGGTTGGAGGGGGAAATAGGGAGTAGTGTTTATTGATATTAGTCTTAAATTTCTGAACGTCAATGTCGGTGGGAAAGAGATTAGCCGGAAGTCAATTCCACATACGAATGGTTTGGGCGAATGGTTTCTCGGCAATGCATGGTTCGGTCGACTGGCCAATCAATTACAAACGGGTGTGAGTTCCTGGCAAGTCTTGTGTTCCTGGTGAACATCCTAACGTCAGAAATAAGAAGACGAATATCCCTGGAACACACGCCAAAATAACGATAGAGCCATACAACGCTACCCACATTCCGACGATGTTCAAGAGAAGCAATAGAGTTGGATACCCTACGATCCCCAATCAACACCATCTCTCTCCGTTGAACCCGGTCAAGTAGCTCCAAGGATGATTTTGGAGCTCCTGGCCATATATGAGAGTTATATTCCATTCTTGGCCTAATGTGGGTAGTATAGATATTGAGAAGATGAGAAGAAGTGAAATATTTCTTGCACCGCTTAAGAAAGCCCAAACACTTGAATGCTTCTTTCGCCACTTCAAATACGTGTTTTGACCAGCGGACATCACTTTGTATATTCATGTCCAGAACATCAAGAGTATCTGACTCCTCAATATATATAGCGTCGATAGATATCGACAATTGAAGTGGGTAAGTGAATTCCTTGTGAGACAAGAACCAGCACCGCGTTTTCTGTGCGTTAAAGTCTACTCTGATCATTCTACCCCACTCGGAAATGGCCAATAAATCCTGTCCACAATTTCTTGAGGACTGGGCCTATGGTCAAATGAATATGAATGACACAGACTACTCTCGTTGGCAAATGCGTAGACTGGATTCGAAATCTGACCCAATAGATCGTCAATGAAAATGCAAAAATAAAGAACGTTCTTCCAGTTAAATCAACACGAGGTCCCCGTGTTGATGTGTCGCCGCCATCGGCAGGCACTAGCAGCTTCGTAGAATGTTCTTTTTACATCCTCAGCACACTCTCTGCATGAGTTACCAGATTTCCTTCTTTGTCTCTGCAGGAGGATGTGCCTGTACCAAAGCCATCGGTTTGATGTGTGATTCTTTGGTAGAATTTCCGGACTCCTGTTCATCTCAATTCGCTCACGTCCTTCCATTTCCTTCTTCTTTTTGCGTAATAGGCGATTTTGCTTTTATCCCGATACTTCTCCTCCATACTTCTGGTGCGTTGCTACTGATTGCTCGGTTGCTCTCTATGCCGCTTTCTTGGCCTCAGTAGCATCTCTACCCTCTTGGTCGTAGCATGGGTTTTTTGGAGGAGGCTTCCGGTACCCAAGTCCGGATTTCGCGGCATTTTCCATGGAGTGGGCAATGGTTTGCCACTGCGCCATTATATCATCGGAACAAGGAGTTCTTTCATCAAGCAGTTGGGTCAGTCGAGTGGAGTATGCCGCTGCCATTTGTTGTGTTTGCAGCTTCCAGCCTCCGTGTGGTGTCAGATCGTCCTGCTCAGACGGGCACAAACCACTGCAACGAGATAATGATCTGAATCTATGTTCGCCCCTCGGGTCGATTGTATTGTACATCTAACACGCTGGATGAATGTCTTCCTTCTATTACGACATGATCAATTTGGTTTCTTGTGTTTTTGGTGACAACCATGTGACCGTGCAAATCCTTCCATGTTGAAATCAGGTGCTCCTAACTACCATGTTCATTGCCGCGGCGAAATCTATTAGTCTCATTCCATTATTTGAAGTTTCTTCGTGTAGGCTAAATTTTCTGACTGTTGGACCAAAGTTATTTTCCTTCCCTGTCTTTGCATTAAAATCTCCCAGAACGATTTTAGTATCATGGGCGTGGCAGCTGTCGTATTCTCCCTCTAGGTGCTCATAAAAAATATATTTGGTTTGCTAGTCCTTGTCTTCCGTCGGGGCACGGACACAAATAAGGCTGATGTTGAAGAATTTGGCATTTATGCGAATTGTGGCTAGACTCTCAACCACCGAAGTAATGCTGGAGATAAAGTTTTTCAGTCTCCGACTTACAATAAATCTACAGCCAAATTCATGCCTCGTGTTATTGCAGCTTTAGTATAGTTCGTCACCATTTGGTTTTGTTGTAATGCCATTCCCGGTCCTTAGCACTTCCTGTAAGGCGGTAATATCTGCCTTGCACTTCTCCAATTCATCCGCAAGTGCGTATATTGCACCTTCTCTATAAAGAGTCCGGACATTCCAGGTGCAGATCCGCAAATCATGGTGTTTTTTCATTTGCGTGGGTCGTCAACGTTACGAGGTCCGTTTTTACTATTCCGCCATGACCTAGGTTAGGTTAGGTAAGAGTGGCAGTCCTTTACAGACTCACTTAGACAATTTTTAAGTCCATTGTGATATTACTGTAGCGCCACAGCAAGGCTTCTGGCGGGAATCGAACCCACAACCCCTGCACTATGCACTTTTCTTCTTCTATGTTCTTACTACATACGATTTGTACAAAATTTGCCAGCTTACCCAAATCGACACAGAGAGACCAGAAGTTTCAGTGGAGCGATCAAGAAGAATCATTCCAGTAACTGAAGGGACTGCTATGTACAGCCCCTCTTTTGGCATACCCCGTTTCTGGCGAGAATTTCTGGCAGCTGATAAAGCCATAAAACACTACCAAAAGTACGTAATTGGCCAGCACCTTAGCATTGTGCATAGAATGGTGATGCTTTGCAACGGCAACCATGCAAGAACTTTTTTTGTTCATAGGCAGAATAAATTTGATTATGGGCTATATCGGACTATATCTCGATATAGCCCCCATATAGACCGATCTGCCGATTTAAGGTCTTGGCCCAATTAAATCAACATTTATTATCCGATGTTGGTGAAATTTGAGACAGTGAGTTGTGTTAGGCCACTAGTCATCCTTCTTCAGTTTGGCCCAGATCGGTCCAGATTTGGATATAGCTGACATATAGACCGATCTCTCGATTTAAAGTCTTGGGCTTATAAAAATGGCATTTGTTGTGCGATTTCGCAGAAATTTAGGATAGTGACTTGTGTTAGGCCCTTCGACATCTTTTTTTAATTCGGTTCAGATTGGTTAAGATTTGGATAGAGCTGCCATATAATCTGATTTCTCGATTTAAGGTCTTGGGTCCATAAAAGGCGCAGTTATTGTCCGATTTCAAAGTTTGGGTCGGCCGAAATTAGTGCCTTTTTACTTGAATTGAAGTAGGTTTTAGTGTTTATACTAATTTCGTCTTCCGATTGTAACACATCAAAATATTGATCTGAGACCAAACAAAGTGTTTATATTCATTATCGTTTGGACATTCATAGCCGATCTAGTCATGTCCGTCTGTTTGTATGTCTGTCGAAAGCAAGCTATCATTCGAAGGAGTAAAGCTGGGCGTTTGAAATCTTACACAAATATTTCTTATTACTGTAGGTCGGTCGGGATAGTAAATGGGCCAAATCAGTCCTTGTTTTGATATAGCTGCCATATAAACCGAGGACGCAACTCTTATACGATTTGTCTGAAATTTTTGTTTTGTTGCGACTTCCAACATTCCTGCCAAGCATAGTCTAGATCGGACCATAACCTGAAATAGCAGCCATAGTAACTGGTCTCCCGATTTTACTTCTTGAGACACTAGTTGGCGCTCCGATTGCGTTGAAATTATGAACGTGGTAATTCGCTATGATTTCCAACAACTGTACTGAGTATTGTCCAAATCGGTCCATAACGTCATATAGCTGTCATATAAACCAATCTTGAGATATGATTTCTCAAGCTTCTGGAGGGCGCAATTCTCTTTTGATTCCATGTGACATTTTGTGGGGACTTCCTACAATTGTGCCACGTATGGTTCAAATTTGACATCTTAATATTTTGCTCATAATGTTCTCCCATGACTTTCAATAACCTGCCAATTATAATTTAAATCGGTCTATAACCTTATATAGTACCCACATAAACCAATTTGGCGCTTCGGCTTCTTGAGTCTCTAAAGGGCGCAATTATGTGAAATTGGAGTTTTTTAATGCCATTTTTCAATTTTGACTGATGAACTAAGTAGTGCCAATAAAATTTCGGCATCAACAGCTTACCAGTCCAAACACCATATTTTTATTAAAAGTTTTTTTTTCACTTTTGCTGACCATTACTTCGACTGTTAAGTTAACTTTGTCCTAGAATTTAAGCATTCATACATTATGTACCTATTCTAATATGCCACACTGTAGACTTTGCCACTCCAAGGGGGTTGCGAAGGCAAACATTGCCTAAGTAATCCTGTTTGTTATAATTAGTAATGCAAATATTTTCAAACCTATCGGATGTTGGAGCTCTGCCCTAAGTTCAATTCCCCATTTCAATGCGTTATTCTCTCATCCCAGTGGACATAAAGTTAAAATAAAATAAAAGCACCAAGGCATAGCTTCTGTATATAGAAAGCAGAGTGTGTGTGTGTGTTTTATTCTACCAGTTCCCCTTGACATTCTACCAAACACAAGGTTACTTAGGTAGTAAGTCAACCAGACAGATAGATAGGTTGAGGTAGAGAGATAGAGCTTAAATGAAAATATTTCAGATCTTCGTTTGTTTAGCCATTGTTGACGCACTTTTTTGTTTTCGTTACAGAAGTTGTAACTGTCACCATGACATTTCTATTGTATCCTGCGTCAATTTGTAACCCACAGTGTGTGTGTGTGTATGTGTGTGAGTGTTTTCCGCTTCCTGTTTTTATGTCAACTGCAAAAGAGTCTAAGGGACAGATGAAAACAACAAAAATACACAGCATCGAAATAAAATAAATAAATGAATGAAAGCAATCAAATAAAACTTAAGCATTTGGAGCATGGTGAAGATGACAACAAATAGAGAAATATCCTTCCTAGTATCCTGATGAGCTTATAAAAAATTAACCAATAGAAATGACTACTACAAATGGATTTGTATGGACAGCAAAATGTCAGAGGGAGTCAGAGCGGAAAAACAGATGTAGTAGATGGTATATCCGGTTGGGGCTTAATGGATTTTTAAATTAAATTTTTAATGGACGACAGTTCAATAAAGGTAAAATGTCCTTTGCAGGAGATAATTAACTAAAAAAATATAATAAGGGACCAGATGAAAAAGTCAATAACAACTTTAGAAGTGGGTTCTTTAAATGATTAATATAATTTTTTATTGAAGTTTATTAAAAAAAAAACTTGCAGAAATGCAGACTTATCGATTGTAAACGATTACCTTTACAATGGGTGTGGGAAGTAGTTAATCGTGAATAATCAATGATTGTTGAGTTTATTTTCGAGTTGAGATGTTGAAAGTATAGCTGGTTGAGCTTTCTCTTTGTTTTGGCATTTCATTGTTTTCGTTATTAGCATTTTTGATGAGTTCTGTGAAATCGACTTCGCCAAATGGGTTAATACACTATGCCCAATTTGGCACATGACCACATTATATTTAAGGCCGGAGTTATCGAGGACCCTAACACAACTCGCTATATCAAATTTCATCGAAATCGGAAAATAAATGTGGTATTAATAGGCCTAAGTGCTTAAATCGGCAGATCGGACTATATGGGGGCTATATCAAAGTATAGTACAATATAGCTCATCTTAGAACTTAATCTAACTATGGATGAAAAAAAATAAATAAAAGCGTGCTAAGTTCGGTCGGGCCTAATCTTATATACACTCCACCATGGATCGCATTTGTCGAGTTCTTTTCCCGGCATCTCATCTTAGGCAAAAAAGGGTAAAATAAAAGATTTGCTCTACTATTAGAGCGATATCAAGATATGGTCTGGTCCGGATCACTATTAAATTATATATTGGAGATCTGTGTAAAATGTCAGCCAATTCGAATAAGAATTGCGCCCTTTGGGGGCTCAAGAGTAGAAATAGAGAGATCGATTTATATGGGAGCTGTATCAGGCTATGGACCGATTCAGGCTATAATAAACACGTATGTTGATGGTCATGAGAGGATCCGCCGTACAAAATTTCAGGCAAATAGGATAATAATGGCGACCTGTAGAGGCTCAAGAAGTCAAGATCCCAAATCGGTTTATATGGCAGCTATATCAGGTTATGAACCCATTTGAACCTTCTTTGGCACAGTTGTTGAAAGCCATAATAAAATACGGCATGCAAAATTTCAGCCAAATCGGATAGGTATTGCGCCCTCTAGAAGCTCAATAAGTCAAGTCCCCAGATCGGTTTATGTGACAGCTATATCAGGTTATTGACCGATTTGAACCATACTTGGCACAGTTGCTGGATATCATAACAAAACACGCCGTGCAAAATTTCAGCCAAATCGGATAGGTATTGCGCCCCCTAGAAGCTCAAGAAGTCAAGTCCCCAGATCGGTTTATATGACAGCTATATCAGGTTATGGACCGTTTTCAACCGCACTTAGCAACCGCACCATAACAAAACACCTCATGCAAAATTTCAGCCAAATCGGGTAGGAAATGCGCCCTCAAGTGGCTCAAGAAGACAAGACCCCAGATCGGTTAATATGGCAGCTATATCAAAACGTGTGACCGATATGACCCATTCACAATCCCAACCGACCTACACTTCCGTCTGTCGAAAGCACGTTTTACTTTCTAGGGAGTTAAGTTAGGTGCCTGAAATGTTGCATAAATACTTCGTATTAATGTAGGTTGGGATTGTAAATGGGCTTAACATTATAAGCAGATCTCCCCGTATATACTTCTTGAGCGTCTAGAGGTCGCAATTTATATCCAATTTTCGTATGACCTTCAACAGTTATCCTAAGTAAAGTTTGAATACGGTTATAACCGCATATAGCTGCCACATAGACCAACTTTAATGCTTGAGCCTCTAGAGGGCGCACAATGAATTTTCCTGTGACATTCAATGGATGTGTCAAATATGGTCCAAGTCGGTTTCAAAATCTGATGTAGCTACCATATAAACCGATCTTCCGATTTTATTTTATTAACTGATTTTAAAATCTTGAACGTGGTATATTTTTTTGACTTCTAACAGCCATATTAATTTTCAGGAGTCTGAAATTTTGCATAAATAATTCTTAGTAATGTAGGTCGTTTAGGATGAGGTAAATGGACCAAATCGGTCCATGTTTAGCTATAGCTCCCATATGGACCAAAATCCAAACATATTTCTTGAGCCTTAAGAGAGCGCAATTCTTATCCGATTTTGCTAATTTTTTTTTTAATATGGCGTTTTATATGACCTTGTGCTGATGTATGGTACCAATCCATACTAAACTTGATATAGCTCCCATATAAATCCATAGAGATTTCTTATTATGGGCCTCCCATTATCCGAACTTGATTCGGCCCAGTCAACCTTAACACGTTTTATACCCATCACCGAAGGAAGGGGGTATATTCAATTTGTCATTCCGTAAAAATCTAAGACGATCTAGCCATGTCCGTCTGTCTGTTGAAATCATGCTAAAGTCTTTAAAAAGTAGAGATATTGAGCTCAAAATTTGCACAGATTATTTTTCTTTTTGTCATTAAACAGGTTAAGTTCGAAGATGGGCTATATCGGACTACATTTTGATATAGCCCTCATATAGAACGATTTGCCGATTTAGGGTGGCCCATTTTTGGTTAGGCCCATAAAGCCACATTGCTGAAATATGGGACAGCGAGTTGTGTTAGGCCAGTCGACATCCTTCTTTAATTCAGCCCAGATCGGTCCAGATTTGGAAATAGCTGCCATATAGACCGATCTCTTGATCTCTTGAAACTTAGGACAGTGAGTTGTGTTAGGCCCTTCGATATATTTATACATTTTGGGCTAGATCGATTCAGAATTAGATATAGCTGCCATGGCGGCCCATAATAGGCGCATTTATTGTCCGATTTCGTCGAAATTTGGGACAGTGAGTTGCGTTGGGCTCTTCGACAATAATTTGGCCCAGATCGGTCCACATTTGGATATGGCTGCCATATGGACCGATTTGTCGATTTAAGGTTTTGGACCCATAAAAGGTCCAAATTTGGTCCAAATCGGACAATATTTCGATATAGCTGCTATGGAGGCATAAATTATGCATTTTTCACCGGATTATAACGAAAGGTGGTTTACATGTATCCCCGAGGTGGTCGGTACATTAACCCCTTTTTACTTGTTGGTTTTAGTTTGATATTTTAAACTTGTTTTTCTTGTTTAATTTCATTGATTGACTTTATTACTTACGTCAGGAAATCCATATTCGTCTACCGATTCTGCAGTGGAAAGCCATCGTTTGGGTAATGAAAGTATCGAATCCTTCCAGCCTGAAAATTAAATTAAATCAAATTAATTAAGGAAAAACGATATATTATTAGGTAATAAAGTGACAAAGGGATACATTTGCAAGAATAATTGGTTAATATGAAGCCCACGTGGAGGGGAATGCTGGTATATCTGCTTAATCACCATAGTTTCTTTCATTAGCCACCGATTTATGGCCACCTTTATCCTTAAAGATTTATTGGTAGTTGCATGGTTTTCGGCTGACAGATTCGAACATAAAATGTAACTAAAAGCTTTTAAATGGTATACACATGTGATACTACATGGAATGAGAGGTATACACTCAAACGAAAAAGAAATTGATATCAGGTTTGCAGAAAGAATAGAAAAACGAACCAAATATGTACTTAACACAATTTAACAATAGTACGGCTATTTTCCGCAGTGCCGTAATTCTAATAATATGACCTCAAGAGTAACTCTACAATCAGTACAAATGCACAGATTTTGTGTTTTTTATAGCCTCCACCATAGGATGGGGGTATACTAATTTCGTCATTCTGTTGGTAACTACCCGAAATATTCGTCTGAGACCGCATAAAGTATATATATTCTTGATCGTTGTGACATTTTATGTCGATCTACCCATGTCCGTCCGTCCGTCCGGAGGAGTAAAGCTAGCCGCTTGAAATTTTGCATAAATATTTCTTATTAGTGTAGGTCGGTTGGGATTGTAAATGGGCCATATCGGTCCATGTTTTGATAAAGCTGCCACATAAGCCGATCTTGAGTTTTGACTTCTTGAGCATCTAGAGGGCGCTATTCTTATTTGAATGAAATTTCGCAACGACGTGTTTTGTTATGAAATCCAACAACTGTGGCAAGTATGGCTCAAATCGGTCCATAACCTGATATAGCTGTTATATAAACCGATCTTGGGTATTGACTTCTTGAGTCTCTAGAGGGCGCAATTCATATTCGATGTGAATGAAATTTTGCACGACATATTTCGCTATGACTTCCAACAACTGTGCTAAGTAAGGTTCAAATCGGTTATAACTGCCATATAAACTGATCTTAATTCATGACTTCTTGAGCCACTAGAGGGCGCAATTCATATCCGATTGGAATAAAATTTCGCACCACGTGTTTTGTTATGATATCCAACAACTGTGCTAAGCACGGTTGAAATCGGTCCATAACCTGATATAGCTGCCATATAAACCGATCTTGGGTCTTGACTTCTTGAGCCTCTAGAGGGCGCATTTCTTATCCTATTTGAATGAAATATCGTACGACGTGTTTTGTTATGATGTCCAACAACTGTGCTAAGTATGGTTCAAATCGGTCCATAACCTGATATAGCTGCCACATAAACCGATCTGGGGTCTTGACTTCTTAAGCCACTAGAGGGCGCAATTCTTATCCGATTTGGCTGACTGTTTTGTTATGATTTCTAATAACTGTGCTGAGTATGGTTGAAATCGGTCAATAACCTGATATAGCTGCCATATAAACCGTTCTAGGGACTTGACTCTTAAGCTTCTAGAGGGCGCAATTCCTATCCGATTTGAAGTTTTGCATGACGTATTTTATTATGACTGTCAACAACTGTGCCAAATAAGGTTCAAATCGGTTCATAACCTGATACAGCTGCCATATAAACCGATCTGGGATCTTGACTTCTTGAGCCTCTAGAGGTCGCAATTATTATCCGATTTGCCTGAAACTTTGTACGACGGATCCTCTCGAGACCATCAACATACGTGTTTATTACGGTCTGAAAGGGTATATAGCCTGATACAGCTCCTATATAAATCGCCCAAAGGGCGCAATTTTTATTCGAATTGGCTGACATTTTGCACAGGTCTCCAACATATAATTTAATTATAGTCCGAACCGGACCATATATTGATATCGCTCTAATAGCAGAGTAAATCGTTTCTTTTATCCTAAGAAGAGATCCCGGGAAAGGAACTCGACAAATTCGATCCATGGTGGAGGGTATATAAGATTCGGCTCGGCCGAACTTAGCAAGCTTTTACTTGTTTTATACATATTTATTGGCAATGTCTCCCACTTTGCAGCCGTATTTTTCTCTGTGTACCAACATATTGTACCATATGACCATAGGCAGTAAGAAAAACAATTTTACCACCCATGTTGTAGCACTGAATATTGGTTTTGTTTGAGATTAACTGCTTAACTCTTGTGGTCAGTTTAATCATTTTCTTTCATTAAAGATTTTCTGTTTTTTCCTTTTGACATATTCTAGATAGGCGGTTAGGTGGTGTCCTTACAGCAACACCACCAAAGGATTTGTAAAAACCCACATTTTCTCATCAGAAACCTGATGACAAAATTGATTGGCTCATGTGTTTATCCATTGTGCATGTGTTTTGGAGAAACATGAATTTCTGTTTACCAGGATTTTGGTGTTGTTTTTGTTGTTTAGTAACCCCCTCACAAAATGTGTCATTTAATTAATTAATCACTCGTGTTTGTGGGCACCCTTGGAGGCGTTTAGTAATTACTAACACCCCATGTCAAACGTATATGGAGTAGAGTTTGTGGAAATCTCATGCACGAATCAAATCACGTCAACTGGAAAAAGTTTTTTGGATAAATGTTCAGATGAATTGAAAACAAGTAAAAAGGCATTAAGTTCGGCCGGGACGAACTTTTGATACCCACCAACTCGAATATATATATTAAACTGCTTTCATTTAAGAAACCATAGCAACTATATTTAAATATAGTCCGATATCCAACAACCCGTTGTATCAAGTTCATCGGCTGAAAAATTCACCTTTTATGGGCCTAAGAACTTAAATCTGGAGATCGGTATATGTATATGGCAGATACATCCAAATACAGCCCGATCTTGATCATATCTTGTATGAATGTCGAAGGGCCTAATAGAACTCGTTATGTCTTATCTCAGCGAAATCGATTAATAAATTCACCTTTTGTGGGCCTTCAATATTAAACCGGGAGATCGGTATATATGATATATATATATACAAATCTGGACCGATATGTGCCGTATTGAACAAGGATGTTTCGAAGTATAACACAAATGTATACGAAATCGGGCAATAAAAACGCCTATTATTGGACCAAGACCCTAATTGAGAGATCAGTCTATATGGCATTTATATCGAAATATACACGAATTTTAACCATACTCGGAAGGGCCTAACGCAACTCATTGCGCTTAATTGCAGCGAAATCTGGTAATAAATTAAATAAGGTTTTCTATAGGAAAACTTTAATTCAGCCTGGCTGAATAAGGTTTTCTATAGGAAAACTTTAATTCAGCCTGGCTGAATAAGGTTTTCTATAGGAAAACTTTAATTCAGCCTGGCTGAATAAGGTTTTCTGTAGGAAAACTTTAATTCAGCCTGGCTGAATAAGGTTTTCTATAGGAAAACTTTAATTCAGCCTGGCTGAATAAGGTTTTCTATAGAAAAACTTTAATTCAGCCTGGCTAAATAAGGTTTACTATAGGAAAACTTTAATTCAGCCTGGCTGAATAAGGTTTTCTATAGGAAAACTTTAATTCAGCCTGGCTGAACAAGTTTTTCTATAGGAAAACTTTAATTCAGCCTGGCTGAATAATGTTTTCTATAGGAAAACTTTAATTCAGCCTGGCTGAATAATGTTTTCTATAGGAAAACTTTAATTCAGCCTGGCTGAATAATGTTTTCTATAGGAAAACTTTAATTCAGCCTGGCTGAATAAGGTTTTCTATAGGAAAACTTTATTTCAGCCTGGCTGAATAAGGTTTTCTATAGGAAAACTTTATTTCAGCCTGGCTGAATAAGGTTTTCTATAGGAAAACTTTAATTCAGCCTGGCTGAATAAGGTTTTCTATAGGAAAACTTTAATTCAGCCTGGCTGAATAAGGTTTTCTATAGGAAAACTTTAATTCAGCCTGGCTGAATAAGGTTTTCTATAGGAAAACTTTAATTCAGCCTGGCTGAATAAGGTTTTCTATAGGAAAACTTTAATTCAGCCTGGCTGAATAAGGTTTTCTATAGGAAAACTTTAATTCAGCCTGGCTGAATAAGGTTTTCTATAGGAAAACTTTAATTCAGCCTGGCTGAATAAGGTTTTCTATAGGAAAATTTTAAATCAGCCTGGCTAAATAAGGTTTTCTATAGGAAAATTTTAATTCAGCCTGGCTAAATAAGGTCTTCTATAGGAAAACTTTAATTCAGCCTGGCTGAATAAGTTTTTTTTATAGGAAAAATTAAATTCAGCCTGGCTGAGTAAGGAAACGTTTAATTTAGTTGGGCTGACTTAGTTTTTCTGAGTGTCTTCTTCCGTTTCCTTGCTCGAAATTTTGTTTTTAATCCTTACTCCCTTTTTATCGCTTTCCTCCTTTTGGCAAATATGACCTCGTCGCCGTTACATCCATTTTACCAATTTTTAAAATTGAAATTCTTTTTAATTAATTTTCATAAATTAACTGAAATTCATCTTGGGATCGTTATGAATATTTACACAATGCTATTGACGACGAGGGTGGTTTTTTTTATTTTATGTCCTTTAGCTTCCTTGGTTACAACACATTTGTAAATGTCACGTGTCTTGGTTGCTTGAAGATATTCCTTGACACGCACATATACACCACAGTTTTCTCCCCACTACTCCGCCCTCAGTGGATGTGAAGCGTATCCTGTTGTCAAGGGCTAGGCACAAATAAAGGTAAACCAGACAGAGTTTATTTTAATATATTTCATTGCGGGATACCATCCAATTATAAGAATTTTTCTTTATTAAGGTGTTACAATCCTAGTCTGTCGTTGTAAAAATAAAAAATTATAATTGATGGAACCCGATGGTATAAAGGTTGTTTATTGCGAGGGCATGCAACGAAATAGTGGGTGATGATGTGGTAGATATTTTGGTTGCCGATGTTGGATTAACAATGGAGGCAGTAGATAAGTGGAAATTACGTAAGAAGTTGGAAGATTTCCAGCACTTACTTGGGTGATTATTGAAGAAATATGTCCCTGATTGCCTAAGTTCGAATCCTAACAAGAACATTAGAAAAAAACTTTCAGATGGCAACATTTGTGAACCCTTTTGCCTTTCGTTCAATCCCATGCCACATGAAATCAGCTACAACAAGTGAAAGCGTTCTATGTTCGGTCGGACTGAATCTTATGTACCCTCCCATATCCACCAGGGATCGCATTTGTCAATTTATTTTGCCCGTTATCTCTTCATAGGCAAACAAAGCCATGATATTGGAGCTATACTAGGTTACGAACCGATTTGGTTGGATGTTGGAGATCATAGTAGACACCACACTGACACATCTGTTAAATGTCATAGAAAACGTCATTGCACAAAATTTGAGCCACAACTGAAAATAATTGCGCTCTCTACAGGCGTAAGAAGTCAAATCCGGAGATCTGTTTATACGAGAGCTATATCTAGACTGTTTCAATAAATATTAGAAAAGGTGAACCAACATTCCCATCATCATTCAAACCACTATGTATGATGATACGGCCGGCAAGCTTTTGTGCGATTTTTTAAGTCACGGCTCTGGGACGCCATCATTGAGTTAGGTGGACTCTCAATGAGACGACATGGCTTCCGGATAGAAATGTGCACGATCGGAGCTCTGTGAGATGTGGTGGAGATAGTAGAGGCGGCTAAGCAATGGAAAAACTACTCCAGGCCGATTGTCCTCTTATCTACACTCGGTGTGAAAAACGCATTCAATAGCCACAGGTGGTCCGACGTTTTCCAAGCACTCATAATGAGAAGTTACTTGCGTACCCTGGTTCGTATCTATAACACTCAGGTTGGAAAGAGTGAATATAAGGTCACATCAGGAGCGGTGCAATGATCCATCTACGTGAGGGAAATATGGGGCTAGACACTGCAGACAGCATGACGTGTGAAATCCCTGCTCTCGGTATAGAGGACGGCGGCTCTGAGGATCATATCACAATAGAAGACAGTGGCGGAGCACGCATCCCTTGTAATAGCCGGAACGGTTCCGATAGATCTACAGGCCATGGAGCGCGCCAGGCTCTACACCGCGAAGTACAACACCCAGAGTGGACTGGGTGAGATTCAAACTGATCATATGAGAGAAGACTATGGAGGGATGGCAACAAAGGTTTACCAATGAGAATCGGGCCAGGTAAACGCGACGACTAATACCCGATGTACGGATGTGGAGAGATAGAAAGCATCGCGACGTAAACTACTACGTCACACAGTTTTTGACAGACCATGGTTACTTCCAGAAATACCTGTATAGAATGGATAAATGCTCCTCAAGCAGTTGCATTTATGAGGAGCTTGATGAATTTGCAAACGATGTGGAACACGCATTCTTCCACTGCTACCGATGGGTTAAAAGACGCAGGGACTTTTCGTCTGCGACATTATTCCAGAGGATGTTGGAGGACAAGAAGAATTGGGAGGAGGTGATGTGATACGCCGAACAAGTACTGCGCAGGAAGAAGGTAGTTGGCGTAGAGAATGAGTGCGGAGGTCTGGACGCAGACTCAATGACGATGATATGGATAATCACCAGATATGTGGTACACCTCAAAACATTGCGATAGCGGTTCGTGAAGGTAGGTTTTTGGGCGGTACCGTTGATAACAGAGTCCGCGCATAAGGCGAGATACGTACGTAGAGACATGCATAAAGCATGTTAAAATCCTGAGTCCAAAAAAAAAAAGAAATTAAGACCTCAAATATAGAATTTGTGGGGCTATCGATGACATAGGTCAGCAATTTTGCTGTTATGAATGGATAATTTCATGAAAAGGATATGTCATTCCGTTTGTAACACCTCGAAATATTCATCTAAGACCCCATAAAGTGTATATAATCTTAATTGTCTCGACGTTGTGAGACGATCTGGCCATGCCCGCCCGTCCGTCAGTACGCCCGTCCGTCTGTCGGTCGAATGCAGGTTAACTTTCGAAGGCGTAAAGCTAGCCGCTTGAAATATTACACAAATACTTCTTATTAGTGTAGGTCGGTTGGGATTGTAAATGGGCCATATCGGTTCAGGTTTTGATATAGCTGCGATATAAACGGATCTTGGATCTTGACTTCTTGAGCCTCTAGAGGGCGCAATTCTTATCTGATTTGGCTAAGGATTTTCATGAATCCTTTGTTGGCCTAAAAAGTGATACCGGGAAGAGAATTCGACATGGTGGAGGGTATATAAGATTCGGGCCGACCGAACTTAGCACGCTTTTACTTGTTTCATTATTATCCCGTTAATAATGAAAAAAAAAGCATCCGCCAATGTTTTTTGTTGAAAGTAAAGCGGAAGCCTAGAATACCAAAATAACATCGCTTATTGGAAAACCTTTTTAATACCTGAGTTGGTGGGTATTCAAAGTTCGACCCGGCGGAAATTAAAGCGTTTTACTCAGCATGTATATTGAAGATAATAGAAGAAGTCTTTGTGCAAATCAGACAAGAACTGCGCCCTCTAGGGGCTCAAGAAGTCAAATAGGGAGATAGGTTTATATGGAGCTATACCATGTTTTATACCGATTCGGACTACACTTGGCACATTTTTTTAATGTCGTTAAACATTGCACAATGAAAAATTTCAGCCAAATCGGATAATAATTGCGCCCTTTAGAGGTTCAAGAAGTGAAATGGGGAGAACGGTTTATATGACAGATATATCAAAACATGGAGTGATTTTACAATCTCAAGCACCTATCTTACTCCTTCAAAAGCTAGCGTGCTTTTGGACGGACTGATGGACATATATGGCTAAATCGACTTAGAATATCAAGACGATCAAGAATATGTATACTTTTTTGGGCCTCAGATCATTATTTCGATGAGTTACAAACTTGGTGGAGGGAACGAAAATGGGGTTTGATATCATTTGGGAGCTATGATATAAAATTCATTGATATGAGAGAGATGGGCGTCACAAAATTCTTGAGTCAAAGGTAAATTTCTTCAGACAACTTCACATGATCTTAATATGAATGTTTCAGTATTCTAAGTCTGCAATTTCAGATAATTTTTGTGAATGAAGCAGAGTCTTTCAAACTTGCAATATCAGAAATGTGGGTGTTATACTTTAAAATTCTTAACTACGAGTATGTCAAAGTCTATATAATACTAATACAGTTTTTGCTATTTTTCTCTCAAACACTCCAAGTATCTGTTTGCAATAGTGCTCTTGCCATAACATACTTTAAAGCAAACACTAAGCAAACACATTTAAATGAAACCAATTGTTTTTCTTAAAGAAATCCTTAAACCCATCCCAATGACAAAGGATATGTTTTATCTCTTTGCCTGGACACAAAAATGAAATCAATTGTAAGAGGAAACCATTACGACAATAGTATATCATATTACATTTGTATGCGTTTCTTTTGCAATCTCCAATTACATTTATATTCCTTCCATTCTCGTTTTTTGCACATAAGACTGCTCTTCCAATTTTACACACAATTTCTAGAGGCAACCTTTTGTCTACTCGTTTGACCCCCATTTGGCTGCCGGAAGGAAGGAAAACCTTTCGACAGAAAGCCTTGAACATTATTTGAAAAGAAAAGAAGTGATATAAGTTTTCAAATGAAATTATCGTAGGATAGATGGTTTACATTTATAGTTTCCCTTTGGTTTGTCATTCCATTTCAATCGAAGTTTATAAGCACTCTAATATAAAAGTGTAAAAAAGTAGTTTTCGAATTTCTTTTCAAAGTTTCTTGGGGCATAGGAAAACAAATAAAAAAGGAGTCTCATTTAATAAATTACTTGAAGGAAGAGAAAAGAAAGGAGGGATGGATAAGGAATGAGTGAGGAGGAAGGAGGGATTAGTTAGTACAATTATTCCTTTTCTCAATTTTTCGAGGAATGTATCCCATTATAGATTTTTTTATTGTTATATAAAAGAGAAAAGAGGGCCGTTTCTAAGGATTTTTTATTTTACATCTGGCTTTGAAGGGATTTGTTTTATGTGTCCATTTTCCGGTTATGTACCGTAGTCTGTTTTAGTCATCTCTTGAAAATTAGATGCTTCATAAAGACCTGCCATATTTATCTTCTACGCAGCACTAATGATGTGCGTTTTTTAGGATTACTCCAAACGAATATATGCTAGAAGTAGAAAATGTTAGGGTGGCCCACTGAGAATCCAATATAGGCTATAATGATATTTATCAAAGCCTCAAAATGTTCAGTAACAAATAAAAAGAAAATAGGTTTTTGCAGCCAAGCAATTGTGATGTAAACGGACGAATAGTGGTCTAGATCGTTGAAAAGGGTGATTTTTAACTATCTTTTGGTAACACTGGTTTAAACAATTCATGCACGTTTCGTGTTTTGTTTTGCTGTCAAACATCTTCAGTTTGGACAATGGACTTATTGAGACGCGAGTTTGGTGAAAAACTCCTTTTGTCTGCCCGTTCCTCCGTCCGTCCCTCCGTCCCTCCCTCCGTCCCTCCGTCCCTCCCTCCGTCCCTCCCTCCGTCCCTCCCTCCGTCCCTCCCTCCGTCCCTCCCTCCGTCCCTCCCTCCGTCCCTCCCTCCGTCCCTCCCTCCGTCCCTCCCTCCGTCCCTCCCTCCGTCCCTCCCTCCGTCCCTCCCTCCGTCCCTCCCTCCGTCCCTCCCTCCGTCCCTCCCTCCGTCCCTCCCTCCGTCCCTCCCTCCGTCCCTCCCTCCGTCCCTCCCTCCGTCCCTCGAACTTTTGTTCTGGCTCTATGTCATATCTGTTAAGTATGATCTTAATCGGTATGTAAGCTGATATAGCTCCCCTATAAACCGATCCCCGGATTTGACTTCTAGAGCCCCTAGGAGTCTGAATTTTCTTCCGATTTGATAGAAATTTGGCACGTGATGTACATTTGTGTTTTTCAATACTCGCAATGAATCCAAAACCCATAGGTTCATAAATATATACAGGCCCTCTCAGGCTCATATCGATACGCGATATGAATTATTGAGACTATGGAAACCTCAATCAATACTCGATTTAAGTGTTACAAATTAATGCATTTGCAAACTACATTAACAAGGTTAAATTTTTATCAGATTTCATAGTGGTGGGTTTCCAACATTTGACTAGGCCAAAATTAGCACAGTGTTACTTGTTTTATTTAAGTTTAAAGACATTATTTGGTTTTATTTCGAATTTGATTTTATGATGAATGGGCCTTAACTGCCTGATTTTACTTTTGTTATATGTATGTCGTCAAAATCTGTTCAATCCACCCCATTGTCCAATGCTAACATGAGCACATGTGAATGAGCTGCATATCATGTGTATCATGTGCATGATTATAAAATGTTAATGAAGTTGCATAGAAAAAGGATATACCCGTTATACAGCTGCAGCAACATGTCCTTCAGTGTACGTTATGCAAAATATTAGACGGATGTTTTATTTATTCTCGTAATCATGTATTCCGGCATGTGTGTCATCATCACCAGCAACTCATGATATGCAAAAAAACATGGAATTTTTCATTATCTATCCCTAGTGATTGTGGACCAACAAAAGTTCTATTGTACAGAGAGGAAGAAATTTCTAAGCAGAGCTTGGTATTATATATGCACCAACGTTTTCTGTCATGCATGGGAATGTTTAATAAGCGAAGGTCTCTAAAGAAATAAAGAATGAAATGTTTCCGATGAAAGGCAGTAACATACTGTTTTTTATAAAGTTGCTAGCGTTTTTGAAATAACATGTATAAAAAAAAGGAAAACTGAAAACTAACGAATAAAAATTTTACATTTAAAACATAAATGGTAGAGAATTAAACAATACGCGCTAAATTTCTCGAAGTCCCTATCACACACTAAATCCTCGAAGTCCCTGTCGTGCCTATAGTACAGTTTGGTATTTATTTGGATATATACACACACAAAAATTCATCGTTTGAAATATGTTTGCGACAAATAAATTAGTTTTATTGGGGAAGTACTAGTTGTCTAGTCACTAGGCAACAATCTTCTCCATCGTTGAACGTTTGTCGTAAATTTGCCAGATTTCGTTATGTTAAAATCATTTCGGTTATGGTAAACCTACATTGAATTCCGTTTGGAGTAAAGGATGACTCTTATACGCAAAAATTAAAAACTTCTTTTAGGTCAAAATGTTTCGTTTACAGCAAAAGGCGATTTGTTACACGAAGAAATGATTCTTTTGGTTGTTTATATCTTGTGTCTTTTCCATTTGGCAGAGTGTGTGGCTAAGAAAGACTCATTTTTGGTTTTTTCCACTGGATAAAACTCAGTCTGCCTGCAGTCAGTATTGGGAGGTTCGGATAATAACAAGTTTTCAAATTTGTAGATGAATACAAGTAAGAGCGTGCTAAGTTCTTCCGGATCGAATCTTAGCGTGCTAAGTTCTTCCGAACCCTCCACCATGGATCGCATTTGTCGAGTTCTATGTGCGGTATCTACTTTTAGGAAAACATAGAATATTGAATAAGAACTGTCATGCTATTGGAGCTTTATCCAGTTATAGTCCGATTTGGAAAATAAATGAATGCTGAACATTGTAGAAGCCATTGTGTAATATTTAAGTTCATTCGGATAAGAATTGCGTCCAGTAGAGGCTCAAGAAGCAAAATCGGGAGAAAGGTTTATATGGGAGCTGTATCAAGCTATTGATCGACTCAGGCCATATTAGACATGTATGTTGAAGGTCATGAGAGAATCCGTTGTACAAAAATTCAGGAAATTGGATGAGAATTGCGCCCTCTAGAGGCTCAAGAAGTCAAGATCCCAGATCGGTTTATATGGCAGCTATATCAGGTTCTATACCGATTTACGCCATACTTAGCACAGTTATTGGAAGTGACATCAAAACATCTCATGCAAAATTTCAGCCAAATCGGATAAGAACTTCGCGCTCTATTGGCTCAAGAAGTCAAGATCCAAGATCGGTTTACATGACAGCTATACAGATTATGAACCGATTAGAATCATACTTAGCACAGTTGTTGGAAGTGCTACCAAAACACTTCGTGCGAATTTCAATAAAATCGGACGAGAATTGCGCCCTCTAGAGGCTCAAGAAGTCAAATCCCAAGTTCGGTTTATATGGCAGCTATATCAACACATGGACCGATTTGGCCAATTTACAATACCAACCGACCTACGCTAATAGAAAGTATTTGTGCAAAATTTCAAGCGGCTAGCTTTACTTCTTCGAAAGTAAGCGTGCTTTCAACAGACAGTCGAACGGACGGACGGACAGACGGACGGACATGGCTAGTTCGACTTAAAATATGATTACGATCAAGAATATATATACTTTATGGGGTCTTAGACGAATATTTCCAGGAGTTACAAACAGAATGACGAAATTAGTATACCCCCATCCTATGGTGGAGGGTACAGATAGGTCGCATATACAACAAAATAATTCCCAAACAAACAGGATCAGGCAGGAGTAAATAAAATTTCTACAGAGCATAAATTGTTTTACGACATTTTGAGCCATAAATAAGTAAAAAAGTCCCAAATTCAACCGGACCGAAACTTGGGTTCCCACCACCACGGATTCTGCTAAAATGTACCCTTATTTAATTAGTTTGTATTTGAATTATTTTGTAGCAATCAAATCGCGAATTGATTGAGGCTTTAAGTCATATCGGTACTTAGGGGGGCCTATACCATCATATTGACCGTTTATGATGTTTTAAGTCGTAAGATAGTTTTTTGGGTCAAATTTCAACCACATAAGGTGAACATTTAAGCTTCTAGGGATTCAAAAAGTCAAAACCGGGGATCGGGTTTTATGGGACTTTATCTGTTTATTGATGGATTTGAATAGTATTTGGTCTTTGTTCCAAATTTCAGCCAAATCGAGTGAAAAATGCGGCTTCTAGGTACTCAAGAAGTCAAATTCGGGGATTAGTTTGTATGGGGGCTATGATTGTCCGACTATGATTTTACTTGGCATGGAAGTTAGAAGTCATAACACAAGTCTTTGTTCCAAAGTTCAGTCAAATCGGATGAAAATTGAGACTTCTTAAGAAGTCAAATCCGGTAATCGGTTTATATGGGGGCTATATCAGTTTGTAGATCGACTAGGATTGTACATGACATTGAAGTTGGAAGTATGGTGGGGGGGCTGCTTGTCTGCAAGAAACTTTTCGACAAGTAAACTTTTCTATGAAAATCGTTGATACTTTGTTTACCATAAAATTGCAAGAATTTATGACGAACGAAGTTTTTATACCCACCACCATAGTATGGGGATATACTAATCTAGTCATTCCCTTTTGTAACAACTCGAAATATTGCTCTGCGACCCCCGTCCGTACGTCCGTTCAAGTTTCATCTGAATTGTCTGAACTTTGGAACAAAGACTTGTGTTATGACTTCCATCATCCATGCAATTATGAAACAGATATAGGCCCCATATAAACTGATCCCCGGTTTTGATTTCTTGAGCCCCTAGAAGTCTCAATTTGCAGCCGACTTGGCTAAAATTGGGAACAAAGGCTTGTGTTATTGTTTTATACCTTCCACCTACAATACTTTTGTCATTCTGTTTGTAACTCCTTGATATATTCATCTAAGACCCCAAATAGTATATGTATTCTTGATCGTCATGACATTTTAAGTCGATCTAGCCATGTCCATCCGTCCGTTTGTCTGTCGAAAACAGGCTAACTTTCGAAGGAATAAAGTTAGGTACTTGAAATTTTGCACAAATAATTCTTATAAGCGTAGGTCAGTTGGGATGTTAAATGGGCCTTATCGTTACATGGTTTGATATAGCTGCCATATATACCGATCTCGGATCTTGATTTTTTGAGCTACTTGAGGGCGCAATTATTATCCGATTTGGCTAAAATTTTGCGTGACACGTTTTGTTATGATTTCCAACAACTGTGCTAAGTATAGTTGAAATCGGTGTGTAGCCTGATAATAGCTGTCATATAATCGGTCTGGGGTCTTGACTGCTTGAGCTTCTAGAGGGCCAATTTCTATCCGATTTGGCTGAAATTTTGCATGACGTTTTTCGTTATGACTTCCAACAACAGCGCTTTGTATGGTTTACATCGGTCCATAACCTGATATAGCTGCCTTATAAACCGATCTTGAATCTTGACTTCTTGAGCCACCAGAGAGCGGAATTTTTTACCGATTTGGCTAAAATTTTGAATGACGTGTTTTGTTATGACTTCAAATAACTGTGCTAGGTATGGTACAAATCGGTCTATAACTTGATATAGCCGCCATAAAAACCGTATATAGGTATAGGTATTCCGTTCCAATAACTATGCCAAGAATAGTTCAAATCGGTTCATAGCCTGATTCAGTTCCCTTATAAACCGATCTATTTTACTTCTTGAGACCCTAAAGGGCGCAATTCTTATTTGAATTGGTTGTAATTTTACACAATAACTTCTGCTATGGTCTCCAACACTCAATTCAGTTATGATTCGAATCGGACCATAACTTGATATAGATATATTGGCATAGCAATTCTTTTCTTTTATCCTTTATTGGCCTACAAAGAAACTCGACAACTGCTATCCATGGTGGAGTGTATAAAAGTTACGGCCGAACTAAGCACGCTTTTACTTGTTTTCATTAAAAAGTATTTAGAAATCCTTAACAATTGAGGTAGTTCTTTTTCCAAAAATAGATTTCCTTTTTAGTTTAACCCTAAATTTATGTCTTAATATGAAAACTCATTTAAAGTCTAGCTACTTCAAAAAGAGCCATCATCAGTCTGAACAGCATTTATCCAATCTACCTTTAGAAAATTATCTTGCAGTGGTTGTCATAAAATTAATATGAAATGGTTATTCCCTTATTACCATCGTGATAACAAATGAAACGAAAAAGGACAATCGGAAAATCTTCATTTGCCGCTGACAATAACCAGCACACAAAAGGACCACAAAGGACCAAAAAAAAAACCCAATTCCAAAGTGAATTGGGACAAAAGCCGTCTCTCTCTCTCTCCAGCTACCACGTGCAAGAACAGACGTTGCATTAGCCTCAGCAACGATAAATGAAAACGTAAACCATGAATGTCAAATTTAATAAAATTTATTATCCTTTTTCCATTATCTCTGATATATTAAAAAAAGCCCCATTGGTTTCCAGAACAGAAGCCAATGTGAAATCTGTTTTTGTTGTTGTTTTGGACCAAACAGTGGTCTAAGCACTTAACAAAAATCCTTTTTGTTGCCAGACCTACTTACACATGTACATGTAATGCAGACATGCGGTGGCGGGTGTGTGGGTGCCCTTACACTCAACTGTTTAGTTTAGCGTAAAATATCCATGAACACGCCACTACAAAGGCTTAGAGTCACGTGGCCATAATTTAAACGTTTCCCCTTAAGAATAAAGATTTCGAGGTATATTTGGGAGGTTATAACTGTGTTATTATTATATTGGGTTGTGCAATTTTTGGGAAATTGAAATATGCGAGTATAGTAGGCGTGTTTTGTTGCCTTAATTTTTTAATTTTGGAAGTCAGAACATATGTTCTGATGTGAAATTTCAGCCAGATCAAATGAAGCTTCTAGGGGCTCAAGAAGCCAAAACCGGGGATCGGTTTTCTTTTGCAATCCCCAACGACCTATATCGTTGTTTTTCATTTTATAGATCGATTTGAACCATACTTGACACCGTGTGGAAAATCATAACAAAACACTCCATGCAAAATTTCAGACAAATCGGATAAGAAATGCGCTCTCTGAGGCTCAAGAAATTAAGATCCGAAATCGGTTTATATGGCAGCTATATCAGGTTATGAATCAATTTGAACCATTCTTGGCACAGTTATTGGTAGTCAAAACAGAATGCCTCATGCGAAATTTCAGCCAAATCGGAAAAGTTTTGCACCCTCTAGAGGCGCAAGAACTCAAGATCGGAGATCGGTTTATACTGCAGCTGTACCAGGCTATGAACCGATTGGGATCATTCTTGGCTTAGTTATTGGAACGGATTATCTCATGCAAAATTTCAGTCCAATCGCATAAGAACTGCGCCCTTTATAAGCTCATGAAGTCTAGAACCGAGATCGTTTCATATGACAGCTATATCAAAAACATGAACCGATATAAACCATATGATATCTAGAATAGAGTCCAGTGCCCTAGTGGGCGTGGTCCTCATCGCTCTGCCTATGCCGGGGTAACATGGTCTCTGAATCTCTTGTATGGTCCTTATGTTGCACTTTTTCTCCATAGCAGTCCCCCAAGTACTGGTCTTATCACGCTCTTGCAGAGCCAGTGGACTATCCTCATTTTGAGCCTACGGCCCGATCACATAGTGCCCAACACCTGTGAGCCTTCCTCTTTGACCTTGTCAGATATCATATGGTACACCTTCGTCTTACTCGTGAACAAGCATATATCAGTCTTCTCTGGGTTAACATTTAAACAGAACTGCACTAATTGTCAGTATTTGTGCAAATATCAAGCGCCTATCTTTACTCCTTCGAAAGTTAGCGTGCTTTCGACAGACAGACTGTCGGACCAGGCTAGATCGAATTGGAATGTCAAGAGCTTCAAGAATATATACTTTGTTGGGTCTTAAATTAATATGTTGTTAGATGTGCTATAAACGAAACGACGAAATTAGTATACCCCATTCTTTGATGAAGGGCATAAAAATGGCGAAAAGCTCGGAGGCGCAGTTCGCAAAACTAAAGCATTTTTGGGTCTTCGAGAAGCACCTTCTTGGATTGCAATGCAGCAAAATTGTAGCATCTGAGGCTTGGAAAATCCATGAGTCATTGTTGGGTAGCCTCTTCATCCTCAACGTGTGACTGTTTAGTGTGGCTTGTGATCCGACGGATCATTGAATCCTTCTTATTCTCAAATGAGGTTGGATCAACAGTTACGGTGAATGGATTGCACTATCGAGAGATGATTAATGATTTGTAAAGGTCGGAAAAGTGAATACACCAACACAGCATCCGTTTCCACACAAGAGACTATCATGTTTTTGCTGTAGAATGTCGTTAGAGTTTGTTCTTATACCACTTTCAACGCTTTCGAGTATTTGAGCAGGTTTTTACGCACTCAAATTGTACAAAAACATTTTATATATTTGTTTAACAAAAATTTTGTAATGGCGTCAATATTTTAAGTACAAAGCTCAACAGTACTTCTGGCGCGATGACAATAATACAAATGTGACGCCGTCAATTCTTAATAGTCTCCTTTGTCTAGTATTGAATTGATACCAAATGGTATTAAAAATCTTTGTCAATGACGCGAACTAAATAATACCAGGCGGTATTAGCAAAGTAACGTCATTTTGCTATGAGTGTATGGTCCTGTCAGTTTATATGTTCTTATACCCCCACAATAGAATGGGGGTATACTAATTTCTTCATTCTGCTTGTAACTCATCGAAATATTCGTCTGAGGCCCCATAAATTATATATTTTCTTGATCGTCATGACATTTTATGTCGATCTAGCCATGTCCGTCCTTCTGTCCGTATATCCAACCGTCCGCCTGTCTGTCAAGAACATGCTAACTTTCGATGGAGTAGAGCTAGCCGCTTGGAATTTTGCACAAATACTTCTTACTAGTGTAGGTCGGTTGGGATCATAAATGGGACATATCGGTCCATGTTTTGATATAGCTGCCATATAAACGGAACTTGGATCTTGACTTGTTGAGCCACTAGAGCGGGCAATTCTTATCCGATTTGCCTGAAATTTTGCATGACGTGTTTTGTTGTGATGTCCATTAACTATGCTAAGTATGGTTCAAATCGGTTCATAACCTGATATAGCTGTCATATAAACCGATCAGGGATTTTGAATTCTTGAGTTTCTAGAGGGCGCAATTCCTATCCGATTTGGCTGAACTTGTGCACGACGTGTTTCCCTACGATTTCCAGGAACCGTGCAAATCGGTCCATAAACTGATATAGCTGCCATATAAACCGATATTGAATATCTTGACTTCTTGAGCCACTAGAGCGCGCAATTCTAATCCGATTTGACTGAAATTTAGCATGAGGTGTTTTGTTATGACTTTCAACAACTGTGCCAAGTACGGGTGAAATCAATGCATAACCTGATATAGCTGTCATACAAACAGATCTGGGGTCTTGACTTCTTGAGCCTTTAGAGGGCGCAAATCCTAAAATTTTGCACAACGTGTTTCGTTATGACTTTAAATAACTGTGCAAAGTATGGTTCAAATCGATCCATAACCTGATATAGCTGCCATATAAACCGATCTGGGATCTTGACTTCTTGAGACTCTATTAGGCGCAATCGGACCATAACTTGTAATAGCTTCAGTAGCATAGCAATTCTTTTCTGTTATCCTTTCCTTTCCTTTGTTTGTCTAAAAAGAGACACCGGGAAAAGAACTCGACAAATGCGATCCATGGTGGAGGGTATATAAGGTTCGGTCCGGCCGAAATTAGCACGCTTTTACTTGTTTTGCCTATGAAGAGATGCCGCGAAAAGAACTCGACAAATGCGATACATGATGGAGGGTATATAAGATTCGGCCCGGCCGAACTTAGCATGTTTTTACTTGTTTGCATACTAACTTCGTCATTCTGTTTGCAACACGTCGAAATATTGGTCTAAGTCCTCATAAAGTATATATATTCATGATCTCCATGGCATTTTACGTCGATCTAGCCATGTCCGTCCGCCTGTCTGTAAAAAGGAAGTTAACTTCCGAAGAAGTAAAAGTGGGCACTTGAGTGTTTGTACAAACATTTCCTATTAGTGTAGATTGGTTCGGATTGTAAATGGGCCATATCAGTCCATGGTTTGATATAGCTCCCATATAAACCGATCACCCGTTTACATTTCTTAAGCTTTTTCCGATTTGGTTGAATATTTGTTATATTGTGTATTCTATGACATTCAACAAATGTGCCAAGTATGGTCTGAATCGGTATTAAACTTGATATAGCTCCCATATAAACCGATCTCCTGATTGCACTTCTTGAGCCACTATAAGGCGTAAATCTTATCTGATTTGGTTGAAATATTTCAAAATGACATATACCATGGTCTCAAACATCCAAGCCAAGTTTGGCCCGAACCGGTCCATAAACTGATATAGCTCCAATAGCATAGCAATTCGTATCCATTATCCTTTGTTGACTAATAACGAGATACCGGGCAAAGAACTTGACAAATGCGATCCATGGTGGAGGGTATAAGAGATTCGGTCCGGCCGACCTTGGCACCCTTTTACTTGTTCATTATTAAGGGCATATGAGAAAAATATTCGATCGTTTATCTCAAAAAACTAAATTTTTCTTTGAATACCAAAAAAACACCTCTTATTGGAAAACCCTGTATAATATAAGGCAAACAATGGTATAGCATACTTAAAGGCTTGTCCAGGTGTAGAATTGTTGCTGTCTTTAAAACTTATTTTTACAACTTTATTGCATTCGTCTGCAGAAACGTCCTCTTCCATACCATCCTTAAATTCACATCCTAGTCCTACAATGCTATTCCCACCCTTGCAATGTTTTGATAGTAAATTAATGTAAAACCCCCAAAACAATGCTAACAAGGTTTATTTCCCCCCCAGACACTTATCCATTTGTCTTACGAGTTGCTGCTGCTTTGGGGTGCGTAAACAAGGGATAAGGACAAAATAAAGCCATGATTGCCAGAGGCACACGACCAACCAACCCACTCACCAGCCCCCCCAACCACCCATCTAACAATGTTGCCCCATTACCACCTTTGTCTTTCTAGTTTATAGGCCTTGCATACTCCAATTATGACCTAAAGTTTTGATTGAAGAGTTTCTAGTGTTTTTGCGGCAGGTTATTGTAGAGAAATTTCAACCACCATTGGGTAACCTGCCTACGATTGTGGGTTTCTACGTGCAAGGACCAAGTTAGAAAATGTGAAAGCAATGATTCTTTACTTTGTATGAAGCGTCACAACAATTGAGGTTTTTGTTGGTATTTCACCCATTGTTGTAGCATGGAAAAACTGAACAAATGATTGTAGCTGTAGATAGGCCAACTTTTTTTATGGCATGCATAGGACCATTGGCTCAACAACGGAGAAGGGAGAGAGGAAACAATAACCAAAACTAATTATAATTAAGTAATTACATTCGTTTTTAGTTGGGCTGTTTGGAAAGGGCCAAGTGTTTTGTATAGAGTCTTGAATTGATTGAAGACTCTCAGAGAAGGTCAAAAAAGGCATTGAACTGAAAAGCGTGCCATAAATAAGTCAGATATCTTATATATAAAAATCATATTGTAGAGTCAAGTGAGATATGAAATGTCTTTGGAAAGTTTGTCTTTGCTTTACGGAGAGTACCAATTTATTATTCTGGAAACTTCTTTATTTTTAGTTTAAACCCATTAGTCTAATTGGAAAAAATTGGATTTTTATTATCATCCATCAGGGTAGTTCATATTATATTGGATGCGAAGAAACTTCATTAACAATTGCTGTAACTATAAGGGAGCTTTACATTTCGCCAAATTGCGGCTACGTGCACTGTGTTATCCTCGATATCGATATAAAGGGTGATTTTTTTGAGGTTAGGATTTTCATGCATTAGTATTTGACAGATCACGTGGGATTTCAGACATGGTGTCAAAGAGAAAGATGCTCAGTTTGCTTTGACATTTCATCATGAATAGACTTACTAACGAGCAACGCTTGCAAATCATTGAATTTTATTACCAAAATCAGTGTTCGGTTCGAAATGTGTTCATTCACCGTTCAGCGATGAGGCTCATTTCTGGTTGAATGGCTACGTAAATAAGCAAAATTGCCGCATTTGGAGTGAAGAGCAACCAGAAGCCGTTCAAGAACTGCCCATGCATCCCGAAAAATGCACTGTTTGGTGTGGTTTGTACGCTGGTGGAATCATTGGACCGTATTTTTTCAAAGATGCTGTTGGACGCAACGTTACGGTGAATGAACACATTTCGAACCGAACACTGATTTTGGTAATAAAATTCAATGATTTGCAAGCGTTGCTCGTTAGTAAGTCTATTCATGATGAAATGTCAAAGCATACTGAGCATCTTTCTCTTTGACACCATGTCTGAAATCCCACGTGATCTGTCAAATACTAATGCATGAAAATCCTAACCTTAAAAAAATCACCCTTTACAAATAAATAACATAAATATCTTCTCAGACAGCCATTAATTCTCTGCGGAACGTATTTCTGAGCTAAAAAGCAGCCGCTGCATGTCGTAAATCGGCAAACGAAATGACTTACCAATAAACAACTCACCTGTATATGTCATAGAGAGTCTGGTTGCAGACTGCCACAATATAATTTAATGTGAAAACTTTTTAAATCTTTGATATAGGAACAATCTAAACCAGTAAGGAAAGGCAAAAGTCGGGCAGAGCCGACTATATAATACCCTACAACACTAAGTCCCCGTACTCGTTCAAATCTAGTCAGGTTTTAATTTAGCATACCTATTAAAATATCGAGTAAAACCTTGTAAGATATTCTTACGATAGGAACTTAACTGTGGCTACTACAGCCTTAAAGGTTCATATAGGATGAAGATATATATGGGAGCTATATCCAAATCTTTACCGGTTTTGGTGAAATTTTGCACATATACTGGGACGTCAAATGAAACACCTCACTATTTTTTTTATACCCTCCACCATAGGATGGGGGGTACACTAATTTCGTCATTCTGTTTGTAACTACTTGAAATATTTGTCTGAGACCCCATAAAGTATATATATTCTTGATCGTCGTGACATTTTATGTCGATCTAGCCATGTCTGTCCGTCCGTCTGTCTGTCGAAAGCATGCTAACTTCCGAAGGAGTAAAGCTAGCCGCTTGAAATTTTGCACAAATACTTCTTATTAGTGTAGGTCGGTTGGTATTGTAAATGTGCCATATCGGTCCAGGTTTTAATATAGCTGCCATATAAATCGATCTTGGGTCTTGACTTCGTGAGCCTCTAGAGTGCGCAATTTTTATCAGATTGGAATGAAATTTTGCATGACGTGTTTTGTTATGATACCCAACAACTGTGCCAAGTATGGTTAAAATCGGTTCATAACCTGATATAGCTACCATATAAACCAATCTGGGGTCTTGACTTCTTGAGCCTCTAGAGTGCGCAATTCTTATCCGATTGGAATGAAATTTTGCACGACGTGTTTTGTTATGATATCCAACAACTGTGCTGAGTACGGTTCAAATCGGATGATAACCGGATATAGCTGCCATATAAACCGATCTTGGGTCTTGACTTCTTGAGCCTCTAGAGGGCGCAATTTTTATCCGATTTCAATGAATTTTTGTACGAAGTATTTTGGTATAATATTCAATAACTGTGCCAAGTATGGTTTAAATCGGTCCATAACCTGATATAGCTGTCATATAAGCCGATCTTGGGTCTTGACTTCTTGAGCCTCTAGAGTGCGCCATTCTTATCCGATTTGAATGAATTTTTGTACGAAGTATTTTGTTATGATATCCAACAACTGTGCTGAGTATGGTTTAAATCGGATGATGACCGGATATAGCTGCCATATAAACCGATCTTGGGTCTTGACTTCTTGAGCCTCTAGAGGGCGCAATTCTTATCCGATTGGAATGAAATTTTGCATGACATGTTTTGTTATGATACCCAACAACTGTGCTAAGTATGGTTAAAATCGGTTCATAACCTGATATAGCTACCATATAAACCGATCTTGGGTCTTGACTTCTTGAGCCTCTAGAGGTCGCAATTATTATCCGATTTGCCTGAAATTTTGTACGACGGATCCTCTCATGACCATTAACATACGTGTTTATTATGGTCTGAATCGGTCTATAGCCCGATACAGTTCCCATATAAATCGATCTCTATATTTTACATTTTACGTAGGTCTCCAACTTATAATTTAATTGTGGTACAAACCTAACTATATCTTGATATCGCTCTTATAGCAGAGCAAATCTTTTCTTATTTCCTTTTTTGCCTAAGAAGAGATGCCAGGAAAAGAACTCGACAAATGCGATCCATGGTGGAGGGTATATAAGATTCGGCCCGGCCGAACTTAGCACGCTCTTACTTGGGCCTTACTTACTTATTAGGCCTAAATTGTGGTTTTTACAGCTTTAAAATGCTAAATCGGATGATAGATATAAATGGGAGCTATACGTAGATCTGTATCGATTTTTATGGAATTTTGCACTCATATTTAGATATCAATTAAAACACCATATGTCAAATTTTGTAGAAATCGGAGCTATACCTAAATCTGAACCGACTCTTCTGAAAAATTTCACACGTATTGGGACGTGAAATTAAACATATCATGGAATATTTTGTTACGACTGGACCAACATTTTGGCTACTAACGGTTTAAAACTCCATATCGGATGAAAGATATCTATGGGAGCTTTACCTAAATCTGATTTGATTTTAAACACGTATTGGGACATCAAATAAAACATCTCATGCAAAATTTTGTAATGATTGGGCCAAAACTGTGGCTACTACGGCTTTAAAAAGCCATATCGTGTGAAAGCTACATCAGAATGGATGAAAGCTATATGGGATGAAAGCTATATGGGAGCTATATCAAAATCTGATCCGAATCAATAGCGTTCGTCATTGGGCAAAAAAAGTGACTTTTGCAAAATTTCATAACAATCGGACAACAAGTGCAACCTGTATCTTGATCACAAATAAAGGCCAGACAGACGGACATAGCCAAATCGAATCAGGAAGTAATTCTTAGCCGATTTGTATACTTATCAATGGGTCCACGTCATCTCCTTCTAAGCGTTGCAAACATACCCATAAAGTTATAATACCCTCTATTTACCAAAAAATTTTTGATGATTTCGTGTTCTTTATATATAAACCTGACATTCTGATCTCATAAAATCGGAATTTAGTTATATATAGCCGCTATATAGACAGATCTCCAGACTCAAAGTTTTGAGGCACTAAATTGGTAATTTTTCATCCGATTTCGATAAAATTTGGCAAAGTGAGTTCTGGAAGACCCCTAATCATTTCTGTGAAATGTTGTCCAGATCGGACCATATGCCCAATCTCCGATCATTCAATACCATATCGGGAAAGGATGTCGAGGGGTCCAAAATAATTCACTGCTCCAAATTTCGTCAATACCTATAATATTGTCGCCATCATGTCTGGTATTGTGTGCATTTCGGCATAAGTCACGTTATGATACCGAAAGCCGTACTGATCCTCTTCTTATTTTCTTTCAGTAAGTAGAGTGAAAATGAGTAGTATTCGAATCCCCAGGGAACACTTATTTCGATACCTTAAGGTATTGATAGTTAAGCAACCACGTATGATATCAAAACAATACCGCCTGGTACAGATAAAATATAAAACGATAAGAACTGTTTGGTATTAGATTCATTAAAAAACAGATATTGCGTTTGATAGTAATAATCTCTAATCTGCTTAAGTACCAAACCGAAATCAATTTAATACCATCCTCGTTATTAAATGAACATTCAACCCTTAATGAATTAAAAACAAGTAAAAGCTTAGTTCGGCTCGGCCGAATCTTGGGAAGCCGCCACCATGGATTCTGCAAAAATTTTATACAAAATTAATTTAGTTGAAGGGCATAATATTATTCTACATACCAAACTTATGTTAAACCATCAAAAATTAAAGCTTCTAGGAACCGAACAAGGGGACCGGTTTATATGGGACCTATATCAGGGTATATACCGATTTGGACCGTACTAAGCACAGTTCTTGGAAGTTACAACAGAACACTACGTGCAAAATTTTAACGAAAATTGCGCCTTCCAGGGGTTAAAGATGATAAATCGGGAGATCGGTTTATATGGGAGCTATACCAAGTTATACGTCGATTTGGACCGGCGCAGTTGTTGAAAGTCATATCAGAACACTATGTAAACATTTTTAGCCAAATGAACAAAAATTGCGGCTTCTAGGGGCTCAAGAAATAAAATCGGGTGCTTGGTTCATATGGGGGCTTTATCAGGTTATAAATCGATTTGTACTATACTTGGCGCAGTTCTTGGTCATAACAGAAAACTATCTGCAAATTTTTAGTCAAATCGAACAAAAAGTGCTGCTTGTCAAATCGGGAGATCGGTTTATATGGGAGCTATATCCAAATCTGATCCGATATAGCCCATTTGCAATTTCCAATGTCCTTCATTAATGCTTATTATCTGTGCAAAATTTCAAGCGGCTAGCTTTATGCGTTCAACTGCTATCGTGACAGAGGGACGGTCGGACGGACGGACATGGCTAGATATACTTAGAATGTCGAGACGATCAAGAAAATATATACTTAATGGGGTCTTAAACTAATATTTCGAGGAGTTACAAACGGAATAACTAGAGTAGTATACTCCCATCTTATGGTGGTGGGTATAAAAATACTCTAAAGCAGTGGCGGGCAAATGCACACACACACTATAACACGTATTTGTGTACGCAAAGAAGATCATGAGCCCATGGGCTTGGAAATATTACGCACACAAGCAAGTGATTTTCATACGTTAGCGAAAACAGCTGATTTTAATGATATCGATTATCGTTAAAAGTGACTACTGAACACAAAATTCGTTATCTTTTCTGTTATAGCTTTCTAATTAAACCGTTTTTGTTTAAACGGTTTAGAGAATTCCACTTCTGGATTAGTTTTTTCAGAAATTTATTCAACATACATTGATTCCCATCTGCCAGCGCCGAATCCGATAAGCTTCCGGAATAGACTCCGCCAAGATAAAAAGGTTTCTCTCAAAACCCATGTCCAAACTGAAACATTAGTAGACGACATGGAAGTGAGAGCAGAGACAACGGGGGACATGTTGAGGCTTTTGATGAAAACCCATTTTCCACAGGATACGACGGAACTCACGGAGATACCGGAATCTTGGAATAATGACTTTGATCGAAGGTTTATAATTACAGAATTTATGGTGAAGGAATCCTTGAGAAGCTTCGAACAATTTAAGTTACCCGAACTTGATGGAATATTTCCGGCGTTACTACAGAAAGAGGCAGACTATCTGGCGCCTCATCTGGCCAATATTTTCACAGCGTGCCTAGGACTTGCATATACTCCGAAAGCCTGGGAGGAGGCAAGGGTGATGTTTATACCCAATCCTGGCAAGGCAAATTATGCGACACCAAAAGCCTATAAGTCCTTTCTACTCAAAACGATGGAACGCATTGTGGATACCATGAGTAAGAGTAGGATATATATCGAACTGCTCAAATACAAACAGCATGCCTATGTCAAGGGAAGGTAGGTGAATACTGACCTGCACAAAGTTGTGCATAAAATAGAAGAATCCTCCGGTATGCATTGACATCGAGGGGCTTTTAACAATGTGCGGACCGACACACTGATCCAATCCTTGGACCAGTACCGGGTGGACCGAGTCCTTAGAAATTGGATAAACCATATGCTTTGGAGCAGGTGGATAAATTGTGTGTCCCATGGCATAAATATAAGGGAGAGAGTGGCACAAGGCACGTCACCATAAATTACCCATAACGAATGCTGACTAAGGAGGGATTTAAAACCGTGTGCTTCGCAGACGATGTTATACTACTTCCAAAGTGTAAAGATCCGAACCAGCTTTGCAGAAGGGCCGAAAGGGTCTTGCATATGGCATATGACTGATCTAGACGCAAAGGTCTTAATGTTAACCCAGAGGAGACTGAAATATGCCTGTTCACGAGGAAGACGAAGGTGGGCTAATTTAACGCACCACGTTTCCTCCATAAGATGATTTCGATATCTGACAAGGTCAAATACTTAGGAGTGATATTGATCTTAGGCTCACCGATGTTGGGCACTATTTAGACGGGCCGTAGGCTCAAAATGGGGCCTGAATCCGAGGATTGTCCACTGGCTCTACAGGAGCGTGATTAGACCCATACTTACTTTCGCCTCAGTAGTTTGATGGACCGCTATGGAGCAAATGTGCAAAACAAGGACCATGCAACAGGTACAGAGAACATGTAGTCTTGTCATAGGCGGAGCGATGGGGACCATACCCACTAGGGCACTGGAGACTATTCTAGATATCCGACGCATTGACATACAGATTATGTGTGAGGCAGCCATTGTGGCTATGAGATGCGAGAATGGATTGAGGATGGGAGCAGCTCATACCATCGCGGTATAAACGAGGCGACGATAGGAAACCTGTAAGGAATGGAAGAGGTTTCCGATCGGATACCTGAGATGAACCTTGAAATCGAGTGCGAGGCACTGCTGCCAGCTTGACGGAACCCTAGTATTGCCATCTGGAAGATCATGTTACACGGATGAATCAAAGCTAGAGAACAGAGTGGGCCCAGGCGTCTACATTGAGAACCCTGGGACTGAGATCTGTTTTAGACTGCCTGATCCTAAAACAGTCCTGCATGCGGAGATTCGGGTGATCACGGAATGCGTGAAGTGGTGTGGTGCTAACGCAAGGACGTCGAGTGTAAATATCTTTACCGACAGTAAAAATTGCCATAAGGGCAAAAACAACCAGGACGGTAAGGTCAAGAACTGTTTTGCAGTATAAGAAGGAGATTAACGCCTTTTCTGAGTATGGCAAAATCCGCATCGTTTGGGTGCCGTTTGGCGGTGAAGGCCAGAGGGCTGCCGTCAACAAACTTGGTTAACCCGAAGCCTTTCGGATCGACGCAATCCGATTTTAGAGAGTGGTCGACGAATGCGCATGCAACATTGTGTAACAGCGAAACGATCGATAGGACGGCGAAATTTCTATGGGTGATCTGGACAAGGCTTTTACTGAAAGGAAGCAAAAAGGAGGTCAGTATAGCTATTGGTATCATTACGGGACACATAGGACTACGAGCTCACTTGTGTAAAATCGGTGCGGCCAGTGATAGCATGTGCAGGGGATGTGGGGAAGATGATGAGACGTTGGAGCATTTCCTTTGTCATTGCCCGGCTTTAGAGTCGAACAGATACCGGCACTTAGGTGGAGACACAATACCAGACATGAACCAACTTAGGGGAGTGATATTGAAAACCATTAATGATTTTGAAAGTAGCAGGGAATTCTTAACCTAAAATTTTCTTTTTAGAGGTTACTTTATATTGGGTTGCCCAAAAAGTAATTGCGGATTTTTCATATAGTCGGCGTTGACAAATTTTTTTCACAGCTTGTGACTCTGTAATTGCATTCTTTCTTCTGTCAGTTATCAGCTGTTACTTTTAGCTTGCTTTAGAAAAAAAGTGTAAAAAAGTATATTTGATTAAAGTTCATTCTAAGTTTTATTAAAAATGCATTTACTTTCTTTTAAAAAATCCGCAATTACTTTTGGCCAACCCAATAGTTCTTAGAGCGCACCGACGATACTTTTAATTTCATTTTTATCTTTACCATTTGGCTTCATTATTATTGTAACCCATTTCACTATCTATACTTTGATGTAATTTTTTTATCAGTGTATATTAACCGAATAATGTATGTATTTTGCAGGAACACCAAGACGTGGCTTGAAATGCTTTTGAATATAAATCGACTTAAGAGCCCATGGAAATATTGTAAGTAAGATAAGAGATCCTTTTCTTTTTGACCGATTCCAGGATTTTGCATAGTTTGAATCTGGTTTTTGGTAGATTTAACAGATATAAGACCGCATTGATAGAGCCCAAACATTTTGTTGACCATAGGTTTTTATTTCTCGTATTCATACCTGAAATAAAAAGAAGAATAAAATAAATTTTAATTATATTATTTAACGAAATCGTAAGAAAATGTTGATGATATTATATTTGGGGTTCGCATTTAAAGTATGATGTTTGTATAATCTTACAATTTAATACCATAATTGGTGTAATGAAATTTGTTGATGTCTATGCTTTGTGTTATCATCTTCCTATACTGTGAAATCTTTTTAAATTTTAGAGCTAATCATCCCCTCTTTATACTTCAAAGCTGCGTAATAAAATTACATTAATTTTATCTCTTTCATCTTCTGATACATGAATTGATATTGACGTTCAGGCAGCATATCATAAAATTGGGGGTGTTCGATTAAGTATGGGATGAGATGCTCGCATGTATGCAATGCCTTACAACTACCCTAAATGTAAAGCTAATTTATTGATTGATTGATCACTTTGATTTCAATTTGATGTGACGTCCAATTACACATAACAAACAAGTAATCCTGCATCATCTAGTTGGATGTTTTGTGATGCTCATCTAATACCCCAGGGAAATCCTGGTATGCTGTTGTAGGTAAGACAAGACACATTAAAAGGCATTCTGGCCTTTTTTGTAGACATATAAAGGTTTTTCCTTACTTTTTAGCAGCATAACCAAGTTTTTCGTTTTTAGGCATTGTTATGCCATGCTGACACGTTTAGTATTTTTTGACGAGAACCCATGTACTCAGACCCGTTGGCTCATCTCTCTCTCATGTCATCTTCAATTTGTAGTATTTTTATTGCTTTAAAGAAAATCCATTTACTTTTGCCACTCCAGACATCAAGTCACGAAATAAGACATGTTCTGACATCAAGTGCTATTTGAGTCAAGATTTTGGGGAGTACACGTAGTAGGTCTGCATTAGGAATGAGGTTGATTTTTTCTTCAACGTTTGAGTATAGCAAGTTTATTAGTTTATATTGCAAAAAAGTTAGTTAACACTACAGGATGACCAACTTGCCAAACCTGAAGGCAAGAGAAATAAATGACATACAAATAAAAAAGAATAAAAAAGTTTAAATGTGGTCATGCCGAACATTGGATACCCACTACCATTGATTTGTTAATCATACTATTTTCATAATTATATCATACAAGTAAAAAGGCGTTTAGTTTGGCCGGGCCGAACTTTGGATACCTACCACCTCTGGTATATATGCAACACCCTTTCGTCAAAATCCGATGAAAATTACATACCTTATACCCCGTAGCAGCTATATCGAAATATGTTCGGATTTGGACCAAATACTTATAAGTAAAAGTCATTGTTTAATTGTGTATAACAAAATATTGGTCTTTTAGATAGCTATATCTAAAAATAAACCGATCTGAAACATATACGACTCGGATGTCGAGAAGACTAACATAAGTCACTGTGTCAAATTTCAGTGAAAACGGATTATAAATGCACCTTTTATGGGGTCATGACTTTAATCAAGATATCGGTCTATGTGGCAGCTATATCCAAATCTGGACCAATTAGGGCCAAGTTGCAGAAAAATTTTGAAGAGCCTAACCCAACTCACTGTAGCAAATTTCACTGTGCCTTTTATGGGCCCAAAACCTTAAATCGAGAGATCAGTCTATATGGCAGCTATATCCAAATCTGGACCAATCTGTGCCATATTGCAGAAGGGTGTCGAGGGGCTTAACACAACTCACTGTCCCAAATTTCGCCGACAACGGACAAATAATGCGCCTTTTATGGGCCGAAAACCTTAAATCGAGAGATCGGTGTATATGGCAGCTATATACAAATCTGGACCGATCTGAGCCAAATTGAAGAAGGATATCGAAGGGCCTAACTCAACTCACTGTCCCAAATTTCAGCTTAATCGGACTATAAATGTGGCTTTTATGCGTCTAAGACCCCAAACCGGCGGATCGGTCTAAATGGCACCTATATCCAGATCTGGACCGATCTGTGCCATATTGCAGAAGTGTGTCGTGGGGCTCAACCTTACTCACTGTCCCAAATTTCGGCGAAATCGAATAAATAATGCGCCTTTTATGGGCCCAAAACCTTAAATCGAGAGATCGTTCTATATGGCAGCTATATCCAAATCTGGACCGATCTGGGACAATTTGAAGAAAGATGTTTACGAGCCTAACACAATTCACTGTCTCAAATTTCAGCATAATCGGATAATAAATGTGGCTTTATGGGCCTAAGACCCTAAATCGGCGGATGGGTCTATATGTCAGCTATATCCAAAACTGGACCGATCTGGGCCAGATCTGCCTGGGCCACTGTCCCTTATTTCATCAAAATCGGATAACAAGTGTGGCTTTTATGGCCTATAGCCGGCACTGCCAGACTTTTCCTTTCTTAGCTTGTTCTCTCTTGTACGTGGCAACCATTTGTCTGTTGCTCTAACGATTTTTCCCATTAGACATATCAGCATTTTTATATCCTTCACCATAGAAAGGGTGTATATTTATTTCGTCATTCCGTCAGTAGGACCTCGAAATATGCACCTAAGACCCCATAAAGTATATATTCTTGATCGTCATGACATTTTAAGTCGATCTAGACATTTCTGTCAGTGTCTGTCGAAAGCACGCTAAATTTCTAATGAGTAATGTTAAGTGCTTGAAATCAGTGTAGGTCCGTTGCGATTGTAAAAGGGCCAAATCGGTCCATGTTTTGATATAGCTGGCATATAAACCGATCTTGGGTTTTGACATCTTGAGCTTCAAGAGGGCGCATTTCTTATCCGATTTGGCTCAAATTTTGGAGATGGTGTTTTGGTATCCCTTTCAACAATCGTGGTAAGTATGGTTCAAATCGGTTTATAACCTGATATAGCTGCCATATAAACCGAATTCCCGATTAGATTTCTTGGGCTTCTTGAGAGCATAATTCTTATACGATTTTACTGAAATTTGAGGTATGACTTTTAATAACTGTTCTGAGTATGGCCTAAATCAGGCCATTACCAAATATAGCCCCCATACAAACCGATCTTCCGAGGAGACTTCTTGAACGTCTAGAGAGCGCAATTCTTACCTTTTTTTTGATTACAGTTAGGTGCCACACCCCGTATCTTAAAGTATTTGGGAACGAAAAATATTAATCATTCTTTATTACAATAGTCCCTTGGCTTCCTTCCCTATGACATTTTTTTATTAAAGCAACCCATCAAAACACCATTTATCATCTGAATTGTTATTACAAAAAAATTAAAAACTTTTTATATGGTCCAGCCACAATTTAACAAAATCTCCTTAAATCCCATCGTCGAAAATTGGCCCAATATTACCATGGCTTTTGTGTTAAAGCGACAAAATGATTTATTGAGTTCACAAACAAAACATTATTAAGCTACAAAAATCACGCTTAAATACCAATAATGATCAACCATAGCATATGTCTTTATAGTCGCCCTTAATGGAGCACCATCACCGCCACCACCACCACAACAGCGTATTCCGTCCCAATGCTGGTATGGCAATCATGAATGGTTTGTAACACCAGCAACGAAAACCCAACAAGCCGTCTGTCACACAAACGGCGATAAAATTGTAATCCTTGAATGAAAAATAACGATTTTTTTGTACTTGTTGTCGTTCTGGCATTATGCCAAAAAGGGCTGTGCAAGAAATTTTCTAACAAGACGAAGAAAAAAACTCTTACGCATAGCCGAGAGGAAAGAACATCCTCATTAACAACATCAAACGCCTGCCTTTTAGGACGTTTGTCGACTAAATGGTGGCGGAGAACGAAATCACCAACCAACCAAAGCAAATGAAGGGGAACATTTAAATGCCAAAACAAATCCGGTTCATTTAGGAATTTTTTTTTTATCATTAACAAGAAATCTAAATGCGTGCCGTAATAGAAGCAATAAAAATGTCAGTGCTGAGTAGAAGGAGAAGCAAGGCATAGAGGACCGTGATTGAATGGGGGAGAATTTTTCAAATTTTAGTTTTTAATTTATATAGCCTCCACCATTGGATGGGGATATATTATGATCTGAATCTATATCTCATATTTGAACCGATATTGCAATTTAATTTATTCGGAACAGTTTTCATCCATGATGGATGGATAAATGTTCCTTATAGGTCCATTCCTAGATATATTGGGTTGCCCAAAAAGTAATTGCGGATTTTTTAAAAGAAAGTACATGCATTTTTAGTAAAACTTAGAATGAACCTTAATCAAATATACTTTTTTTACACTTTTTTCTAAAGCAAGCTAAAAGTAACAGCTGATAACTGACAGAAGAAAGAATGCAATTACAGAGTCACAAGCTGAGAAAAAATTTGTCAACGCCGACTATATGAAAAATCCGCAATTACTTTTTGGGCAACCAATAGTTGCCCACTGTGGTACAGGGCCATCCAATTTAGTGCAATTGTTCGTAATGCCCGAGAGGAGAAGAAATGGGGCTAAGTACACCAACCTACTTAGAATTACTCCAGGATAACGACAAACTGTCATATTTGTCTATCTGTCTGTCTCTCCATGTTGATTGATTTGTGGTACAGGTTACATTTTCTGGCCACAGACAAATCCCCTTGAAATTTAACGAAATTAGTGCACCCGACGTTTAGTAACATTGCCATTTAGTCACCATTTGTTTACCAATCCTAACTTTCGGACGCAGATAACGGCTACAGCTTGGATGGTGTCTCCACCAACAACACAGCAGAAGAAGTGGAATCGGTCTTTGGAAAGAGATCGAAAGTACTAACATCACTGGAAGATTTAACATGAGCCCCCGGGCCCAGTGTCAACAATGAAAAGGAAGTGAAAAGTATGGTGCAAGGCTGTATCTCAACAGATTAGAAAGCAGAAGCAAGATAGAACGGTATTAGGTTTCCGAGACTAGGTATCATCTGAAAGATGCAACTGTCAGAAGAACGAGCGCTTGGAAATTGAAACAAAGTCCTTCAACCAATACCTCTTCCCATAGTCATGCAGAAAAATATCGGCAGGGATCTTGGTGACCGAACGTGAAGTAAAATTTCCAGCGAAGTCCATACGCTTGCTGTGTGGCATGTGGCACCGTCTTGTTGAAACCACATGTCATGCAAATCAAGCTCTTGCATTTTGGGCAAACAAAAAGTTTGATATCATTTCACTGTAGCGCTCACCACTGCAGTTACGTTACGATTCGCACTATCTTTGAAGAAATACGGTCCAATGATGCCACCAGCCCATAAACTACACCAGACTGTGACTTTTTCTGGATTTTTTTTCTCTTGCAATGCTTCTGGCTGATTATCACTCCAAAATCGACAATTCTGCTTATTTTACGTAACCATTGAGCCAAAAATGAGAAAAAACTTAGAGCTCGATGAACTTTCTTAACAGAGCACGCATTTTGATAATAAAATTCAATAATTCGTAAGCATTACTCGTTTGGAAGACAATTTATGGCTAAATTATAGACCAAACTGAGCCGTTAAAACTTGCTTTGCTTTAATTGGCTAGACACCAAGTTTCGAGGTGTCTCCCACAACTTGATCTTTCCATCGGGCTTTTGGTCTTCCCGGTTTGCGTGTACCACCGTGTTTGCCTTCAAAAGACTTCTTTACTGGAGCTTCTTCATCCATTCTAACAACATGACCTAGCCAACGCAGCCGTTGTATTTTGATGCGTGTAACTATGCTATCGTCGTCATACAGCTCGTGGTTCATACGTCGCCTATATTCTCCGTTAACGCAAACTGGTCCATATATTTTACGAAGAATCTTTCTCTCAAATACTCCAAGCACTGCCTCATCTGCTTTCACAAGTACCCATGCCTCAGAACCATATAACAGCACGGGTAGTATCAATGTCTTGTAAAGTGTAGTCTTCGTCTGTCGAGTGGTGGCTTTGTTTCTAAACTGCTTACTTAGTCCAAAGTAGCATCTGTTTGCCAGTATTATTCTTCGCTTTATCTCAAAACTGGCGTAATTCGTTTCGGTTACGGCGGTGCCGAGGTAGATAAAGTTATTGACTATCTCAAAGTTGTGGTTCCCAACTTTCTCCATGTTCTTTATCTGCTCGGTTGTGCAAGGCTTTTTGGGAGTTGAAACCATCCATTTCGTCTTATCTCCATTTACTGCCAGACCCATTTTCACTGACTCTCTTTCGATTCTTTCAAAGGCTGCAGTTACTACTTCCGGTGACCGACCTATGATATCGATATCGTCGGCATAGGCAAGTAGCATGTGCTCTCTTGTGATTAGTGTGCCATATCTATTCACTTCTGCATCTCGTATAATCTTCTCCAGCAGAATATTAAAGAGATCACACGATAAGACAGCCTACCTTGTCTGAAACCTCGTTTGGTATTAAATGGTTCGGAGAGATTCTTTCCTATTCTTACTGAGGAACGCGTATCAGCAAGTGTCATCCTGCAGAGTCTTATTAATTTTGCAGGGATACCAAACTCAGACATGGCTTGAAATACTTTTGAACGTAAAGGAGCATCGAAGGCGGCTTTGTAGTCAACAAAGAGGTGGTAGGTGTTGATTTGTCCTTCTCGGGTCTTTTCCAGGATTTGGCGCAGTGTGAATATCTGGTCTAGGGTGGATTTACCAGGTCTAAAGCCACATTTATAGGGCTAAATTATCTCATTGATTTTAGGTTTTAATCTTTCACACAGTACGCTCGAGAGTATCTTGTATGCGATGGGGAGGAGACTTATTCCTCTGTAGTTGGCACATTCCGTCTTGTCTCCTTTCTTGTGTACGGGACATAGTATGCTGAGGTTCCAATCATCGGGTATGCGTTCTTCTAGCCAGATGGCGCAGATAAGCTGATGCATACGCCTTACCAGCGTGTCGCCTCCGGTCTTAAATAGTTCAGCGGGTAACCCGTCGGCTCCTGCTGCCTTGTTGTTCTTTAGTCGGGTTACTGCTACTTGGACCTCATTCTGACTAGGAGGTAAACATTCTATACCATAATCAGGGATTGGTTCTGCGGTATCCTCTTCGCCGCCAACATCGGACACTAGCAGTTGGGTAAAATGTTCTTTCCATATCCTCAGCATGTTCTTTCCATATCCTCAGCATTTTATCACCTATTACGGATGCTGACTGAGGAGGGATTTGAATCCGTATGCTACGCAGACAATGTTATAATACTTCTAAGGGGTAAGGATCCAAACCAGTCATGCAGAAGGGTCGAAAGGGTCATGCATATGGTATATGACTGGGCTAGACCCAAAGGTCTTAATGTTAAACCAGAGAAGACTGAAATATCCCTGTTCAAGAGAAAGATGAACGGGGGCCAATTTAACGCACCACGTTTCCTCAATAAGACGATTTCGATACTTAGGTGTAATCTTGAACAGGAGACAGAATTGGAAGTGTCAAATTCAGGAGCGTACTTAGAAGGCTCACAAATGTTGTGCACTATGTAGACAAGGCCGTAGGCTGAAAATAGGGCCTGAATCCGAGTATAGTCCACTAGCTCTACAGGAGCGTCATTAGACCAATACTTACTTACGCCTCAGTAGTTTGGTGGTCTGCTATGAAGAAAAAGTGCAACATAAGGATCATGCAACAGGTTCAGAGAACATGTTGTCCTGACACAGGTCGAGCGATGAGGACCACGCCACTAGAGCACTGGAGACTATTCTAGATATCCTACAGAAATATGTTGACATTTTGCATGTGGTGTTTTGTTATGATTTCCAACAACTGTGTTAAGTATGGTTGAAATCGGTTCATAACCTGATATAGCTGTCATATACCGATCTGGGTTCTAGACTTCTTGAGCCTCTGGAGCCTCTGAAGGGCGCAATTCTTATCCGATTTGGCTGAAATTTTGCACGAGGTGTTTTGTTTCGATTTCCAACAACTGTGTTAAGTATGGTTGATAACCTGATATAGCTGTCATATAAACCGATCTGGGTTCTTGACTTCTTTAGCCTCTCGAGGGCACAATTCTTATCCGATTTGGCTGAAATTTTGCACGAGGTGTTTTGTTTCGATTTCCAACAACTGTGTTAAGTATGGTTGATAACCTGATCTAGCTGCCATATAAACCGATCTGGGATCTGGAATTTTCGAGCCTCTATAAGACGCAATTTTTATCCGATATGGCTGAGATTTTGTACAACGGCTGCCCCTATGGCCTTCAATATGCGTGTCAAGTATGGGCTGAATCGGTCTATAGCCTTGTACAGCTTCCCTATAAACCGATCCCTCTATAATATTTCTTGAGCTCCTAAAGAGCGCAATTCTCATTAGAATTGGCTGAAATTGTACACAATGTCTTCTACTATGGTCTCCAATATTCAATTCAATTATAACTTGTTATAGCTCCAATAGCATAGCAATTCTGTTCTATTATCTTTTTTTCAGTTTTTAAATTAATTTATTTTTTTAAATCGAAAATTAAATTAATGAATATTAATTTACATTTTAACAGTTAATTTTTAATATTTAATATGTAAAATTTTAAAATTTTTTTGGTAAATTTTTATTTTTCAACAAAATTGTATTTCTAGGTTTAAATTAAATTTTTTTTTAATTTTTTTAACATTTTTAAAATTTTGATTTTTATTTTTAGTTTTTTATTCCAAGCCCACTGTGCCTTTCTAAAACTAATCATGTTTTGTAGTCTGCATTGGCTTTCTAGATATATTTCTTTGACAAGCTGTAACACCCCAGCCGTAGGCATTTTCATAGCTCATGCTGTTATTCATCCCTTTTTTTGTTAAAAGGGTCTGCAGGTTTGCTGGGACATTACCACAAAATGTTGTGGCATTGGCACCAAATTCACCAACTTACAAACAGTAACCACAACCGGTACATAACAAGCAAAATACACACCATGCGAATGACAGACTGGCTGACTGATGGGGTCACAACATCACTTCGCAGTTTTCCACTTTCTCTGCTTCGCATTGTAGCCACATTTTTATTGATGCTTCCTTCTTTTGGTTCTTAGTATACAGATGGCATTTTTGGCTTTTGTTTGCTGCTTCGACTCCCTTTTGGTAGTCTGTCATTCGTTGCATATTAGATTTGTGGTATTTCATCTCATCACACCCATGACTAGCCCCCCCCCCCTGTCCTCAACAGGCACAGCCGTAGCCACAACATCAGCTTCTGACATCCTGGCAGTAAGAAGAAAACTCAAACAAAAGATTACGGTAGCATACAAATGCCTTTAACGGATTTTACAAACAAACACAGTTGTTAATAAGAAGCATGCCAAGTGCACGTTGAATTTTCATATCCTTCCGTTTCCGTTTGTTTGCCTTGGTATTTGTCTTCTTTGGTACGTTGCGTGAGCCAATGTTGGTGGGTGGTGATATTTGTGGAGGCTCGTTGTTCTTTCTTTCGACTTTTCTTTTGCCACACTCTATGTATTCTTGTAATTGTTCATTTTTTTAAGGTTTTTTACAATTTCCTTCAAAAAATTGCTTGGCTCCCTGTGGTTGAGATCTGATAAATGCGCCTGCAGAACAAAGCTGCCAAATGGCTTAATGAACCGCTTGAGGTGAGCATTTCCTTTGCGTGGAAAATTTGCAAGGATTTTAATTGAATTATGTTAAAAAAGGATTATAAAGGGTTGCTGCGATGCAGGGTTTGCCATTACAGTTTACTGAGGTCCTTTGGAATGTGAGAGAAAACAAACAAAAAAGGGAAAGTTAATAATTAACTATAACGCTACGCCCATTGCCTATGGATGAATTTTATACCAGGAATTTAAAAAAATTGTTTTAAGCATGCAAGGTTCACTAAATTAAAAAATGGAATATATCAAAACAATAAATTAAATAAAATAATATGAACCAAATAAAATTTAATAAAATGAAGTAAATTAAAATTAAAAAAAAAATAAAAGAAAAATAAATTAAAAATAAAAATTAATTAACAAAATTAAAAAAAAATTGTTTAAAATAAATAAAATTTAATTTAAAAATTAATTCAGAGAGATTTTAAAATATAGGGTAAACAAAATTAAATTTTTCCCACCATTTCGCAAACCTGAACCCTGTTGAGATTACCTAAAGGATCTTTCTTAAATTGACTTCGTCATTTTTGGCCTTGAATATTTTGAGGTCTCTGTTGAATTCTTGAAATTTTGCGACTTAATAACAGCACATTTCAACCTGTTGTAAAAAAATTCTATACCCCAATGCCTTTCATCCTTGCTATACTTTTTTTCAGCATTTTTTTGGTCTTTATCTACCCCAAATGAAAAATTCACGTTATATCCGTAAAGGTTTGGTGCTAATGGAAATTGCAAACATGCAATCATCCTGTCAGGGGAAGCACAACAACACACGTGTATATTTCATGTCCAGCTTCCGGCTATGTATTTTTCTGTAAACCACTACGAACTAATGAAGCCGATGCTGTTGTTGATGATGATGACTATGATGATGATGATGATGTTGATGATGGTGATTATTTTCATTTCCATTACTTTATGTGCCTTCCGGTCATCATTGCGTACCACAACGACCTGAGGCTGTGTTGCAACATATTTTCGTGTACTAGGGTGGGTGGGTGTGCTAGAGCCTTGATGTCGGTAAATATGCATTTTTATACCTATGTGGGTGGATGAACATTTATTGAGGTCTGCTTCCACTGGCAACAGAGAATTTCATGGTGTATCATTCCATTTCTTTGGCAAAAATGAAATCAACCCCCTTAAAGTATGCTGCAATACTCGTAAAGCTGTTATAACTTTATTTAATGTTCATCACAAATCTAAAAATAGCTTGAAACGAGGGAATTTGCAATGAGCAATTTGGGCAATAGACAAATAAGGTAATTGGAATCAGTAAAGTACACTCAAAGAAAAGTTTATGTATGTGTTAAAGAATTTTCCGGAAAATTATGTTAAAAAGAAATTTAAAATCAAAATCAATGTTCGATTAAACTTTAAAATAAATAAAACCACCGATTTCAACATAAAATGGTGATTTTTTAGCTATAATTTTTTAGGACACACTGGTTTAAACGGCTCACTCAAGTTTCGTGTTTTGTTTCACTGTCAAACATCTTCAGTTTGATCTATAATATAACCATGAATAGTCTTACAAATGCACAACGCTAGCAAATTTTTGAATTTTATTATCAAAATGCGTGTTCTGTTAAGTACGTTCAACGCGCTCATTTTTCATGGGTACATAATTAAGCAGTATTTTCGATTTCGGAGTGAAGATTAACCAGAAGCGTAGCAAGAACTACCAATGCATACAGAAAAATTCAGTTTGGTGCGGTTTATGGGCTGGTGGCATCATTGGACCGTACTACTTCTTTAAACTTAGCAGTGAATGTTGAGCGATACCGTGTGGTCTTAACAAGACGGTGCCACACAGCACGCATGACGAGAGGCGAGTTCGTTAAACATTTTATTTTACGCTTGGGATCGGTCAATTGGCTGCCTAGATCTTGTGATTTACCGCCTTCAGAATATTTTTGTGGGACTATGTTAAAGTTCATGTCTATACAGACAAGCCTGCTTCAATTGACGCATTGGAAGACAACATTGCAGGATTTATTCCCAAGATATCGGCTGAAATGTTGGAAAGTGTATGACAAAATTGGACTAAACGGATGGACCATTTGAGGCGCAGTCACGAATCGAATATTTCGATGTGTTATTAACGGAAGTATACCCCCATTGTATGAATCACCATAGGATGGGGGTATAGAAAGGTTGAGTCTGCATCAAGAAACAGAAAGTTGCAAGTTACGACTTCTGAGAATCTTAAGAATGTGGATGTAGAGGAGGCTATTTCCTGGGTTCAAATCTCCGCTAGAACATTAGAAAACAATTTTCAGTGGTGGTTATCCCCTCTAGTGCTGGCGATACTTTTGAGGTATTTAGCCTAGGTAATCAGCCTTATCTTCTAAAGTGGTGTCGCTCTACAGCAAGCCGCCCGGCAATGAAAAAGTCTTTTATCATTGAGCTTAAACCTGTACCGGACAACACTAATTGACATGAGACAAGTATCCATTTTGCTGCATAATGAAATGTTCATGGCCAAATTTGCAAATTTGTTTTCTATTTTTTTTTAAACGAATATTTCGAGGAGTTACAAACATAATTAGTATATCCCCATCCTATGGTGGAAGGTATAAAAAGATTTGCAAGCTTTACGAATGTAATCGCCCGATATTTTAACCCATTCCCGTACAATGGCTTTCTTCATCGCATCCATGTTGGTCTAATTTGTAGTCCTCTAAAACGGGGCAAATTAGAAAAGTCTGTGGAATTGATATCTGGCGAATTGGATAGCCACCGTGTGGACGAAATTTTGAGCGGATCAGAGATCTGCAGCAGTATATCGAATTTGCGGTGCACTGCATAAATACTTTTCTTTATGAGTCAACGCAACTAGCGCAACAATTCAACTATAATCAACGGCTTACGGCTTGTATACAAATGCAAATGGTTTTGCGTTGTTGTTGATGTATATGCATATGTAGTGCTAACGAGCGATTCCCTAGTTAAAACTACCATCGCAAATACTAACGGTTTTTTGTATTAGCCTTGGTATATTGGATGTTTATAAAAAATAGCGCAAACACCGCAGTTTTATTTTTAACATAAACAAATAAAAGCCTGCTAAGTTTGGCCGGGCCGAATCTTGGGTACCCACCACCATGGATTCTGCTAAAATATGGGAACTATTGGGTTGCCCAAAAAGTAATTGCGTATTTTTCATATAGTCGGCGTTGACAAATTTTTTCACAGCTTGTGACTCTGTAATTGCATTCTTTCTTCTGTCAGTTATCAGCTTTAACTTTTAGCTTGCTTTAGAAAAAAAGAGTAAAAACAGTATATTTGATTAAGGTTCATTCTAAGTTTTATTAAAAATGCATTTACTTTCTTTTAAAAAATCCGCAATTACTTTTTGGGAAACCCTATATATCTAGTTATAGACCGAATTGGACCATTCTTGACACATTTGTTGGAAGTCATAACAGAACACTATGTGCAAAATTTCAGTCAAATTTGAGAAATTGATAAGAAGTTTTTATTCTAACCTTCAGACTCGAAAACTGTCGTGCTTTCGGCAGACTGATAGATGGGCGACATGACTATGAAGATTATATATACATACTCTATGGGTTCATTGCGAAATATGTCGAGATGTTACAAACGGAATGGCAAATTTGTATAACCCCATTTTATGGTTTTGAGTATAAAAATACCATGGCCAGCCATTTAAATACTTCTTCCCAAAGAGGTGTCGCCCCTCGACATGGATCCATATAAACTTATATCCCGATTGTATATTTTGAGCCGCTAGTGGGCGCGATTCTCATCCGATTTGGCCGATGGTTTCTGGTGTAACTGCCAACATTCAAAACAAATATGGGCCGAATCTATTTTTATATCCACCACCGTAGGATAGAGGGTATATTCATTTAGTCATTCCGTTTGCAACACATCGAAATATCAATTTCCGACCCTACAAGGTATATACGTTTTGGATCGTCGTAAAATTATAAGACGATTTAACGATGTCCGTGTGTCTGTCCGTCTATCCGCCTGTCCGCCCGTCTGTTGTTATCACTTTAGAGCCTTCAAAAATTAAGATATTGAGCTGTTATTTTGGCACAGATACGTCTTTTTTATGCACACTAGCTAAGTTCTTGAATGGGCCACATCGTACCATATTTGGATATAGCTGATATATAGACCGATTTTCCGATAAAGGGTTTAATGCCCATAAAAACTTTATTTTTCATCCAATTTGAAACAAAGAGTAGTTTAAGGCTTTCCGACAACTGACCCTAATATAGTTCAGATCGGCCTATATTTAAATATAGCTGCCTTATAGACCGATCTCCCGATATAGGGTCTGAAGCTAATAAAAGCTTTATGCATTGCCCGATTTCTCTGAAATTTAATACAGTGAGTTATTTTAAGCCTACCGACGTCTGACTTATATATGGTTTAGATTGGACTTTATTTAGATATAGCTGCCATATAGACCAATCTCCCGATATAGGGTCTGAAGCCCATAAAATCTCTATTTATTAACCGATTTCGCTAAAATTTAGAACAGTGGGTTATCTGAAGCCTCCCGACATCTACTCAAATATGGTATAGAACGGGCTATATTTAGATACAGCTGCTATATAGACCGAATTCCCGATAAAGGATCTGAAGGCCATAAAAGCTTTAGTTTTTATCCGATTCCGCTGAAATTTAGAATAGTACTTAAATATGGTTCAGATCGAACTATATTTGGATATAGCTTTCGTATAGACCGATCTTCCGATAAAGGGTCTGAAGGCCATAAAAGCTTTATTTATTACCCGATTTCGCGGAAGTTTAAAACAGTGAGTAGTTTTAAGCCTCCCAATATCGGACTCAAATATGGTTCAGATCGGACTATATTTAGATATAGCTGCCATATAGACCGATCTCCCGATATAGGATCTGAAACCCATAAAATCTCTATTTATTACCCGATTTCGCTAAAATTTGAAACAGTGGGTAGTTTTAGGTCTCCCGATATCCGTCCTAAATATCGTTTGGATAGGACTATATTTAAGCATAGCTGTCTTATATACCGATTTGCCGATAAAGGGTCTGAAGCCCATAAAAGCTTTATTTTGTAACCGATTTCGCTAAAATTCGAAACAGTGAGTTTTTTTTTAGCCTTCTGAGACCCGACCTAAGTATGGTTCAGATCGGACTATATTTAGATATAGCTACCATATTGACCGATCTGATGATAAGGGTTCTAAAGCCCATAAAAGCTCTATTTATTACCCGATTTCGCTGAAATTTGTAACAGTGCGTAGGTTAAGAGATCCCAAAATCCGACCTACAATAAATATGGTTCTGATCGGACTATATTTAGATAAAGCTGCCATATAGACCGATCTGCCGATAAGGGGACAGAAGCCCATAAAAGCTTTATTTATGACCCGATTTCGCTAAATTTGAAACAGTGAGTTTTTCTGAGCCTCACGATATCCGACCTTAATATGGTTCAGATCGGTTTATAAGTGCATATATCTACCAAAAAGACCTATATTTTGTTCTACAAAATTGAATATTGACATATATCAAACCATTCAATGCCGCGCCGAATTTGGGTGCTTAAGTTATCAAATTTTCACCGGATTGTGACGAAATGGGGTTTACATATACACCCGAGGTGGTGGGTATCCCAAGTTCGGCCTGGCTGAACTTAATGCCTTTTTACTTGTTTAACCTCATATAGCTCCCATATAAACATATGTATATCTTGATTTGACTTCTTGAGCACCTAAAGGAAGCAATTCTTATCCTTGTATTGCTAGACCCACCATTATCGTTTTTAAGTTTCTATCTATGAAGATAAACCGTGCAAGCAATTTACCAAAGCGATCCATGGTAAAGAGTATATAAGAGTTGGCCTGGCAGAACAGCATATTTTTACTAGCAATCTTTTACTATTTGAATTATGTTACAAATCGGATCACAACCTGGTACAGCTCTGATCATCTGCTTTGATTTTTGTGCACCTATACAGCGCAATTCTTATGGGAATATGATAAAATATTGTGTATTGACCTTAATAGGCAATATATTATGATATTCGACCGGGTTACGGACCCGGTCTTTTTTACTTCCTTCTCTAAATACCTCCTTATGACAAAGCCAAGAAATCTTTAAATTCCAAGTCGCCTTAAATAAAAAAGTAAAATTACCTTTTTTGCTTTTTTATGACACCTTCAAATTTGAAGCTGGCATCTTGCTGAGCTCATTTCTAAATTTATTCATGGCCTGGGAATCCTTTTGCTATTTGCCACAACTTCAGCTGCAGGAGGCACTAGAAAGTTTTGCATCCTTTGGTGAATGCCTGTGGCTTTGAACATCTGTTTTTGCCATTTTCACGGCTCACTTCTATGAGTGCTTGCTCTCTACCTATTTTCTCTTTCTACACCCACATGGTAGTGAGGGCATAAAAACAGCATCGTCGTCAGGATTTAGTCTTTTGGGGTTTTCTGCTACATTTCGTTACATACTGCACATGGGGTCTCTGGTAGTTGAGTGTAATGGGTGGTGGTTGTTGCCATGCCTAATATTTGATGTTTGTAAATGGGATTTGAAACTGACTGATGTTTGAGTTCTTGCCTTTTTCTCCCTAAACGCTAGAGAGTTTGCTGTCAGATTGTGTGCACTTGCTGTTGATTTTTCATTTTTGGCATGTTAACATCCTACCACCCCGCCACACTAACCATGGCATGCTTACTGATTGTCTGTTTGCTTATAATTTATTTATGGTATAAGGCTCATACTTACTTTGCTTCTATGGCTACTATCAAATGAAGAATTTTTGGGGGCGTTCTTGATCTGGCAATGAATTTCTCCTTATCACATTGTTCTTATTACCAACATTAGCACATTCTATTGCTGTTCAGTTGGTTTACTTACACAAAGTTATTCTTCCGTTGTTTGTTGGCCTTTTATGGATTTATTACAACTGTGTAACTCTGCGGTATTGTGGCAAGAACTTGTGTTTGATATTGGCCGGCACAAAATAAATTCGTCATAGGTAATAAAAATATTTATTAGAGTTGCTGCCAATAAGGGGAGTGAATGAGAAGAAATCATCATAGCTAATGGACCATAGCTAACATAAGACATAATAATTTGAGTAAGATATGGAAGTAGTTCAAAGTTTTGATATAAATGTAACGTAAAAAAATGTAAATAAAACATAAACGGTTGTGGATATCAGTGAAATTCTTTATATCTTTGAAAGTACGTTCGATCATTCTATGTATGGAACTTGATTTCTTATGATTTTCAAGCAAGCCGATACAGCTGCAATTTCGCTTTCGATATTTGTACGGAGTTCATCAATCGTCGCTGGCTTGTTAGTATGGAACAAAGATTTGACGTAGCCCTACAAGAAACATGGGGCGTCAAATCGCACATCCGAGATGGCAAATCAACTGGACCATTTCGTGAGACAACACGTTCTCCAAACTTGGTTTCAAATCCAAAATTGATTGTGACATTCGCTGTGTGGCTTGTGGCGTCGTCCTTTTGGAATCACATGTTCTCCGTGTCCATATCATCCAATTGGGGCCAAAATATTCATCATCAATCATTGAACGATAGCGATTCCCATACCAAGTAACGTGGCGGTCTTGATGATCACGGAAGAAGTACGGCCCAATGACGCCGCCGTCCCATAAACCGCACTAAACCGTTATTGTTTCAGACTGTAATGATGATTCATGGAATACGTGTGGATTGCTGTCTGACCAATTACGCATATTTTGCTTATTGACGAAGCCGTTCAGCCTGAAGTGATCCTCATGGCTGAAGCTAACGTTAAGGCCACTGACTCAGAATTTCGATAGTAAATTTTAATATTTTCCACTCGTTGTTGGCTCGTATATCTTTCCATCATGAAATCTTACTGAAGAGAAATATGAAAAGAGCGGCAACAAAATTTGGTTTGCAGTCCCTATCGCTCTACTTTTGTAACGCCCCTAAAAAAAAGTCCCTTCGGCTTTACTATTTAAGGATAGCTTTAACTTTGGACAAAGTGTTCGCATTAACCAATTTATGGAAAATCCATGTTGGTATTTACATATAATTTTTTGCCAGCCCAACTTAATACCATTTTTATTTATTATACCCTCCACCATAGGATGGGTGTATATTAATTTCTTCATTCTGTTTGTAACACCTCGAAATATGCGTCGAAGACCCCATAAAGTTTATATATTCTTGATCGTCGTGACATTTTAAATCGAACTAGCCATCTACGTCCGTCCGTCCTCCGTCCGTCTGTCGAATGCACGCTGATTTTCGAAGGAGTAAAGCTAGCCGCTTGAAATTTTGCACAAATACTTCTTACTAGTGTAGGTAGGATTGTAAATGGGCCAAATCGGTCCATGTGTTGATATAGCTGCCATATAATAATAAGTGTGGTTCAAATCGGTTCATTACCTGATATAGCTCCTATATAAACCGATCTGGGGTCTTAACTTATTGAGCTTTTAGAAGGCGCAATTCTTATCCGATGTGGCTGTAATTTTGCACCTGATGTTTTGGTATCACTTTCAATATTTGTGCGAAGTATGGTTCAAATCGCTTCATTACCTGGTATAGATGCCATATAAACCGATCTTGGATCTTGACTTCTTGAGCCGCTAGAGGGCTCAATTCTCATCCGATTTAGCTAAAATTTTGCATAGGGTGTTTTGTTATAATTTCTAACAACTGTGATGAGTATGGCGCAAATCGCTGCATAACCTGATATAGCTGCCATATAAACCGATCTGAGAACTTGAATTCTGAAGCCTCTAGAGAGAGCAATTTTCATCCGATTTAGTACAACGGCTTCTCCCATGGCCTTCAACATACGTGAGCAATATGGTCTGAATCGATCTATAGCTAGATACAGCTTCCATATAAACCGATCTCCCGATTTTGCTTCTTGAGCCCCTGCAATTCGCAATTCTTATCCGAATGGACTGACAACGACTTCTACAATGCTCAGAATTCAATTCATATTTAGTCAGCATCGGACAATAACTTGATATGGCTCCAATAACATAGCAGTCTTTATTCATTATCAAAGAACACGACAAATGCGATCCATTAGCACGCTCTTACTTGTATTTATTTATTTCCTTTGCTATTGTGTCTTCAAGCGTCACAAGACGTGAGTCACTTTATGAGACCGATCATATTATTAGCGACATCAAGAATGCCTTTCAAAATCTGTGGTGAGGAGATGTACTACAAGCCGAAGAAAAGATCTTCCATATACCTAGGTACTTGATGAGGATAATAAATGACTACATAAAGATCGGGTATTACTCTATGACACGATCTACCATATTGGGGCTAGACTATTGGAATGCAAAAATGGACATACCTGACGATACCTAGTTGGTTGAAAATTTTATATATGCCCATGAACATTAAGGAACAGGGGCCAACATCTCACATATCAATGTGTGCTCTCCGATTCAAGTTTAAGCTCAATGAATCCGAAACCGAGTCCGAAAGGCTTGCCGTAGTGCGACACCTCTTTGGGGAGAAATTTTTACATGGCATAGTACCTCTAAAAAGTCGACAGCATTAGAAGGGGTAACCACCACTGAACATTTTTTATGATGCTCTCGCTAAGATTCGAACTCGGGGCACTATAGTGGCATTATAGTGAACTACTCCGACAATGTCTCAACAGTGTTAAAAACAAGAAACACAGAAGAGGCCCAACGCAAACTTCGCCAAACTATGATCCGCACAAAAAGCTTGCTGGACTCACATGGATTACAACGGGCCATGCATAAACAAGAGCTGCTGCTGATGTGACAAGACGACACCTTCCTCTGGAGATAGAAAACATTAAAGATCCATATAGACAACCATACCCACAAAGACGACGATCAAATACCAAGGGATGGGACAGAATTCTAAATTGACGTACAGGGTGGCTGATGAATATTGCTACAATGATGAATATTGCTACATTTTTTTTTCGGTGTATGGAATACATTTTTCTTTTATTCATGTTAAATTAAATTATTAAATTAATTATTAAATTATTATTAATTAAATTAATTAATTAATTAATTAAATTAATTATTAAATTATTATTATTAAATAGAAAAAAAGTTATTACATTTTTTTTTGGTAGCGGCTTTCATCAGCCACCCTGTACACGAACCAATAGAGTTGGCGACGGCGAAAGCAGCAGAATTAACCTCGCGGCTATGAATTCGATCCAATCCTTAGACCAGTACCGGGTGGACCCGGTCCTTAGAGACTGGATAAACCATATGCTAAGGAACAGGTGGATAAATTGCGGGTCCCATGAAATAAATACAAGGGAGAAAGAGCACAGGGCACGCTACAGAGGTGCATTTTATCGCCACTCCTTTGGGTGACCACCATAAATAATCTATTACAGATGCTGACTGGGGAGGGATTTGAACCCGTCGGCTTTGCAGAGTATATTGTAATACTTCTCAAGGGTAAGAAGCTATGCAGAAGGGCCGAAAGGGTCTGGCATGTGGCATATGACTGAGCTAGACCAAGGGGTCTCAATGTTTACCCAGAGAAGAATGAAATCTGCCTGTTCACGAGGAAGACGAAGGTGACGCACCGCGTTTCCTCAATAAAACGATTTCGATATCTGACAAGGTCGAATACTTAGGAGTGATCTTGGATAGGAAACTTAATTGGAAGTGTCACATTCAGGAGCGTACAGAGAAGGCTCACAGATGTTGGGCACTATGTAGACGGGCCGTAGGCTTGAAATGGGACCTGAATCCGAGGATAGTCCACTGGCTCTGCAGGAGCGTGATTAGACCAATACATACATATGCCTCAGTAGTTTGGTGGACTGCTATGGAGAAAAAGTGTAACAAAAGGACCTTACAACAGGTTCAGAGAACATGTTGTCTTGGCATTGGCATACAGATTAAGTGTGAGGCAGCCACTGCGGCTATGAGACTTAAAGCGATGGGAGAATGGATTGACGATGGGAGCAGCTCATTCCATCGCGGTAAAATCGACGCGACGATAGGAAACCTGGAAGGAAGGAAAGAGGTTTCCGATCGGGTACTAGAGATAAACCTTGAGGTCGAGTGCGGGGCATTGGTGCCAGCGCCACACTCTTGGATTGAAGGAACCCTAGTATTGCCATCTGTAAGATCATGTTACACGGATGGATCAAAGTTAGAGGACAGAGTGGGCCTGGGCGTCTACATTGAGAACCCAGGGACTGAGATCTGTTGTAGACTGCATGATCATTATACGGTCCTACAGGCGGAGATCCGGGCGATCACTGAATGTGTGTGGTGCTTACGCGAGGACGTCGAGTGAAAGAGCAGACGATTTGGCGGTGAAGGCCAGAGAACTGCCGTCAATAAATTTGATTAACCCGAAGCCTTTCGGGTCAACGCAGTCCCAGTTAAGGGCGTGGGCGACGAACGCGCATGTAACACTTTGGAACATCGAAACAGTCGGTAGGACGGCGAAAATCCCATGAGGTGAAGGAAGTAAGAAAGAGATCAGGACTGCTTTTGGTATCATAACGAGGACTACGAGCTCACTTATGAGAAATCGGTGTGGCAAGTGATAGCAAGTGGGCAAGATGATGAGACGTTGGAGCATTTCCTATGTCATTGCCCGGCTTTCGTGGCTTTCAGACACCGGTACGTAGGTGGGGACGCAATACCAGGCATGAACCAACTTTGTGAAGTGGTATGGAAAACAAATAGCATTTGGAAAGTTTAGTTTTTGGCTCAGGTGTATGTCTATAGTGGCATGGGGTGGACACTCCGCACCGTCTTTTCAACCTAACCTAATCTAACCTAGATGCGTTAAGCCTTTTTCTGTCTGGAAAGAATTAATTGTGTCCTCTTTTCCAATGATAATAAAACACATGGAGTTTTTTATTTTTGGTTAACAATTATATTTTGTTGTAATAGTACTCTTCATTTTTCTTGTTTAGTTCTTTTGTTGTTGTAATTTTACATTATTTTCGGTTTTTTTCTTTTGCTGTATCATGTTTGTTGTATTTTATTTTGTTTATATTTTTTCAACATCTTTTTCTGGGATTATTTCTGTTTTTTTTAAGGGGAAACTTGCTCTCATATAACATTTAATATAATGTATAATAATTATAATAATTGTGAAATACGAACGCATTAATGTTGAATCAAAATTTGTTTTGTATTATTTTGTCTTCTTCAACTAATTCGATATTTAGTTTTAGCTGCTATAAATGTTCTCTAATGTTTGATGATGTTCCTTTTTTCTGTAAAATTTTGTTGGAGTTTTTGGATTTGAAATAAAATGTTTTTTTAATGTCGTGTTGAGATATATAATGGATATATTTCGGGGGGAAAGAGTGTTTAGTTTATTTAAGGAAATATTTAAGTTTAATAAAAGCTAATGAGGAAGAAAGAATTTTTTTGGAAGAATTCTAATGAGACTATAATTTTTTTTTTAATTTTGAATCATACTTTTTTGATAATTTAGGAGATTTTACTTTTTTCCTTTTTTTATTATTATTTTTTTTTAATTTTTTATTTTGAAGCTTATAATATTTTTTAACAAGATATTTAAATTTTATTGTTGCAATTTTAATCTGATTTCGCTGAAATTTGAAACCGTCAATTGTATTAAACCTCCCAACATCCGATTTGAATATGGTCTAGGGTGGACCATATAACGATTAAGGGCCTTAAGCTCAGAAAAGGCATCTATGTGGCCGCATGACATACACCATACAAATATGGTACCGATCGGATTATATTTAGATATATCTGCCATATAGACCGATCTATTAACATGGAGTTTTAATGCCATTATCGGTGATTTCGTAGAAATTCTGAAATAGTTGGTTGTATTGAGCCTTCAGACATACGACTCGAATATGGTTAAAATCGGAAAATGTTTAGATAAAACACATCAGGCATATATTATTGCCCGATTTCGCTGTAATTTGGAACCGTGAGTTGTGTAAAACCTCTCAACATCCAAACTGAATATGGTTTAATCTGGATTATGTTTATATATACACGCAAAAAAATAATTTGTTTAATATAAAAGAAATTTCTCCCAAGTAAAATTTCTTTCCTGAAAAACCGTGGACCTTTTTTTAGAATGAAATTACATGCTTTCTTGTGATAAATTCGTGCAAGGGTTTGTTATGATGATAAACGTTTTTTTTTACCCTGATAATACCTTTCTTTCTTGATATACATAGAACATGTAATTCAGGATTTCAGCTGGTTTTCTTTATTTATAAATTAATTTAAAGTCATACTTATATAAATGTATATTCCTTTTTATTTCTAAAATAAATTTTGCTTATTGAAAAGGATGCCAACTTCAATTAAATGTTGTAACATAAATTAAACTCAATACTTCACCAATTATAAGCAGATCTCATTGGTAATTCAAACTCTTTGAGAGTTATTTTGGATTTATTTATTATGTTATGATACACAATTATATTAAAAGCCTTCCATTTTCGCAAAACTCTTTATACTTTTTATTATAATCTGCTGTATTCGTTATGCTATAAATAAAACAAAAAATACTTATGGGAGTTGTTGTTTTCGCACATTTAAATACCTACATTGGGATGAAAGTTTCTTTATCGCGAAAATGTTACCAAACAAAATAAATATGTGCCTGACAGCCATTTGTGTGTTGCTCTAATGATTTTTATCATTGGACATATCAGAATTCTTGGACTTAAGGCACTGACTGTTCTTTGATTAGTTAAAAGAACAACGGAAAACATGTTGTGTGTGTGTGAAAATGTTTCTATACCAGTGACGAGCACGAGATTTGGATATAGCTGACATATAGACCGATCTCTTGATTTAAGGTCTTGGGAGCACAAAAGGCGCATTTATTTTCCGATCTCGCTAAAATTTGGGACAGTGAGTTGTGTTAGGCCACTTGTTATCCTTTTTCAGTTTGGCCCAGATTGGTCTAGATTTGGATATAGCAGGCATATATACCGACCTCTCGATTTAAGGTCTTGGCCCCATAAAAGGCTCATTTATTATCCGTTTTCCATGAAATTTTACACAGTAACTTATATCAGGCTTTTCGACAACCGTATTTATGGTCCAGATCGGTCTATATTTGGAAATAGCTGCCAAAAAGACCAATATTGAACAGTGGCTTGAATTTATTAGACCACTCAGAACATCAAGAGCCTCCGACTGCTTGACATCCACACCGTCGATAGATATTGACGATTGTAAAGTGTCAGTGAATCGTTTGTGGAATAACAAACAACACTGCGCTTTGCGTACATTAAAATCTACTCTGTTCATTCGATCCCACTCATAAATGGCCAGCAAATTCTGGCAGAGTGTTACGTCCATAATCCGCTTCCTGATTGTAATCTCTCGAAGACTCGACATATGGTCGAATGAAACGGAAAGACAGAGGTTGCTGTCATCCGCGAACGAGTAGATCGGATTCGATGTCAGACCCAGTAGATCGTCAATGAAAATAAAAAAAAAAATAGAGAACAGAACCAATCTACAACAACTCTTATAGTTATTACCGATACCAATAACGATAAGCTTTGAAAAGAGTGCACCGTGCTAGACCCTATCAAATTCTTTGAAGATTTCCAGAGCCACGATCTTACTCTCAGTGAACTGGTGAATAGAGCGACTCCAACGTGCAGACAGGAATGCCATCAGGTCACTAGTGGAGCGATTTCTGCGGAACCCATATCGTCCGTCGCAAAGGAGACCATTGGACTCTAGGTATCTCACAATATGGTAATTGACCATGTTCTCCATAACCTTGGAAAGCGCGGAGCATAACGCTATTGGCCAGACCCTATCAAATGCCTTGGAGACATCCAGAGCGACGATCTTACTCTCAGCGAACTGGTGAATAGAGCGACTCCAACGTTCACATTGGAATGCCATCAGGTCCCCTGTGGAGCGATTTTTGCGGAACGCATATTGTTGGTCGCGAAGAAGACAATTAGACCCTAGGTATCCCACAATATGGTAATTGACCATACTCTCCCTAATCTGGGAAAGCGCGGAGCATAACGCTATTGGTCGGTAATTCGCAGGGTCGGTTGCCTGCACGTTCGCAATCTTCCAACACACCGGGAAAACATACGCACGGCCCGGGTATTTATTTACGTCGAGATCTGCCAGAACACTTTTGAATTCATGTCTTTAATAACGGGGAGTGGCTGATCGTTTTCCGGCAGGGAAGGATTTCCTGCAAACATGTAAGCCAGCAGGTTAGCCTTATCAACCGGGTCAGTAAATATCTGGTCGTCTTTAATAAGAGTCGGGATAGCCGATGAGTTGCCCTTCACTCTTTTCACAAACGACCAAAAGCTTATGCCTCCCCTTGGTGAAGCAAGAACTTTGGCACGAAGATGCTGTTCATGCAGAAACTTTTCGCGTCTAAGTACTCTGGCACACGAAGTTCTTGTCTGTTTGCGCAGCAATTCATTACTGGCATTTTTATTTAAACGCCAATTTCTGAATGCCTCCTTTTTCGATCTGACGGAATTACTGCACGCCTGGTTAAACCAGCTTTTGTCCTTTGATTTAAGATTAGTTTCTCTATCATTTCAGCTGCCGCATCTATGTCACAATCATGAAAGCAAAGCTTCCAATTGCAATTTGTTTAAGCGTTCAAAGCCATCAATACAACTTCCAACAGATGATCAAAATCATGTGTGGTACGGAAGAAGTGTTATTTACCACATACAAAATGTCTGCCATTACACAAAAATAAATGCTTTGGAAAAAGTACAGCTAATAAGCATTACCACATTAACCAAGCTCGACAAGAGCTTGGTTAATGTGGTAATTGTATCATAGATGCGTTTTCGCTATTAATACGATTTAAATACAACATACCAACGCATGGCCCTTGAAGTCATCACACCTTATATGGTTGAAAAGTCTTCTAACCAAAGACGAAACGCGTCCCATAGTGGTTGGTGTGTGTTGCTATCTTTGGCTTTCCTTTTCCGTTTGCATCTCCGATCATTGAGCTCGTCTCAAAGGAGAAACAAACAAAAAAATTGTAAAATTTAATGATCTCGAACAGGCAAAAACTTGAAAAATAGATTTTTTTAACCTGACATTTTTATTAAAAATAAAATAAATTTTTTTTTTATTATTTTTGTAATTTCTATTTTTAAAATAAGTATTTAAATTTGGTAGGGTCAATTTGTATCACATTATTAATTTAATTTATTTTCTTTTCAGTATTTAATTTTATTTAAAATTTTTTTTATTATTCACTTTTAATTTTTTTTTTATATATTTTTTTAATATAAATTTTATTAAATATGTTATTATTACTTCTCATTTTGTTTTAAATATTTGTGAATTAATTTCCCGATATTTATTCTTTTTTGCCCTTTAGCTCTTCTTAAAAATTCCATAACCAAATGGTCTTTCTGCTGTTGCATAACTTGTTTTGGGATTAGAGAATTTTCAGTAAAACGAAATGAAGTATTGGATAGGTATTGTTTTGTTGAAATATATGTTTCATAGCGTTTCCTTTATTTATTTATTTAGTTTTTTTTTTCTTTTAAACATTGTGTTTTATAAATTAGTTTTTAGTTTATTAGATATTAATACGAACTTAAAAAATATGAACTCATTCTTATTGAACAGATTAACTGGTAATGAAATTTTGTTATATATATATTGTAGTATTTTACCTTTAATATATAATTTCATTTAATGTTTATTTTTAGACATTAGATATGAATTTGTTTTTGTGTTTTTGTTTTTTTTTTATTATTTAACTAAACCACATAATTATATATAAGATTATATCATTACTACATTACATTACTGACTGACTAATATCTTTATATTGTATTAGTGTTTCTATATATACGAGTATTTTGTTTATTAATGTTGATTTTATACTAAATAGTAATTCTATGTAATCGCATATGCATAATTTATGCGAGGATATGCATTATTTTAACAGTATTGATGATTTAAGGAGTATTTTTGGTTGTTAAGTGTATATATGTGATTATTTGTGATCAACGTTGGTTGACCCTTAGGCGAAGCTGTATTTGGGTATTTGTTCAAATGCCAAATCCTAGAACAAATACAAACATCATGCTATTTGGAGTGTGATATGAATAATGTTGCTATAGGTTTTAGAGGGGGGCGATGTTAATTTCTGAACATGGCTAATATTGCATGTAATAAAATGTTGCTTTTACACTCTTTGTAATATTTTTGGTATTTTTTTTATCTTTCTGTATACGTTTTTATAATATTAGTATTATAATATTATTATTTTATTGTGTTTTACCTTTAATTTATTTATATATATATTTATACTTTTATGTTCTTGTCTATGTTTTTTTTCTATTTTTAAGATTTCTTCTTTTTAATAATATTCCATTATTAAATAATTTAATATTACTTCACAAATATTACACATTGCCGGCTCTTTTTTTTTGTTGTATGTTTATTTGTTTTTTAATTTTTCTAAAAAATATTTATTTACTATTTAATTTCTTTTTTTTTCTATAATACACAGTTTATTGTTAATTATTTAATAATATATTTAATTTCATATTATTTTTTTGGTTGTATTATGATGAATGATCTTAATGATGTGATATATATATTTTTTTAATTTTATTTATCAAAGGTTTTTGTTAAGGTTTTAAACTCTTTATTTTGGTGGTTCATATTTTATTGTTTGTTTTAAAACTTTTTATTTTTTGTAAATTTTATTTTCGTTATAAAATATGTACTTTGATGAATTGCTAATCTTCACTTAATAGACTTGTTACATTGACTTGTATTCCAATGAAATAAATTATTTAATTTTGTATTTTGGTCTATTGCATTGTGTTTTGCTTGGGGAGGGCTTTAAGTTTTGTTTTATTTCTTGGGGCATTTGTGTTCGTTTTATTTTGTAAGAAACCATACATTTGTTTGATTTTAGCTATTTTTAAAAAAATAAATTTTTTGGTACAATGAAAGTGTTAAACAAATTTTATTCGGAAGCAATAAATGGGGATTAGTTGGGGAATAATAACAAAAAAATTAAAAAAAAAATTATAATGTACCCATTGAACAGCATTAAGTCAAAATGTCAAAAAAAATTTAATTTTCTCCTTAAATGAAAACTGTAAATGCAAATGCAAATTTTGCCATTGAACATTCCACTAAGGAACAGGGGCAAACTTCTCACATATCAGTGAGTTCAGTCCGATTCATGTTTTAAGCTCAATGATAAGGGGCTTCCTTTTTATAGTCGAGTCCGAACGGCGTGCCGCAGTGCGACACCTCTTTGGAGAGAAGTATTACATGGCATAGTACCTTACAAATGATGCCAGCATTAGGAGGGGAAAACCACCGCTGAAAATGTTTTCTTATGGTCTCGCCAGGATTCGAACCCAGGCGTTAGCGGACATGCTAACCTCTGGGCTACGGTGAAAACTTTAACAATTTTTTAATAGCCCACCACCCAGAGACCTTTCTACGCCTAAGCCAGTGGCCTATCTTGAATAAGTGTCTTAGAAGGGATGGCCAGTGCAGAGTCAGCTACGGGTTGGGAAACTGTATATGGATGCCAAACTGCTAATGTACTCTGGCTTACTGTCGAAGAAGATTGAAGAAACTACTTGCTCTTTGATAAGAGGTCATGGAAAACTATTATGAAGGTGATAAGCGGGCCTTGTGGGATGGTCCCTATGGCGGTCACATATGAATCTTGCATGATTATTACTACAGAGGATGTCTCGTTGAGGTTAAGACGATCAAACATTTCTTGGCCTTTGATATTTTACGACAGTTATATCTGGGTACTTGCGATTGGCCGCAGAACGACATCTCTTTGGAGAGAAGTTTTTACATGGCCTAGTACCTCACAAAAGACGCCAGCAATAGGAGGGGCAAACAATCGCTGAAAATTCTTTTCTCATGTTCTTGCCTGGATTCGAACTTGGGCATTCATCGTCGTAGGCGGACATGCTAACCTCTGTGCTACGGTGGCCACCGCACCATGATTACTCCAAAAACTGTCTCTGAGTATGCCAGGGAGATGATGCCTTGCTAATATCCGGGTCTACAGGGGGAGTTGGTTCTCTTGGGCAATCTTGTAGAAGTGGCTCTCGGAAGTTTTGACAAGGATCGTGACACTGTCGTGTATCTGTCGCCTTAGTGTACAACACACACTGTGGCGGCAGCCCTTGCCAAAGAAAGACCTTTGCTACAGGTATGTGCATACCTGTAGCACAGGCGTGTCGGTTAGTGGCTTTCTCTCTATCTCTCATCTCGATCTTATATGGATGCTCAATTTTTCGTTACCTTTCACCTACATCATCTTTCCCTCATCCAGAGTGGCTTCCGAGTGAACTCACCTTTATGGTAAGCTACCCATTTAACCTAAACCGCAGAAGAATATAAAAATGACATGCACCGTGCCCAATCGTTCTTGGCGCTGGCAACCGACGGTATCTCAAAACTTATGCTGAAGAATCTGGATGTACTGGCAGTCGAGTACCTGATCCTCAGTCTTTTGATACCAACAAGCAAAATAAAGAAATATTATGACACATGCTAACGATTACCCGTGCCGAGCTACACCCTGTGTCGCTATTTTGGCTTTGATGCAGTGTACGGGTCGATTCAAAAATTCTTCCTGTTTCGGCTTAGTCATGTCCGTCAGTCCACGTGTCCGTACTGTATCGTTTATCCGTGTGTAGTTTTTTCTAATTAAATTAAGATCGCAATTCTCCACGAAATTTTCCACATATCACTTTCTTAGTCCAAAGACGCTCTCAGTACGTTGTTCCAGCCAGGCCTGAGTCATTGGATCCCGAATTATTTGTGTGGTTTGTGGTAGTATGTAGAATTTTGAGCCAAAAGGAGTTTCTCAAGATGGGGTGATATCTCCGACATTGTTTACCCTCTACCTATCCTATTTTCCCCAACGAATGGGCGGAATCGAGATTGTATCATATGCGGATTATTTTACGATCATAGCTTCAGCCCACTTTGTTGATCATACCGCTAATTTTTCTAAAAGAAATTTACAGATATATTCTCAGAATTGACAACGAGAGGAAGTATGTCATCTGTAGAAGACCATGACGTAGCGATTCCAATCACTAACTATCCCAAAAAAATTAACTCACATTTGACAGACTTTATAGGTTCTCCACATGTGCTGCGACAGAGTCGGAAGTATTAACAAGGCCCAGAGAGTTCTCACTTGAGGTGAGAAATGGTGCCTTTACACAAATGTAAAACAAAGAAAGGAGTAGGTGGAGAGATGCCAAATCAAAAGATCCAGCAAGACGTGCACCAAGAGCTCAATTGCTACTAATTAGCCCTTGTTCATTGTAAGGTTCTTTAGAAGAGCAAAAAATTAGAGGATCACCTCTGCTTAACCCTGCTTCCTTGACTAAACGGGTATGTACAAAACAGAAGTCCCATCGGAAGAGACCAGGTGATCCTTTTCACAACTCCATTGGGCTTTATGTCGCGTTGGCAACCTTCATGAGTATACCCACCTATTTAAACTCTTTTTCGCTCCCTGTCCAACCAAATGAGTGGTGACAGTGATAAGAAACTGAGTAAGTTTTATGTTGTTGTTTTGGTTTGAGATAAGAGACACATTTGAAAAATTCAACCACGGCATTTTGAAATTCGCCCCATTATGATCACAAATGACCATAAATCAACGTTTGTTTTTCGTGAACGAAACGTTCAAAACTATCCTCAAGCGACTACATTCTGACAATGTCTAGTTAGCTGTTTTTTTTGTAACAGATTACTAAAGTTTTTTGTTTGCTGCTGGGAATCGAACCTGCGTTCCATCCAACTCACGATTGAGGGTGTAGAAATGTCATAACACATTACACCACAGACGTCTATGTACATACAATGTTATAATACTTTTTTTAAGGCTGATGTTCACTACGGTTGGTGCATGATATTGACATCCCGCGTTCACAAAATCTCACCGCACGTTATCAACATTTTCAACAACGCCTGCTGACGATAATGACACTATTGGTGTAGGATTTGAAAATGTAGTTTTTCTTCTAGTGTTTTAGGCAAATTTTGTATGGATGATGTTCGTAGCTTATACTGGTCGGTGCATAAAATTGACAACGCGAGTCTACAAAAACAACCACGAAATATTTTCAACAATGCCTGATTACAATAATGATTTCATTGCGGCATGGTTTTGCAGTATCATTATTTACCAGTGTAAAGGTACTTTAAAATATTTGCCAAAATATAAAAAAATAAAAGGAATATATAAAAAAAGTTTATGGATAAAAAAATATTTTAGCTTTTTTTTTGGAATTTTTCATCTAAATTTATCTCTATGATATTTCTTGATATTAATGACTGTGTGTTATGAATGTGTTTTCATTTAAAATGTTATTTAATTTTATTTCATGTTATTGAACTAATTTAAAATATTGCTTCTTTTATTTGGGTTTGGAGGATTAGCATTTTGTTCGTTAGTAGTTTCTCTCATATTTCATATCATCAATTTGACTTGGTTTTTAGCTTGGTTTACATTGACTTTCAACTTTCTACCTATTTATGTTGTAATGTTTTCATATTATATATTATATTATTTACAAGTGTGTATATATATATAATTCTTTTATAAATGTATATATATTTTTTATATTATTTGTTATTATTCATGTTTATATGGTTTTGTTCTGTACTTTATTTTTTTATTTCTTGGTTTTTGTTTAATTGAAACTTTTTGATGGGAGATTTTTTTTGTAATTGTTTTTCATATACCATGCATTTGTCGTATTATATTTGTTTAAAAATAATAATAATAATATATATAATTGTTATGTATACACATTATGGTTGTCGCTACATAATAATGTACGAGTATAATACATTGGTATATAAGAATATATGAGTTTCTATGTTTGATGTTAAGGCAAAAACAAGTTATTACAAAGAATAAATAATATTTTAATAAAATTAATAAAATATTAGTTAATAAAAAAAATAATATAATTAAACAAATGCATTGTTCCATTTAAGATCTATTTTTGGAAAACAAAATAACATTGAACCGCCATTGTATGTTTTAAGCATGGTGATTGTTACATACGATTATTCATTGCACGTTATTAAAAAGATTTAAGGAGGAATAGGAATTTATGTTTCTTACATTTCGGAAAAAATTTATTAACATTAAGTAAAAACTCTTTCACAAAAGTATATTATTAACTAAAACTTTTTTTCATTGCATAAAGCGATGAAGATGCTGCTAATGAGGTGTGTATATCAACTATTGGAATCTTGTATAAGCAGTGATAATGGTGCCCCAAAAGCATAATAAAGCAGCAGAAACTTTAAAAATTCCATTTTTAGAATTAAAGTCGTACTTTTTACGATTTAGTTCCGAATAAGCTTCAAATGCTCGATTTCAGTAGGTTAATGCCAAAAGATCAAAATATTTCTTACGATATTTTTAAAGATTTTTGTCTTCAAAAATAAAACACAAAGGTAAGCCGTTATTGTGCCTCCATTTAATAAAAAAAATTCTATAATAATAAGTAAAATAAATTCCAACATGAGAAATTTTTTCTTAAGCAGTTGGAAAAATGGGAAATCTTAGATTTAGTTAACAAGTTTTTGATGTTAAGAAAACTTTTTTATGAGCAATTTGGTAATGCAAATGCAAATTTGACCATAAACATTCCATTAAGAAACTGGGGCAAGCTTATCACAAATCAATGAGTGCTGTCCGATTCAATTTTGAACTGATTGATAGGGGACTTTGTTTTTATAGCCAAGTCCGAACGGCATGCCGCAGAGCGTCAACTCTTTGGTTAGAAGATTTTTCTTGGCAAAGTTCCTCACAAATGTCACCAGGATTAGGAGGGGATAACCATCGCTGACAATTTGTCACATGTCCCTGTCAGGATTCGAACCCAGGCGTTCAGCGTCATAGGCGAACATGCTAACCTCTGCCCTATGGTGGCAATTTGGTAATGACAGACGCATAAACACAAAATATTGAAGATACAGTATACCTCCATTAAATTTGAAGTTTCCCTAATATTAAGTAAATAATTGTTCAGCCTAGAAAATTTTTCCTCAACGAGTTGAAAATTTAAAGCATCTCTAAATATAATTTAGAAAAGTTTTTATTATATCTCATTTCAATATATATATTCCTCAATTATAAGTTAAAATCTTGTAACAAAGTGGATGTCCGCCTTAACAGATCTGATCTGATCTGAACCCAATGCCCTTTATTAAGGTGTGCACCCTTGCAAATCTCCCTCCATATCGCCTTAAACCCCATTTTATGTCAAAGTATTGCTTTCTAGCCTCGTGCCATCATTTCCATTGAATCCGAACAAGGAAGTTGTTGGGTCTATATACCAAACCATGTATCATTCCGTATATAAGGGCTAGGCTTCGTTTGCTTTCGTGCCCAAATATCTTGCTACACAACGATGTGACCTTTTGCATCATCATGCCGTGAACTTCAGTTAATCCAAACAGTAACGTGTATTAGGGTGCGCCTGTTAGTCAGTCATCTGACTCCCTTCTACTGAATCTCATTGCCTACCAACGGAGTGCCCTCTTTCCTCTTCGAGTCGTATCCGCAAGTAATCCCAAACAGCGCCAGATATTAGAGTATGCCTCTTAGCGACAAATCTGCGCGACCTACTGAGCATTAGAGTGTGGCCTAATGTCACCTACCGCGGCCGCAAATTGAATCCAGTGGTGAAATACCCTCTTATACCTACTAGCTGCTGAACCCCACTGCCCAATCGTGTATTAGGGTGTGCCAGCTCAGAGCTCCTTAGCGACTGTGCTCCCGAGATGAAACACATCCCTAACCGTCTAGCTTTAAGGCTTCATCATGCAAATGCAAATTTTGCCGAAGAACATTCTACTAAGGAACTGGGGCAAACATCTCACATATCAAAGAGGGCAGTCCGATTCAAGTTTTAAGCTCAATGATAAGGGGTCTCCGATGCGACATATCTTTCGAGAGGCGTTTTACATGGTAAAGTACTACGGAAATGTTGCCAGAATTAGGAGGGGAAAATCACCGTTAAAAATTTTTTCTGATGGTCTCGCCAGGATTCGAACCAAGGCGTTCAGCGTCATAGGCGGATATGCTAACTTCTGCGCTACGGTGGCCTCTTAAAATCTATGAAACCCAATTCAAAAGTGTTACACCATCTCAGTCCAATATCAAATAATTTTTTGTACCGAACCTAACCCCCGGTGAGCTGTACTCCAGCACCCAGTGCTAACTTTTCCTCACATAAGTAAAGTTTGAATGAAGAGCGAAGGAAAGATTGATCAGGCAATGAAGTATAACAAAACCAATAAGGAAGGGCAAAAGTCGGGCGGTGCCGACTGTATAATACCCTACACCTACCCCATAAGTACTATGTGGGAGCTATATCCAAGTCTGAACAATTTTTGATGGACCTCGACGAGCTAAAATATGTTCAAACTGTTATAACTACGGGTGACAAATGACAACATTATTGCAAATTATCCAAAATCTGACGAACATATATATGGGAGCTATAACTAATACTGAATCGATTTCCATGAAATTCGCCAGTAATGTCGAGAGTCATAAGAAAATCCTTCCTACCCAATTTCAAGAGAATTGGTCAACAAATGGTCATTTTATTGTTGTATTACTGCAAATCGGGCGAATATAAATATGGGAGCTATATCCAAATCTAAACCGATTTTTATGAAATTCACCTGTAATGTCGGGAGTTATAAGAAAATAGTTCCTGCCAAATTTTGAGAAAATCGGTTTACAAATGACCATATTATTGCAGTATTACTGCAAATCGGGCGAACATAAATGTGGGAGCTATATTCAAATCTAACCATAGGGCATAGGTAAATCGAATCAGAAAGTAATTCTGAGTCGATTGGTATATTTATCAATGGTTCTATGTCTGTTCCTTTTGGGTGTAACAAACTAATTCACTAATTTATAATACACTGTACCACAGTAGTGGTGTAGGGTATAAAAAGATACTTGATTTTGAGATATTTGGGACCTTTTATTCCTTTTTAAAAACAACCCGAGTAAACAAATTGATATAATTGGATCAAATTATATCCAATTAGATAAAATTAGATAAATTTGTGCCGAATTTTTAACTTTTTTTACTAGAGAACAAGTTTATATATAAAACCAAAATGGAACAATATATCAAATTAAAACAAAAATACAATATAGAAAAATAAATATCACACATAACTATATTATTTCTATTATTAATAAAATCTTTTTTATTAATTAAAATAAAAATCGAAAAAATTATATTTTATATAAAATAAAAAAATATATTTTTGTAGTTAGTCGTTTATGTTTGTTGTTAAAACTTCATTATAAATGGCCGTATTTTCTGATATGTTTGTGGTGTACAGTGATAATCTCAATAGACATATGTTTTCATACATATATAAATAAATAAAAACAACTATAGTTGAATAATTATATGTTTTTAATAATAATATATATATTCAATAATAATAATTCCTATAAAAAACACTAAACTCTAAAAAACCAATCAGTTTCTTAAAAAGTGCCTGTCTGATATAATACAAAATATTTCTCTTGTAATTTATTTATGTATAATTAATAAGTGTTCTAGATATGTTTGTTAAACATTAATAATTCACATTTGATATTATTGTTAAATATAAATTATTTATGCAAGGTACACACATGCTAACATCATTATAATTGATATAGAATTTAAAATTTTTTTTTTTTTGAAAATTAAGACTGTTTTTGACTTTCCTTTGAAGATTGAAATGTTTTTTAAGTCAAGTTTGAAATATTCACAGTGTATTTGGAACAGTCATTGAAATTTTCAAAAAAAAAAAAAAACTTATAATTGATTGGTAGGTTGATGAATGTAGATAAAAAAATTATTATATTTTTTTAATTTTCTTTCAAAACATTTATTTTATATACAACATACATGTCGTGTTTTTACATTTATTATTCATAGAAGCTAAAGTGTAAATTTGTTAGTGTTTTTTTCAGCTCAAGTTTGCAATAAATTTTTGATACAGTGCAGTTCTTTGTTAGGTTATAATAAAACGCCTAAGTTTTTTTGTATATATTTATAATTATGTATATATGACTAGAATACATGTATATTTTTATTTTAATATTATATGTATATATTTAGTTATAAATACGTTTTATGTATAGTTTTAGATATATATGTATGTATATGCATTAATCTGTAATCCTTAATTAGCAATAGTTTTAATATCACTTTTTGGTAATTTTTACTAGGCGAGTCATATGACTCTGATATGTATCGTTACCTTGGTTGTGTCTTATGTTAAGATAAAAAATCTTTATTACTGGATTGCTTTGGGAAGGTAGAGGGAAATTGTCGAGAAGTTTTATGTTTAATTGATGTAAATGTAAAAAAAATCAAAATAGTAATTACAGTAATCATAGTCAATAAATGGTACTAAATTTGAGCGTACCCTCACAATAAAATTTCTCTGAATATATTTTTAGAAAATGATGACAATTTACCTTTGTCTAAAATACTACGAATAAATTCCTATGAACATGAACATTAAGAAACCTTCTTTCATATCAATGAGTGCAGTCCCATTTAAGTTTGACCTCAATGATAGGGGCCTACTTTTTATGCCGAGTCCAAACGGCGCAAAGCGATACCACTTGGTAGAAAAGTTTCAACATCGCACGATACCTTACAAATGTAGCCAGCGTTAGCAAAGGGATAACCACAGCTAATAATTTTTCCGATGTTCACGCCGGGATTTGAACCCATGCGCTTGGCGTCATAGGCGGACATGCTAACCTCTGCGCCAAGGTGGCTTTGAGTATCTGAAATATTGCAGTTGCAAAAAACAGGCAGGAAGCTACAAAGCACATCTCGATGCTACAACTAAATGTGTCATAAGGACATCGAATATATTCTTTGGAGATACAAGCTCTCGAAGCAAAAATAGTTAATATATAAAAAACGTTTAACAAAATATCTATAAATATATATATAAACTTTTATAACAAAAAAAAAAAAAAGATTATTAAAAAAAAATAAAAATTTATTTTATTATTATTTTTTTTAGGTAATGTCAACTTATAAATAAACACAAAAGATCTTGAACGCTTACAAGTAAAGGAAAATGTATAACTATGAAAAATAATAAGTTTCCATAAAAAATAATTTTTTACTCATTTTCATAACAGAAAATCACTTATTAAAAAAATTGTTTGATAAATATCCAAATTGGTTAATAATTATCCAAATTAAAAAAATAGTTTTTTTTAATAAATAATTTACAAAATTTAATTTGAAAAACAGCAGAAGCAAGAACAAAGAATACACAAAAAAATTTTAGAAATGCAATAAAAATCGTTTCAGATATCTTAAATATTTTTATAGAAACCTTTAAAAATTGGTATTAGACAATTTTATAAAAACTTAATTTAAGCAGAATATACAAATAAAAATTTGTTTAGAAACAATATTTGAAAACTTTATAGTCATAATATTAAAAAAAATACAAAATAATAGAGAGGTAAATTTTTTTTTACTGAAATAAATCAACAATATTTTCTATAGAACGAACGGGAATATTTTCATAAAAATAAGATTTGATGAGAAATTGAGAATTTTTTTTTATTTAAAATAAAATTCTAAGGTATTTGGTAAAAATTTTTTTTTTTAATTTTTTATTGATAGGAAACCTTTATGTTGTTCATTTCCCTATATAGGAAAATTGTATAAAAGTCTTATTTAAAAATTTTAAATTTTTAAAAATTTTACAATTTACAAAGTTTTCTTTAAAAATTTTGTATAAAAAAAATTAAAAATATTTGATAAAAAAATTAAAAATTTTTAAAAATAAAATTTAAAAATATTTGATAAAAGAATTAGAAATATTTTTATAAAAAATTTAACAATATTTTTTTAAAAAATTTAAATTATTTTTTTATAAAAGTGTAATTTTTTTTTTAAAATTCATAAAATTTTTTATAAAAAAATTTTAATGTTTTTTATAAAAATATACCAAAAACGTTTTCCTCTGTTCCTAAGTGGAATGTTCCTTGGCAAAATTTGCATTTGCATAATAAAAACGTTTTAAAAAAAATTGATTTATATCGAAAATTTGATTTTTTTTATGAAATATCAATAATAAAATACAAATTTACTACAAAAACATTTTCAAAAAATTTTAGGACTTTTTGTTAAACATATTTATACACCGCCGAGTCCGAACGGCGTGCTGCAATGCGACATCTCTTTGGAGAGAAGTTTTACATGGCATAGTACCTCACAAATGTTGCCAGCATTAGGAGGGGAAAACCACCGCTGAAATTTTTTCTAATGGTCTCGCCGGGATTCGAACCCAAGCATTCAGCTTCATAGGCGGACATGCTAACCTCTGCGCTACTGTGGCCTCGAACCAATAAATATAAATGATATAATATCTTGTCAACATATTTGCTTTCAAAAATTTTCTTCATTATCAGTGTAATGCAACACATTTCCCACCCTATTAAACCCTCCGCAATCACAGTAAAAAATGAAAAATTTTCATAATAACAACATAAGAATAGGTTTGTTTTTCTTTTTTTGCTAGTGAAAAATCCTGAGAAATTTTCAATTATCCTTAAAAACGATTTATTCCAAAACCATTGGACAATTGTGTTGTTTTTCTTTATTTTTACCCGGTTTCCGTTAATTTTGTAGAATTTTTGTGCTTATGATATGTCAATGATATATTTGGTGTTTGGAATTTCTCTCTAAGCCTTTGTGATCATTGTAAATTTCTCTGCATTTTCCTCTACTTTTTTTTTGCTAATTCTAAGGCTTAATGGCTAGATATATCGTGGTTTTGTCTTTTCATTGATATGATACGATTTCTGGTTGGTCTTAAATTCTATAATTCTTTGGTTACTTAGCTTTGTCTTTTTTTCATTCAAAAAAAGATTTTTTATATGTAGTTGATTTTAATATGTTGTTTAATTTTTGAGATTCTGTTACTGATTCCATTTTTGGGGGAAATTTACATAACTTTTTTCTTTTGTGATATGTGATAAAGTATGCAGATGGTGGATGAGAGAAGGAGGGTGAGTGAAGATAGTTAGGTATTCTTAAACTAAAGATATGGCATGATTTGAAAAATTCACGGGTTATACTCGTATGTATAAGTCATGGAGAGTTGAGTTTGTTGTATGGCGGAGATTTTAAATGAAAACTATTTTGAAATATATCAAAAAGTTTTTAAGTAAATTTGTTTTTTTTTAGATTTGTTCTCTCAAAAGTTAAAAATCTAAATTTGCTTTGGTATAGGCATTTATAGTTTCATAGGTGGTTGCGTATAAGTATTATTAATATAATCATATTGCGTATACGCTTACCTTTTCTGGTTAAGATGTTAACAGACGATGTGTATTTTTCATACGTGCTGTCACCCTCTGTATCCATAAGTCTTTCCATATGTCTTTCCTTACGTATTTTTCCCCTTCCTCTTTCCATTCCATTTAGTATGCGTATTTTTAGTTTCATTGGGGGTTGCGTATAAGTATTATTAATATAATCATATTGCGTATACGTTTACCAAGGTGTAAACAGAAAAAAAGCATTTGCTGCATCTGCATCTATATGCCTTTCCCTATATATTTCTTCCCCTTCCCATACCATTCCCCTTCAGTTAATTTCACAGAAATTTTTCTTATTTCATATTTAATCCTGAATATAATTTCATTTATGTTTGTGTTTAAATTTCAATAAAAATCTCTACGGCTCAACTCATAAATATTCGTTCTACAATATCTTGTATGAAAAGCTTTCCGATTTTCATTTCTTCGAATAAATTTGTTTCACATAATTCTCAGAAATTTCATTTCCGTTTAGTGTTGTTCTCATTGTGCCCTGAATAATTTCATAAATTTCTAGAGCTCAATTTTTATAAAGACTTCTGTGAGTTTCAAGTTTGCAATGTAAAAACAGGAGGTATTTCTCGTTCCTTATCTCGCCGGAGGAATGAATTTATTAGCAAATTGTTATTTAAATATGAAGAAGCATTTTGTCAATATGGAATTTGGAACAAAAATTTCTATTACCACTTAGGGAAATTAAATTCTAGGAATTATTTTCAGTGTCCACTAGACTAGAGCGGAATAATTTTTCCTTCATTTATATGTCATAAGGACCAAATCGTTTTTTATGAATAAAATTCTGTGTTTATCCCTTGGTGCGTATGATTTATTTAAATTGTTCTACGTACGTAGAACAACATACTGAAAGACATTAACTACAAAATATAACCATAATAGAACCGAATGCTTTAATTTAATAAAAAAAATATTTTTTTAATGAAGTTAGGTAGGTTAGTGAGAAATAACTGTACCATTCAAAGTATTGCTATTGCAACGTCAGCATAACTTAGTTTAATGGTAGCAATTCCTCTTAAACTCTATAGTAATACTTTATAATACAGCATAAACAACAGCCCAAAGCCTCTAATACGAATCAAACCCCTCACAGTTAATACGAGCTTTGTTATAATTTGGTTACCGCGCGTCTAAAAATGCGAATTTTGCCCATGAACACTTCATTGAGGAACCGGGGCAAACTTCTTACATATCAATGAGTGCAGTCCGATTCAAGTTTAAGCTCAATGATAAGGAGCCTCTTTTTTATAGCAGAGTCCGGACGGCGTGCCGCAGTGCGACACCTCTTTGGAGAGAAGTTTTACATGGCATAATATCTTACAAATGTTGCCAGCATGAGGAAGGGAAAAAATTTTTTTTATATTGTATTTCAAACGAAACGGAGGAGTAATAATCAGGTGATCGCTTTATTTAAAGGCAATATTAGCACGGACCGAATTAACCTAAATTTAATGAAATCAATTGGAAGTCATGAAATAAATCATTGCACAAAAGGTTAGTCCAATCGAATGGAAATAGCGCCCTCTATAGGCGTATAGTATCTAAAAGGATACATTCAGTGTCGGAACGCTTATTTCTGTTCAAGTTTGCAAAAAAGTAAACTCTGCCGATAGTGCCGACAGGAAAAATATCAATCAATATTCAGATCAAAAATAAAATATCGATAGTATCGAGTGTTTCCGATATTTTACCAGCTCTAAAACACAACTCTTTTGATATACTGGACTGCTGTAGTGAGCTGAAATAACTGACCAAAACAAACTCTCACCTATGGTGGTTACTTCTGTCCGGCGCAGGAGTACTGAGTTACCAGAGGAGAGTAGAAGTCATCGGACTGCACTCATTGATATGTGAGAAGTTTGCCCCAGTTCCTTAGTGGAATGTTCATCCGCAAAATTTGCATGTTACAATCCCATCCGACCTACACTTATAAGATGTAAATGCAAATTTTGCACATGAACATTCCACTAAGGAACAGGGGCAAACTTCTCACATATCAATGAGGGTCTCCTTTTTATAGCCGAGTCCGAACGGCGCGCCGCAGTGCGACACCTCTTTGGAGAGAAGTATTACATGTGCATAGTACCTCACAAATGTTGCCAGCATTGTTATAAGATGTATTTGTTTAAAATTTTAAGCGGCTAGCTTTCCTCCTTCGAATGTTAGCGTGCTTTCGACAGATGGACGGACATGGCTAGATTGACTTAAAATGTCAATAACATATTTCGAGGTGGCATACCCCCCATCCTATGTTGAAGGGTATAAAAAAGTCTTGAAAATGAGGAGGGGTCTGACGTCGGAGAACTTCAGGCATACCTAAAGGACCCTACGTGCATACATTAAGGGCAGGACGCAGAAGACGGCCCTTCACGCAGTGATGCGACAAGTCGAGACATCTCTCTAACTGAAGAAGTCAGCAATGGCGGCCTTCCTGATTGTGGGAAGGGGGGTCGACAGTCACCGCTTCCTGTAGACGGACTGTATGCTACGTGGCAGCACTATTATTGCGGACTTGGGAAGTAGAGTAGTCAGAAAGTGGGTGATAAGGGAAACACTTCAGAGAGGGGTGTTCTCGCCAATTCGCTGGAGCATAATGGTGAACGAATTTCTGTTGGATCTTAACAGGGATGGCGTGAGATTGATAACAATGTTAGGTATGCAATATATCAAGGTGTATATTCCGAACTGTGTCTTCAAGGTTGCGATTAGGCTAAGGAAACTTGGCATTCCAGAGGAGACATTATACAGACAAAGTGCCCTTCTGACACTGTGAATGCGGTGGGCCGACTAAGGAGGGTTTCAGACTACTTGGAATTTCGGGATTCACTTTCCCGGGAGGGAGGAGTAGGAAGCGAATAGTGTGTTTGTAGAGAACAATACCTTGGTCTTCATAGGCACCTCTAAGATGGAGACAGGGACTGAATCGGGGCTATACTACGATATACACAACATTTCATGTAGAGCTCTATGTCAATACGATAGACGCAAAAGAAATTCTTGGTGGAGATATTCAGTTTTTGCAATATACTATATGGCGGCCCTCAAGGCTTTGGGTTGTAGTACATTGAGATTAGTTCATACATGGCGGGATTAGCGCATACAACGGCGCCGTATTGGCACTTACCCCCAACTCTCTTCTTGTAATTTCTTCTTGTCACATTTTTCTCACTTTTTCATTTCCTTTTTTCACCACAGGGTAGACTGGACACCGATTGAATTCACATATTCATGGTGGGCTACACATTCAACCTAAACCTTAGCTATTTACAATAAATTGTAATAAATTCCACAAAGCAGTTTTCTCAATGAAAATTTTTGGTTGTAAAACTTTCTCAAACTTAAAATTTTATCAGCTGACATGAAACGGAAAGTACACTTTTATTTTTACTGAATTCTGCTTTACGGTTACGGCCAACACACATTTGGTAATCGTTTGTATGCGTATTCATTAGCCAAAACAAAACAGCTGACACGTTTTCCTACATTAACGATATGAAGACGAGAGCATTACCAGGCCTTTACAAACAAAGTTTGATTTCCCTAGGGTTTTTGTAGCGGTTTATCCTCCTTGAACAAGAAACAAGTAAGAGAGTGCTAAGTTCGGCCGGCCGAATCTCAGATACCCTCCACCATGGATCCTATTTGTCGATTTCTTTGTGCGGTATTTCTTTTCAGGCAAACAAAGAATAATGAATAAGAGCTGTTATGCTAATGGAGCTACATCAAGCCATAGTCCGATTCGGACCATTAATAAATTGAATGCTGAACATTGTAGAAGTCATTGTGTAATATTTCAGTCCCAATAAGTTAATCGGGATAATAATTGCGCCTGTTAGGGGCTCAAGAAGCAAAATCGGGTGATCGGTTTATATGGACGCTGTATGAAGCTATAGATCGATTCGGACCATATTGGACAGGTATGCTGAAGGTCATGAGAGAAGCCCTTGTAGACATTTCCGGCAAATCGGATAAGAATTGTGCCATCTACAGGCTCATGAAGTCAAGATCCCAGATCGGTTTATATGGCAGCTATATCAGGTTATATACTGATTTGCGCCATACTTAGCACAGTTATTGGAAGTCATAACAAAACACTTCATGCAAAATTTCGGCCAAATCGGAAAAGAATTGTGCCGTCTAGAAGTCAAGATCCCAGATCGGTTTATATGGCAGCTATATCACGTTATGCACCGATTTAGACCATACTTAGCACAGTTGTTGGAAGTGATACCAAAACACCACTTGCAAAATTTCCGTCAAAACAGGTGAGAATTGCGACCTCTAGAGGCTCAAGAAGTCAAGACCCAAGATCGGTTTATATGGCAGCTATATCAAAACATGGACCGATATAGCCCATTTACAATACCAACCAACCTACACTAATAACAAGTATCTGTGCAAAATTTCAAGCAGCTAGCTTTACTCCTTCGAAAGTTAGCGTGTTTTACTCCTTCGGACGGATGGACATGGCTAGATCGACATAAGATGTCATGTCGATCAAGAATATATATACTCTTTGGGGTCTTAGACGAATATTTCGAGGAGTTACAAACAGAATGACAAAATTAGTATACCCCCATCCTATGGTGGAGGGTGCACAATTTCGAATTTTTGCTTTTTAAAACACATAAATAAGTTTTGGAAAAATATTAAGCCTGCTTATTACTGACTCTAATGATTTTCATAATAATTCGCTTAAAAATGTTGATAAATTTAAATTCCTTATAATTCTTAATGTGAAATACATAAGGCCATAAAAAGGTTTTGTTGTGCAAATCGCAAAAACCAGGTATTTTAATACCATTTTGTGCACCCATGCGTATGACTGTTAATAATTAATTTATGTGATGTATACGCCATGGTGGCCCATAATAAAATATCTTTTTTAAATGATTGTTTTAAAGTGTTTTTAATTTTTTTTTAAGTTTCCATAAAAAAATCTCCCCCACACAATATATACTCCATGAATGTTATATGTGTCAATAAACAAACGGAAAAATATTAAAAAAAATTATAGAAAATAATCTCCTTAAGTTTATAAAAAAAAGTTTAAGAGTATTTCCAATTTCTATTTGAATACCTAAAATTTAATATATGCATGTATGCTAGTGTGCCACGAAAGCTTTTTTTTGCATTCCATAATGTACATAAATAAATATGCACATAATTCTATAGGTGTATATATGTATGTATATAGAGGCTCACAGTTATATATGTACCACATATATGAATATGAAATGTCTATGTAATATTTTTATGTTTTTTTTTTTTTGTATATATGTATATGTAAGTCTATGTACTTATTGCTAAAGCCTTAAAATTAGATTTTCATGATATGTTTGTGATAATGGTTTTTGGTTATCCTTAAAAATTCTAAACTTAGTTGTTATTTGAGTGAAGGAAGTTTAGGGGAAAAGAAGAGGGAGGGGGAAAAAAGTTCATAAAAATTTCATTTAGTGGTGTATAATACATTTTTATATAAAAAAGTGGTGTTGTTTGCTTTCTTGTTACCATAATTCATATAGGTTTTCATTAACTAGATATATGAAACAATAGATATTTTTTTTTGAATTTAAGAGGTTTTTTTCTTTTGTTTTGTTAAAGAGTTTAACTATGTTATAGTGTAATAGAACCACTTTTGTTTTAAATTTAAACTTATCTTTTATTTTTGTTTGCTTTTTATTTAGTTTAACATTAACACGTTTTTATTTTCAACTGAAAAACTAGGGAACAACGTAACTGGTGAAAAACGAACTAACTAACATTTTTGGTTTTTTTTTTTTTTGTTTTATCTTTTCCTTCATTTTCTTGCACTAACGAAATCTCAATGATAAACGATCAATAAAATAGAAACAGAAATAGATTACCGCTAATTTTGTATAAGACAACAGTTTAAAATCCTTGTCTGAAGGGATTTGCTGGACCACCAGGAGCCGAGCCGCCGCCGGCTGCTGAGGCGGCCCCTCCACCTGCCTGTTGCTGTTGAAAGGGATTTGCCACACGTTGCTGAGGAAGATGTCTGGAATCTGTAGGCTGCTGTTGATACATGCCGCCCTGCTCCTGATAGCCCGGCTGATAGGATTGTTGATATTGAGCATCCTGTTGATAGCCGCCGCCACCACCACCCTGCTGCTGATAGCCGCCGCCACCACCACCTTGCTGCTGATAATCATAGCCACCCTCATCGAGATTGGTCTCCTGTTGTCCCTGTTGATATTGCTGACCATATTCCAGGTGATTTTTGAAGTCTCCCTCCACCGGCTGTTGATCCTGCATCACATAGGTTTGATACTCCTTATTGGGGGGATCCTGCATCAGAATATTGGCCTCATTTTCGAAAGGCTTGAAGTCATAAATGTTGCGCAATTTCCTTAAAATGGGCACATACAGCAAATTGGAGAAGGCTATGAGGAAATTGAGGGCCGTAAAGCCTATGGCCTCCACTATGCCACCGGCTATGATGGGACCCACCGCATAGGCTATTGAATAGGAAATATCGGCAATGGCATAGATGGATCCATACACCGAGACATAGCGCACATCCACCAAATAGCCCAGCGTGGGCAAGAGGGCAGTATCGATAAGGGCTATGCCAAAGCAGATGACACATATGGGAATCATGAGCATTTTGTAGGAGCTGCAGAAGGGTATGATGAAACAGGAGAGGCCTTCCAGCGCCAGGCCGCCCGCAGCCATAAGCCATTGGTGTTGGGGATATTTGCGGGCCATTTTCACCGTGATGACAACACCCAGCACATGGGGGAAGAAGGCGGGCAGCCATACCATGCCTATTTTCCAGTTTTCGGTGGTCATGTTGTCCTCCATCCACAGCGAAATGGTGGGCTCCAGAAAGGCCAAGGCCACATTGGACATGGTCAAAGCTCCGGCACATACGGCGATATAGGGATCCATTAGCAGACGCCAAATGGGTATGGTCTCCTGCTTCACTTCTCTACTCTGCGCCAACTGTTCTTTGATGGGCTTCATTACAAGCAGCAGCATAAGGCCGTCTATGAGACACACTAGAGCCAATATCAGAAAGGGCACCTCCTTGCCGGCAAATTGATAGAGGGCTCCTCCGAAGGGAGGCGCTACCAGACAGCCAAAGCTGATGAATGCCAAGGCGATACCTAGCGCCTGAGATCTCTCATTCTCCTCGGTAAAGCGATCGGCAATCATGGCTAGGCCCGAGGTATCAGCAAACGCTGAACCAGCTCCTTGTAGAGACCGAGCAAAGAACAGAACGCTGTAACTGCTGCCGCAGGCGAACACTGCCGTCGAGAAGAACATAATGGTGAGGCCAATCATCATGGGTATGTCGTAGCCGATTTTGTCGATAAGGCCACCCGAGAAGGGATTGACCATGAGTTGAACAATGGCCTTGGAGGCAAACAATATACCAGTGGCCGAATCCTGACCATGATGGTCATGGTGTACCGGCAGTAAAAGCCCGGTGCGATTATCACGCATGGGCGGCTGTGTTACCTCATCCACTTCGAAACTGCCTATTTCTCTCAAGTAGTCGGGAATTATAGGCACTATCACCATATACAACATGTTGTCCAACAGCAGGGCAATGGACACAATGACCAGCACCAGGCGTCGTTGATTGACAGGTTCTTGGATTTTCTCCCACACAATGTCCTTGACCTCCTTCACTTCGAGATTTATGACAGGTATGGTGAACGAAGCCATTTTGTTTTGTTTGCTTAAGTTACCAGAGAGGGGAGTTTGAGTTTTGAGAGCTTTTATAGTTTTTAACTAAAGTTTTTGTTTTTTTCTAGGGGTTTTTAGTTTAAAGGCTTAAATGCTAATTATCGTGTGTTACTTTTGTACTTTTTTCTCTTTGTAAATGTGCCTTTTATTATTTTCTTTGGAATTTGCAGTTTTTTTCCTTTTTGTTTTTCTTATCTGTATCCTGTACTATCCTTTGGTTTTGGTCTTTGTTATCGTTTCAGCACCAGGCTCCATTATTATTTTTGTTCTTCTCTTTTTTTTGTGGTTTGCTGGTGTAGTTTTCGCTTTTTGTTTTGTTTTCTAATTCAGGCACATATTTGCTTTAGCTCTTCCTTTTCTCTCTTTGATATCCCTTCACAAAGCGGCTTCAGGCGGCTTCTCTTTGCATTTGTGATGTCCTTGCGGGTGGTGGCGGTGGTGGTGGTGGTGTTGGTGGTGGTAGTGGTGTGAGTTTGCGTTACATTTGTTTAGTGGCCACAACCTTTAACGACACAGAAACAATATTTCAATAATTATTTTTTTTTCTTTTTGAGTTTATTTTAATACAAGTTTCTCATGCAATACTTTACATCTTTAGTTAGGTTTGAAAGAGTTTCGCTTCAAAATCCCAAATAAGGAATAATTTCGATTTTTTTTTTGGTTGGCTTAAAAATTTTATGATTGAAATGTTGTTTCTGTGCAGCGAAAGGTTTGTTAGCTTCTTTTTAGATTTTTATATTTTTCAATTACAAATGAGGTTTTTAATGGCATTTTTTACCTTTTGCTTAGAAGTTGTACAAATGTTTTATGATTATTATTTTTTCTTTTAGTTTTGGCTTTTTTTGATGGCTACATTACATATTTAATGATTATTTTTAAAAGTTTCTAGGATTTTATTATTAATGATCTACATTTCACTGTTGTAACATACATTTCAATCATAAAACAATTTTTATTATATAATGAATTTTTTGAAATATGATTTATAGGGGAAATTAGGAGCTAAATGTTCCCATAATTTGTGTAAAAGGTGATTTTTGAATGCGTTACCTTTTCATTGATTTCACTACGTGAAGCCTAACTTTATCAACTGATCTTCTCAATTTGTTGAACAAGTTTTGGTACTACGACTACTACTGCGTTCTTCAAGATGTACATTTTACATATATGTTGTGCAGGGTATCAAGAGCTTGGCTTTAGTCTGCTTTAGTCCTTTCCCACTTTATATTATTTGTAGCATTACCATTCATTGATATACCATTACCCCTAACATTATTTGTGGTTTAAAAATAATCACTTACTCATACTAATACTAATAACCAGTAATGAAAGATAATATAGACATATAGGCAAGAAAATAAGTTTGGTCAACGAAATTTTTTTATGTGTTTTCCACGCTTAAAAATTAGTCATCGGAAAATGTGTGAATAAGTACTTACTTCCTACTTTTCACCTCCCTTAAATATATGTAAAGCGTTTTTGAACAGGGACGCTATGACGTAGACCAATAGGGACAGCAAACGAGGCCATATTTTTTGCCGCTCTTTTTGCGATGTACGAACCAACAACGAGGCGAAACTATTAAAATTTACTACCGAAATTCGGAGTCAGTGGTCTCAATGTTAAGAGCTTCCGAGATGAGGCTCATTTCAAGCTGAATGGCTTCGTCAATAAGCAAAATTTGCGTTATCCACACGTACTCCATGCGTTATCATTACATCTCGAAAAAATAACGGTTTGGTGGGTTTAATGGGCCGGCGACGTCATTGGGCCGTACTTCTTCCGTGAGGATCAAGACCAGCACGCTACTGTGTATGGGTATCGCTTCCGTTCACTGATAACAGAATATTTTTGGACCCAATTGGATGATATGGACATGGAGGACATGTGGTTCCAACAGGAACGTGTTATCTAACAAAATGGTCTAGCCAATGGACCGCCTCGGTCGTACGATTTGACTCCGTTAGACTATTTCCTGTGAGGCTAAGTCAAGTCTATGGTCTATGTTAACAAGCCAGTGACAATTGATGAACTTCGTGCGAATATCGAACGCAAATTTGAAACGAAATCATTGAACCGTACTTCTTCATAGATGATGCAAATCGCAATGTAACTATGAATGGTGACCTATATCGTGAGATGATATCCAATTCTTTTTACCAAAATGCAAGAGCTTGACTTGCATGGCATGTGGTTTTAACGAGACGATGCCACATGCCATACAGCACCAATGGACTTATTGAGATGCGAGTTCGGTGAACATTTTATTTCAGATTCGCCTAGATCATGCGATTTAACGCCTTTAGACTATTTTTTTGTGGGCTTATGTTAAAACCCATGCCTAGAGAGACAAGCCCGCTTTAATTGACGTACTGGAAGACAACGTTGAAGCATATATTCGTAAGATACCGGCCGAAATGTTGGAAATAGTATGCCAAAATTGGACTAAGCGGTTGTACCTTTAGAGACGCAATCACGGTCAACATTTGCATGAAATAATATTCATACATTAAATTATATGAACCGTACTATCGATTCAAATAAAGATTTCATGAGTTTTATGTTTTTTTGGCTCTTAAAAAAATCGTCCTTTATATGAAAAATTAATTTAAAGAATGTGTCTATTTCTCTGTACTTTTAAAGCTTTAAATTTCAATCAAACCAATCCCGTTTGCTTTTCTCATTGCAAATATAATTGAATTGAAAAGAAAAGAACAAATCCACAAAAGTATTTCGACCTTCTAAAGTAAAAAGCCAGTTGTATCGCATATGCAATGACGACATTTACCCTTAAGCTCTTTCTCGCTGCTACTATCACACCTGGAAAGTTTCCCATGAAATGACGTCGCACCAAAAACGCACAAAATTTTTGTAACATCAAAGACAAAGATTTATACAAATCCCACAAAGAAATAAGAGAAAAAAAGTAAGGGCGTGCGAAGTTCGGCCGGGCCGAATCTTATCTACCCTCCATCATGGATCGCATTTGCCGAGTTCTTTACGCGGTATCTCTTTTTAGGCAAACAAAGGACAATGGATAAGCTATTTAAGCTATATCAAGTAATGGTCCTATTCGGACCATAATTCAACTGTATGTTGAAGACCATAGTAGAAGTTATTTTGTAAAATTTCAGCCAATTCGGATAAGAACTGCACCCTTTAGGGGCTCATGAACTTAAATCGGGCATCGGTTTATATGGGAGCTGTATCAGGCTATACACCGATTCAGACCATATTTGACACGTTTGTGGAAGGTCTTGGGAGAAGTCATTGTTCAAAATTCCTAAATTCCATATATATCAGCTATATCAAAACATGGATCGATATGGCCCATTTACAATTCCATCCGACCTACACTAATAGGAAGAATTTGTGCAAAATTTCAAACGGACGGACGGATGGATGGACGAACGGATGGACGGACGGATGGATGGATGGACGGATGGACGGACGGACGGACGGATGGACGGACGGACGGATGGACGGACGGATGGACAAACGGATGGACGGACGGATGGACAAACGGATGGACGGACGGATGGACAAACGGATGGACGGGCGGATGGATGGACGAACGGATGGACGGACGGACGGACGGATGGATGGACGGACGAATGGGCGAACGCATGGACGGGCGGATTGACGGACGGATGGACAAACGGATGGACGGACGGACGGATGGACGGACGGACGGATGGACGGACGAACGGATGGATGGACGGATAGGTGGATGGATGGACAGACGGATGGACGGACGGATGGACGAACGGATGGACGGACGGATGGACGGACGGACGGTTGGACGGACGGATGGACGGACGGATGGATGGACGGATGGATGGATGGACGGACAGATGGACAGACGGACGGACGGACGGATGGACGGACGGACGGAGGGACGGATGGACGGACGGACGGATGGACGGACGGACGGATGGATGGACGGATAGGTGGATGGATGGACGGACGGATGGACGAACGGATGGACGAACGGATGGACGAACGGATGGACGGACGGATGGATGGACGGACAGATGGACAGACGGACGGATGGACGGACGGACGGTTGGACGGACGGATGGACAGACGGACGGACATAGCTAGATCGACATAAAATGTCATGTAGATCAAGAATATACATAGTTTATGGAGTTTTAGGCGAATATTTAGAGGTGTTACAAACAGATTGACGAAATTGGTATACCCCATCCTATGGTGGAGGGTATAAAATACAAAAAAAATTGTTTTCATTATTTGCGTGTTCCGACTGATTTTACTTTCTTTTTGTTTATATGGCCACAATAATATTGGGAAGAAGTATTTTAAAAATACATGGAGTTATGTTTTTCCGCTAAAGGCATTCTTTTGAAGGAGTGCATCAGACATGAACATGAAAAATGAAAACCTTTGTTAGTTGAATTTGAGCATGAGACTAAACAAATATTTTTACATAGGAAATAATATTCCTATCGAATAATATCGAATGAAGGGATTATAGTTTTGTAAAATTTTATAAAAAGGCAACGGTTGTCCTGTATATCCATTACATTCATATATTTTTCTACATTCAATGACTTAACATTAATATTTTGACCTTCGTAGCTATAGAATTCTTGCATTTCTTTATATTCCTTTCATTTTGCTTTATGATGTAATCCTAGAGAATATTTTGTTGTTTTTTGCCATTGAGATTATTATTATTATTATATTTGATCATCATTTTCACTTTGTTTTCGAACACGTTTTTCCTCTTGACTTTATTTCATGGAAGTTAAAAATGTATATGATTTCAAAATTCAATGAACTTCAGGCAGAATATTTATGCCAACCCTTCTGTTTTTCGTGTAATCATATCACACCTCGGTACAGTGGTTCGAAAAAATTGTAGCACAATTTAATGCCAAAATAGGAAGGCGGAATATATTCAGTTCAACGATCGTAAAATTTATCCTCCACTAGGGAACGACCGGTAATTGATTGGTAATGGAAGGATGGTGACGAAAAATGGATGAATTTCGCCGTACCAGGAAACATGTGCACGAGGTCGTGATATTCTTATTAAGATACTAAGAAGTCCTCCGAGTAAGATGGCCCCTAAGAGATTTAAAGTGCTAAAGCAAACTTTTTTTTAGGGCCCTTTTTATATATATGAACCGAGGAGCCACCGAGGTTCATAGGTTTGCATGCCCGTCTTGTATGCTGAACTTCTGGGTTCAAATCTCAGCGAGAATATCAAAAACAATTTACCCTTCTAGTACTGGCGACTATTGTGACCAATCAGAAGTTTAAACTTCTCTACTAAGTGGTGTCACTCTGCGGCAAGTAGTTGTAATTCGGCAATAAAAAGGTGGTATCTTATAATTGAGCTTAAATTTGTAACGGACAGCTGTGATTGATATAAAAGAAGTATCTCCACAAATTTGCTATTTTACTTAACCGAAGATTAAGCATAGATTTTTTTCTACCTTGGTCCCCTTTCAATTGGCCCGTAGTTAAGAGATCAGTTCCGTAATCTACTCTTAAATACCTGTGTTTTATTCCCATATTGAGTCGATCAGTTTATATGTCCGTTCCGTGTGGGGCGTTCCCCCTTCTTTCTTGAATTCAAATTTAGAATCCTGATTTGTGTTTTACTATTACATCCCCCAAACACTTAGCCCTGAAAACATATCATCATTGTGCTCTATTTGGATGTTAAATTCGGTTTTTAATCTCAAAAACCTTTCATTTGATCCCTGAGTGACACTGAGTGACTTGGCCCTGAAAGTATATATCACATTCGTGTTATACTCTTAATTACTTTTTATTTGAGCTCCATATTGCAATGGTCAAAAAATACGTCCTATTTGGGGGGCGCTTGTTGGTGGGGTGGCCCCATAGACACCTTTTCCTGAATATCGATAACAGATTCGTGCTCTACTCCCAAATACCTTTCGTTTGAGCCCCATATTGCTATGGTCGGTAAATGTGTACCCCTTGCGGATGTTTTGTTGGAGAGACGGCCCCCCAAACACTTGGTCCCACATTTGGATATCAGATTCATATTCTACTCTCAAATACATTTTATGTGAGGCCCATATTGCCATTGTCGATATGCATGTTAGATTTAGGGGGGTTTCAGGGTCTGGCGTGGTCCCCAAAATACTTGGTCTCACAATTGGATATCGGATACGTTGTCTACTCTTAAAAAACCTTTCATTTGAGTCCCATACGGTCTTGATTGGTCTATATATATATTTGATGGGTTTTGGGGGTGGGGCGGCCCGCTTGGGCACCTCACCTAAAATTTGGATACCAAATTTATGTTTTAAGGTTACTATAAGAGAGCAACACCCATTTCCGAGATCTGGAGTTTCTGAAAATTAGGTTAAAGAGGAGGGTCCGCCCCCCTTCCGATATCGAAAAATGTGGTACCCCATTTTCACCATGGGATCATTAAATATAAGAACTTGTTCATGTTCTAAGTCCATGTATTATTCTTCATGTAAAAAATTAATTATGAAAGGAGTTATGAAAAAATTCCTTAAATCTTTTTTCCGAGCATTTATACTAATCTCCCCATTAACCTTCTGTGGCTCCTAAGAGCTCCAATGTTTGCCTAATTGGCCAGAAATTTGGTTTATAAAGTCCAGCCATGCTTTTCAACTTTTCATTTAAGTAAATTTTTAGCAGAATCCATAGTGGAAGGTTGTCAAGATTCTCTCAGTGCTAAGGCATGTTAAAATTTGTCTCTTATTATTATAAACCACTGTAAAATGGTTCAGCTCTCTCTCACATACCAATATCCACCACACTGACAAAACCAACAACCTTATCCATAGAAACAGCAGCAAAAACAATAACAACCAGCTGTAATAATTTACTCAAGTATAGCACATACTCAAGGGGTCGAGTATGGGTCGATATGCTATAACATGCCATTGACTGGTTGCTAGGAATAAAACATAAAACGGCCAACATGCCTACCTACCTTACCACAGTTTATTTTGCTACCCCCAAAAATATGCTTCATTTTCTACACCCACCCACTGAAATAAAAAGTGTAAATACAACTAAACAAAGAAAGGACTCTAGTCAAAGCATTGCCAAGTTGGTCATGAAAATTTAATGACTTAGCCTTAGAGCTCTACTGCCAATTCAAAGAGGACCAAGGACCGAGGACTAACCTTAAATGAGAAAGGGAAAAACCAAAGAAGAAAAAAAAAACAACAATAACACGAATAATAATAACTTACAAATTTCAACATTAACGAAGGTTTTTTTTAGAGCGTTCTGTTGCTGAACAAAATTTTGCTAAAGGTTATCCCCTTTCATAAAGTCTAAATTATATGCTACACAAGGGGTCCTGTTGCAAAGCCCAGCCAAGACACTTCACTCCACTTCACCTTTACGAAATTTCCCTTTTAGAAAAAGGGAACGAAAATAAAAACAAAAGAAAATGAGGAAACCAAGCTTAATACAGTATTCCTTCTGCAATGAAATTGGAGCGTTGCGACAATCCATGCCCCTTTTATTTGGTGAAGTGGTGGTACTTTAAGACTGATTACATTTTGCCATTGGCAAAGCTCATTTCCGTAATGACGTATTTATGGTTATCAGTTTAAGGCGAATTGTTACGTTTTCCGTTTCCACATTGCCATTCGAATTCACCTTTGTCACAATGTGGGGATTTTGTCATTTGAGTTTGAGAGAGAAGGTGTGAGTGCGTGTTGGCAATTGTAGAGGTTCCAAGGTTATACACGGCCATTGTACTTTTGTAGTGGTTTCACGTGTACACTTATGGTGTCCACGCGTCCGCTTAATTGCATTGTCAAGAGTAAAGAGTTATGACTTTTCGCATTGATTGTTGTTTGGGGAGGAGGTTATTAATGGAAGTCATTATTTTTATTTTTCAAAGGGTATGCCATGGAGTGGTATCAGTTTAGACTGCTGTCTGTAGTAAACAACATAATTGAGAAAAAAAAATAAATGAAGGTCTATGGAAACTTATCGATGAACATTTTGTTGTTTAGTTTAGAGCCCGAAAATTGATCAACACTTTTAATTAGAAGCCAATTTGATAACGTGTTATATTTGGTTCCCATAGCATAATGTTCGGTCCATATATTCGTAAGGGATGTTTTTTTCGCAAATTATTTGCCTGATTTATAGGAACTCAGATTGAAAAGATTGCAATGATACTACCCGTGTTATTATATGGTTCATTGCATGCTTGTGAAATCAGACGAGTCAGTTCTTACAGGGTAATTCTACGATTGCGTTGGCTAGGTCATGTTGTTAGAATGAATGTAGAAGCCCCAGCATAGAAATCTTTTGAAGGTTAACATAGTGGTACATGCAAAAGGGGAAGACCAATACTCCTCGGCACTAGATAACTTTAAGCATCCCACAGGCTTGATCTTTGAGCTCAAATCTCTGTGGTGTTCATCGTTATCACGGGAATCTTTGCTGGGGCCTACCGGGCACGTCCATAGGCTGCAGATAGTGGTATGCAGTGGCATCGAGCGGAGAGTCTGAGTGAAAGGCCATGCGACACCGGCTGTTGTTTAGATTCTGTGCGCCTATGATGCTATGTCAAATCGGACAATACTCTTCATTGATATGTGAGTAGTTTCTCCCTGTTTCTGAGTGGGAGTGCTCATGGGCAAATTTGCATTGTTTGCCTATGATGCTCGATATGACGAGGTTAGTTATTGGTGCCTTTAAATAAGCAATGGCTATCATGTTTACGCGCCAATCGGTCCCATGGATTGGAACGAGCCTGCCCACCTAAAGAAGCTTGACAAGGATCGCCACCTCCACATGCAAATGTGGCTACAACAACGACGATGACGACCAACACTCCGATGGAAAGATCAAGTGAAGAAAGACGTCTTGAAACAAGTTATCAGAAATTAGGGAAGGAGCTCAGAAGATCTAGGCGCCTGTAAATATATTCTGGTTTCGAATCAAATTTTCAATGAAAGTCAATTTAAGTAAAGCAGTCATATAGGCTTCTGTACGGGTGAGGCATCTTTCAGGCGGAGGTCATCCCGTTACCAAAGGCACTTGTGATAATTTCAAGGTAAGAGCAACTACCCAATCTAATTGTTACGATATACTACAGGTTTTTTTTTTGGACGCTACAAAAGTACACCGATAGGGACAGCGAACGACAGTTAGGTTTGCCATTCCATGGTGGAAAGATATATGAGCCAACAACGAGTCGAAATTATTGAAATTTGCCTCCGAAATTCGAAGTCAGTGGCCTCAACGTTAAGAGCTTCAGCGATGATCGGGCTAAATGGCTTCGCAAACACCCAAAATATCAGTTATTGGTCAGATAGCAATCCACACGTGCTTCATGAGTTATCATTGTATCCCGAAAAAATTGCGATTTGTGGGCCGACGTCGTCATTGGGCCTTACTCGCCGTGATGGTCAAGGCCAGCACGTTACTTTGAAGGGGAATCGCTACCATTTAATGATAACAGAATATTTTTGTCTCCAATTGGCCACGTGGGATCTTTAAACCATGGGGAAGACTCTGCTCGTACCCAGACCACCAAGTGGCGGACATTTCATGGAATGTCGTAATCCCCAGGAGTCTTAAATTCAAGAATTTTATATATTAGGATCTCATCATTCTACAATTCGAAACAATTGTACCATTTAAAGACGTCGATGGCAACCATCGGAATTGTAACGAATTGATTTCACCTTGGACATAAATCTATTACCTTGGCCACTGTGCCAATGTCTTATTTCTATCCAAAAGCCATTGAGATCTCGCCAGCTAACGAAATTCGTTCGCTTCCTAACGCGATTTGTTTGTTAACAGTCCCGATCCGTGCGCTTCCTCAAGCGATCCGTTCATTTCCTAATGCGATGTTTTCGGTACCTTACGCGACTCGTTCGCTCCCTTACACTATTTATTTGTATTCTAACGCGATCCTTTGTCTTGCTAACGCGATTCGTTCGCATCCCATTGTTAAGCATTCATTTCCTAAAGCTGATCATTCGCTTCCTTACGTGATCCGTTCGCTTTCTAACGCAATTCGTTCGCTTTCTAACGAGATTTATTCGCTTCCTTATGTAGATCTTTCAATTCCTAACTCAATCCAATCGCACCCGAACACAATTCGTTCCCTTCCTAACGCAATTCGTTCCCCTCTTACGCTGTTCGTGCGCTTCCTTACATAATTAGTTTGAATCCTTTCTCGATTTTCGCTTTTGAAATCGATCCGTTCGTTTCCTAACGTAATTTTTTCGCTTTCTAACGCAATTTATTCGCTTCCTTACGTAAAATTTTCAATTCCTAACTCAATCCAATCGCACCTGAACGCATTTCGTTCCCTTCCAAACGCAATTCGTTCCCTTCTTACGCTATTCGTGAGCTTCCTTACATGATTAGTTTGAATCCTTATGCGATTTTTTCGTTTCCCAATGCCATTCCTTCGTTTCTTAACGCATTCCGCTCGCTTCCTAACGCAATCCGTTAACTTCCATTCCAGCTCTGGTCTTATCTTTACAGGCTCCTCAAGAAGGTCAACCGATTTTATCCAAAGTTGCTGTGAAGTTCGAGGCGTACGCGCAAGCCAAATCTGAACCCCCGACTTTGCTCACTGCCCGAAGACAATAAATGTCGCGAGCATTAGTAGGGGAAACTACCGCTGAAATTTTTTTTGATATTCTCGCCAAGATTCGAAGCCATGCGTTCAGCGTCATAGACGGACTTGATTACCTGCGCTTCCAACCCACATATATATAGCTTACTCTTTCTCGACGTACTTACAGCTTCTGCAAGAATTCTTGCCTACAATCGTCAGTCTATCAGCATATTAGCCAATCCCCCTGTTATGGGGGACACATGAGTGAAAATTCTATTATATTCAAACTCAATTAAACGGTAGACATTTTCAAGTTCATATAGGGCTACAGTTATAAATTTCTGATGATTTGTCTTTCGGATCACTATGGGCGATATCTCTGGTTGACACTGGGCCTTATCGGCAAACACCGGTATAATAAGAACTAACAGTTCCTATTATACCGTGTTTTGTAGGCTACGAGTAGTTCGTAATCTAGCTAACTCGGCTATTTTACTAATTCCTGGGAAATCTCTGTGGTTCGACACTTAGGAAATATGGATTTCGAACTCCTCAGACATCTCGTTGAGAGATCTACGACAGTCAACGCCGGGTTTTGAATTCAGAATTACTTTTACTGCCAGAGAAGATATTATATCTTAACGAAGTCACAAATTTTTATAGCCTCCACCGTAGAATGGGAGGTATAGTAATTTTGTCATTCTGTTTGGAACACCTTGAAATATGCATCTAAGACCCCATAACGTATATATATTCTTGATCGTCATGACAGTCGATCTAAACATGTCCGTCCGTCTCTCGAAAGAAGGCTAACTTTCGAAGGAAATTTTGCACAAATATGTCTTCTTAGTGTAGGTCGGTTGGGATTGTAAATGGAATGAATCGGCCTACGTTTTGATATAGCAGCCATATAAACCGATCTTGGGTCTTGACTTCTTGAGCATCTAGAGGGCGCAATTCTTTTCCCATTTGCCTGAAATTTTGCAGGAAGTTGTTTGTAAAAACTTTCAACAACTGTGCTAAGTACATGTCATTTACACCTATCTGGGATCTTGACTTCTAAGGTCTCTAGAAGACGCTATTCTTATCCTATTTGCCCGATATTTTGCAAGAAGTTGTTTGCAATGACTTCCAACAACTGTGCAAGGTTTATCGGTGAATAACCTGACTTCTCGAGCCACTAGAGGGCGCAATTCTTATCCGATTTTGCTGAAATTTTGTATGTCTCACATGTCACATGTCTAATATGGTCCTAATCGATCTATAGCCCATATAAACCGATCTCCCGATTATGCTTCTTGAGCCCCCACAAATTGCAATTCTTATTCGAATGGACTGAAATATTACCCAAGGACTTCTACTATGGTCTTCAACATTCAATTCACTTATGGTCCGAATCGACCTATAACTTTATATATCTCCAATTGTATAACAATTCATATCCATTATTCCTTTTTTGCCTTAAAAGAGATACCGCGCAAAGAACTCGACAAATTCGATCCATGGTGAAGGGTATATAAGATGCAGTGCGCCCGAACTTAGCACGCTCTTACTTGATTGGTATAGCGTCGTTTTCCTACGCCCCTGCACCCCAAATAGCAGTATGACGTTTTTCTTTCTATGAAAGTTTATTTCTTTCTTGTTTTACCTCGTTCCGCTCCTTATGAAAAAAAAACAAACAATTTAAGTTTTGCAGCCACCTCCCCCCCACACTTGAACTATTTTAAGGCGGCTCTCCCCAAACACCTGCAGTCGTTAGTGAGAAATGAAACTCAGCAGGAGTTAAGTCGTAACAAAGCAAAAATATTTCTGTTGCCAACGGAAACAAGATGTCAGAAACATAAAGTGGCAAAAATCAACCTTCAACTTCATGACCTCCCACGCAAAGGAAATAAAAAGTGGTTTATTTGTTGTTGTTGTTGCTTAAATTATGGAAATTTTCGCAAATAAAAAGGCAAAAAGCAAAGGCAAATCATGCAACTATACCACACTCTTGATGAAATGTAAACGATTTCATTAAATTTTTTGTTTTGCCTTAAATTATGCTTTAGATTTGTACGTATTTATGGCAAGCCTTACCCCCTAAAGTATGCAATCACCAGTTTATTGTTGTGCGTAAATATAGTTTGCTTTGGTATGCTCCTTTGGGGTTATTTCCAATGTAAATACAAACTTTGCAACAATGCGTGTTGGTTGTAGCAGAAGAACTTCTGCTCACACAATTCCTAAATAATTCATGTTACACATTGTGTTCGAATTCCCATGGTATATCATTATTTTTGTTATGCTTCATAAACATGCAACAATGCTACAGCATTCGTTTTGAATGGTAATGGTTGTTGAACAAAGGATGCGAGAAATAAAAAAAAACGTAGGTCTGAAATGTATGCAAATATCATAAGGCATGTGAATTTTAATTGTATTCCTTTAAAGAGTATAAGGTGTAATTGTGGATGAGATTTAACAACTCTTTAAATGAGATGTGGCGAAAGAAATTTTCTGAATACATCCATCATTGGGTCTGACAAACGATATAAATAAAAATTTAGTTTATTTCCCTAATTTAAAGCATACTTGTTGGTGCTATAAATCCCGGAAAAATATTATCTGCTCACTATTCTTGTTAAGAAGCTAATAGAGGTGACAACTCTTTTAATATGTCGTGAGAAAAAATGTTTACATAAATCCTTTTTTAAGTTTGGAAACTGGTTTTAATACAATGTATTTTTTTCTAATTTAAAGCATACTTTTCGGTGTTTTGATTTTCGGACCAGCTTTATCTAGACATTGCTCTTGATTACGAGCAATATTGCTAAACTAAACTAAACTTCATATAAATTTTGCCAACATATTTTTTATACAAAATCTTATTCTAAAGGAAATTTTATTTATTTCCATGAAAAATTTTGTCAACAGTTTTTTTAATGGAACATTTTTACTTAGTGTTCAGGCTGACAAGTTGACAATTTCCATTAGCTTCAAACCATTTTTTTAATTTGAAATACAATTGAAGTTTTCTTTTGCTTGATGTCATCAAACCAAAACCCATTTTAAAGTGATTAAAAATATAACAAACACACACAAACATATTTTTCACGAAACACAAATGCTACAAAAAAGTCTTTATAGTATTGGCTATGGCATAAGTAAATTCGCTTTGAAATTTATTAATTTCATCCCTTATTTTGTTGGCCTCTCAATTGCCACAATATTTTCCTTTGAAAATTTCGCTCCCCACTCCAAAAAAATTGTCTCAAACAGGCTAACCTTGTCATCTTCCTCTTTGGCATGAGTTATGTTTGGGTATAGCCGGATAAATTATTTATGCCTACTCTGTGTTTTGGAAAAAGAAATGAAAACAACAACTACATTTATAATAACAACAACTCTATTGACGGGCTCATGAAATTATTTTTCAAGGAAATGGGGATAATTTATCTTGTGAATTTTTGATGAAATGCCACATGTTGTGAAAACGAAAGTGGATTTTAACAGAACCATAATAAGCTCTTGTGGCTAAGAGGATTCAATGAAAGCGTATATAAAACATATTTTTGTGAAAGTAAAAGTCCCATTAAAAATTAATTTATATGGAAATGCAAGAGCATATTCAATTTAATCAAAACTTATTGATAAAAGGCAAACTAAGCAGCTTCAGTTAGATAAAAAAATAAATTAACTGAAGTACTCTCTTGGTAAAATGTTCAACTACCTAAAAGTATGCCATGAAATTTCTTAAATAAATTTAGTATCATAAATTATATATTAAATGCTAATGAATTTTTGTAGAAATAGCTTATTTAAGGAATAAAATTAGGCAATATTTTAAGTGAATCCAACCCTAAAATTATGCTTGAGAAATCTAATATAAAATGGATAAGAATGCTTTATCTAAGACGAATTAATTTGAAAGTAAGTAGGTTTTATCGTAAAAGAATCATGTATATGAAAGTGACAGCTTGTTTTTCACAATATTTAGAATGTAATGAAGGAGACCCTTAAGAGTGTGTGATATCTCTAGCGATTCTTGTTTCAGCCCAAATGTATGCTATGAAATTTAGCAAAGAGAGAGTGTAGATTCTAATGCGCACCATGTCGCTATAGACATGCACCTAAGCAAGTAATCGGCTTGTTGTGCACTCTAAGTCCGGAAAGTAACGCTGAAGAGAATTTTGTCAAAAATTCTGTGCCGCTCACAAAATCCTTATTCATTTTACACTCTAAGCCTTTAGGCTAGTTCAAGTCTGGTAACAAATCCACGCCCAAGTACCTGGTTCAGTAACCTGCAAAAGCTAGGCAATGACAAAGGAGATGTTCCTACCTTTCATTATCTTCCCCATATGCCGTGCACACACTGTTAATTGTTGCACCTATTTTGCACAAGTTCGCCGCCGTAATTCTTTACGACCCGTGGTGATATCGAAAGTCATACTGACTTATTTCCTGTTTTATCGTAAAAGAAAAATGTATATAAAGTAAAAGCTTGTTCTTTATAATGTCTAGAATGTAATGAAAATGGCCCTTAAAAGTATGCCACATCTTCTGTGATTATTATGTTATTGAGATTCTATTGCATGATTATTATATTATCTCAAATGTATGCTATAATATTTGGCAAATAGAGGGTGTAGGTTAGGTTAGTGTTAGGTAAGAGTGGCAGTCGTTAAAAGACTCACTTAGGCAATTGTACGTTGTGATACCACAGTAGCGACAGACCGAGGCATCTGGTGGGAATCGATCCCACGCCCCCGCACTGGCAATCCGAGCACGCTACCAGCTACGAAGTGTGTGGATGCTATACCATCATGGCCATGCACCTCAGAAAGAAATCGAATTGTTGTGCGCTCTTTATTCGAAATGTTACTCAGAAGAGAACTTTGTCAAAAACTCCGTGCTGCCCCCAAAATCCTTAATCATTTTCCATTCTATTCCCTTAGTCTGGTTTAAGTGGTGATATCGAAAGTCATACTGACCTCCTTCCTGCTCTCCCTCTCAGTAAAAATCTCAGTTTTTACAATCTGAATCTCCCCAAAGGATTTTCGTCTCCTGTTGACTGAAATCGTCTGCCCTTTCATTCCCCTATTACTCAGCTATGGATCGACACCAAAACGATGCAAATCGTACCATCCTCAAAGAAAAAAGTTAATCTCCTTCTTACATTCCACGATTATTCGTTACCTTACCGTCCTATTTCTTTTATAGCCGTGATTGTAAGTTTACTGTCCCTAATGATGTTCACATTGAAGTTCTTGTGTTAACAACATACCACCTCACGTATTCCGTGTTCGCCCAGATCTTGCCTACAGTATCGCATTATGGTCAGGCAGATCTCAGTCCCAGGGTTCTCAATATAGACCCCCAGGGCAACCTTGTACTCTGGCTTTGATCCGTCCGTGTAACATAAACTTCCAGATGACAATATCAGAGTTCCCTGCATCGAAAACAGTGTAGCTTGCAATCGACCTTAAAAAACGTCTCAAGTATCCGAATCGAAACCTCTTCTAATTCATCCAGTTTTCCTATGCACAACTAAATTTCCTATGAAAATTCCATTAAGGAACAGAGGATACTTCTCTCACATCAATGAGTCCGATTTAAGCTAAGCTCAATGATAAGGGACCGAGTCTGATAAGATGCCGGGTCTGAACTGCGTGCCGTATAGTGACACCACTTGGTAGAGAAGCTATGCTATGAAAATTCCATTAAGGAACAGAGGATACTTCTCTCTTATCAATGAGTCCGATTTGAGCTAAGCACAATAATAAGGGACCGAGTCTGAGTTTGATAAGATGTCGAGTATGAATGACGTGCCGTATAGTGACACCACTTAGTAGAGAAGCTTTAACATATCAGCATTAGTAAAGGGATAACCCCCGCTGAAATTTTGTTCCGGTGATCACGCCGTGATTTGAACAGTGGCTTTTACGTCATAGGCGGAAATGCTAACTTCTGCTCCACCTCTAAACTGCTTCGCCTTAAGCCTCATAGCCGCAGTGGCTGCCTCGTACTTAATTCGTGTGTCTATTGGTTGGAAAGGGTAATTTTTTAGCTATTATCTTTTTGCCAACACTTTTGTGTTTTGTTTCACTGTCAAACATCTTCAGTTTGGTCTAAAATTTAACCATGAATCGCCTTGCAAACGAACAACGCATGCAAATTTTTGAATTATATTATCAAAATGAATGCTCTGTTCAAAAAGTTCAACGCCCGCTTCTTCTATTTTACGACGAAGCTCTTTTTTGGCTCAATGGGTACGTAAATAAGCAGAATTGCCGATTTTGGAGTGAAGATCAATCAGAAGCATTGCAAGAGCTACCACAGTTTGGTGCGGTTTATGGGCTGGTGGCATCATTGGACCGTACTTCTTCATAGATGATGCGAATCGTAACGTAACTGTGACTGGTGAGCGCTACCGTGAGATAATATCCAACTTTTTTTTGGCTAAAATGCAAGAGCTTGACTTGCTTAATATGTGGTTTCAACAAGACAAGAGAGGCGAATTCGGTAAATATTTTATTTCAAGTACGGGACCGGTCAATTGGCGGCTTAGATTGTGCGATTTAATGCCTTTATATTATTTTTTGTCTATACATTTTTCTATGTTTTTTTATTGTCTATACATTTTCTAATTTTTCCATGTCCATACGATCTGTGGCTGCCACAAACTTAATAAGAGAATTTTCTAAATCTGGATAAATTTTCTCCAAAATCATGAGCGTTCATCTTTGAGCCAAAAAAATGCATGTGCAAAATTCGATAATAACCGGACTACTAAGGGGACCTGTACCTTGATTACAAGAATACATGGACAGACAGACGGACATAGCTAGTTCAAATCCAGAAGTACATCTAATCCAATCGGTACGCCTAACAATGCGAAAGACAGACAGACCGATAGCTTATTCTCATCAGGAGGTAAATCTAATCGACTAGGTATACTAAACAAGCTTGTCTTCTTAAAATACACAAAGTTTTAATACCCTGTTCCACAGTTGTGGTGCAGGGTTTATATATGCTAAATTTATATAGTACCGCCCATGAAACGTCCTTTGGCTGTGGTTTCTTTTTTTTAGAACTAACTTCTCACTCATTCTGCCAAATATTCATCATCACAAGCCACATCATCCTGCTTCATTTCTTTTATACTTAGCAAGTTCATGCTAATTGCTAATGGTGGTTGGTTGGAACGTTTTTTTCTTTCAATTTCGTACATCGTTTAGGTAAATTTATTCATTTTGCTTTTTTAAAATTCATAAAGAAAAATATTTGTCATAATGTTGTATACTTTAAGGACAAACACAAATTTCACAGCATACCTTAAGGCTGAAGCTGTTCTTGTCATGCCCATTATATTGTTTTTATAACATTATCATATTCTCCTTACTTTAGCGCCGTTTGGTTAATGGTTTTTGTTGCTGATGCTGTGAACGTTTGATGTTTTTGTTTTTGTCTATCTTTAGGGAAGGTAGAAAACATCAACAAAGGCAATAAATATGCATTACATTATTCCGGATATCATCAGCAAACACAACAACAACAACACTGGCGAAAGTCACACATACAAAGGCAGTAGGTCGTGGAATGGTAAATAATGAGAATAAGATCTAACATGTAGTAGATTTTAAGGCGTTTTTTTTTTAAATTTGGGCATTGTTGTGCACAGTGATTTAAGCAGAATAAATATTTAAATATTGATTTAAATTTTTTTCTTTAAAAACTCCTCGGGTAAAGTTCCCTTCGATTTCTTCGAGTGAGTTTAGGTAAATATGATATTCTAAATTTCTTCAAGCTTCACAAAACAGTGAATTAATAATCATTTTGCAGGGATTTGATGACAGTATGATTAAAACCCCTTTATTCATATATCGACAAAAAAATTCTCTGTATACAAAATTAAGACAAAAATTTTGTCAAACTAAAATTTTAATAGTTTTAATTGGCATGGCAATTGACATGGCACCTGAAAATGATTTCCGTGCTTTATACATAGTTGCCTATTTTAAAGTCTAAAAGTGAGATTTTGACTTACGTACATGAGTATTGCAAACCTCATTTGTTTATTTACCTGTAAAGAAGAAATAAAGGAGTATAAGTAAGAGTCAAACCAAATTAAAATAGTTGTAAATGTTATGTAGCACTTATTAAAATTACAGAAAAAAGAAAAAGTTAAGGTATTTTATCAACTTTTTTTAATAAAGACTAATCAACCAAAAAAATTACTTTTTTCATATTTTTATACCCATCACCATAGGATGAGAATATACTAATCTAATCTAACAAGTAATAGGGTGCTAAGTTCGGCCGAGCCGAATTCTATATACCCGCCACCATGGATCGCATAAGTCGAGTTCTATGCGCGGTATCTCTTTTTAGGCAAACAAAGGATATTGAATAAGAACTGTTATGCTATTGGAGTTATATCAACTTTTAGTCCGATTCGGACCATAAATGAATGCTCAACATTGTAGAAGTCATTGTGTAATATTTCAGTCCATTCGGATAAGAATTGCGCCTTGGAGAGGCTCAAGAAGCAAATTCGGGAGATAGGTTTATATGGGAGCTGTATCAAGCTATTGATCGATTCAGACCGTATTAGACACGTATGTTGAAGGTCATGAGAAAAGCCGTTGTACAAAATGCCTGCTAAATCGGATGATAATTGCGCCCTCTAGAGGAAGTCAAGTCCCAAATCGGTTTATATGGCAGCTACATCATTTTATGTACCGATTTGCGCTATACTAAGCACAGTTATTGGAAGCCAGAACAAAACACCTCATCCAAAATTTCTGCCAAATTGGATGAGAATTGCGCGCTCTATTGGCTCAAGAAGTCAAGATCCAAAATCGGTTTATATGACAGCTATACCAGATTATGAACCGATTTGGCACATAACACAATTGTTGGAAGTGATACCAAAACACCACGTGCAAAATTTCAGTCAAATCGGATGAGAATGGCGCCCTCTAGAGGCTCAAGAAGGAGCCTTGGACCTAAAAACGGACTTCCGGTTCGTGAAGTCAAAATTAGGAGGTGTGCAAAAAACTAAAAAAAATCGATTTTTACCCTTATTTTAATATTGTATTATGTAAATGTTGTATATTGTAAATGTATTATTTAGTAGTTTAAATTTTAACTTTTGGTCAGCATTCCAAAACCTATTCTTTGGTAAACTGATTGAAACCACTGTCTGCTTACGAAATTGTGTTTCATTGTATCTCAATAAAGTTTATGGCGGTTTTTGTGTCAAAACAAAACATAGACCATTTCCGGGGTATACGAGAATTGGGCAGATAACTAAGGAGGGAGGGGTAATAAAGTAAAAGTCATTTTGCGTTAAGAAAAAAATACCTAACCCAAAGTAAAACGATGACGAAGACAAGGAAAACAACAAAGTAGTATTAACACAAACACACACATTTACATTATTTCAAGGAAAATCTTGTAAAGTCATGAAAAGGTGGTTGTTCCCACCACCATCCAGTCCAACATCACAATATAACCACTGACAGGCTGGACTGGTATGGTTGTAAGATATGTAGGTAGGTAGGTAGATAATGTGCTACAAACGATGGAATTGTAGTTCTTACTTTGACTGTCAGCTTCTCCTTCCCCACCTCACCCACAACCAAAATTCGTTACACAACAAATGTTAACATTTGTGTCGTGTCGCTTCACTTGTAGACTACTTTTAGGGAGCAGCGAGCATAGCTAGAGAGGAAAAAACACAAATTAGATTTTTGTTGCTTTTGGCTCTGTTGTCAGAGGAGGCTCATAGCATTCGAGGGCAACTGCAACATTAAATTGTGTTTTATTTTGTTGATGAAGGAACATAAAACCGGTTGTAAATATAAGAAAAATTAACTGGTCTTTGGGGAGAAGGCCATTATGGCGTTAAGTTTTTGTTCGCGCCGAAAAGTATGCTTTCATATACTCAATAAGGCGAGAAACAAACACATGTGCTTGGAAAATTTCAAAGCGTGATGATGATTTCACATTTGTTTTTCACATGATACAATTTTTGCAAATGTATGTAACCTTTGTAGTGTCTTACATGTATGTACGTGCAAATGTGTTCAATTTGAAATCGTGAAACATAAAAATGAAAATTTATGGCTATTGTACAAGTTTAACTCATAGCATTGCCTGCTTCTGCCTCTATTTATAAAAATACGCCCACTTAATGTTTTTATGGTCCTCGCCATGGACCCAACCAACGAATAGAAAAAAGGAAAATCATAGAAAAACATGCTGCTATGCCATGAATTCATTGAGGAACAGGAAAAGATGGCCAAAGCTTTTTAATAGCAATTGTTTGGGGTCACGAGGGACGCCTTAATGTATGTTTGACGTTTTACCACCATTGAAACCGTAAAGTTTGCTATTGAAAAAAAAAAGACAAAGACGTCATAAATTCACTAGACGTCACGAACCCTATACTCTTCTTCAGAGGGATAGAATAGTGAAAAATGGCGTATAGAGGAATTGGAAAAAGGAAAAGTTCGTTTGACTAGGGATGGTAATTGTTGACTGCGAGCCCTATACATATGTACATATATATAATTTTCTACGATAAATACTTAAAAATAAAATGGAAAAAGAAGAAAAATGTCCGACAACCTCCAGTTGCCCAAAAAATTTGTTTTTATACCCACAACCATAAAATAGGAGGTATATCCATTTAGTCATTCCATTTGCAGCACATCGAACTATACATTCCGACCCCACAAAGTATATAAACTTCGGATAGTTGTAAATTTCTAAGACGATTTAACGATGTCCGTATGTCTGTCCGTCCAGGCCGGCGTAGAGCAGAGGTTAGCATGTCCGCCTATGACGCTGAACACCTGGATTCGCATCCTGGTAGGAGTATCAGAAAATTTTTCAGCGTTGGTTAGCCCCTCCTAATGCTGGCGACATTTGTGAGGTACTTCGCCATGTAAAAACTTCTCCCCAAAGAGGTGTCGCTCTGCGGCACGCCGTTGTAAGTTGCAGCAGGACACCCTGTGTCCGAGAGGAGTATAGTCCACATCAGACCACATTTGTATATAGTTACCATATAGACCAATCTGTCAAATAAAGATATTAAGCGCGTAAAAGACGTATTTATTATCCGATTTCGCTGAAATCTGAAACAATGAGTTCGAAAGGAGTATGGTTCACATCCGACCTCATCAGTCGTTTACTCTAATCTGCGAAACTAGGAATCAAAAGCTACTTTTATTAACTGATTTCTCTGAAATTTGAAACTACTCGTATAACTTGCATGTGGTTTCTGGGTTCCTAAACTAAATAAGATCTAGAGAAAAATATTAAACACAAATTTATTAAAAAAAAAAAATATTAAACGAATTTTATTTTTTTGGGGTTTTCATAGGTTTTTTTTAGAAAAACTTTTGATAAAAACTTCTTAAAAGTTTTTAAAGAAAAAATTTTGCCACAAGTTGAAAAAGAAAAATCAGTAAGGAAAGGCAAAAGTCGAGCCGCGCCGACTTTATAATACCCTACACCTACACTACAGGTGCAAAGTGGAAGCTATATCTAATTCTGAACAAATTTTGAATGACCTCGGCGGATGTCTTCGGATGGGTTAATAAACAATCAAATTTCGAGCAAATATGTTCAATCTGTAATAAATACGGTGGACAAATGAAAACATTATTGCAAATTAGGCATAATCTGATGAAAATATATATGATATACACTAAATTATAATACCCTGTACCACAGTAGTGTAGGTTATAAAAATTTTGGCACAAACTTAAAAAATTCACACATATTCTTAAAGAAAAAATTTGGACACAAATTTTTTAAAGAAATGGTTTTGCAATTTTTGTTTTTTGTGTTGCTATCTTTGGCTTTCCTTTTCCATTTGCATCTCCGATTATCCAGCTCGTCAGAAATTTTTTTACGAAAAAATTTCGTCACAATTTTTTTATAGAAAAAACTATTTTTAAAGAAAAAATTTGGACACAAATTTTTTAAAGAAATAGTTTTGGCAAAAATTTTCTAAAGAAAAAATCTCGTCACAATTTTTTATAGAAAAAACTTGGGCGACACATTTTTATAGAAAAAATTTATCAAAAAATTTTTATAGCAAAATTCGCAACAAATTTTTTACAGAAAAAATTTTGCAACAAATTTTTTATAGACAAGATTTTGATTCAATTTTTTTAAAATAATTTCGTAATAAAATAAAAATTTCTATAATTTTTATACCCACCATCATAGGATGGGGGTATACTAAACTAGTCACTCCGTTTGTAGCAACTCGAAATATTCGTCTAAGTCCCCATAAAGTATATGTATTCCTGATCGTCTCGACGTTCGGAGTCGATCTAGCTAAGTCCGTCTGAAGTTTTTATAGAAATTTGTTATGGAAAAAAATTGAAATCGGGCAATTACGATATTCTATTTTTATGGGCCCAAGACTTTAAATAGGGAAATCGTATATATATACCAACTATATCCAAATATATAGGCCATGCTCAGTAAAGATGTCGAGTTTCCGAATACAACCTGCAGCGGCAAAATTTAATTTTATAGACCCAATACTTTAAATCGGGAAATCGGTACATATGGCAACAGAATCAGGCAATAAATGCGCTTTTTATGGCCCCAAAACTTAAATCGAGAGTATAATACCTACAGTAACATCTCGTTTTACGTCGTCCCAGTAAACGTCGTTTCGATTTAAGTGTTCACCAACAAATTGTTCCTACTAATTTCGTTTTACATCGTCATTCGATTTACATCGCACAATGGGAGAAAATCGAAGAATCATCGGTACGATGTCAAGAGTCTTAACATATTTCGCTGTCAAGGATATTAACGAATTCGGGTAATAAATGCGCATTTAATAGACATAAGATCTTAAAACGACAGAACGGTCTATATAGGGGCTATATCAAGATATAGTCCCATAGGCCATCTTCGAACTTAACCTGCCTATAGACAAACAAAGTATCTGTGCAAATTTTAAAATCTGTATCTTCCGTTTTAAAGATTGTAGCGCGATTTCAACAGACAGACAAGCGGTTCGACTTGGTTATATCGTCTTACATTTTTACGTCAACCACAAATATATATACTTTATAGAGTCCGAAAAGAATATTTCGATGTGTTGCAAAAGAAATTATGAAATAAGTATACCACATCCTTCAGTGGTGGGTATAAAACTTGTCAAAATTTTCTGCACATTTTGTTAAAGCTTTATTATTTTAAAAATTTTTTAATTTAATTTTTAGTAGAAATTGTGTAAAAATATTTTATGTTTTGAAAATTATTTTTTTTTAATTTTGTCATTTTATTGTAAAAAAACCGCTTCAGTTCTTATTATTAAAATATTAAGTATAAATTTAGTTTCGCTTACTTTATAATTCGGCGAAATTTTCTATAAAAATGGAAATAAGTTCAGTTTAGTAGTTTTTTTAGTTTTATGGTGATAACTCAATTACAACACCCCTTAAAGTAGACATTTAGCCAGTAAAAAAAAAACAAATCCCTAAACTAGACATTTGATCACTCATCTCATTCTACGCCTGAAATTATGCAACAAATTTTAGGCACTTTAGCTTGTGTCTTGTAAACCAATTTGCATTTGAACCAAGTCCCATTTGTTTTAAGTTCCAAATCTCTGCAGTCTCCACTCGAGTATGGCAATTTCTGAAAATCTCTTAACTATCATGATACAAAATATGCTTGGGGGATTTAGAAAATGCTTCAGTGGTTCGTCCACGTAGTAATCATCAATCTTTAATTCCCTAAAGCCATCAACGTCTTAATTCCATAAAAATTCTTAACGTTTTACCCTCCAAGGATTTATCCTCGTCTTGTTTTCTTTTTTTTTTTTTCAGAAATGTACTTTCATGTGATTCTATCATTTATTTTCAATCTCATGCAAATAAGTACGTGCTGATCTTTTGTTGTGATATGTTTTGCCAGCAGTTAGGAGGGGAAAGAGGAGTGCCACCTTCTTTAACAACTTGTCTGCTGCATTGGTAACTCAACGCAAATGGTTTCATGTTACAAGGATATACTTTTTTTTTTAAAGAAAATATGTTTGTGTCTATGATGAAGATTTCCTTTAACATGGCATTGTCAAGCAGTCAAGCCACCACCATACACATACTAAGATAACCTCAGCAGCGGTTTTTAGACCTGTGTGGTGGTGAAATGTTGGCATGCTTTCCTTTCCTTTTTAAAGAGCACCTTGTTTTTATTGATTTTTTTGGTTCTCTCACATTGGCATACACACCTTTCGATGGGTGTGTGATGTGTTCTCACTGTTTGTTATTGAATTGATACACATATGCCTTTGCCTGATATATATATGTGACACATACTTGCCTGCACCTACTTGATGGTGTCTGTGGGTTTAGTTAAAAAAAAAATAACACTACAAGTTCTTTGCTTAATTGTAAACTGCAATTAACCCACTTTCTAAGCTCACCACACACATACCAACTTACTGTTTCATTGTTGTTTGTAGGAAGGGGAACTGTTTCTGTGGCCACTTGCACTTGAAATGTATTTTTAATCCACCACCATACACTACTCTCTAGCGACATTTGCATTGGCACAGGGTTAAAAGCTACAGCTAATACATTGCATACGGTTTTACATGACCTATACCGAGTACAACAATTACCACAACAAGAGGAAATTACCTGGATTTGAGTTTTTGTATTTTTTTTATATTAATACGGTTGTACGGTGTCATGATGATCATAAGCCGAAATTATCTTTTAATATAAATAATTATATTTTATAAATAAAATTAATGTAATGGGAAAGTGCAATGCCTTATAGGAAGTGCTATGAATTGGGAGAGGCGCTATAGCCGCCATGATCCATTACATGGGTTTTCCTATGGATTTGTGCTTAGTCGGAGAGTGAAACACCCTGTCTCCAGATTTACATCATTGTATGAGAGACAAGCCTCAATCCCCTAGAAGAGCTAATTCTTTAATATCAGTCGTATCTGCGCCCATGGCCCGACAGAAAAGGATGAACATAGCAAGGATATGTTGTATGTGCGTCTAGAGAGAACGAATAAAAATTGCCCTGCACGTTGTAAAAGGCTTTAATGCAGAGATAGGGGGGAAAATCTTTGGTCCGACGATAGGAAAATGAAGGCTCAACAAGATAAGGTTCGTTAATAGATTGAGGATAATAGTTTTCGCCGTAGGCGAGAAGCATGGTAGTTAGCAGCACCAGATTTCAACGTAAACCACGAAAAAACGCGCTAAGTATGACCGGGCCGAATCTTAAATTCCCTGCACCATAGATCACATTTGTCAACTTTGTTGCCTGGCATCTCTTTATAGACAAACAAAGAATTATGGAGAAATATTGCTATGCTATTGGAGCTATATCAGGTTACTAACCGTCCAGGGCATACTTGCTTTGGATCATGTAGACTATAGTAGATGTCATTGTGTAAAATTACAGCCAAGTCAAATAAGAATTGCGACCTATTATGGCTCAAAATCAGATGGGAATTCCATCCCCGTTCGAGGATCAAGAAATTTAAACGGGAGATTGGTTTATATGGGAGCTCAACCAGGATTTCGACCAATTCGGACCATACTTGTTAATCTGTTGAGTGTCTTAAAAAACGTCATAGTACTCACAGCAGTAAAAACAAGTAACAAGGCGTTAAGTTCGACCGGCCCGAACTTGGAATACCCACCACCTTGGGTATATATGCATCCGGTGAAAATTGCGTACCTTATGTCCTATAGCAGTTATATTGAAATATGTTCCGATTTGGACCAAATACTAATAAGGATAGTAGCTATATCTAAAAATAAACCGATCTGAACCATATACGACACGAATGCCGAAAAGTCTAACGCAAAGCACTGACCCTAATTTCGGCGAAATCGGACAATAAATGAGCCATTTATGGGTCCAAAACCTTAAATCGAGAGATCGGTCTATATGGCAGCTATATTCAAATTTGGACCGATCTGGGTCAAATTGAAGAAGGATGTCGAAGAGCCTAACAAAACTCACTGTCTCAAATTTCAGCGACATCGGACAATAAATGCACCTTTTATGGCCCCAAAACCTGAAACCGAATGATCAGTCTATATGGCAGCTATATCCAAATCTGAACCGATCTGAGCCAAATTGAAGAATAATGACAAGGGGCATAGCTTAACTCACTGTCCCTTATGTCGGCGAAATCGGGCATTAAATGCGTCTTTTACGGCCCAAAAACCTTAAATCGAGAGATTGGTCTATATGGCAGCTATATCAAAATTTGGACCGATCTGGGCCAAATTGAAGAAGGATGTCGAAGGGCCTAACAAAACTCACTGTCTCAAATTTCAGCAAAATCGGATAATAAATGTGGCTTTTATGGGCCTAAGACCCTAAATCGGCGGATGTGTCTATATGGCAGCTATATACAAATTTGAACCGATCTGGACCAAATTGAAGATGGATGTTGAAGGGCCTAACAAAACTCACTGTCTCAAATTTCAGCAAAATCGGATAATAAATGTGGCTTTTATGGGCCTAAGACCCTAAATCGGCTAATGTGTCTATATGGCAGCTATATACATATCTGAACCGATATGGACCAAATTGAAGAAGGATGTTGAAGGGCCTAACAAACCTCACTGACCCAAATTTCAGCAAAATCGGATAATAAATGTGGCTATTATGGGCCTATGACCCTAAATCGGCGGATGTCTCTATATGACAGCTATATCCAAATCTGGACCGATCTGGGCCAAATTGACGAAGAATGTAAACTGGCCTAACACAACTCACTGTCCCGAATTTCAGCAAAATCTGATAATTAATGTGGCTTTTATGGGCCTAAGACTCTAAATCGGCGGATCGTTCTATATGGGGACTAAATGAAGATATAGTCCGATATAGCCCATCTTCGAATTTAACCTGCTTACGGACAAAAAAAAAAAGAATCTGTGCAAAGTTTCAGCTCAATATCTTTTTTAATTTTTAAAGACTGTAGCGTGATTTCAGTAGACAGACGGACAGGGCTAAATCGTCTTAGATTTTTCCGCTGATCGAGAATATATATACCTTATAGGGTCGTAAATGTATATTTCTATGTTTTGCAAACGGAGTGACAAAATTAATATTCCCCCTTCCTTCGGTGGTGGGTATAAAAATTGACCATGAACATTCCATTAAGGAATAGGGGCAAACTACTCACATATCAATGAGCGATGTCCGATTCAAGTTTATGCTCAATAATAAGCCGAGTCCAAAAGATGTGCCGGAGTGCGACCTATATTTGTGGTGAAACTTTTTCATGGCTGCCATAACAAATGGCAAAGTACCTTACAAATGTGGCCAGCATTCAGAGGGGATAAACACCGCTGAGTATTTTTTTCTGGTGTTCTCGCCAGGATTCGAGCTAAAGTGTGCATGCTAACCTCAACGCTGTGGTGGCCTTTACCTCAGTGACTACCACAGCCTCACTAGCCTGTGTCTAGCCTGTCTAGCCAAATCGTCCAGAGTCATTAAGTGTAGCATTGAATTCAGTGCAATAAATGGTGTCGTCCTCAGTGTAGCAGTGATGTACATATAAGCAATCCTTTGGATCCGGCTGAGTATTGAACAATAGGTGTACTTTTGAAGCGCCGTCCACATGACCATGACACCATATAGCATTATAGGTCTGCCAATTGCAGTAAACACCCTGTGCATGGCATTCGGTTTAGACCCCCAATTTTTGCCAATGGCTCACTTGCAGGTATAGAGGGTAAGAGTTGCCTTTGTTGCCCTTTCCAAAATGTTTGATTTGAAGTTCAATTTCGTGTCCAACAAAACACCCAGGTATTTTGCGCTTTCAATAAATGTCTCCCAGTTGCCACTGTTGGCAACTTGCATCTCTTTCTGAAAAGAACAGTTGCCACTATGGGCAACTTGCATCTCCTTCTGAAAAGAACAACTTCCGTTTTAGACGAACTTCCGTCTAGATCATTTTCGGTAGCCCACTTCACCGTCGCACGAGAATCAGAAAGAAGTGAGGAAATTTTACTAAAGAATCAAACAACAGACCGATTGATTTCGTGCAGCCACTTTTCTTGCAGGAAAAAAAGCAGATAAGGCTAAAGGTTAGGCTAAAGAGAGGCCCCATGCCGCTATGGACGTACTGTAGCCAGTAATCAGCTTGTTGTGCGCTCTAAATACTAAAAAGTAACTTTGAAAAAGTAAATCTAAGTCAGGTTCATGTCTAGTATTGTGTCCCCACCTTAGTACCGATGTCTGTAAGGCGCGAAGGCCGGGCAATGACATGGGAAATGCTCCAACGTCGCATCATCTACCCCGCATGCCCTTAAGATGCTATGACCTATTTTCCATAAGACTTCCTTCTTACTTCCTTCCAGTAATAGCCTCGTCTTTTCACGATCCGGATCTTCCCATAGGATTTTCTTCATCTTGCCGACAGATTCGCTGTTCCACAGTGTCCCCACACCTTTAACTCGGACTGCGTCGATCCGAAAGGCTTCGGGTTAACCAAGTTTATTGACGGCAGTTCACTGGCCTTCACTGCCACATCGTCCACACTTTCATTCCCCTTTATTCCGCTGTGGCCGGCAACCAAACGATGCGGATCGTGTCATCCTTAGAAAAGGCGTTAGCCTCCTTCTTTCATTCCAAGACTCTTCGTGATCTTACCGCCTTGATTGTTATTGCCTGATAGCTAGTTTGCTGTTCATGAAGAGGTTCACACTCGACGTCCTCGCGTTAACACCACATCACCTCACACATTCTGTGATCGCCCAAATCAGCCTGCTGGAACATATTGTGGTCAGGCAGTCTAAAACAGATCTCAGTTCCTGGGTTCTCAATGTAGACCTCCAGGTCCACTCTGTCCTCTAGTTTGATCCATCTGTGTAGCATGATCTCCCAGATGGCAATACCAGAGTTGCGTCAATCCAACGGTGGGAACAGGCGATGATTTCAAGGCCTCATATCATAACTTGTTTTGCATCCACTCGCCTCCGAATTCCATATTTATATCTTTTTAACATTGACATTACCAGGTTAGTGCTTACCTTTCACGGCATATATATGGACTTAAGATGGAGAGAACTACTGCTTAAAAACATGAGAAGTTGAATAGACACTTACATGTGTCCCTCATATGGGGTACTTCAGAAGGAATACATAAAGACGGTAGAGGCAACCCTTGTTAAATATTTACAAGTTGCAAGGTAGTCGGTCCTCTTGTATTTTTTCAATTTTTAGTATGGATTATTATTTCTTATATCACTGTGTATCATCATCACTTAACCTCACAAAACAGTCTTTTTTGTGTACACACCCGTCTAACATAGAATTGCTGACAAACAGATATTTGTAGGTCGTAGATGTAGGCAATTGAATTGACAGGAATGCATGCGTGTTGTTATTACAGACATTGATTGCTAAATCATTGAAATCAGCAATCAGTGGTCTCTTCCGGATATTTAATTCCTTTTGTTTGCATTCTTTTATTCGCAACGTTTCAAACGTAACGCAGTTGTAAGAGGAAAAAAAAGTTTGGAATGTCCACCTGTTTTGTCATTACCAATTAAAGAACATTGTGAAATAGATAATCTAAAAATAAGTTAGCACATGTTAAGGTTAATTGTTGCTAGTGCATGACCAAAGGCAACACAACCACCACCATCACAACGAAACCCTAGTAATGAACATGAACCAACAAATTAACGGATGCCATTTAATTTGAAATTAATGGAATGCGTTGTATGATATAAACAAGGCATATTCCTCTTTATAGATAAAAAAGAAACTTTGTGAAAGTTCCACCATTTCATATCGAAAGATTAAAATCTCCCAAAAATGTCATCCTACAGTAAGCTCTGCCTATAAGTTCGCCCTATAGATTTATAATATGAATTTTTCAACAGCCAACACTACAAATCTTTTGTATTCTAATATACACAATCAGCCCACATCCTTCTAAAGGATTATTGAAGAAATACATATGCCCGTAACAATCTTCAAAGTCTTTAAGACTCTTAAACTCATACTTCGTCAACTTTTCTTTAAAGCATTGCTAAAGAAATATTGTCCTTACATACACACACACTTGCAGACCTACAAAATAATTGCAATTTTCCCATTTTCTTTCAAAGAAACCTCCCACAAATAATAACCATAAATGTTTGTAGCAATTATTAGCCAACAATTTCCCTTTGGTATCATTAACAGCTTCCTGGCACTGTTCAACAACATGTACAACGACAACCAACTTCACACATTGCTGAAACCAAATGCTCTGGTTCTCACTCCCCCCCAATATAACGAGCTTGGCAAATTGCTTTCCAGCTCATTTGTCAATAACTCGCTGTCCCAAGCAAGGGTGATGGTGTTAGGTTGGTGGTAAGGGCAGCAATAGCAGCAGCATCAGACCTTTAACCTTAAGCCTCATAAATTTCAAAGAGACGTTTGCTTCCTCTTTGTTTCCTGAAATCCGATAAATGAAGAACATCGCCCCAATGTGAAGTTTATTTAGAAATGTTATGCTGGATTGCAAGCTTCTACTGGCAGCAATGCCTACTAACGACCGTAAGGGAGGAGGAGGCGGGGGGCTTAACAAAAATATTCTAGATAATGGCTAGAACATACCAAAGCAAATTCCATTTAAATAAAGTGCCGTGAAAAGAGAAACATCATAAGGAACACAACTGTTCACCCCGTTATTCCTTAGTGAGGAATTATTTGACCAAATCCATCATAGAAGCAGAATAGTTAAGAACCTATATAAAATAAAATGGAATAAAATGAAATGGAATGAAATGAAGCGAAATGGAATGAAATGAAATGATATGCAATGCAATGGAATGAAATGAGATGAAACGAAATGATGAATGATATGATATATGATAGGATATATGATATGATATGATATGATATGATATGATATGATATGATATGATATGATATGATATGATATGATATGATATGATATGATATGATATGATATGATATGATATGATATGATATGATATGATATGATATGATATGATATGATATGATATGATATGATATGATATGATATGATATGATATGATATGATATGATATGATATGATATGATATGATATGATATGATATGATATGATATGATATGATATGATATGATATGATATGATATGATATGATATGATATGATATGATATGATATGATATGATATGATATGATATGATATGATATGATATGATATGATATGATATGATATGATATGATATGATATGATATGATATGATATGATATGATATGATATGATATGATATGATATGATATGATATGATATGATATGATATGATATGATATGATATGATATGATATGATATGATATGATATGATATGATATGATATGATATGATATGATATGATATGATATGATATGATATGATATGATATGATATGATATGATATGATATGATATGATATGATATGATATGATATGATATGATATGATATGATATGATATGATATGATATGATATGATATGATATGATATGATATGATATGATATGATATGATATGATATGATATGATATGATATGATATGATATGATATGATATGATATGATATGATATGATATGATATGATATGATATGATATGATATGATATGATATGATATGATATGATATGATATGATATGATATGATATGATATGATATGATATGATATGATATGATATGATATGATATGATATGATATGATATGATATGATATGATATGATATGATATGATATGATATGATATGATATGATATGATATGATATGATATGATATGATATGATATGATATGATATGATATGATATGATATGATATGATATGATATGATATGATATGATATGATATGATATGATATGATATGATATGATATGATATGATATGATATGATATGATATGATATGATATGATATGATATGATATGATATGATATGATATGATATGATATGATATGATATGATATGATATGATATGATATGATATGATATGATATGATATGATATGATATGATATGATATGATATGATATGATATGATATGATATGATATGATATGATATGATATGATATGATATGATATGATATGATATGATATGATATGATATGATATGAAATGATATGATATGATATGATATGATATGATATGATATGATATGATATGATATGATATGATATGATATGATATGATATGATATGATATGATATGATATGATATGATATGATATGATATGATATGATATGATATGATATGATATGATATGATATGATATGATATGATATGATATGATATGATATGATATGATATGATATGATATGATATGATATGATATGATATGATATGATATGATATGATATGATATGATATGATATGATATGATATGATATGATATGATATGATATGATATGATATGATATGATATGATATGATATGATATGATATGATATGATATGATATGATATGATATGATATGATATGATATGATATGATATGATATGATATGATATGATATGATATGATATGATATGATATGATATGATATGATATGATATGATATGATATGATATGATATGATATGATATGATATGATATGATATGATATGATATGATATGATATGATATGATATGATATGATATGATATGATATGATATGATATGATATGATATGATATGATATGATATGATATGATATGATATGATATGATATGATATGATATGATATGATATGATATGATATGATATGATATGATATGATATGATATGATATGATATGATATGATATGATATGATATGATATGATATGATATGATATGATATGATATGATATGATATGATATGATATGATATGATATGATATGATATGATATGATATGATATGATATGATATGATATGATATGATATGATATGATATGATATGATATGATATGATATGATATGATATGATATGATATGATATGATATGATATGATATGATATGATATGATATGATATGATATGATATGATATGATATGATATGATATGATATGATATGATATGATATGATATGATATGATATGATATGATATGATATGATATGATATGATATGATATGATATGATATGATATGATATGATATGATATGATATGATATGATATGATATGATATGATATGATATGATATGATATGATATGATATGATATGATATGATATGATATGATATGATATGATATGATATGATATGATATGATATGATATGATATGATATGATATGATATGATATGATATGATATGATATGATATGATATGATATGATATGATATGATGTGATATGATATGATATGATATGATATGATATGATATGATATGATATGATATGACAATAAATAATAAATGGAAAGGCTCAGGGGATATAAGAAGGAGGTTAGAAAATTGAAACGTGAGGATTTTTTCAAATTGTTTGAGGAACTCTCTAATCTAAAGGAGACTTCCAGACTGCGGAAGCTAATGGCGAAAGACATGGGGAACTTTAAAAGGCAGAGTTGGCTGTCTTTCCACGGGACACCCTGTCACATTTGCGGGAAACAAATTTTCTGGACTGTAACCTCACGGAACATAGGAATTCGTCTTCTGTATCTGACGGATATGCGGACGCGGAAGATGTTGTCGACAGACTGGTGACTCATGAGAGTGTGCAGTGAGTACTATACTCTTTTGGACCATTATAGTCTCGGCGTTAATCCAAAGATGCTTCAGGAAGCTTTCGACTATTTATGTGATGAATACATACCAGTCTTCAGCCATGTATAAGGTTTGCTTACGTTCCCAGATCTTGGAGAATAGTTACTTACTTACTTTAATTGTCAATGACGGAACGTTTGTTCCACTAGCCGAAAGTAGAAGGAGGAGTGTAGAAGGACTACACCCTGTGGGGGTCTTTTAATAACCGAAACCCCTATGCCATTGATGCGTCACTTAGGGATGCGGGTGTAGGTAATGGAGCAATTGCTTGTTTACTCGATGGCGAAAGATACCGGTCTTTAGGCTATCCACTCTACAGGGATAGACTAAAGACCTTCGCGGCATTATACTCCTGTCAGAAGTTCATGGGGAGTAAGTGGAGTTAAAGGCCCAGAGTAATGTTTTGGTTATTCTCGGCGGTGGTGCGCCAGTCTTGGCCTATTGCTGTCACGTTTGGTGGCCGATGATGGATTTTACGTCCCATGTCTCCTTTTGGGTCGACGTAGTCCGAGTTAAGGACGTGCGCGACGAATGCACATGCAACCTTGTGGAACAGCGAAACGGTCGGCAGGACGGCGAAAATCCTATGGGGAGATCCAGATCGTGAGAAGACGAGGCTAAGAAGGGGGTCAGTATCTCTCTCGGTATCATAACGGGACACAAAGAATTACGAGCTCACTTATGTAAAGTGATAGCATGTGTAGGGCATGCGGGGAGCATGATGAGATATTGGAGCATTTTTTATATAATTGACCGCCTTTCGCGTCTAACAGATACCGGCACTTAGGTGAGCCAACAATACCAGACTTAAGGGCGTGGCATGTATAACAAATGAAGATTATGTAAGTAGCACGGAATTCCTAACTTAAAATTTTCTTTTTGGAGGTTACTTTATAATTTTTAGAGCGCACAACAAGCCGATCATTGGCTTAAGTGTATGTCTATAGTGGCATGGGGTGGATTAATATCTGCACCCTCTTTTCAACGTAACCTGCTGGATCTTTGGGAACCGCTGTGAGTGGGTCATTAGAGGTAATGATGGGAACTAAGCCGTTATATAGACTTATTTCTAAGAGAGACAGCGGAGAGGACACGTCCCAGATTGTCGTGGGTCACCGGCGAGTCACACACACACGTATATTGGGTAGTACCACGGCGATCTCTCAGACGAACTTCCAGATAAGAATAGACGTGGTGGATAAGGGACTGCAAGTTATGTTACATACCCTGGCGTAGAGGCAGAAAGGACGGATTAGATTTTCAGACATTAATGTTTTTACAAATGGGTCGAACATGTCGGATGAAACATGGTATGGTATCTATTGCAGTGAACTCGATATCAACGTCTACTTACGGATGAGAGATGATTGCAGCATTTTTCAGGCAGAGGTGTATGCGATGGTTGCTGCAGCAGAGCTTATGTTGTCAATGGATATCAACCGATCCGAAATTTACATTTTCAGCGACACTCAGGCAATGTTGAAGGCGTTAATTAAAACGTGCGTGAGATCCAAGGTCCTAGGCCCCTGTCGGGAGTTACCGATGCGTCTACCATACCATACCATACCATATGTAGACCATATGCTGGGTGCCGGTGCTCAAGGATATGGAGGGAAATTAAAGGGCAGATGTACTGGCCAAGTACGGAGTGTATCGGTCATGGATGTGGTTGATATGGGAGCTACATTTAGATGTGGCCCATTCAAAACCTTAACCTGCATACGGTTTTGTATAAAAATCAAATTTAGTTCCAAGTCTTCCGTCAGACAAACCCCATATAAAATTCTAATTAACTATAACCCCCTTTTCAAACAGATTTCACTCTCAAACCTTTGCATTCCTCACGCATTCCTCTTAGTGTAAGATTCATTGGCGTTACTCTGAAGGATAAGCCTATGAGGGTGATTGTCTATATGTTCTTCTTCTACATATTTCTGAACGTCCTTTCATGTTGTATTTGAGGGGGTGTGCGGATGGGTTCAAACAGATGTTCATCATTGGGTTGGAGGTCGTCTGTTTCAAGTGGTTTTATACCAAACACCATTCATTTTTTTCATTCTTTGTGCACATTCATCCTTTCCAGACTGGGTCTGCAAAGCGCTTCCTTTTCATTTTTCCATCATCCGCACAATAGCAACAAGGACAAAAACGACAGTTCAACACAATGACGAAAAAAAGTGTCGAGTGTTGGAGGATTAGTACAAAAGCTTTTGTTATGCGATACACTTTTGCATTGTTCTTGTTGTCGTTTTTATTGTTCGGCAGGCTTTAAAATATCCTGTGTACATTGCCCAGGGTTTGTTTCATTGTGCGACAGTTTGTTGCCGTTTTGTTTTTTTATTTGTTGGTTTTACAATTATTGCAGTAATAATAAGGATATGGTTTGTGAAAAAAAAGTTTAGCACTGCAAAGAGAATGATTGCAGTATATGCCAAATGCAATGAAAGCAGCAAATAAAGATTTTTTAGTTATTGTTCAACGTCAATAAACTTAAGAAAATGCAATTAGCACATACACAAGGTTATAGTCCCAGGATAGGCAGGGGAGAATGTGTGAGAGGATTTTGGGAAGGATCTGTATTTTGGATTTAGAGAAGGATTTATAGTGCCTCTAAAACAAAGTTGTGGTACTTATTGTGTTATTAATTGCCTGGAAAATTATCAAGGAAGATTAGTCCTAATGTTGTCAAAACAAAGGAATTAAAGCAAGTTTTCATAACAAAATTCAGCCAATTCTAGAGTTCCATAAGAAGCTCGAAAAACTCTTTTTGAGTGAACGAGAATATATCACAAAGAGTATAAATGTAAACTTCAATGCATTTGCCATAAACGAAATTATCGACAAGTAAACTTCTTTTGTGAAAAACGTTGAGATATTATTTACGACCAAATTGCAAGATCTATTTTGGTGAATTCATAGAATCATTTGAGACGAATACAAAGTTTTCCCAAGAATAGGGATTTTCTATAAGTGCGCTACAAAAGTTTTTTTTTATAAAACAAAAACAGTTGTGGATATCAATGAAATTCTTTATTTCTGCGAATGTACGTTCGATGCCATTATGTATGGAACTCAATTTCTTTTGCACGGCCACCACGGACACGCTTACAGAGTCTGGACTTCTGAATCCAATTTTCTACAGTTTGCATGTATAAGTCGGCCGATACTGCTGTAATTTCGCAATCGATATTCGCATGAAGTTCATCAATCGTCGCAGGCTTGTTGGCATAGACCATAGACTGCTCATGGCCCCACGGGCGTCAAATCGCAGAACCGATACGGCCAATCGACTGGACCAATAAATTGATTGTGGTTTCCAATAAATTGATTGTGACATTAGCTGTGTGGCATATGGCGCCGTCCTGTTGGAACCACATGTCCTCCAAGTCCATGGCATCCAATTGGGACCTAAAATATTCTGTTATCATTGAACGGTAGCGATTGCCATTCACAGTAACGTGCCGGTCTTGATCATCACGGTAGAAGTACGGCCCAATGACGCCGCCGACCCATAAGCTGCACCAAAGCATATTTTTTTCGGAATGCAACGATGACTTATGGAGTACGTGTGGCTTGCTGTCGGACCAATAACGCATATTTTGCTTATTAACAAAGCCATTCAACCAGAAATGAACCTCATCGCTGAGGATGATGTTTCGATGAAAACGATGAGGCCGAATTTCGGTAGAAAATTTTAACAAGTAAAAGCGTGCTAAGTTCGGCCGAGCCGAATCTATACCCTCCAACATGGATCGCATTAATAAAGTTTTTTGAATGACTTTTTCAAATATACATGAGCTGTATCAAATTATTGACCAATGTCATGGCTGTTAGAAGTCATGGAAAAACACCACCTCTAAAATTTCAGGCAAATCGAGAACAAATTGCGCCCTCCGAGGCTTAGAAAATCAAATTGAGAGGTCGGTTTATATGGCAGCTATATATGGTTATAGACCCATTATGACCATTTTTTGAACAGTTGTTTGAAGTCATACCAAGACGACATATGCAAAATTTCAACCAAATTGTATATGAATTGCATCCTCCAGAAGTCCAAGAAGTCTAATCGGAAGATTGGTTTATATGGCGGCTATATCAGGTTTTGGAATGATTTAGACCATACTTGGTACAACTGTTGCAAGTCATACCAAAACGATATGTGAAAATTTTTAGCCAAATCGGATAAGAATTGGGCACTCTAGAAGCTCAGGATGTATAATCGGAAGATCGTTTTATAATACAGCGATATCGGGTTATGAACCGATTTAAACCATACTTAGTACAATTGTTGGAAGTGATACCACAAAAATACGTGCCAAATCGGATAAGAATTACGCCCTCTGGAGGCTTAACAAGTCAAGACCTAAGATCGGCTTATATGGCAGCTACATCAGGTTATAAACCAACTTAAATCATTCTTGACACAGTTATTGGAAGTCGCAAAATTTCAGCCAAATCGGACAAAAATTGCGGCTTATAAGGGTTTAAAATTCAAATCGCGAGATCGGTTTATATGGGAGCTATATCAGGTTATAAAGCCGATTTAGACCATACTTGACACAGTTATTGGAAGTCATAACAGAACACCACATGCAAATTTTAAGTAAAATCGGAAAAAATTGCGGCTTGTAAGGACTGAAGAAGTCAAATCGGGAAATCGGTTCATATGGCAGCTATATCTGGTTATAAACCCGATTTAGACTATACTTGACTCAGTTATTGGAAGTCTTAACAGAACACCACATGCGAAATTTCAGCAAAATCGGACAAAAATTGCGTCTTGTAAGGTTTATAGAATTCAGATCGGTTTATATGGGAGATATATCAGGTTATTGACCGATTTGGACCGTATTCGACACAGTTGTCATAATACAGCATGCAAAATTTCATCAAAATGCAAAAAAAGTAAGAAGTCAAATCGGGAGATCGGTTTATATGGGAGCTATATCAGGTTATAAACCGATTTGGACCATACTTGGCATGGATGTTGAAAGTCGTGACTCAAGTCTTTATTCCGAATTTCAGCCAAATCGGATGAAAATTGAGGCACCTAAGGGGTCAAAAAGTCATCTCCGGGGATCGGTTTATATGGGGCTACATCTGTTTATAGACCGAATCGGATCATACTTGGAGTTTATATTGAAAGTCATAACTCAAGTCTTTGCTTCAAATTTCAGCCAAATCGGATGAAAATCGAGGCTTCTAGGGGTTTAAGAAGTCAACTTCGGTGATCGGTTTATATGAGGGCTATATCCAAATCTGAACCGATATGGCCCATTTGCAATTGCCAACGACCTACATCAAAGATCTGTGCAAAATTTCATGCGGCTAGCCTATCGCGTTCGACCGCTTACGACAAACGGACGGACACGTCTAGTTCTGTTCAGAAAATCGAGAATATTCAAAATATATATATTTTATGGGGTCGCAGATCATTATTTCGATGTGTTACAAACGGAATGACTAGATTAGTATACCCTAATCCTCTGGGGTGGGTATAAAAATATTGTTCCCGCAGTTTAAATTAGAGCGCACTTGAGCAGATTCTTTTTTCCAGGCTTAGTTAGAAGATGAGTTATATCGGATTATATTTTCTGTTGTCCCCATATAGGCCGATCTCCCGATTTAGGGTTTAGGGCTCATAAAAGCTGTATTTATTACCCGATTTGGCTGAAATTGGGGACACTAATTTTGTTTAGATCCCTGAATTCTGTACAGAATTTGATCTACATCGGGCTTTAGCTTATTATAGCTCCATATGGACCGATTTCCCGTTTAAAGATCGCAGGTCGATAAAAGCCGGATTTATTATCCGATTTCGCTGAAGTTTTACGCAGTGAGCTGAGTTAGGCCCTTAGACGTCCGTGTCGAGTATAGTTTACATCGGACCATTTTTGGGTATATCCCCCACATAGCAAATTTTCCGATTGAAAATCTTTCACCCATAAAAAGCGCATTTATTACCCGATGTGTTAAAATTCCCGACATCCCCGTACTGAATATGGTCCAATCCGGTCTATATCTTATTATAGTCCTAATTTGATCACCCGGCTTAGGGGTTTTGACTCACAAAAGCTGCATTTATTGCCCATTCTGGCTGAAATAAAGCAACATGATTTATTTTAAGATGCTCGATATCCGTGTCATATATTGTTTATCGGTCTATATCTTAATGTAGCTCCCTTATTGATCCATCTCCCGATTTAAGATCTCAAACCAATAAAACCCGAATTTTTTCCGATTGCATTGAAGTTTAACACAGTTTGCTGCATTCGGTCCATCCACATCTACGTCGAGTATATTTAGCATTGGACAATTTTTAAACCCTACACCACCAATGGGGTACAGAGTATTATAAGTTCGACCATTTTTTTGCAAGGCGAAGAAGGAGAAGAGCTCATTGATAAGTATACCGATCGACTCAGAATCACTTTCTGATTCGATTTAACCATGTCCGTCTGTGGGTCGATGTATTCGTGTAATCCAGGTACAGGTCGTATTTATTGTCCAATCGTCACGAAAATTTGCACATGCCACTTTTTTTGCTCATGTACAAACCCTATTGATTTTGGTAAAAATCCGATCAGATTAAGATACAGCTCCCATATATATATATGACCGATTTGCACTTTAATGACGGTAGTAACTACATTTGTCAACCGATCTGCTGAAAATTTGGCACGGATTGTTTCGTTGCTGATCTTAACCTATCTTCAAGATTTCCTCGAAATCGGTGCAGATTTAGATATAGCTCCCATATATAAATTAACAGTTACTAAATTTCTGTTTTTATTAATTTGAGTGCTTTTACAGAACTGAATCAAAAATCTTAAACTTAGGTTGAAGTTGGTTGGTGCTGCTGTTGGCGCTGCTGCTGTTGGTTGGTGCTGTTGCTGGTGCTGCTATTGGTTTCTTGCTGATTGACGATTTTGTTATTGTTGTCGTCATGAGGTGTCAGGTTACCCGCTTTGCTGTGTTTGCTGTTGACCTGCGGTACTGGTGGATACGGATTGTTGACCCTTGCGTTAGCTGTAGAAATGCTTACATTTCATTACCATTACCATTTCATATTGTTGCTTACAAATCATGATGGTTCACTGTTTGTTGTTGCAGGCGGACAATGTTGACTGACAGCGGTCAATGAATTAATCAATAGAATCAGCAATTTTTTGGTATCGAAATCCAATATAAAGAATTTTTTGTTTGGCTGACATCCCAGCAAACATCTTTGATGTTAACACCTCCCCTCTTAGTTACGAGCGTCCTCGATCGTAATACCGTTAGAAGTAAGGTATCTGAGATAATCTTGGTACGTCTCTTGGAAAGTTTGTTGAATTCGATGTCGGAACTGATAGTTGATTGGGAGGTGCTAGATTAACGGTTTCAATCAATGGGCGCTGCTTTCTTCTTATCAAGAACAATACCAGAATGAGAGCTGCAGCTATTGTGAGTAAATGCACGGCCGCACTCCATTTGTTTTTAATGTTCAACAGTTCTATCGCTTTTGTATTGTTTAGATGGATCCTTTTTACAAATTCCAAAGTGGTTACTTCTTCTATTTTTGATCCAGGAGATCTAGGTTGTAGGATTGCAGGTAATGGTTCGGCATACGTTGTTTGGAAATAGTTGTATGTCTCGTTGTCAATTGTTATGGAAGCGTTTTGAAACTTGATTATGAAGGTTCCCGTAAGATTGTACTGCTCGTCGTTGATGAGAATGGTACCATCAAATTGATTTAGTAGAATCATCCCAGGCAAGACTTCCTCTACTGTAGGGGTGGTGCTATGTCTCAATAAAGTACAGTTTGCTTCTACGCTTTTTAAAAGATTTAACAAACAATTTTCTTTTTCTATTCTTTTGACATTATTTAAATTACAAACAGTCAGATTATTGAAAGATTTACATGGTTTAAGGATCCCATAGGATTCATTTTTACAAACTAGTATTTCATTATAATCAATTTTATTAATAAGATCCCCACTCTTAGTGGGTTTAATCAAGAGTTTACTGCAGGAATCTAAATTCGTAGTCGGTACATTGACAATATAAATAAGTGATTTTTCATTTGATGCAATTTTTACTTCAGAGAATTCGAATATTTCTTCTATGTTTACAAAGGGAATTGAATCTTTCTCGAAAAGCTCTTTTGCAATATTCACTTCAGTGTTCGACAATACAAATGAATTTATTATGCCGGACTTTGCCCAGTGAATGGCATAATTTACATTAACAATTTCTTCCTTTAAAAGGTCAATTTTCATTTTGAGCATGGTTATAAAATTTTCATTGGTTTTTACAATTTTTATAATTTTGTTGGTATTTTCTGTGAGTTCATCTATTTTTTTTAGAGACAGATTATTTATTACAACCTGCCTATTATTGCTTGACAAAACATTGTTAATTTTTTGCTCTATTATCTCGAAATCGTCGTGATCTGGATTTCCGGCGATCCATTTCCAAGTAGATCCAATAAAATTAAGAGATCTCTTTACTCTGGGCTTAATCCTATCTAGGTGACGCTGAAGTTGGGTAAGTTCATGTTGAAGGTATGGATAAAGAGGATGGGATTGGTTTATATTCTGACGTAGGTGTTGCTGCAGGGTATTAATTACATTCTGGTAGTCCTCTGTCTCAATAACATGTATTAATTTCAAATATCCCGTCTGAAGTTTCGCATAACCAGTATTTATAGAAATAATCTGTGAGTTGGAGTAATCTAGAATCTGCACCTCAGCCTTTGCAAAAAGGGATAAAAATCTGGAAAGATGGAATTTACTTTAGTTTCTAATGTTATTCTTATGAACAATGCGACCTGACTCCGTAGTGATTGTGCTATTTTTATTTTCTTTAACAATTTCCTCGGCATAGCTTTTACTCAGCTTTGTTCCTAGCCTCTTGTTAACCTTCACGAAAACTTTATCTCCTGGTTCATAATCCTTATGGTTTGTTCTATTCTTGTTATGGACCCTCATATCACTCGCCTGTTTCTGTTTGAGTTTTTCGACTATCTCCATTTTTTCCCTCTCCAGTTCTTGGGGTGCAGTGAAGACACGTCTTCCAAAGAATGCCTCAACTGGTTTTCGTGCAGTGGTAGAATGAATCGAATTATTATATTCAAACAGAGACTTATGAAGGAGCTCTGAGAAGGAATCAGGGGAATTCTCTGCCTTGATGCACCTCATAATCTCGGTCAGTGTCGAATGGAACCTCTCTATTTGTCCATTGACGTAGCTAGCGTATGGGGGAACTTTGAAGATTTTTACATTATATTGGTTTTCCAACATGAATACTATTGCCGAAGAATTAAATGACCTTTCATTGTCCATAACCACTATCTCGGGCATGCCGAATGCTAGAAGTATTTCCCTTAATGGTTCCTTTATATCCGTAGTAGCCCTCGATTGCAAAACCTTCGCCTGGGCGTATTTAGAGAACTTGTCAATAGCGGTTAGGACTGGTTTCCTCTCTGTTATAAAAATATCTATGTGGACAATTTGTCCCGGGAATTCAGGGATTGGTGTTTCCTGAAGCATAATCTTATTAGGGTGGCGTTCGTATTTGTTCTCTTTACAAATTTTACATAGTTTGGTAACTTTCTTTATTTTAGCACTCATTTTGGGAAAGTAGAATCTCTTCAGCAATTGTACTTTGTTCTCGGAACTGTTTCTATGAGCTCTCTCATGTTCCCTAATAATTTCTTCCTCCTGTTCATCCTCGTTCGTAAGGTCTTGCACCATTGTCCTAGTGTATTTGGCTTTATATCTGCCAAAGTTTGTGCTAAATATCTCTTGAAGTTTTCCTAAAATCTCATCTGAAGTTTTAATACAATTCGTTACTGACGGGTTCAAGCATTTTTTTAGATTGTCCAATAAGTTGCTCTCGGATGTGTCCGATAACTCAAGTGTGTGTCTATGGTATTGTGGAAAAATTGTATCGAATTTGTAGGACGTCATTTCTTCTTGAGATATTATAATTTGATTCTTAAAAGCATTTAATGGGGCGTCCGTATATTGTATTAAGTCCTGGGGTGAACTTTCGTCACTATGCTGTGTCGCCGTCAAGGAGTTTATATGAGACACTCCTTGTGGGATTCTTGATAGGGCGTCAGCCACAACATTAGTGCTCCCTGGTTTATACAGCAGTTCATATTTATAGTCCTCAAGGAAGGCTTTCCATCTTTTAAGTTTATAATTGGAATTCTTATTATTCAAAGAGTATGTCAAGGGAAGGTGGTCCGTAAAGATCTTCATCTTGGCCGATCCATAGAGATAATTCCTTAATGACTTCAAGGCCCATACTATTGCGAGCAATTCTTTCTCATTAGTCGCGTAGTGTTCCTCGGACTTTTGGAGAGTTCTAGAAAGGAATATGATGGGTCTGTCATCCTGCGATAACACTGCTCCAAGGGCATAGTTTGAAGCGTCTGTTGTCAATTGGAATTCCTTGCCGAAATCCGGGTATGCCAATAAAACGTCTTCCGAAATTAATGAATCTTTCAGTTTATTGAATGCTGTTATCGCATTTTCATCCAGATCAACATTAATTTTTTTAGACATGTGTTTCGAGACGCGACCTTTCTCCCCCCTCAAAAGCAAAGTTAGAGGCTTTGCTATTTTAGCGTAGTCTTTTATGAAGCGCCTGTAGAAATTCGAAAGTCCAAGGAAAGATCTTAGGTCTTTGAGGGTTCTCGGAAGTGGAAAATTCTTTATGGCCTCTACTCTTGTTGGATTAGTTCTAATTCCCGAATCGGATATCAGAAATCCTAGGAACTCCACTTCATTTTTTAGAAACTCACACTTATCCAGTTGAACTTTCAGGTTAGCACCCTCTAAGGTCTGGAAAACAGTGTGCAGGTTCTTCAAATGCGTTTCCTCGTCTTCTGCAAAAATGATAATGTCATCTATGTAGACAAAACATATCTTCCCTATATGTTCCCGCAATATGTCATCCAAGGCTCTTTGGAAAATAGAAGGGGCGTTTTTCAACCCAAACGGAAGCCTTGTAAATTCATATTTACCGTTGTTAACCGAAAAGGCGGTTTTTCTCATATCGCTTTCCTTTAATGGTATCTGGTGGAAACCACTTTTTAAGTCGATTACTGAAAACCATTTACTTTTCGAAAGTTGCGGTAAAATTTCATTAATATTGGGTATCGGATATTTGTCTGGAATAGTGATATCGTTCAGTTTACGGTAATCGATAACCAAACGGTACTTCTTTTTTCCCGAAAAATCTGCCTTTTTGGGAACAATCCAAACCGGTGAATTGTAGGGCGACCGGGATGGTCGGATTATGTCATTGTCTAGTAGTTCCTGAATTTGGCTCTCAACTTCGTCCTTCAAATGCATTGGATACGGATAGTAACGTGAATAGACTGGAGAGTCATTCTTTGTTTCTATCTCACCTACAACAGTCGTAGTGAACGTCAATTTTTCATTAGGGTCACTAAATAAACCCTTAAATTGCCTGATAATGACATTAAGTTCGTTTATTTGTCGTTCAGACATGTGCGTATTTCTAATGTCAATGGTGTTAATGGATTGTGAAAGTTGTTGCTTGAGGCGTATTTTTCTCCTATTGTTGAAAACCACATAATTTTCAAACGTATAAATGACAGCTCTCATCTCCCTCAAACTGTCATTACCTATGATGCCATGGAAAGTCTTCAATGTTGGAAGAATAAAGAACGTCAAGGGATTCTCGTCTTCGTTAAAGACGCTTACCAATGTATGGTGAGTGATCTCGGTCCTACCACCAACAGATCTAGCGAAAAAATTTTTTAAATTAGGGGTAGGATTCTTTACTAAATCGGACTGGATATAATTTTTATTTGAACCGGTATCTATCAAAAATTTCAATATACGGCCTGAACTCATCCTGCATTCAATATAGGGCAAGGACGAGTTCGCTAGTCTAAAAAATTCACATCAACAAAGTCGTCCGCTTCGGTGTCACCCCTATCATAATATTTCTCGAGATAGTCCTCGAAGGGTTGAAGCTTCTCCTCATCTTCATAATTCTCCATTGTCTCTTCGTAAGATACTGCCTGACTACCCTGATGACTATCCTCCTGTTCGGATTCAATATTGAAATTCCTCTGCATCTTTTGAGGTCGATGCACTTGGTAGGACTGACTGAGCGGTCTTTTCTCCATAAACCTATTACCCTGTCCAGGTCTGTTCACGTAATCAACTGTGTTCGTACGCATAGACCGATCTATATCCATCGGTTCTGGCCTGGGTTGTGGCTTCGGTATCGTCGGTCTTTGCGGTATGTTATTGCTGATTTTCTAGCTTCAGACACAAATGTAGTGCCTGAGGAAGGTCGGTTGGTTCCCTAATTCCCAGTAATCTTGGTAAATCGCCTTTAAGCCCTCTTATGAAGGTGTCCAGGGCTTTGTCCCGATAAGTCTGGGTCATAATATCCAACGATTCCCTACCCATATCCATGCAAGCCAATTTGTTCATTATCAATGACAAATGCGCATAGACGCTCTGGTAGAAGTCCTGAACTGTGCTCTGTCCCTGAATCAGTGAAGACATTTGGTACTCGAGAGTTGACAAATCCCTTTTGTCTGCATAATGCAGAGTCAAACACCGGGAAATACAACTCCAATCTAATGGGGTATTATATGACTCAAGGGCGGCATCCGCGCTACCAATGATTTTGTTCCTAACCACATTCAATATTCCGAAATATCTAGGGGTCCCTTTTGATGCCTCATAGAGTTGCAAGACCCTATCGACGCTCTTCTTCCACGAACTAAATTCTCCCGGATTACCGGAGAATTCCCTGAGGCATCTGACTATGTCAGGGATCCTATCTAGATCGTCTAGTTCTCCCCTAAAACGTTCTTCTATCTGCTGATCAACACCGGATATGTCTGCGTTAGGGTTTAGTATTTCCCTAACCGTGCGCCTAGACTGTTCTACACATGCCCGCAGTATTCTATCCATGTCAATATTACCATTAGGTAGAGGAGGCGGTGGATTGGGAATGTTAAGGATTGGGGGTCTCAATAAGTCACCATTTGGGTTAGCCATATTTCTAATTATTTTCCAACTTTTCCTAAATCTATTGATTTTTCTATTTCCTGCAGTTAAAATTTCTAAATTCTTTAATTATTCACAAAATTTTTTTTTTTTTTTTTTTTTTTTTTTTTTTTTTTTTTTTTTTTTTTTTTTTTTTTTTTTTTTTTTTTTTTTTTTTTTTTTTTATCTACCAGAGTTTTCACGTTTTTTTCACTTTCGTACTTAAATTCTTCTTAATTATTAAATCTAACTTTTTCCAACTTTTCTTAATTCTATTGATTTTTCTATTTCCTGAAGTTACAATTTTTAAATTCTTTAATTATTCACCAAAATTTTTTCTCTACCAGAGTTTTCACATTTTTTTCACTTTTGTACTTAAATTCTTCTTAATTATTAAATCTAACTTTTTCCAACTTTTCTTAATTCTATTGATTTTTCTATTTCCTGAAGTTACAATTTTTAAATTCTTTAATTATTCACCAAAATTTTTTTCTCTACCAGAGTTTTCACATTTTTTTCACTTTTGTATTTAAATTCTTCTTAATTATTAAATCTACGATTCACAACTTTTTTTTTTTTTTTGTTCACTGCCTACTTACAAATGTATCCCTATAAAGATTTTCCATACGTCCATGGAGGCGATTTCGTTGTCCTTTCGTTAAATCTACTTGGAGAATCGTCCGCTTACTTGTTGACGTGTGTTGAGCCGGTAGTTGTAGCTACAGCCTCTGTGGTCTTCTAGGGTGTTTTTTTGGTCCTTGGTCACAGCCTCCGGGTGCGTTGATGGATTGTTGGGCGCCAATTAACAGTTACTAAATTTCTGTTTTTATTAATTTGAGTGCTTTTACAGAACTGAATCAAAAATCTTAAACTTAGGTTGAAGTTGGTTGGTGCTGCTGTTGGCGCTGCTGCTGTTGGTTGGTGCTGTTGCTGGTGCTGCTATTGGTTTCTTGCTGATTGACGATTTTGTTATTGTTGTCGTCATGAGGTGTCAGGTTACCCGCTTTGCTGTGTTTGCTGTTGACCTGCGGTACTGGTGGATACGGATTGTTGACCCTTGCGTTAGCTGTAGAAATGCTTACATTTCATTACCATTACCATTTCATATTGTTGCTTACAAATCATGATGGTTCACTGTTTGTTGTTGCAGGCGGACAATGTTGACTGACAGCGGTCAATGAATTAATCAATAGAATCAGCAATTTTTTGGTATCGAAATCCAATATAAAGAATTTTTTGTTTGGCTGACATCCCAGCAAACATCTTTGATGTTAACATATATGTTTCGCCCGATTTCCACCAAAATGGACGTAGTCATTAAAATTTTTAACCGATCTGCACAAAATTTGGTAGGGACTTGTTTGTAACTGATCTCAACCTATTTGCATGATTTCATCAAAATCAGCTCTGATTTAGATATATCTCCTATGTACATGTATCGCCCGATATGCACTGTAATGGCTATAATAACTAAAATTTTCAACCGATTTGCACATAATTTGGTATGGATTGTTTTTTTACTGATTTTAACATATCTGCAAGATTTCATCAAAATCGGCTCATATTTGGATATATCTCCCAAATATATGTATCATCCGATTAGCCCTTTAATGGCCGAAGTAACTACAATTTTCAACCGATCTGCACAAAATTTGACACGGATTGTTTTGTCACTGATCTTTAACATATTTGCAAGATTTCATCAATATCGGCTTAGATAAAAATATATGGGAGCTATATCCACTCCCATATATATTTATCCATAGATTTGCACTTATGTGGCTGTAGTAACAACAATTTTCAAACGATCTGTCCCAAAAAGTCGATCTATTGCCCGAATTTATAATTGTAGGGCAGGTGTGGGGTATTATATAGTCAGCGCCGCCCGCCTTTCCTTACTGGTTGGGTATAGTCCCCGATCATTTTTGAGTATAGACTTTCACCCCCCAATTAGTGTTTTTATTAACTGATTTTGCTTAAATTAGGTAGAGTGAGCTACATTAAAGCCCTTCTTGGAATATGTTGCAGATGGAATCATATTTGGATATAGCTGCTATATATGTCGCACTCCCGTTTTTTGGTCTTGAACCCATATAAGACTCTTGTAATGCCAGATTATGCTGAAATTTTCAATAAAGAATCATGTCGAGTTTATCTTAGAAAGGATCATATTTCGATATAGGTTTTATAGACTGCAAATCGTGCATTTCATTACCGAATTTTAACGAAATATTGATTTTATATGCACGATTTGGGGGTTTTTGGCCCGGCTGGACTTAATGCCTTTTTACTTGTTTTTTTTTTTAATTTTATTGTCCGAAAAATTTTTTATTTCTTCCCCATTGAGTTTATTTCTCAGAAATTTCTGTTTATTTCATCTTTTACCCGGAATTTCATTTAATTTATATAAAATGTCAGCAAAAATCTCTACCGCTCAACTCATAAATAATTGCTCTTCAATATCTACAAATGGAAAGCTATCCATTTTCATTTGAACAATTTTGTTTCGGATAATTCTCTGATATTCCATTTTATTTTCGTTTAGTGTTGTTTTTATTCTGACCTGAAAAACTGCATTCATTTCTAAAGCTGAACATAAACAAATAATTCTGTGAATTTTATAAATTTCTATTACACACGGGGGATATAAAATTCCTGGAATAATTTACAGTATCTTCCATTTTGCCATGTTCGTTTTATTTCACGAATTTATTTGAATTCCAAAACATCAGTCTCATCAATTCTCATAACAATTATGTTGCACAATAAGTATGCCATTTATATAGGGCATAAAATGTTCCTAAAAGTATGCCATCAACTTTGAAACTAATAAGAAAACTTTTAAGACTCTGCAGAGAGAAAAATATGTCAATTATCTTATAGTGTGAAATATTTTTGTGTTACTTAGAAAACAAAAAGACAGATAATCCCAAAAATAATGTTTTCCCCTTCTTATCTTCAACTGACAATTATGTAATTAATTAAGTGATTTCCTAATAACATTTGGACAAACAAACATACCCAAGCACACACATACACACTCTGCTATAAAATATAACATCAAGATAATCACAAAAGCTTGCATAACTGACATACATACGTAATCCTCACAAAATTAGTTTTTGAATTTTTTATTAGATTAAGAATTTTTTTGTGTTTTCCTTTATGGGTAGAGATATAAACACACACACACACACAAACACATAAATACACTAGCATAAGCATGCTTATAACAGTCGTTCATTGTGTGAGAGTGAGTAGTTATGCAATAAATATTCCAAAGGTGTGGGTTTTACGAAAGGACTATGTGGCAGAGAGATTGTGCTGTTACACAATGGCCTGTCTGATTGATGGAAGTAGTGCTAGGCCCAGGGTATGAGTTTTGAGCCACTTAAACACACACACATTTGAAGGTGTTCTTGTGTGAGTAAAGGAAATGAATGTGCTTTTACAACGTAATGAAAGATTTTTTTTGTTTTTTTTTTTCTTTGTAGATCTCTAAGAGCCTCGGTAAAATTGTAAATTGTCTCTTTTGTATGTCAAGGAGCAACCCCTCAGTTACACACATGGCGAGTGTGTTAATATGTGGTTATGGCAAAGGACATTACACACTTTCCACCTACAATGACAATGACAAAGATTTTATTTCACATTTCCATCCAACACACCTTCGTTATCGCAGTAAGCTCATTTTGGAAATTTCAATTAAAAGTTTTTTTTTCCTGCAGAGTTATTATGAACATTTAAATAGGTCACGACAAGTGGGCTCCTAGCATTAGCACCACCTCAGCAGTGGAAATGTCAAAGTTGTATTTTTTTCTCAAATATCATTCTGAATAATTGGATAATCTATACCAATTAAACTTTTGCTGTGGGAGAAAAAAGGAAACTGTCAATAAATTTAATTTTCTTTTGCATAGCTTTTTTCAGTGACCCACTTTATGGTTTGTTTACTTTGGAATTACTTTTTATAATACCTAGATTTATGTTCGGTTTTTTGCACTTTGTCATTGTCATTTTGTTGACATTGTAAAATGGAAAAAAGTATCGCCGTGTATATGCTTCCCTTACTGCATTTATTTAATAATGTGCTCCGTTTGTAAGCAAAAACCTGGAGATATTATTGCTCATATGATATCACAATCATTTATCTTTGTAATTTGATTTTTTCACTCGTGACTTTATGTTTTTATTTGTTTTTGTTGGAATAATTAACGTCCTCCAATAAATATCACGATAGGACTTAATGTCCGTCTAACAAAAAAAAAAAACGCATAATAAAAACTGATTTGTTTAATAAATGCAAATTATAGGTACAGTAGGCGTGTTTTAATTAAAAAATCATGAAAAACTTCCAAGTAATGAAAAAAGGCTTGCTTTATTAACTTGTTAGGAATATTAAAAACAGAACAAGTAAACTATTTGCGAAAGTTGCCGATTACCTAATTAATATGTACAAATTGGCTTTCGCCCAGTGTATTCTTCTAAACAAGGTAAAGATCCCATTTGTTATACCATGGACATCTAATTTTGTACTTTCAAAGGAGTTATTGCAATCAAAACTTATTATACCCACCACCATAGGATGGGGGCATACTAATCTAGTCATTCCGTTTGTAACACCACTATATATTCTCCTAAGATCCCATAAAGTATATACATTCTTGATGGTTTCGACGTTCTGAGCCAATCTAGCCATGTCCGTCCGTCAGTCTGTCGAAATCACGATAGCGGTCAAACGCGTAAAGTTAACCGCTTGAAATATTGCACTGATACTTAGTATTGATGTATCGTTGGCGATTGCAAATGAGTCAAATCGGTTCAGATTCAGGTACTGACTTGACTTCTTGAGCCCTTGGAAGCCGCAGTTTTTAACTGATTTGGCTGAAATTTTGCACATTGTATTCCGTTATGACTTCCAACAACTGAGCCTAGTACGGTCGAAATCGATCTATAACCTAATACAGCTCCCACATAAATCAATCTCACACACAAACCGCATCGAAATATTCATTTCCGACTCTATAAAGTATATATACTCTTGATCAGCGTAAAAATCTAAGACGATCTAGCCATGTCCGTCCGTCTGTCTGTTGAAATCACGCTACAGTCTTTAAAAATAGAGATATTGAACCAAAATTTTCCAGGGATTCTTGTTTTGTCCATAAGCAAGTTAAGTTCGAAGTTTGGCTATATCGGACTATATCTTGATATAGTCCCCATATAGACCGATCCGCCGATTTTGGGTCTTATGCCCATAAAAGCCACATTTATTATCCGATTTTGCTGAAATTTGGGACAGTGAGTTGTGTTAGGCTCTTCGAAATACTTCTTTAATTTGGCTCGGATCGGTCCAGATTTGGATATAGCAGCCATATACACCGATCTCTCGATTAAAGGTCATGTGCTCATAAAGTCGGCATTTATTTTCCGATTTTGCCAAAATTTGGGACAGTGAGTTGTGTTAGGCCCTTCGAAATACTTCTTCAATTTGACCCAGATCGGTCCAGAGTTTTGGGCCCATAAAAGGCGCATTTATAGTCCGATGTCGCCGAAATTTTGGACAGTGAGTTGTGTTGGTCTTTTCATTATTATTCTTCATTTTAGCTCACATCAGTCCCGATTTGGATATAGCTGCCATATAGACCGATCTCTCGATTTGAGGTTTTGGACCCATAAAAGGCGCATTTATTGTCCGATGTCGCCGAAATTTTGGATAGTGAGTTAAGTTAAGCCCTTCGATAATGTTCTTCAATTTGGCTCAGATCGGTTCAGATTTGGACATAGCTGCCATATAGACCGATCTCTCGATTTAAGCTTTTGGGGCCATAAAAGGCGTATATGTTATGCGATTTCTACGACATTTGGGACAGTGAGTTGTGTTAGGCTCTTCGACATTTTTCTTAAACTTGACTTAAATCGGATATAGCTATCATATAGACCGATATCTCGATTTAAAGTCTTGGCCCCATAAAAGGCGCAGAAATTTGACACAGTGATTTATGTTAGGCTTTTCGACATCCGTGTCGTATATGGTTCAGATCGGTTTATTTTTAGTATAGCTACTTAAAAGACCAATATTTTGTTATAGACAATTGAGCAATGACTTTATTATTTGGTCCAAATCGAAAGATATTTCGATACAGCTGCTGTGGGGCATAAGATATGTATTTTTCACCGGATGTTTTACGAAAGGTGGTTTACATATATACCCGAGGTGGTGTGTATACAAAATTCGGCCCGGCCGAACTTAACATATCGAGCAAAGAACTTGATAAATGCTATCCATGGTGGAGGATATATAAGATTCGGCCCGACCGAACTAAGCACGCTCTTACTTGTTTAAAAAAATCGCTTAATTGTTGTTAAAAATTGTTTATCCGCGTTTAATATATTTGCTTACTAAAGTTATCTCCCTTAAAAATACTTGCAAAGTATAATCATCCTTTCCGAACTGTCCCAGGATCTATCCTACGGTGTTAGAGTGGTGGCAATTAGTCACCTTGAGCGACAAACCCTTATAAGGTGTTTTTCCATGAAAGGGGACGAAAACTGGGACCGGTCCCTATCATCAGAGGAACTATCCCGTGACGCGTGATCCCGTTTAGGACCAGTCCCATTTTCCGTAGGGTATCAACAACTGTGCCAAGTACGGCCGAAATCGGTCTATAACTTGATAAAGTTCCACTATAAGCCGATCTCCCGATTTGACTTCTTGAGTCCTTACAACCCGCAATTTTTGTCCAATTTAGCTGAAACTTTGCATGCAGTACAAATCCGTCTATAATCTGATATTGCTCCCGTGTAAACCGGTCTCTCGATCATCCTTGTTCGGTTCCTAGAAGCTTTAATTGTTGCTGGTTTGACAGAAGTTTGGTATGTAGAATAAAATTATGTCTTTCAACCAAATTTAAACTTAGCACGCTTTTACTTGTTTTGTATATTCAAGGTCGAGGTCTATTTCTCTTTTACTTAAATTATTTATCGATATTTCGTATGTGAAAATCGTGTTTTGATTCTCATTTGAATATATCATATCTTGAAATCGGGGTCCAAAGCTTTTGATGCGCAACCCAATTCCTGTCAACCTCAGGCTTCAGGTGGCGGACTCCGTTTCCTCGGATGAGGCTCTGGCGACCAAACGATAGGTGGAATAACCAGTAAAACCCACACCATGTTTTGCAATAAATGACCAAAACAAGCACAACTGGGAGGCACGTTTGGAGCCAACCAAGTCACAACACCGCAATAGACCAAACTAGGCTACACTAGGCCAATCACCTGATTAAGCCGAAATTACACGATTCCAACGATAAGAAATACAAGAAGAATAAACCAAACTAATATCCAGACAACGGAACCCACTCGCACCCGGATACGACCATTTAAAATTTTAATTAGTATTATAGGCTCAAATCAATCTGGATCAAATGACCCATTGGCAACAGCCAACGGCCTACATCAATAAGAAAATATCTATGAAAAATTGCATGCAGATAACCTCGTTCGTTCGAACGCTATGGTGATTAAGTTTCAAATTTCAGCGACATCGGACAATAAATGCGCCTTTTATGGCCCCAAAACCTTGAACCGAGAGATCGGTCTATATGGCAGCTATAACCAAATCTGAACCGATCTGTGCCATATTGCAGAATTATGTGAAGGGGCTTAACTTAACTCACTGTCCAAATTTCGGCAACATCGGACAATAAATGCGCCTTTTATGGGCCCAAATCCTTAAGTCGAGAGATCGATCTATATGGCAGTTATATCCAAATCTAAACCAATCTGAGCCAAATTAACGAAGGATGTCGACCTAACAAAACTCACTGTCCCAAATTTCAGCAAAATCGGATAATAATGTGGCTTTTAAGGGCCTAAGACCCTAAATCGGAGGATCGGTCTATATGGGGGCTATATGCAAATCTAGACCGATCTGAGCCAAATTAACGAAAGATGTCGAAGAGCCTAACACAACTCATTGTCCAAAATTTCAGCAGAATCGGATAATAAATGTGGCTTTTCTGGGCCTAAGACCCTAAATCGGCGGATCGGTCTATATGGGGGCTATATCAAGATATAGTCCGATATAGCCTATTTTCGAACTTAACCTGCTTATGGACAAAAAAAGAGCCTATGCAAAGTTTCAGCTCAATATCTCTATTTTTAAAGACTTTAGCGTGATTTCAACAGACAGAAGGACAGACGGACGGACATATTTAGATAATCTTAGATTTTTATGCTGATCAAGAATATATATACTTCATAGGGTCGGAAATGGATATTTCGATGTGTTGCAAACGGAATGACAAAATGAATATACCCCCATCCTTCGGTGGTGGGTATAAAAAAGATAACTCTTAGAAAAAACCAACCACCAAATTTGTATGTGAAACTTTAAATTATCAACGAATTTTAGCATGGAATCGAAGACATTATTTGTTGAAGTACGTAAGTAAGTCTCTTCAAGAGACTTGACAGACAAAATTATTGAAATTTTGTTGACTTTCAACAAATTCTTTAGTTGAGGTAGTTGTGAAAATAGGCGTACTACCATGTAGAGCACAAAACTTGTAAACCCCGTGTATCGAGGGTTTTTGAGATTCAAAATAAATTGTTGCAGGAAAATTAACAAGTTTCGTAGTTGTTTTTTCGACCAAAGTTGCTGTTTTTTAAAAATATTTTTATCTGTGTATTTTGTAAGGATGATGTTCATAACGGTCGGTGCATGAAATCAGCAACATGATCTTACAAAATCATCCCATGACAGCCAGTTGCACATATCGGATTGACCCTATGATTCGTTCATCGGCAAAGTCTGCCGCCTCAGTGTATAACACACTTTTACAACAACTAAGATATCTTCCCCGCATGTTGATAATATTGGCAACAACGTATGTTCATAATAATGACACCTCTTGTCAGAATTGAAATTTGTTATATAAAGCATGTTTGAGATTTCCCAGAGCACCACAAAAACCCTACAAGATTGGCTTATAAATAGATATAGACCCCATAAAACTAGATCCCCGAAATGGAGTAAATTACATTTGTAACACCTCAAAATATACATCTAAGACCCCATAAAGCATATATATTCTTGGACGTCTCGACATTCTGAGTCGATCTAGCATTGTCCGTCCGTCCGTCTGTCGAAATCACGACAGCGGTTGTACGTGTAAAGCTAGCCGCATGCAATTTTGCACAGATACTTAATATTGATGTGATCGTTGAAAATTGCAAATGGGCCTTATCCGATCAGATTTGGATTTAACTCCCACATAAACTCATCTCCATATTTTGACTTCTTCAGCTCATGGAAGGCCCAATTTTTGTATGATTTGGCTGAAATTTTTCATACAGTATTTTGTTGTGACTATCAACAACTGCGCCAAGTACCGTCCAAACCGGTCAAGAACCTGATATAGCTACCATTTACCCCCATCTCCCGATTTGAGCTCTTCGGCCCTTAGAAACCGGAATTTTAGACCAATTTGCCTGAAATTTTGCATATAATGTTCTTTCATGATTTCCAACAACTGTGGAAAGTACGGTCCGAATCGGTTCGTAACCTGATACAGCTCCCATATAAACCGATTTGACTTCTTGAATCCTTACAAGCCGCAATTTTTGTCCGATTTGGCTGAAACTTTGCATGTGGTGTTCTTTTATGACTACCGACAACTGTGCTAAGTACGATCCAAACCGGTCTTTAACTTGATATAGCTCCCATTTACCCCCATCTCCCGATTTGACTTCTTCGGCCCTTAGAAACCGGAATTTTAGACCAATTTGCCTAAAATTTTGCATTTAATGTTCTTTCATGATTTCCAACAACTGTGGTAAGTACGGTCCAAACCGTTCTTTAACCTGATATAGCTCCCATATAAACTGATCTCCCAATTTGGCTTCTTGATGCCTTACATGCCGCAATTTTTGTCCGTTTTGGCTGAAACTTTATATGTGGTGTTCTGTTATGACCGACAACTGTGCCAAGTACGGTCCGAAACGGCCCATAACCTGATATAGCTCCCATTTACCCCCATCTCCCGATTTAACTTCTTCGGCCCTTAGAAACCGGAATTTTAGACCAATTTGCCTGAAATTTTGCATATTATGTTCTTTCATGATTTCCAACAACTGTGGTAAATACGGTCCGTTCTATAACCTGAATAGCTCCCATATAAATCGATCTGCCTATTTGACTTCTTCAGCTCTTATAATCCGAAATTTTTGCCCGATTTGGTTGAAATTTTGCATGTACTGTTCTGTTATGACTTCCAGCACCAGTGCCAAGTACGGCTGAAATCAGTCTATAACTTGATATATTGTAGTTCCGATATAAATCGGTCTCGCGACTTGACTTCTTGAGCCCTTGAAAGCAGCAACTTTTGTTCGATTTGACTGAACATGTATTGTTCGGTTATAACTTCCAACAACTGTGCCTAGTATGGTCCAAATCGGTCTATAACCTTGTATAGCTCCCATATAACCCCTTTTGAGCCCTTATAAGCCATAATATTTGTCCGATTTGGCTGAAATTTGTTCAAGCGGGTTCTTTTACGACTTTTAACAGCTGTACCAAGTGTGATTCAAATCAGTCTATAACCTGATATAGCTCCAATGTAAACCGGTCTCTCGATTATCCTTTTCCGGTTCCTAGAAGCTTTAATTTTTGCTGGTTTGACAGAAGTTTGGTATGTAGAATAAATTGATGCCCTTCTACTAGTTTGTAGAAGGAACTTAGCACGCTTTTACTTGTTTTTAATTTGTTTTAGACAGCAATGAGAAACGTTCCCAGGGAAATTGAAAAAAATCCCCAGTTACCTTCTCCCCGCCGCAGGGTTAAGTCAATCCAGCCATATCCCTCCGTCGCTCCGCCTATCGAAATCACTATAGCGGTCAAACCAATAAAGATATCCGCTTGAAAATTTTCACAGAGGCCGATATGGCTCAGTTATTAACCAATATCTTGGTTTGACTTCTTGAGCCCCTGGAAGCCACAATTGTTATCCGATTTGGCTGAAATTTTACACGGAGTGTTTTCTTATGACTGCCAAGAATGCATTGAATCGGTCAATAAGCTGTTACAGGTTAGGTTAGGTTTAAGTGGCAGTCTGCCATCAGACTCTCTTGTGATACCACAGGAATAGAAGAAGAAAGATGCCTTCTATATGCCTTCTAATAGTTCCTACCGTTGAACTAACCAGATCGCTTTAAAAAGCACAATAACTTGAGAATGTTCAGATTCTTAATGAAATGAGAACCAAAAGTCGAACTCCTTCTGACTGCTAGTGCGGGACACACACACAGAAGGTTTTCAATAGTCTCTTCTTCTTCGATGTCCTCACAGCTTCTGCAAAAGTCGTTGCTGGCAATCTTCAGTCTGTCAGCATGTTTTCCGATTAGACAGTGACCTGTTATAACGGACACAATGACTGAGACATCGGTTCTAGCCAATGCCAGCAAAGCAGTAGACCACTTCAAGTCTATTGTAGATTAGGCCACATAGTTTTGGAATGCTCACAGCCCTCTCTTTGTGAGCATCTATCATTCGTTGTCCTTCGGGCCTGGTCCTGAAAACTTAGCTTACATGACGCTAGAGGCATACCCACAGATTTCAGTATCCCTGGAATGTCTCTGTGGCCCGGCACCTAGAATAGGTGAATTTTGAACTGTTGAGCCATCTTGTTGAGAGTTCTGCGACACTCGAGGGCGGTTGATAAATCTCCCCATATTAACCGATCACCTGTTATGACTTCTTGAACCTCAGAAGCCTCAGTTTTCTTCAGATTTGGCAGAAATTTTTGCTCAAGGCCTTATGTCATGATTTCTAACATCTGTGCCAAGTATGATCTAAATTAGTCTTAGGTCCAATATAAACGATCCACGGATTTGACTTTTTGAGCCTCTGCAAACCTCGGCTTTCACCTGATTTGGCTGAAAATCGGCACTATAACTTGTGTTATGACTTCCAGTCCGTGACAAGTATGATTCGAATCGATGCATAAGCTGATATTGCCCCCATCTTATCAAATCCCCGAATTTGAATCATTGAGCCTCTAGAAGTTTTAATCAAAACCCGATTTGATGGATTAGAAAATTCAAACTGACTTAGTAAGGGTAAATTCTTAGCGGAATTTATGGTGGTGGGTACCCAAGATTCGAATGGTTTTACTTGTTTCATTTTGTAGTTGGTTTCTATTGTTCTTAATTTTTGTAACAAAATCCAACAGTTTTTATACCCTCTACCATGGGGGTATACTAATTTCGTCATTCTGTTTGTAACTCCTCGAAATATTCGTCTGAGACCCCATAAAGTAAATATATTCTTGATCGTCATATCATTTTAAGTCGTCCTAGCCATGTCCGTCCGTCTGTCTGTCAAAAGCACGCTTACTTTCGAAGGAGAAAAGCTAGCACCTTGAAATTTTGCACAAAATCTTTTTATTAGCGTAGGTCTGTTGGGATTGTAAATGGGTCAAATCGGTCCATGTTTTAATATAGCTGCCATATACACCGATCTTGACTTCTTGAACCTCTAGAGGGCACAATTCTCGTCCGATTTGACTAAAATTTTGCACGTTGAGTTTTGGCATCACTTTCAACATCCGCGCTAAGTATGGTTTGAATCGTTCCATGTTTTGATATAGCTGCCATATAAACCGGTCTTGGGTCTTGACCTCTTGAGCATCTAGAGGGCGCAATTCTCGTACGATTTGACTGAAATTTTGCACGTAGTGTTTCTGTATCGCTTTCAACAACTGTGTGAAGTATGATTCAAATCGGTTCATAATCTGGTATAGCTGTCATATAAACCGATCTGGCATCTTGACTTCTTGAGATGTAGCGGGCACAATTCTTATCCGATTTGGCAGGAATTTTCATGGCCTTCAATATACGTGTCTAATATGGTCTGAATCGATAAATAGCTTGATACAGCTCCCATATAAATCGAAATCGCAATTCATATCCGAATGAACTGAAATATTACACAATGGCTTCTAAAATTTTTAGCATTCATTTATGGTCCGAATCGGACTATAACTCCAATAGCATAACAGTTCTTATTCAATATTCTTTGTTTGCCCAAAAAGAGATACCAAATGCGATCCATGGTGGAAGGTATATAAGATTCGGCCCGGTCGAACTTTGCATGCTCTTACTTGTTATCATTAGGACTTTTTGGGTTTTTTTTTCCATAAATAAGTAAAATGATGAATAATTGAATCTTTTATTGTGCCACAAATTATCCTCAATATTAGCCTTATCCTCACTACTATCATTAGAAATATACAAAGTATCCAGTTTTCATTATTAATTTTTAATCCGTAACAAAAATGCAAAATTATTACATAAGTAGAGTGATAAACTGCAATGAGATCCAAGTAAGCGCCAAACATTTACAAAATACTAAGGAACAAGAAGAGTAAGAAAGAGAGAGAGAGCAAAGGAGAGAAGCCTGAAAGGTAGGCGAATACCTAAATTTGAGAATGTTTCTCTCTCTCTATGACATTTGCGTATGCTCTACCTTGCCTTGTCAGTGTTTCAATACCTTAGTGTTCCTCAGCTGAATTGCAAAAGAATTCAGCTGAATAGGTTCCACTTGAGTTTATATGAAAGTATAAAAATAACTACACTAGTGTGAGTGAATATGATAATACATATGTATGAGTGCATACATATATACCTTCAAAATAAAACCGAAAAAACCTCTACCTACTAATGGGTATATACTGGTAGATTTAAAGGAAAAAATTTTTAAAGATATATACACAACAAATTGTAAATTCTATAGCATTAAAGGAATATAACAAAAAAAAATCTATGCATAAAGCTTTAAATTCGTCATAAAAATTAATTTTTTAACTTCTTTAGTTCTTTTGTTATATAAGTTTGCTTACCTGTATCACTGGGTGCTATATTACTTAAGCGATTTGTTACAAAACCGCGTAGATTGGAGACCACGCGTTGTGGCGAATTAGGGCCACTGCCAATGGAGAAACTTCTTAATTTGGAAAACAAGGTGGCCGATTCACCACTGGGGCCACTGCCTGTGGCGGCGTTTGCTTGGGGCTCGTTAGAGGACGCCACTGTCGAAATTTTCTAAACGATTTTTTCTTTGATTTTTTTCGCTTTTATTTAATGAAAATTCTTAACACTTTTGCCAAACACTTTCTTCGGTTATAATTTGTTAAAAAAAAAACAATTTTTTATTCAAAAAAATCACTAAAAAATCACCGAATTTTTTTGTTTTAATTTTTCTCCTTAATGACTTTCCACTGCAGTCAGCTATTTGTAATCCTTTTCCTTTGATCTTTTTTTTGTAGGATTTTTCTAAATTTAAATTTATAAGGATTTTTTTTCAAAAATTTCTGTTCACTGACACTTTATTCTGGGCATTTCAATTTCTTTTTTTATGCGCTTCTTTTTCTTTTCCGTTGGGACTTGAACTCAATTTTTTTTAAGAATTTCGATTTTTTCCAGAGAGTTAGATATGCTGATTTTTTTTTTGCTTTTTTTCTTCTTGAAATGTCCAAGTTTCTGTGTGTGGTTTTTTCTGCTAGTCTGGTGTGTGTTTTTTTTACACTAGACTACGGACGAGCAACCGTGGCGTTCGTTGTTGTCGTCCAGGCCAGAGCAAAGGTAACTTCTGTCTGGTAGCAAAGGCACGTTGAGACCAGCACATGCCCGTGCACATCGCCAGCAAACGGCGATGAGAATTAAGAAGGTGCGCAATGGGGGAGGGGAGTGCTGATAGCGCTCATACTAAGCCTGGAATTTCAGTACCAGTCGGTGCTAAAATGGCCAAAAGATTTCAATGCCCCATTAACCACCCACTCTTAGGGCTATGTACCTTTAACACAACGCACGTACACGAACACAAAGATATAGCCCCCCATTTCCAGTTGTTGAAATATCACTAACTCTCTCATTATTCCCATGGAAGAGACTCAGAGAGTGTGTTGTCGCTCTCTCAAACAAGCTCTGCGAATTTGTGTGCGCCTTTGAGTATGCTTCAAATACTGGGGTTATTTCTCATGCACACACACTTATATGAGTGTGTGTGTTTGGCTGTATCTTGTTTGTTTGCATGAATCAAATTCTTGGTGTCTAAATATTTCTCTCAATTTTGTTAGGTTAATTTCAAAGGAATTTCGGCAGGCGCAAGCGCTATATCCCCCCTTAACAATGCCGTTTACTTTTTGTGCTGCTGCTTCTTCTTCATATTCTTATTTTATAGTCTCCATTGCTAGACATGCTAAAGGAAATATTTATGTCTGTGGGTATACACAGAACCTGCCTAGCTCATGAAACAATACTCTTGCTTCCTCTTGTTTTTCAATGTAATTGATATTTGTTGTTGCTTTGGCAGCATACCTTTTTATAAGGACTATGTGTTTGTAAGTGTTTGCATATTTTGTGGCTTAGATTTAAGGGTGTGTGTTTGTGTGAAAAATTTCTTTGCCTGCCAACACTTAGCCCAATTGGCTTGAGCCAGTGTGCATTTGTGTGTGTGTGTGTGTAGGTCTCCACTCTATATGTTTGGCAGGATTTTTTTGTTTTGTTTTAGGTTTTCTTCGAAACATTTGCTACTTTCCCAAGCTTGCTCATTTCTCTTGCAAAAGGTCTGCCTCAAAAACAGAAACGACAATTTGTTGTGTGCCTATTATTGTTTTTATATTATGAAGCCAAAATTTCATTAACATTTGATTTGAATAATTATTGCCAACACTTCTTCTATACTTCAGCTACGTGCAGAACTTCAAACCTGCAATGGCTGAGTCAGGCATATTAAATATTTCGTTTTGGTTCTGCTTCTAGTTTAAATGCAACATTACAGTGTGTTGACCTCAAAAGGCCAAATAATACCTGACCAGACAGCTATAGGAAAATAAGGTCATGATAAAAATCTCTCTTAAGCCTCAAACGAAATCCATTCATGCCGTTAACTCCCTTGGACAAATTTGCATTAAATATGGGTGTAATATAAGCAAAGCCCCAGGGGAAATGTAAAAAAAGAATGGTCAAAAGTAAGGATTATGATGTTTAATTGTAGACTACAAGATAAAAGGCTTTCACATTCAGATTTATATTTTTTTTTTTATAAATTATTTATTGACGAATATAACTTAACAAAATATCTCTTGCTTTAAAGTTATTATAGATGAACAAAACACATTTATTTGAATTTATTCTTTTCGTATTTTTCAAGTTAACTTTGAAACTTAAACTCTGAAACTTTTTATATTCTTGGAAAAGTAAAATTTTGAAGCATACTTTTAGGGTTATTGAAATTTTTTAAATATTGACAATCCCGCAAAGCTAAGTAATTGTATAGATTTCGAATGGATAAATGTATATTCTAATTTATGTCGTTAACCACCTTCCATAGAAACAATATATTTGGGAGCTATATTTAAAACTAAACCGATTTTTTTTTTGGCATAAATATAAGTTCGAAAGTGGCACAAGGCACGGGAGGCATTTTAACGCCACTCCTATGGGTGACCACCATTTATGACACCTATTACGGATGCTGACTGAGGAGGGATTTGAACCCTTCTGCCAGGCAGACGATGTTATAATATTTCTAAGGGGTAAGTATCCGAACGAGCTATGCAGAAGGGCCGAAAGGGTCTTGCATATGGGTTAAAAAATATTCATTTCCGACCCTATACAGTTTTTATATTCTTGAGCGTTTTGAATCTAAGAGGATCTAACCTTGTCTGTCCGTCCGTCTGTCTTAGACGAATATTTCGAGGAGTCACAATCAGAATGACGAAATTAGTGTACCCCCATCTTATGGTGGATGGTATAAAAATTACTATTGGGTTGCCAAAAAAGTAATTGCGGATTTTTCATATAGTCGGCGTTGACAATTTTTTTCACAGCTTGTGACTCTATAATTGCATTCTTTCTTCTGTCAGTTATCAGCTATTACTTTTAGCTTGCTTTAGAAAAAAGTATATTTGATTAAAGTTCATTCTAAGTTTAATTAAAAATGCATTTACTTTCTTTTAAAAAATCCGCAATTACAATTTGGGCAACCCAATATATGGAGCTGAAACTTTGTCCATTGGCAAATTAAGTTCCAAGATTGGGCATTATTTGGATACAGCTGTCGTATATAGGTATCTCTTGATTTAAGTCTGGGGGCCAAAAATCATACCGAGTATGATCTAGGTTAGGTTTGGTTGAAAAGAAGATACGGATATTAATCCGCCCCTTTCCACTTACCAGCAAAAACTTGGTAAGTACATGTCATTATTTTTGGCATGTAAAATAATAGATAACGTATTATCCTTAGATTTGCTAGCTGCCAAAATATAACGAGTTATCAACGGGAATACCATCTGCGTTACGGGTAATACAAATGTCATTACATACAACATTCGATGAAGCTCAAGAATAAGCACTTATTTGTAATAATAGAAAAAAAGATATTATTATAACCTTTGTATTGATAAAAATTCCATTAAGAAGCTGCGACCTCCATTTTATTGGTGAGTCCGAATGGCTTGCCGCAAAGCCACACCACTTAGTAGCAATAGGAGGGAAATACTGTGTCGCCTTGTTGTGCGCTCTAAATAATAAAAAGTAACCTCGAAAAATAAAATCTATTTACAAAATCCATAATTGTTTTCCATACCACGCCCCTTAGTTGGTTCATATCTGGTTTAGTGTCCCCATCTAAGTGCCTGCGTCTGTTAGCAGCGAAAGCCGGGTAATGACATAGGTAATGCTCCAATGTCTTATAATATTCTCCACATGCCCTACACAGGCTATTGGGTTGCCCAAAAAGTAATTGCTTGGATTTTTCATATTTCATTTTTCACAGCTTGTGACTCTGTAATTGCATTCTTTCTTCTGTCCGTTATCAGCTGTTACTTTTAGCTTGCTTTAGAAAAAAAGGGTTAAACAAATTATATTTGATTAAAGTTCATTCTAAGTTTTATTAAAAATGCATTTACTTTCTTTTAAAAAATCCGCAATTACTTTTTGGGCAACCCAATATTACTTGCCCTGCCGATTTTGCACAAGTGAGCTAGTAGTCCTATGTGTCCTGTTGCAACACTGAAAGCTTTATTTCTTTCAGTAATAGTCTCGTCTTCTCACGATCTGGATCACCCCATAGGATTTTCGCTGTCCTACCGACCCTTTCACTGTTCCACAATGTTGCATGCACATTCATGGCCCACTCCCTTAATTCGGTCTGCGTCGTCCCGAAAGGCTTCGGGTTAACCCAGTTTATTGACGGCAGTCCTCTTGCCTTCATTGCAGAAATGTCCGCCCTTTCATTCCCCCTTAATCCGCTATGGCCCGGCACCCAAACGATAGGGATTTTGCCATCCTCAGAGTAGGCGTTAATCTCCTTCTAACACTGTAAGACTGTTCGTGACCTTACCATCCTGGTTGTTATTGCCCTTATGGCAATTTTGCTGTCGGTGAAGATGTTCACACTCGACGTCCTCGCGTCAGCACCACACCACTTCACGCATTCCATGAGCGCCCGGATCTCCGCCTGCTGGGTCGTATTACGGTCAGGCAGTTTAAAACAGATCTTAGTCCATGGGTTCTCAATGTAGACCCCCAGGCCCACTCTGTCCTCTACCTTTGATCCATCCGTGTAACATAATCTTCCAACTGGCAATACGAGGTTTCCGTCAATCCAAGACTGTACCGATGGCAGCAGTGCCTTGCACTCGACCTCAAGTGTCGTTTTAGGTTTCCGATCGGAAATGTCTTCCCTTCCTTCCAGGTTTCCTATCGTCGCTTCGATTATACAGCGATGGTATATGATGCTACCATCCCCAATCCATGCTCCTATCGACTTAAGTCTCATAGCCGCAGTTGCTACCTCACACTTCATCTGTATGTCAATGGGTCGGATATCTATTGTAGAATAGTTTCCACTGCCCTAGTGAGCTAGGTCCTCATTGCTCCGCCTATGCCAATACAACATGTTCTCGGAAACTGTTGTATGGTCCTTATAATGCACTTCTTCTCCATCGTAGTCCACCAAACTACTGAGGCGTAAGTAAGTATTCTAGTCTAATCACGCTCCTGTAGAACCAGTGGGCTATCCTCGGACTCAGGCCCCATTTCGAGCCTACGGTCCGTCTACATAGTGCCCAACATATGTGAGCCTCAGAAGTACGCTCCTGAATGTGATACTTCCAATTCAGTTTCCTGTCTAAGATCACACCCAAATATTTGACCTTGTCAGATATCGAAATCGTCTTATTGAGGAAAAGTAGTGCGTTAAATTGGCCTACCTTCGTCTTCCTCGTGAACAGGCTTCACTGGGTTAAGATTAGCCCAGTTATATGCCATATGCAAGACCCTTTCAGCCCTTCGGCATAGCTCGTTTCGATCCTTACCTCTTAGAAGAATTATAAAATTGTCTGCGTTGCAGACGGGTCAAATCGCTCCTCAGTCAGCATCCGTAATAGGTCATTTATGGTGTTCACCCATAGCAGTGGCGATAAAATGCCCCCCGTTGGCGCGCCTTGTGCCACTTTCTCCCTAATATTTATGCCATGGGACACACAATTTATCCACCTGTTCCTTAGCATATACTTTAACCAGTCTCTAAGGATGTTTAACCAAACTCTAGGCATGTTCCTTAGCATATGGTTTATCCAGTCTCTAAGGACCCGATCCATCCGGTACTGGTCTAAGGATTGGATAAGTGTGTCGGTCCGCACATTGTTAAACGCCCCCTCGATGACAATGCATACCGCCAGAGTGTACGTTTTGGCATCGAAGGATTCTTCTATTTTATGCACAACCTCGTGCAGGGCAGTCTCCACCGACCATCCCTTAACATAGGCATGCTGTTTGTATTTGAGCAGTTCGCTAGATGTCCTACTCTTTATCATGGTGTCTACAATACGTTCCATGGTTTTGAGTAGAAAGGACGTAAGGCTTATGGGTCTGTAGGTCTTTGGTGTCGCATAGATTTGGATAAGAGTCCTTTAAAAAGTTGTTCTTCGACTTTAAATGCACCTTGAAGTCTCAATTGTTATCTGATTTGCACTCACTGTACTGTAACGAATTTCCACAACCGATTCGAGTTCGATCCAAATCTATATGTAGTCTGTTATACATGACTTTTATATAAACTTCTCTTGAGTTGATATACTGAGACCCTGGAAGCCACAATTGTAGTCTTATTTGATTGAAATTTTAAACGTGTATTGAAATGACTCCAAAATCTAAGGCAAGCATTTTCCAAATTTTCCTATTAGTACCGACGCCCCAGTTTGTACTACTATGCCCTTCAACTAAGTTCATTTCTGTGAATTTTAGCAGAATCTCAGGTGGTGGTTTATCAAGATTGGGTGCAGCTGAACTTGGAACGTTTTTACTTGTTAAAGATAAAAATATTTCAATGGAGTTCAAAAAAAGCATACCGGGTCAGTTGGCCCGCTTACAAGAGCTGAGCTAATTAGTATAAATTTTAAACACAATCTATAGTGGGGGTCTTGTCGAACTAGGCACGTTTTTACTATTTATTGCCACTTATTTGCAATATATTTTAAACAGTTTTGAGTCTAATAAGAACTCACAGCTAATAGCTTTATGAATAATAAACAAAATAAAATCGCTAATTTGTGAGTACTTTACACGCATTCCATATAATAGAGACCAAATTACTTTCCTACAAAGCTTTAAGCTCTACCAATAAAATGTCAAAACTAATTGGCAGCCTAAACTGAATTGACCTTTAACGTAAATATCAAATTGTCATCGAAGAGCACCCCTACCATTCAATTATTTATGCGATTATTGTGATGAGTTCTAATGACGTAGTAGCGAATAAATGCTATGTAGTTATAATTATGATTAACTTAGGCAACTGTACCGAGTTGGGAATTTCAAATAGGACACAACTTCTGGGGGGAAATATAAAATACAAGAACAAGTAAAAGCTAGCTAATATTATATACCCTCCACCATGGATCGCATTTGTGAAGTTCTTTTCCCGGCATCTCTTTTTAGGCGAACAAAGGATAAAATAAAATAATTGCTTGGTCCGATGGTCCGATTCAGACCATAATTGGACTGAATGTTGGAGGCCATAATAGGAGTCATCGTGTAGCACTTCAGGCAAATCGAATAAGAATTGCGCGCTTTAGGATCACAAGAAGCAAAATAGGGAAATCGGTTTATAGAGGAGCTGTATCAGGCTACAAACCGACTTAGACCGTATTTAACACGTATGTTGATGGTCATGGGAAAAGCTGCTGTACAAAATTTCAACCAAATCGGTTAATAATTGCGCCGTCTAGAGGCTCAAGAAGTCAAGATCCCAGATCGGTTTATGTGGCAGCTATATCAGGTCATGGACCGATTTGGCACAGTTGTTGGAAGTTATAAGAAAAGACGTCATGCTCAATTTCAACCAAATCGGTTAATAATTGTGCCCTCTAGAGGCTCAAAATGTCAAAACCTCAGATCGGTTTATATGACAGCTATATCAGGTCATGGACCGATTTGAACCATACTTAGTAAAGCTGTTGGAAATCATAACAAAACTTCTGATACCAATTTTCACCCAAATCGGATAAGAATAGCGCCCTCTAGAGTCTCCCAGATCGGTTTATATGACATCTATATCAAAACACTGACCGATATGGCCCATTTGCAATCCCTACCAACCTTCACTAGTAAGATGTATTTGTGCAAAATTTCAAGCGACAAGCTTTACTCCTACACTCGGTGGATGGTTGCCGGACTGCGTAGGCGCTATGGCCAGTCATCGACCACAGGAGGACGAGGGAGTTGCTGGCGTTCGATAAGAGGTCGATGAGTTCCTTGACATGGGTCATAACCGGACACAGTGCCATAGGCCGCATGGCGGCGTGCATGGGGATACCGCACAAAGACTTCGGTAGGAATTGCCTCGATGAGGATGAGGAGGAGACTATTGAGCACTTGCTGTGTTCCTGTCCGGCTCTACAGAGACATAGGCTTTCCTTTCTGGGGAGCCCTTTCTTCTGTGATCTGAGTGAACTTGCGGACGTACCTCTGGTATCTCTCCCGAAGTTAGTTGAGGGAACAGGATGGTTCCGACGGGGGGTGCCACAGGCTCCGGCGTAGGTAGATCCGTGCTTGCGTAAGGACGGGCGGTTCTTCACCCCCAGCTCGGGTTCTCCACTCCTCCTATCATTTATTTTACTCCTGTATAACCTCTAGTCCGAGGTCTCACTCTTTCTTTATCTTCCTTTTTTCTCTCTCTAGGGTACCACAATGGGCCAAACTGGCCTGCGAGTGCACTCACCTTTGGTGGACAATCCATTCAACCTTACCCAACCTAGCTTTACTCCTTCGAAAGTAAGCTCGCTTTCGACAGGCAGACGGACGGACATGGCTAGATGAACTTAAAATGTCATGACGATCAAGAAAGTCTTAGACCAATATTTCGAGGAGTTCGAGAGGGGGGCGGACCCTCCCCCTTACCCCAAAAGTATTATCCAAAAATAAAAGTGGACCGATCGGAGTGGGATTCAAATGAAAGTTATTCAAGAGTCGAGTACGAATTTCATAAAAAAAAGTTGGATCCAAATACTTTGGGGGCCGCCTAGCCCCAAAACCCCTTAAAATAGGTTTATTTGACTATCATGACAATATGGGACTCAAATGAAAGGTATTCGGGAGTAGATTACGAATATGGTCAGGAAGTAGGAATATGCTTTATAACGAACCCTCCACCGTTACCCCAAAAACACCACCCAAAATCAAAAGTGGACCGATAAGGACAATATGGGTATCAAATGAAAAGTATGCGGGAGTAGACAACGAATCTGGCATACAAATTCATGTCAAAGTATAGGGGGCCATAAAAACGCCCAAAATGGGCACATTAGCCAATCTGGAAGCAAACATAGGCTATATAATTTTTCGGTATCGGAAGGGGAACGGACTCTCCCCCTTATGCCAAAAACACAACCCAAAATCAAAAGTGAACCTATCGGGACAATATAGGTATCAAATTAAAGGTATTGGAGAGTAGAATACGAATATTGTATTAAAATTTGGTTTTAAGTAACCATCGGGCGACCCAACCCCAAAACTCCCAGAATACGAATATGGTATTAAAATTTTTGTTCAAGTATCCAGCGGGCCTTCCAACCCCAAAACTCCTCCAAACAGATATATTCGAAGTTTACGTCAATATGGGACTCAAATGAAAAGTAATACGCAGGAGATTACAAATATGTCATAATACATTAGGTCCAAGTAATGGGAGGTCGCCCATCCCAAATCCCCCCAAATGGGCATATTAGCCGACCGTGGCTATATGGGACTCAAATGAAAGGTATTAGGGAGTAGATTACGAATATGACTTTAAAATTTGCGTTCAAGTCTAGGTGTCGCTTTTTTTCCTAAAGATACGTCAAATGGGTTATTTGACCCATTATGACAATATGGGACTTAAATGAAAGGTTTTTAAGAGTAGAAAAAGGAATTTGATATACAATTTTGGAGTAATTTTTCGGTCCCAAATACCCCCAAATGGGCATATTAGCCGACCATGGCTATATGGAGCTCAAATGAAAGTTATTAGGGAGTAGATTACGAATATGACATTAAAATTTGAGTTCAAGTCTAGGTGGTGCTTTTCCCCCTAAACTTAAATGAAAGGTATTTAAGAGTAGAAAAAGGAATTTGATATCCAATTTTGGAGCCAAGTATTTTGGGATACGCCATAAATCATCCCCTAAACTAAACTGCATTTCCGTTGGGATTAGAGAACGAATTTTAAATCTAATTTCAGTGCAAAGTGCCGGTAGCCGCCCCAACCTCAAAACACCCTCCAAACGTTTCATATTTACCAGCCATGGCAATATGGGGCTTAAATTAAAGGGATTTGGAAGTACAGCACTAATTTGATATCTATATTTGAGTCGAAATGTCTTAGGTACCATACATCCCCTAATAAGAAAATTACCCTAAGGAAGAACATCACCACCAGGAACCGAGAAGGGGTAAATTCTCACACATCAATGAGTGCTTTTCGATTCAAGTTTAAACTCAATGATAAGAGACCTTTTTTTATAGCCGAGTCCGAATGGCGTCCTGCAGTGTGACACCTCTTTGCGGAAAATTTTTTAAATGACCATGCATGGCATTTAATCTCGCAAATGTCGCCAACATTAAGTGGGGATAAACACCGTTTTGTCCGATGTTTTCGCCAGGATTCGAACGCGTTCAGCGTCATAGGTTACAATGGCAAAAATTCGATATTCAGGGCGAAGTGTCCCCACCCTACATTACAGATATTTAAGAGAGTTATAGAGGGCACAGCGGAGCGGGCCCGGATCGGCTAGTGACGAAATAAAAACAAGTAAGAGCGTGCTAAGTTCGGTCGGGCCGAATCTTATATACCCTCCACCATGGATCGCATTTGTCGAGTTCTTTGCGCAGTATATCTTTTTAGGCAAACAAAGAATAATGAATATGGACAGAGGAGGAGGTGGAGCTATATCAAGTTATAGTCCGATTCGGGGCTCAAGAAGCAAAATCGGGAGATCGGTTTATATGGGAGCTGTGTCAAGTTATAGATCGATTCAGACCATATTGCACACGTATGTTAAAGGCCATGGGAGAAGCCGTTGTACAAAATCTGTGCCAAATCGGATGGGATCTGTTTATATGGCAGCTATATCAGGTTATGAACCCATTTGAACCATACTTCGCACAGTTGTTGGAAGTGATGTCAAAACACTATGTGCAAAATTTCAGTCAAATTGGATGAGAATTGCGCCCTCTAGAGGCTCAGAAGTCAAGACCCAAGATTGGTTTATATGGCAGCTATATCAGGTTATGGACCGATTTGGACCATACTTCGCACAGTTGTTGGAAGTGATATCAAAACACTATGTGCTCTAAACTATGTGTTCTAAAAGCTCAAGAAGTCAAGACCAAAGATCGGTTTATATGGAAGCTATACCAGGTTATGGGCCGATTTGAACCATACTTAGCACAGTTATTGGAAATGATATCAAAACACCACGTGCAAAATTTCAGTCAAATCGGACGAGAATTGCGCCCTCTAGAGGCTCAAGAATTCAAGACCCAAGATCGGTTTATATGGCAGCTATATCAAAACATAGACCGATTTGGCCCATTTACAATCCCAACCGACCTACACCTACGCCTTGTGCAAAATTTCAAGCGGCTAGCTCTACTCCTTCAAAAAGTATCGTGCTTTCGACAGACAGACGGACGGACAGACGGACGGACATGGCTAGTTCGACTTAAAATGTCACGACAATCAAGAATATATTGGGTTGCCTAAAAAGTAATTGCGGATTTTTCATATAGTCGGCGTTGACAAATTTTTTCACAGCTTGTGACTCTGTTATTGCATTCTTTCTTCTGTGAGTTATCAGCTGCTACTTTTAGCTTGCTTTAGAAAAAAAGTGTAAAAAAAGTATATTTGATTAAAGTTTATTCTAAGTTTTATAAAAAATGCATTTACTTTCTTTTAAAAAAACCGCAATTACTTTTTGGGCACCCCAATATATACTTTATGGGGTCTTAGACGCATATTTCGAGGTGTTACAAACAGAATGCCGAAATTAGTATAACCCCATCCTATGGCGGAGGGTATAACAAGCTACAATAAGTTTGTACGGGCCTTATCTTGGGAACCTACCACTTCAGATATAAATGTATGGTAAAAAGTTATATACGGAAGCCACCGTGGCGCAGAGGTTAGCACGTCCGCCTATGACGCTGAACGCCTGGGTTCGAATCCTGGCCAGACCAGCAGAAATTTTTTTTTCCTAATGCTGGCATCATTTGTGAGGTACTATGCCATGTAAAAACTTCTCTCCAAAGTGGTGTCACACTGCCACACGCAGTTCGGGCTCGGCTATATAAAGGAGGCCCCTTATCGTTGAGATTAAAATTTGGATCGGACAGCACTCAGTGATATGGGAGAAGTTTGCCCCAGTACCTTATTGGAATTCATAATAGGTGTAGGTAGTTCATGGATAAATTTGCATTGCATTTACAATACCAACTGACCTTCAATTAATAAGAAGTTTTTGTGCAAGCGCCTGGCTTTACCTCTAAAATAGTTTGTAGGCTTTCGATAGACAGATGGACGGACAGACAGAGCTAAAACGATTTAGAATGTCAAGACGAACAACAATATATATATTCTTTGTTGGGTCTCAGATCAATATTTCGATATGTATCAAATGGAATAACGAAATGAGTATTCCCCGATCCTATGGTGGAGGGTATAAAAAATTTATAATTTACATCTATCTACTCAAAGGGACGGACACATTCAAGCCAATAGGAAACTTTAGAAATATTACAAAAATAAACTACACTTAGCTGCAGAAAATCAATAAATCTCTTCGGCACGTGTACCCGAGAATATCCATGCAGTATATTTGATGATTGCGACAATAACCATAATGATGCTGACTCCGTGATACCTTTTTGTCATTTTCTCAATGACATGGAAATAAAAACATTTGACCCATCATGCTCAAGTACATGACAGCCAACAAGGCGTCGTCCACATATAACACAGATAAAACAAACACCAAAAAAAAGGCAGCACATCACGATAACAAAAACATTGGGGGAAAAGAAGAAAACCGTTTACTTTATTTTCTAGCCGTTCAACAATGATGCCACGGAAACCTCAAAAACAATTTCCTTTACAGTGGACAATAAAAGTGTCTGTGGCAGCCAAAATTCCATGCCATAGCTTTCCATAGACCAAAAAGGAGCTGTAATTTGCCAATTCGTTTGTCATTTGTCACACAAATGGGAAGGACGTTAATGTTGTTTATCTTGATTACATTTTACACATGTATAGGAAAGACTAATATTAGAAGAAGAGAGAAAGAGAGAGCTCAAGAGTGTGTGGGTGTTGGGGTTTTGGTTTATTTGCTCACCATTTTGACCAACATTTAGCGATGAACTTAAAATAATAGAACTAACACGATTTTCCTTACTTCATGGTATATCCCCTTTCTCTTGATAAACTGCCCTGCTTGTAAAGTCATTTTCTTCGTCTAATCGCAATAACAATCCAAAGGATATTCGCGTAATTACAATATTGTATAGCTAGCAGCTAAGCAGCGGAAACCCCCGCCTACCAACCACCAACAATAGCAAGTCAAAGTTCTTATCTAGTATTCATTTAAGGAAAAAATCTCCGCTTTCTTTGAATTTGACGAGCTTTGTTGTTGGTTGTTGTTGAAAAACGCCTTCCATGCTAGGATTTATAGGTCTCTTCATGTTTTTTTTTTTTTTTTAATTTTACGTTTTGAACATTTTCAAGGATATCTGATACCGGATTCTCTACTACTACAGTAACGAAAATACACAATGACCCAAATTTCTATACGTTTAACATTTATCCACATACATACTCGTAGAGGTATGTGTTGAGAATGGTTACATTATATTGAAATAACGACGTCATGCACACACATTGAAATTGGCCTAATTTTAAGTTTGTGTTTTATATTTTAATTATATAAGTTTGTTTGCATGAACTAATTTATTCATGGATTAGTTTTTCAATTATTAAACATTAAGTGGTGGGGCAAATTGATATGGCAAAATATGGAGAATCTAGGATTTTCTATTTTACTGTGGCACAGTATGCAAATGCAATTTTTGCCCACGAACATTCCACTAAGGAACAGGGGCAAACTTCGCACATATCAATGAGTGCAGTCCGCTTCAAGTTTAAGCTCAAAGATAAGGGGCCGAGTCCGAACGGCGTGCCGCAGTGCGACACCTCTTTGGAGAGAAGTTTTACATGGCATAGAACCGCACAAATGTTGCCAGCATTAGGAGGAGAAACCCACCGCTGAAAAATTTTTTTCTGATGGTCTCGCCAGGATTCGAACCCAGGCATTCAACGTCATAGGCGGACATGCTAACCTCTGCGCTACGGTGGTCTCCAACCATTCACAGTAGGCAGTTTATATTATACACTTTACCACACGTGGATTACTATCCCTGGCAATCCATTTCGCCAAAAAAAAATTATAACCGATTTAGCAAAATTCTTGGTTAAGGTAGGTTAGGTTAGTTTGGAAAGACGATGCGGCTCCAATGTCTCATCATCTTTTTCACATACCCTACACATGCTATCACTTGCTGCACCGATTTTGCATAAGTGAGCTTGTAGCCCTATGTGTCCTGTTATGATACCGAAAGCCTTACTGACCTCCTGCTTTCTTCCTTTCAGTAAAAGCCAAGTTTTTTCACAATCCGGATCTCCCTATAGGATTTTCATCGTCCTACCAACCGTTTCGTTGTTCCACAGTATTACTTGCGCCGTCGTAACCCACGCTCTTAACTCGGACTGCGTCGAGCCGAAAGTCTTTGGGTTAACCAAGTTTATTGACGGCAGACCTCTGGCCTTCACTGCCAAATAGTCTGCTTTTTCATTCTCCCTTACTCCGCTATGGCCCTGCACCCAAAAGATGCGGATTGTGTCATTCTAAGAGAAGGCGTTAGTCTACCTCTTACACTCCAAGCCTGTTCGTGACTTTATCGTCCTGGTTGATACTGCCCCAATGGCCATTTTACTGTCCGTAATGATGTTCACACCCAATTTCCTCGCGTTAACACCACGCCACCTCACCCATTCCGTGATCGCACGGATCTCTGTCTGCAGGACCGTATTGTGGTCAGGCAGTCTAAAACAGATCTCAGTCCCTGGGTTCTCAATGTAGACCCCAGGCCCCTTCTGTCTCAGCTTAAATCCATCCGTGCTGCATGATATTCCGGATGACAATGCTAGGGTTTCTTCCAATCCAATCCAAGACTATGCCGCTGGCAGCAGTGCCTCGCACTTGACCTCAAGTGTCGTCTCAGGTATCCGATCGGAAACCTCTTCCCTTCCTTCCATGTTTCCTATCGCCGCCTCGATAGGAAAGTTCTAGATAGGATTTAGCGAAAACGGCACAATTGTTATCCAATTTGATCACCAATAAGCGGTAGTTTATTGGGACGTTCATTACACACGGCTCAAGGTATAAAATAAGATGATCAGAGTGGCAAAACGTGTCATAGGCATCAACGACACCGCGAAGTTGAACAATTTTCTGCCGAAAACCCATGTCCAAACTGAAACTTTTGTAGATGACATGGGAGTGAGAGTGGAGACTATGGAGGGCGAAACTTATTTATTTCCACACAGAAGGATCAAATCTAGAGGCAAAGCAGGCCTGGGGTCTACATTGAGAACCCAGGGTCTGAGATCTGTTGCGTGACAATTATACGGTCCTGCAGGTGGAGGAGGCCACCGTAGCGCAGAGGTTAGCATGTTCGCCTATGACGCTGAACGCATGGGTTCGAATCTTGGCGAGACCATCAGAAAAAATTTTCAGCAGTGGTTTTCCCCTCCTAATGATGCCAACATTTGTGAGGTTCTAAGCCATATAAAACTTCTCTCCAAAGATATGTCGCACTGCGGCACACCGTTCGGACTTGGCTACAAAAAAAGGCCCCTTATCATTGAGCTTAAACTTGAATCGGAATGCACTCACTGATATGTGAGATGTTTGGCCCTGTTCCTTAGTGGAATGTTCGGGATCGTTACTCCATCGACTTTCCCATTCACTTCGCGCATGGCAGATATCTTCAAATCACTTGCTGCGAAATAAGCTGCAAGTTTCCTTGCAGTATAGACCTGCGCCTGGCTCTAGTGACCACTACATGGAGTGCATGGGGATAGCAGTCAGGTCCGGTACTATCGAGCCGACAGCTATAGCTGTTGGTAGCTGTATCCCAATTTACGGCCACGCTTACAAGTCCGACTAAGTGGCAAGCCGTAATTTCTTTGGGATCACATCACCTCTCCATAATTCTCACCATCGTTTCATGTAGACCCACTTTTAGACTCCCCTTTTGAATTTTGTGAGCTACTCTCCGTTTTAAAAGGACTTAAATCGAATAAGGCCCCCGGGAACGATGGTATACCTTACGAATTTTATAAATTTGCTCCTCGCCGTTTTCTGCAAGAAATACTTGTAGTATTTAATAAGATATTCCTCCATGAAAATGTTCCTACTTCCTTCAAGAAGTCAATATTGATACCTCTATTTAAGAAAGGTGATATAAACTTGGCGTCAAATTATAGAGGTTTGTCACTTCTGGATACTATCGGAAAAATTTTTAACTCTGTTCTGCTAAACCGTATAACATTTTGGCTGACGAGACACGATGTTTTAAATGAATTTCAGGCTGGATTTAGAAGAGAGTATTCTACTATAGATAATATATTTAACCTCGTGAATATTGTTTCTTTGAACCAGCTACAAGGCAAAATTACATATGCGTTTTTTGTCGATTTCTCTTCTGCATTTGATTTGATTCCCAGAAACAGCCTTTTTTATAAACTATCTAGTCAGGGTCTATCTACGAAACTTGTAACTATATTAAGAATGCTGTATGATGGCACAGAAAGTAGAGTATGGGATGGAAGTACGTTCTCTGAATACTTTCCTGTTGAATCTGGTGTGAAACAGGGCTGTATTCTCAGTCCTGTACTCTTTTCGTTATACGTGAATGACCTTCCCTATATATTGCCTGGTGGTGTAAGAGTAGCGGACACTACGGTCAAAGTCTTATTATACGCCGATGACATTGTGCTATTATCTGACTCTCCATTGGGCTTACAAGAGATGATTTATGAACTTGAGAGGTACTGTTTGTTGTGGAGCTTGAAAGTAAACCTTTCTAAATCGAAAATTCTTGTTTTTCGTAGAGGTTCTAGAATCTCTTCGAATTTAAGGTGGTGCTTTGGAAATCAGAATATTGAAATTGTTAATAGTTACACATACCTGGGCGTTGAAATAACTTACAATTTGTCATTTAGAAAACACTTACAGAAGAAGCTTGCGGATTCCAAACTGGCCATAAATAGCACATGGTCGAAGTATATAAGTCACCCTAGTATTGCTAAAACTAATAAGATGAAGATATTCGATGCATGTTCCAGATCTATAATGTTTTACGCTGCACAGGTTTGGGGTTACACAAGGTTTGATGATGTAGAGAAGCTCTTTCGCTTTTTTACTAAGAAAATGCTTTATTTGCCTAATAATACACCAAATTACATGTTGTATCTAGAAACTGGATTTTCTTCTATGTTTTGTAACACTCTTAGAATCCATTTTAACTACATTAATAGAATATTGCGACTTAGCTCACACCGCTTGCCCCGCTTGCTGGCGGAGAAAATCATAGAATTGAATGCATTATGGGCAAAAGAATGGTCAAATATTTGCCAAACCCTACAATATATTCCTGCTAATGCTACAAATCCGATATGCATGTATTCAGACAAAATAGTAGAATTACTGAGAATTCAAGAACAACGTGAATTTGAATCAGATGCAAGAAATTCACAGTTCCACGATCTTTATTCTGTGCTTGAGTATAATATAATTCCATTTCATACTGCTGACTTATCTTCACGAGCTACTAGCTTAATCATTAAAGCTAGAGGTGGTTTACTCGACCTTAACTCGAGATCATTCAGAAGCAACACCCATGGCACTTGTTCTATGTGTAATACAGATCAAGATGAAAATACACTTCACTTTATTGGCGCCTGCCCACTATACAGAGAATTTAGAAAAAGTTATTTCGGAAAATATTCCCTTAATGAGTCCGAAGTATTAAATATATTAAATGGCACGAATAACTCATCACTATATAAATACATAGAAAATTGTACTAAGTATAGAAAATTAATTATTAATGAATTCAGTTTTTAATAACCAAAATGAAAAAAGAAAAAGCAAGAAACATATAGAAACAAACAACAATTTAGTGATAAGCATTGTATTACGGCTAACAGCATTTTTGCTAAGCCTAACATAGATTGTATTTAAGAACTTTATGAAATACTATTCTTGAATTGTAATTTGAATTCAATCTATTAATAAATAATAATAATAATAAATAATAATTCTCACCATCGACCGACCACCCGACTTCAAAATCCTGACCACTGGACGTTTATTGACTCAAGAAGGCAAGATCCAAGATTGGCTTATATGACAGCTATATCAAGTTATGGACAGATTTCAACCATACTTAGCACAGTTGTTGCTAAGTGATACCAAAACACCACGTGCAAAACTTCAATCAAATGGGACGAGAATTGCGCCCTCTAGATGCTTAAGAAGTCAAGACCCAAGATCGGTTTATATGGGCGATATATCAAAACATTGACCGATTTGGCACATTTACAATACAAACCGACCTACACTAATAAGAAGTAAATTTTGCCCATAAACATTCCACTAAGGAACAGGGGCAAACTTCTCACATATCAATGAGTGCAGTCCGATTCAAGTTTAAGCTCAATGATAAGGGGCCTCCTTTTTATAGCCGAGTCCGGACGGCGTGCCGCAGTGTGACACCTCTTTGGAGAGAAGTTTTACATGGCATAGTACCTCACAAATGTTGCCAGCATTAGGAGGGGAAAACCACCGCTGAAAATTTTTTCTGATGGTCTCGCCAGGATTCGAACCCAGGCGTTCAGCGTCATAGGCGGGCATGCTAACCTCTACGCTACGGTGGCCTCCACTAATAAAAAGTATTTGTGCAAAATTTCAAGCGGACTTTCGACAGACGGACGGACAGACAGACAGGCGGACTGACGGACGGACATAGCCAGTTCGACTTAAAATGTCACGACGATCACGACGCCTCACCCGATAACATACCAAATATAAATATATATACACCAATCACGACAATATGGGACTCAAATGAAAGGTATTTTAGATTAAACAAGTAAAAGCGTGCTAAGTTCGGCCGGGCCGAATCTTATATACCCTCCACCATGGATCGCATATGTCGAGTTCTTTTCCCGGCATCTCTTCTTAGGCAAAAAAAGGATATAAGAAAAGATTTGCTCTGCTATTAGAGCGATATCAAGATATGGTCCGGTTTGGACCACAATTAAATTATATGTTGGAGACCTGTGTAAAATGTCAGCCAATTCGAATAAGAATTGCGCCCTTTGTGGGCTCAAGAAGTTAAATTGAGAAATCGATTTATATGGGAGCTATATCAGGCTATAAACCGATTCAGACCATAATAAACACGTATGTTAATGGTCATGAGAGAATCCGTCGTACAAAATTTCAGGCAAATCGGATAGTAATTGCGACCTCTAGAGGCTCAAGAAGTCAAGATCCCAGATCGGTTTATATGGCAGCTATATCAGGTTATGAACCGATTTGAACCATATTTGGCACAGTTGTTGGATATCATAACAAAATACTACGTGCCAAAATTCATTCAAATTGGATAAGAATTGCGCCCTCTAGAGGCTCAAGAAGTCAAGACCCAAGATCGGTTTATATGACAGCTATATCAGGTTATGGACCGACTTGAACCATACTTGGCACAGTTGTTGGATATCATAACAAAACACGTCGTGCAAAATTTCATCCCAATCGGATAAGAATTGCGCACTTTCGAGGCTCAAGAAATCAAGACCCAAGATCGGTTTATATGGCAGCTATATCAGGTTACCGATTTGAACCATACTTGGCACAGTTGTTGGATATAATAACAAAACACGTCGTGCAAAATTTCATTCCGATCGGATAAGAATTGCGCCCTCTAGAGGCTCAAGAAGTCAAGACCCAAGATCGGTTTATATAGCAGCTATATCAGGTTATGGACCGATTTGAACCATACTTGGCACAGTTGTTGGATATCATAACAAAACACGTCGTGCAAAATTTCATTCCAATCGGATAAGAATTGCGCACTCTAGAGGCTCAAGAAGTCAAGACCCAAGATCGGTTTATATGGCAGCTATATCAAAACATGGACCGATACGGCCCATTTACAATACCAACCGACCTACACTAATAAGAAGTATTTGTGCAAAATTTCAAGCGGCTAGCTTTACTCCTTCGGAAGTTAGCGTGCTTTCGACAGACAGACGGACGGACGGACGGACGGACGGACGGACGGACGGACGGACGGACGGACGGACGGACGGACAGACGGACGGACATGGCTAGATCGACATAAAATTTCACGACGATCAAGAATATATATACTTTATGGGGTCTCAGACGAATATTTCGAGTAGTTACAAACAGAATGACGAAATTAGTATACCCCCCATCTTATGGTGGAGGGTATAAAAACGTATCTGATATTCAATTGTCGGACCAAGTTCTTCGGGAAACACCCCAACTTGGGGGTAAATCGGATGTATTTACCGACCATGGCAATATGAGACTCAAACGAAAGGTATTTGCGAGTAAAATACGAATCTGATATCCAAATGTGGGACCACGTTTCTGGGGGTACACCCCTTTCCCAAAACACCCCTAAAACAAGACTTATTTACTAACCATGGCAATATGGGGCTTAAATAAAAGGTATTTGAGTGTAGAATACGAATCTGATATCCAGATGTGGGACCAAGTGTTTGGGGGCCGCCCATCCCCGAGATCATCCCCCAAAGAAAACAAATTTACGACCATAGCAATATGGGTCTTAAATGAAAGGTCTTTGGAAGTAAAACACGAATCTGTTCGGGAAAAGTGTCTATGGGGCCACCCACCTCCATAACACCACCCAAATAGGAAGTATTTGCTGACCATTGCAATATGAAGCTCAAATAAGAGGTATTTCAGAGTAGAACACGAATCTGATATATATTTTCAAAGCCAAGTCCCTGACTAGCCACCCCAATACAGCATCCCAAACCGGTCATGTTTGCCGACTATGGAAAAATGGAGCTCAAATGAAGGGTATTTGGGAGTAGACCATGAATACGACATCAACATTCGGGACCAACTGTCTAGGGTACGTCCCACCACCATAATAACCCCCAAGTAGGACGTATTTGCTCACCAAGACAATTTGGGTCTTGGTGGGATAGTGCAGCTCGATATTCATAGTTTTTAGGGCCCATACCCCAACCTGGACATACTTGCTGGCTTTTTCAAGAAGGGGTTTAAGTGAATGGTATTTAAGATTAGAAAACAAAATTGACATTCAATTTTGAGGCCAATGGCAATATGGGGTTCAAATATATGGGAATAGAGCACGTTGCTCATATATTGTGTTGCCCAAAAAGTAATTGCGGATTTTTTAAAAGATAGTAAATGCATTTTTAATAAAACTTAGAATGTACTTTAATCAAATATACTTTTTTATACCTTTTTTCTAAAGCAAGCTAAAAGTAACCGCTGATAACTGACAGAAGAAAGAATGCAATTACAGAGTCACAAGCTGTGAAAAAATTTGTCAACGCCGACTATATGAAAAATCCGCAATTACTTTTTGGGCAACCCAATATTTTCAGGGCTTAGTGTTTGGGGGACCACCCCACTCCCCAAAACACCCCTAAAAGCGTTATATACCGAAAATGTCAATGTGAGGCTTAAATGAAAGGAATTGGGTGGTTGAGCAAGAATTGATACCCACTTTCGGGACCAATTTTCTGGGGGTCTACCTCTTTCCCAAAATACCCCACAAACAGCAATTTTTACTGACCATCGCTCAAATAAAGGTATTTGGGAGTAGAATACGAATTTGATATCCAAATGTAGGACCATGTATGTAAGGCATCAACCCTTCCCCAAAACACCCCCAAAGGCAAAAAATTTCTCGACCATTCCAATATGTTGCTCAAATGAAAGGTATTTGAGATTAGAAAACGAATTTGATAACCAATTTTGGGGCCATGTGTTTGGGAAATGCCTCATCCTGTGAACTCCCCACAAAACCAATGGCAATGTGGGGTTTAAATAAATGGTATCTGAGAGAAGAGCACGATGCTGATATTTCTTTAAGGCCAAGTGTCTGGGGGATCATCTCACCCCGAAAACACCCCTAAATGAGACATCATGAGAACATCGGGCTGAAAAAAAGTATTTTAAGAATGGAGTACACCATATATCCAAACTTAAATTCATAGACCAATAAAGATCATATGGGATTCCGAAAAAGGCACTTATATAGTTAAACTGTTATTCAAGCGATATACTATTTTTGTAGCATGGTATTTTACTAAAAACTCTTTAATTGTCGAAAATAAATAATCCAAGGAAAATTTTGCTCCACATAAAGTGAAAGAAGACGCAGCGGAGCGGTCCCGGTCCAGCTAGTATTCCATAAAATTTCTTTCTCAGAATAGGACATATATTTTTATGCTTACAGCGTAGTTACCAGCTAATCAAAGGCGTGGTAAATTCCAAACTTTTTTTACGAGCCCATGTGAAGAATGGGTAGACGGATATTTTTGAATTCTTCCTTGTACCTTTGTAATAACCCAACAACACATATCTGATAAAAAAAAGACCTTCCAAATGCATGAGAATAGTATAAACTTGTTTCTTTTAAATACTTCGTTCAAAAAGGTATTAAAATGGACAAATATAATACGAGAAAGTCAATCACAGTTTTACAAAAAACTAGAAAGTAAACAAATATCTACATATTCTATGCATACACATTAATTTTATTATGCCCCTGTGAATACATACAAACAACGGCAAAACATATAAAGGGTAAAACTCAAACATAAAAGACAACTAATACACAAAAGACCGTAAGATAAAAACAGTATGCGCTAGACAAAAAACACATTGAAATTATCAAGGGTGCGTAAATTTGGATGGTAAAACTAGAACTTTTCATAAAAATCCATAAAACTATGTTTTCAGTTTTTTCTGCTTTATTTTCGGAAACACACATACACATATTCATGCTTACTTTGTATACTTGTATATGCGTTTGCAGAGAAGGATATCTTATAGTCAGGGATGTAGGCAGGATTTTATTTTTTTTTTTTGAAAATTGCCAAAATTCTTGTTACAGTGAAATTGGTATATATACCTCAATACCTCAATTTTCGCAATTCGTTGCTGGAACTGACACATCGGCGATGAATTTTGGTCATGATGTCAGAGTTAAATTGTGCACTGATTGCCAAATCAGTGCAAATATCTTTTGGAAGTTGTATTAATGGCTTCAAACGCTAGACAACGGTAACGGTAACGTGTGCTTGTCAAAAGTCGGCAATTCTTTATATACCGAAAATCGAACGAAAAAATTTCTAAAAATTCTTAGGAGTGAGATTTATGGAATCAGTTTTTTTGCATTTGATGGTTTCTATAAAAAAATTAAGGGCAATAATCCTACATCTTTAAGGCGTCCCTGGCCTCAGCGAAATGTTGTATTGCGTTGCCCACAAAGTAATTGCGGATTTTTTAAAAGAAAGTAAATGCATTTTTAAATAAACTTAGAATGAACATTATTTAAATATACTTTTTTTCCACTTTTTTTCTAAAGCAAGCTTAAATTAACAGCTGATAACTGACAGAAGAAAGAATGCAATTACAGAGTCACAAGCTGTGAAAAAATTTGTCAACGCCGACTATATGAAAAATCCGCAATTACTTTTTGGGCAACCCAATATTTGTAAAATGTTATAAATATGAAATTTTGTCATTATAAAAAATGTTCAATAATTTTTTTGTTTAGAGTAAATTTAACATAACATTTCTTTAGACAAAATCATTTTGGCTACGTCCCTGCTTATAGCACATAGTTATAAAATATAGCGAAACAAAACAGATGAACCTCAAGACAGATACTACTCAGAGAACTTACAACAGTAAACCATGGCCTAGGAGTTTAGTAATGATGGCATAGGAAAATCTCTAAATTTACATAAGAGCAAAAAAACTCAAAGGATTGATGGCAATGAATTATAAAAATAAACATTTTCTTCGTTCGTTATCACTTTGAAGGACTAGCCTCTGTTTTCACACAGACATGACCTCCACCCAAGTACTTGCATAATTGTGGTTGAATAAAAATCCATTGCGTGTTTAAAGGGCATATTTTCCGCAGTTTTGCTCTATTTCTAACCTCTCTATTGGCCAAGCCTTGGGAATATGTGTAGGTGTATGGCTTTGAAATAATCCAAGAGCTTAAAAAATATATTTTACAGTTGGAATAAAGATTGCCATTCAATGGCATGGAATATGTTGTATTTTTTTCTCGAAGTAACTAAGGAATATAAAACGGAGCAGTGAATAGAAATAACAAGCACAAGTAAAAGCGTACTAAGTTCGGTCGGACCGAATCTTGGGAACCCACCACCATGTATTCCTCCAAAAATTTATACAAATAAATTTAGTTCAAGGGTATAATTTTATTTTACATACCAGACTTCTGTCAAACCAGCAAAAATTAAAGCTTCTAGGAACCGAACAAAGATATTCGAGATACCGGTTTAGATTGGTGCTATATCAGATTATAGACTGATTTTGTCCGCATTTGACACTGTTGTTGGAAGTCGTAACAGAACACCGCATGCAAAACAAGTAAAAGCGTGCAAAGTTCGGCCGGGCCGAATCTTATACACCCTCCAAAATGGATCACATTTGTCGAGTTCTTTTCCCGGCATCTCTTCTTAGGCAAAAAAATTATATAAGAAAAGATTTGCTCTGCTATTAGCGCCATATGAAGATATGGGCTGGTTTGGACCACAATTAAATTACATGTTGGAGACCTGTGTAAAATGTCAGCCAATTCGAATAAGAATTGCGCCCTTTGGGGGCTCAAGAAGTAAAATAGAGAGATCGATTTAAATGGGAGCCGTATCGGGCTATAGACCGATTCAAACCATAATAAACACGTATGTTGATGGTCATGAGAGAAACCGTCGTACAAAATTTCAGGCAAATCGGATAATAATTGCGACCTCTAGAGGCTCAAGAAATGAAGATGAAGATCAGGTTATGAACCGATTTTAACCTTATTTGACACAGTTGTTGAAAGTAAGAATAAAATACTTCGTGCAAAAATTCATTCAAATCAGATAAGAATTGCGCCCTCTAGAACCTTAAGAAGTCAAGACCCAAGATCGGTTTATATGGCAGCTATATCAAAACATGGACTGATATGGCCCATTTACAATACCAACCGACCTACACTAATAAGAAGTATTGGTGCAAAATTTCAAGCGGCTAGCTTTACTCCGGAAGTTAGCGTGCTTTCGAATGACAGACGGACGGACATGGCTGGATCGACATAAAATGTCGCGACGATCAAGAATATATATACTTTATGGGGTCTCAGACGAATATTTTGAGTAGTTACAAACAGAATGACGAAATAAGTATACCCCCCATCCTATGGTGGAGTGTATACATTGCTACGGTAGGAAATATGTCCACAGCAGCCTTAATGAAATTAATGAACGATACGATGTCAATGTTACTAGATAAAAAAATTGCTAACTTACCAACCAAATCTGACATTATGGAAATAAAAAATAACATTGAGGGAGTAAAGGAGGAGGTCACACGTTTATCGGAGGAAAATAAAACAATGAAGGCGGAAATTAAACTCTTGAAAGAAATCAATGATGCCAATGAACGAAAATTAGAGAGACTTGATGTACAATCAAGAAGGAAAAATATCATCGTGAGAGGGTTACCACTCAAAAGTTCTCTATACGGAGCGGTAAAAGATTTTTTCAGGAATAAATTAAAAATTAACATGGATGTGGAGATAGAATATGTCAAAAAATTGAAACAGGCCAATGACAAAATGACGGTTCTGATAGAGCTTAAATCTGGAAAAATGATAGCCGATATATTCAAAAACACGAAGCACCTTGCTGGATCCACAATATTTGTGGAAAGAGATTTGTGCGGAATTCGGCTAGAAAGGAAAAAGATTATGATGCAGCTGAAGAAGGAAATTCTGCAAGTTGACAAGAGCAAGAAAATTGGAATTCGTGGAGACCAACTAGTAGTTGGTGGAAAGATCTTCTTCTGGACGGGAAATGATGAGCTGATGTGTGGTCAACGAAAAGGCAAGGAAGTCCTTGCAGAGGAATATGGTGTTGTAGCTCAAAATATACTCTTAGATTATAATAACTTATGGAGTAAATATAATTCAAAAAACTAATAGACTATGATAAATGTAAAACGAATAGCACCATAGATAGAAAGCCAATTGAAAACAAGAAATTTATTTTGAATTTAGTATCATATAATGTACATGGGCTGGGAGGAAAATATCTTCACCACGATTTTTTTAAATATTTAGAGGATTTTCATGTATTTATCCTGCTAGAGACACATGTCGAAGAGAGTCAAAAAAGTAAATATGAAAGTAGATTTAAAAATTATTTGTTGTATTGGAAAGCCGCTACTAGAATCAGTAATAGGGGAAGAGCAATAGGTGGGCACGTTTGTGGCATAAGAAAAGATTTACAATCTGTCGGATTCAGACATAAGTTGATTCAAATTGGAGGTATAGATATTATACAATGTCGGCTAAATCAGATGACTTTTGAAATAGTTCCTGTGTATCTAAGAGGAGCAAACTGGATGCAAGACTTCGGGAGTTTAAAAGAGGCTGTGGAAATGTCAAATTTGCCAAAAATTGTTATAGGCGACCACAATGCCAGAATTGGAGAAGAACAGCAAATTTGGGAAGAGGCAGTAGAAGAATTCATCGCATGCAGCAAAATAAGGAGATCGAAGGATAAAACTGTAAACTCATGCGGAAGAAAGTATGTTGAGTTTTGCAACAATAACGGGCTAATAATTCTTAATGGAAGAATCACAGGGGATGCAGAAGGAAATTTCACCTTCGCAAACCAAAACGGCAGTTCGGTTATTGATTTGTGTGCAGTCTCACATGACATGGTTGCGAATGTTAGTAACTTTAATGTTGAAAATCAAGTGTGGTCGGATCACTGGCCCATAACATTAAAATTGGAATGTAATAACGATTTAAAGTCAGACACTGAAAAATTGCACCAATTGCCGAGATTATACTGGAAAAATACCATTAAAGCAACTTATCAGCAAAAACTAAATGCAAATGTAACCACTGTATTATCCGACTACGCATGTTTAGCAGATTTTATAAGCCTCATTTCAAGCTCTTACCCTAAAAGTACAATAAGCAGGAAAGTAGAGTACAAAAACAAATGGTTCGACACTGAATGTTTTCGGGCAAGAGAGAAATCTATGAGGTTGCTAAATATATATAGATCTACAGATCTGATACAAGACAGAAAAGCCTATAGTGTGCAAAGAAAGGAATATCATCTCATTTGTAAGCGAAAACAATGCGAGTACAATATAAATCTAACCAGAAGATTGGACACGGTTAGCGATAGTAAAACATGGTGGGCATTAGCAAAGGAAATTAGACAACATGAAAATCCGATTGGATGCGAAATAACTGCCGAAACATTAAAGAATTATTTTGAAATTCTACTCAACCCTACTGATAACTCGAAACCTATCTACTTTGCCCCACCACTTTTGGAGGAAGTTCTTCTAGACAGTGACTTTACTTTAGAAGAAATAAGGGAGCAGCTGAGTAAGTTAAAGGAAAGGAAGGCCCCAGGTGAAGACGGTATTCCATACGAGTTTTTTATCAATGCTACGGATGACTTTCTCTCAGCTTTATGTCAAACTTATACAAAAATTTTCAATGGTAGCCAAGACTTCGATACTTTCCGCACCAGCGTTATATTCCCCATACATAAAAAAGGTGATATTAATGCAGTCGGAAATTATAGAGGAATAAGTTTTATGAACTGCATAGCAAAGCTTTTGTTGGGCATGATAAATAACAGAATAACTGAGTGGACGAATAGACTGCAGGTGTTAAATGAGTTTCAAGCTGGTTTTAGAAAAGGATATTCGACAATTGACAATGTTTTTAACCTAGTGTCAATTATAAATCTAAAGCTTGCTGAAAGAAAAAAAGTTTACTCATTTTTTGTCGACTTCAAAGCAGCGTTCGACAGGGTTCCAAGACAGCAACTTATATACAAAATGCACACAATAGGGCTCTCATCAAAAATTGTGGATTTTATTGCTAAAGTATATAAGAATACAAAATCAACGATATGGAACGGTAAGGAGTTGTCTGGATATTTTGAAACAAAATGTGGAGTGAAACAAGGTTGCCTGCTATCGCCCTTACTCTTTGCCCTTTATTTAAATGATCTGCACGATGCTTTAGGAGGTGGTCTATACATAGACAATTTGAATGTCCGTCTTTTGATGTATGCAGATGATATTGTTTTAATATCAGATGATAAAGATATACTACAAAAAATGATAAACAATCTGGCAGAGTATTGTGATCTCTGGGGAATGGAAGTAAACAAAGACAAGTCAGAAGTGATGGTATTCAGAAAAGGAGGGAGAATTGCTGACGTTGAAACATGGAAATATAAGGGAGAAAGTCTGAGGGTTGTAAATGAATATCAGTACCTTGGCATAACTTTGACACCAAAGCTTTCTTTCGCTAAACATATTGAGAATAAAAATAATGCATCCAAAATTTGTCTGAATGTAACATGGAAGGATTTCACAGGAAAACCGAATATTTCACTAACTGCTAAGTGGAAAATGTTTCTGTCAGTTTGTAGAGCGATCCAGAGTTATGGTTCACAAATATGGGGAAATGCTTATTTTGAGGACGTGGAAAAATTATACAGATATTTTATTAAACGTATACTGAAGCTACCAGAAAATACGCCCAATTACTTATTGGCTTTGGAAACAAGCTACGAGGAAGGATATGTGTACACTTATTCAATGCACTTAAAGTACTTGAAAAAAGTGATATTTGAAATGCAAGGGCATCGATTGCCAAATAAACTTTCTCTGAAAGTTATAGAAAGAAATATTTCTTGGTACAATGATTTAAAATTAATGCTATCAAAATACCAAATCCAAAGTGCTGATATTGGCGAAAGCAAGGAAACATGGAATAATGCATGCTATCAACTTATTGAAGGAATAAAAATGCGTAGCCTAAGGGATCACATGACCAAAGCCCGTGAGAGTGCTCACAGAATCTACAAATACCTTAATTATGAAGTAGGACCAATATACTGCAACAACAGTTTTAAACTAAGTCAAATATCATGCATTATACGAGCCAGAGGAGATATTTTGCCTTTAAACGGATCTATCTACCGAAATAACATTAGTCGTATATGCTCTATTTGTAATATGGGAGAAGAGGAATCAGTATGTCACTTCGTGGGCAGATGCCCAATATTTTCCAATTACAGACTAAAATTTTTTAACAAAACTTTTCTTGATGAAAATGAGGTTATCTTTCAGTTAGATGGAGGTGAAGATATGTCCTGGTCTACTTTATATAATTACCTTAGAGAAGCCCTTAAATACAGAGATTTATTGATAAATGAATTTAATTATTAATTTTAACGTAAATTTTTAAACTCAATTTTCCAGCAGACGGTTTAAGAAAAACCATGCTGAATATTCTTTATAGATAATAAATAAAACATATAGTATTATATATTTTTATAACGTTTAATAAAATAAAATAAAGAATGAATACATACATACATACATTATTATTGGGTTGCCCAAAAGGTAATTGCGGATTTTCTAAAAGAAAGTAAATGCATTTTTAATAAAACTTAGAATGAACTTTAATCAAATATGTAATTGCCATTTTGTTCGATAACCTTTTGCCATCTTCCTGGCAAATTTAGTATTCCACTTTCATAGAACTTCTGGCCTTTATCTGCAAAAAACTGAACCAAGTGCGATTTTATAGCCTCTTCATTGCCGAAAGTTTTGCCATTTAAGGAGTTCTGCAAAGATCGAAATAAATGGTAGTCTGATGGTGCAAGGTCAGGGCTATATGGTGGATGCATCAAAAGTTCCCAGCCAAGCTCACTCAGTTTTTGGCGAGTGACCAAAGATGTGTGCGGTCTAGCGTTGTCCTGGTGGAATAAGACACCTTTACGATTGACCAATTCTGGTCGCTTCTCCTTGATGACTATATTCAATTTGTCCAATTGTTGATAGTAAACATCCGAATTAATCGTTTGGTTCCTTGATAGCAGCTCAAAATATACCACACCCTTCCAATCCCACCAAACAGACAGCATAACCTTCTTTTGGTGGATATCAGACTTTGAAGTGGTTTGAGCTGGTTCACCATGCTTGGACTATGATCGTTTTCGACTAACGTTGTTGTAAACAATCCATTTTTCATCTCCAGTTATGATTCGTTTTAAAAACGGATCGAATTCATTGGGTTTAAGGTGCATATCACAAGCGTTGATTCTTCGGTTTGTTAAATGAATTTCTTTCAATACATGTGGTACCCAAATATCAAGCTTTGTCACCAGTCCTAGACTTTTTATGTGATAATGAACGGTTGATTTTGGTATATTTAACTTCTCTCCTATCTCACGCTCAGTTACATGACGATCCAATTCGATTAATGCTTTGATTTGGTCATCATCAACTTCATTTGGCCGACCTGAACGTGGCTCATCTTTAAGTGAAAAATCTCCAGAACGGAATTTGCGAAACCAATTTTGACACTGTCTTCCTTTTAAGGCTTTATCACCATACACATCTCGTAACTTTTTAGCAACCTGCTCCGCGTTTTTTCCTTTACGGAAATAATAAAGTAAAATATGACGAAAATGCTCCTTTGTGGGCTCCCTATTAAAATTGACGCCAAACAAACAAATGTAAACAAAATTTCGCGCACTTTTTTCTAAAGCAAGCTAAAAGTAACAGCTGATAACTGACAGAAGAAAGAATGCAATTACAGACTCACAAGCCGTTGAAAAAAATTTGTCAACGCCGACTATATGAAAAATCCGCAATTACTTTTTGAGCAACCAATACTTATCACTCTGCATTTTAGGATTTTTTTTTTGTATGCCAGTCTGGCACCCGACATAGATGTTATGTCAAATTAGATTTTCATAAAAAAACTGTATCGAATTATATTTGTAAATGAATTATAAAAATATCTTTTCTAATTTAATCTAATTTAAAAGAAAAAAAAATTGACCAACCCTACTGCATACCAATCAAAAGTTAAGCTTTGCATGACTTTAGTCCATCCTTACATCCTTGTGTCTGATGTATCTACTCGCTTCCAAGAATTTTTTCCATTTTCACTTAATTAAAGTTTTAAATATTACTTTGACCCTAAATATAGCAAAAGTTTGCTTCCTTTGAAGCAATCATTAGCATGTTCTAGGATTACATTAACATTCATCCAGCGAGATGGATTAATAGCGACCTTTGGCGAATTACCAGCAGCACTGATCTTACCCAACCCCCCTCAAGTCCATTAAGTTAATATTTCATTTTCTTACGCCCTTAGTTACTTCGCATTGAAGGGGTTTGAGGACTAAAACTAACTGTGTTATTGTCTATCTTCTCAGCATTTATGCTGTCATTTGCCCTGTGTCTGGCCTCTCTTTCTCTCTCTCTCTCTCTCTCACTTTCTGCATCTCTATCTTATTGTCAAACACTTTCCCTGCCATTGTTGTAGCATTGTTCTGTTTAATGGAGCTTTCATGGACAATGTTGCAATTGTTGCTGTTGTTGTTGTTATTAATATCATTAAATTAATTTATTATGCTAATTTAATAACTGTTATTTTATTGTGTCGTTACAGCAAGGGGTTTTATAGTGGAAAAGTTGGAAATGGTGGCATGTGGTGTGTAGGCGTATACGAATATTTTGGTTAAAGTAAATGCAGTCCAGCGGAGTAATTAATTGACGATAATAATGGCGATATTAAAAGGTTTTGGTTGTGCAATTTTCTCTCACAGCTTATGATTGCTAAATGTGAGAAATATAATTTCCATAGAAAATGGCCCGGGATGCAAGTTGTGGCATATACTAATTGACTCATTTAAGCAAGTAAATACTTAAAATAATTTGATTTGGAGGCCCATTGATGTGTATTTTGAAAAATCTTTTTTAACATCAAACTAGAATGTGTGAAACTAGTAAGGAAGGGCAAAAGTCGGGCGGTGCCGACTGTATAATACCCTACACCTACCCTATAAGTACAATGTAGGACCTATATCCAATTCTGAACCAATTATGATGGACCTCGGCGAGCAAATATGTTCAAACTGTAAAAATTACGGTTGGCAAATGACATAATTATGGCAAATTATCCAAAATCTGAAGAACATATATATGGGAGCTATATCTAGTTCTGAATCGATTTCGAGCAAACTTCTCAGATAATGTGGTAGTCGTCGAGGAAAGCGTTGTGCAAAATTTTGGCAAGATTGGTCAAATAATGCGCTTGCATTGACTCTTGGGGTGAAAATCTGGCTACATACATATATGACAGCTATATCTAAATCTGGGCCAATTTGTAAGAAATTCACCAGTAATATCGAGAGTCCTGCAAAATTTCGAGAGAATCGGTTAATAAATGAGCACTTTCTTGCAATATTTCTCAAAATCGGACAAACATATATATGGGAGCTATACCAAAATATGAACCGATTTCAGGAAACTTCTCAGATACTGTGGCAGTCATGGGGAAAAGCGTTTTGCAAAATTATTGGCAAGATGGATCAATAAATGTGCTTGCTGTGACTCTTGGAGTGAAAATCTGGTGATATATATATATGACAGCTATATCTAAATCTGAACCAATATCATGAAAATCACTAGTAATGTTGAGAATCATTAGAAAATCCTTCCTTCCAAATTTCGAGAGAATCTGGTTACAAATGACCATTTTATTGCATTCTTATTCCAAATCGGACGAACATATATAAGGGAGCTATATCCAAATCTTAACCGGTTTTAATGGAATTCACCTGTAATGTCTGGAGTCATAAGGAAATCCTTCCTGCCAAATTTCGAGAAAATCGGTTAATAAATGACCATTTTATTGCAGTATTACTGCAAATCGGGCGAACATATATATGGGAGCTATATCCAAATCTGAGCCGATTTTTTCAAATTTCAATGGGCTTCGTCTCTAGGCCGAAAAACTCTCCCATACTAAATTTGAAGACGATCGGATAAAAATTGCGACTAGTAGTTTGTACACAAATTTATATGGACAGACTGACGGGCAGACAGACAGACTCAGAAAGTGATTCTCAATCGGTATACTTATCAATGGGTCTATCTCTCTTCCTTTTGGGTGTTACAAACAAATGCACTAAGTTATAATACCCTGTACCACAGTAGTGGTGTGGGGTATAACAAGTAAGAGCGTGCTAAGTTCGGCCGGGCCGAATCTTATATACCCTCCACCGTGGATCGCATCAACGAGTTCTTTGCGCGGTATCTCTTTTTAGGGAAACAAAGAATAATGAATAAGAACTGTTATGCCATTGGTTTATATGGGAGCCGTATCAAGCAATTGATCGCTTCAGACCATATTGGGCACGTATATTGAAGGTCATGGGAGAAGCCGTAATACAAAATTGCTGCCAAGTCGGATGAGAATTGTCCCCCTTAGAGGCTCAAGAAGTCAAGATCCCAGATCGGTTTATATGGCAGCTATATCAGGTTATGAACCGATTTGAACCATACTAAGCACAGTTGTTGGAAGGGATACCAAAAGACCAAGTGCGAAATTACAGCCAAATCGGATAAGAATTGCGCCCCGTAGAGGCTTAAGAAGTCAAGACCCAAGATCTATTTATATGGCAGCTATATCAGCTTATGAAGCGATTTGAACCATACTTTGCTCAGTTGTTAGAAGTGATACCAAAACATCACGTGCGAAATTTCTGTCAAATCTGGTGAGAATTACATCCTCTAGTGGCTTAAGAAGTCAAGATCCCAGATAGGTTTATGTTGCAGCTATATAAAAACATGGACCGATATGGCCGATTTACAATTCCAACCGACCTAAACTAGTAAGAAGTATGAGTACAAAATTTCAAGCGGATAGCTTTCCTCCTGCGAAAGTTAGCGTTCTTTCAACAGACAGACAGACAGATAGACGGACGGACAGACGGTTGGACGGACGGACATGGCTAGATCGACTTAAAATGAGATGACGATCCAAAATATATATACTTTATGGGGTCTCAGACGCATATTTCAAGGAGTTACAAACAGAATGACGAAATTAGTATACCCCCATCCTATGGTGGAGGGTGTAAAAATAAGTATAACTGTTTTTTGCAAACCTTTTATTTTCACCACACGCTGCAAACCACATAAACTTTTAGATAACACTGACTTGCCATCAAAAGTTTAATTAGTTAACATTTTATTTGACTTCTTTAAGATAATTAATCACAAACTTTTTAAGTTTGTCATAAAATGTTTTTTAAATCTCTATTCGAATCGAAAGATATGTTTCTAAAATTTATTTCAGAAAATTAATTATCTTAAACAATGAAAACTGACGGAAAATATTTATCTTTCATCATAAATCAAATATATTTATTGCCTAACGCAAGGGCTTTTGAGTCCTCTGGCCAGGAAAGGTGATACATCATATAAAGTTTTCATAATATTGTATATACGCTATGGAGGTTCAATAAAAAGTTTGGAAGAAAACATGTAAAAGAGTGCTAAGTTCGGCCGGAAGCATCTTGGGAACCCACCACCATGAATTCTGGAAAAAATATGGGAGCTATAACTAGTTATAGACCGAATTGGACTGTACTTAGTGCAGTTGTTGAGAGTCATAATAGAACACTATATGCAAAATTTCAGCCAAATCGGGGAAAAAAATCGCGGCTTGTACGGGCTTAAGAAGTCAAATAGGGAGATCGATTTGTATGGGATCTATATTAGGTTATTCACAGATTAAAACCGTACTTGGCACAGTTATTGGAAGTCGAAATAGAAAAAATACACTATGTGCAAAATGTCCGAGAAATCGGACAAAAATTTCTGCTTCCAGGGGCTCAAGAAGTCAAATCGGCAGATCGGTTTATATGGGATTTATATCAGGTTATAGACTGATTTGAACTGTACTTGGCAAAGTTGTTAGAAGTCATAACAGAACACTACATGCTAAAATTCCGTCAAATCGGACAAAAATTTCTGCTTCCAGGGGGAAGTCAAATCGGCAGATCGTTTTATATGGGAACTATATTCGGTTATAGGGAGGCCCCCATAGCGCAGAGGTTAGCAAGTCCGCCCATGACGGTAAACGCTTGGATGCGAGACCATCAGAAAAAATTTCAGCGGTGGTTTTCCCCCTCCAAATGCTGGCAACATTGTGAGGTACTATGCCATGTAAAACTTCTCTCCAAAGAGGTGTCGCACTACCGTACGCCGTTCGGACTCACCTTTAAAAAGAAGGCCCCTTATCATTGAGCTTAAACTTGAATCGGACTGCACTCATTGATATGTGAGAAGTTTGCACCTGTTCCTTAGTGGCATGTTCATGGGCAAAATTTGCATATCCGGTTATAGACCGATTCGGGCCGTACCAGGCACAGTTGTTGAAAGTCATAACAGAACACCACGTACAAAATCAAATCGGACAAAAATTGTGGCTTCATACGTCAAATCGGCAGATCGGTTTATATGGAGCTATATACGCTTATTGACCGATTCAGGCCGTACTGATCACTATGTGCAAAATTTAGCAAAATCAGACAAAAATTACTGAACCCCTGTTTAAGAAGTCAAATCGGGAGATCGGTTTATCCCCAACGACCGAAACCAATAGTAAGTATATGTGCAAAATTTCGAGCCGCTAGCCATACACGTGCGACCACTATCGTGATATCGATAGGCGGACGGACGGACATGGTTATATCGACTCAGAATGTCTCGACGATTCAGAATATATACACTTTATGGGGTCGCAGATCAATATTTCGAGGTGTTACAAGTGGGATGACTAGATTTGTATACACCCAACCTATGGTGGTGGGTATAACAAGTAAAAAGCCATTAAGTTCGGCCGAGCCGAAATTTGGATACCTACCATCTTTGGTATATATGTAAACCACCTTTCGTCATAATCCGGTAAAAATGCATAATTTATGCACCCATAGCAGCTATATCGAAATATGGTCCGATTTGGACCAAATTCGGCACGGACCTTGTGTGGCCTAATAACTACAAGTCACTGTTCAATCTTGTAGAGCAAAATATTGGTCTTTTAGACACCTATACCTAATTATAGACCGATCTGAACCAAAGATGTCGAAAAGCCTAACATTAGTAACTGTGTCAAATTTCAGCAAAATCGAATCATGAATGCGCATTTTATGAGATTGAGGACTATATGGCAGCTATAACTAATTTTAGCAAAATTGGACATTAAATGTGACTTTAATGGGCCTAAGTCCTTAAATCGCCAACACGGTCAATATAGGGGCTATATCATGCTATAGATCGATATAGCCCATCTTCGAACTTAACCTGTCTATCGACAAAAAAAGAATCTGTGTAAAGTTACAGCTCAATTTCTCTATTTTAAAGGACTGTAGAGTGATATCAACAGAGAGACGGACGGACAAACGGATGGACAAACGGACGGACAGACGTACGGACGGTTATGTCGAGTTCGCCTTAGATTTGTACGACGATTCAGAATATATAGGGTCAGAAATGTATATTTCAATATGTTGCAAACGGAATGACAAAATGAATGTACTCCCATTCTTCGGTGGTGGGTAAAAACATGTAAAAGCGTGGTAAGTTGGCCGGGTCGATTCTTGGAAACCCATTACCATGGATTAAAGACCGATTTGAACCATATTTAGCACAGTTGTTGAGAGTCATAACAAAATACCATATGCAAAATTTCAGCCAAGTCGGCTGAAAAAGCGGGTTCCAGGGGCTCAAGAAGTCAAATCGGGAGATGGGTTTTTAAGGCAAGTATATCAGGTTCTTGAACGGTTTAGACCGTACTTGGAAGTCTAAAGTGAATGCAATGTTCAAAAATTCAGCCAAATCGAATGAAAATTGCGGCTTCCAGGGGCTCAAGAAGTCAAATCGATAGATAGGCTTATATGGGAGCTATATCAGGCTGTAAACGGATTTGGGCCGGAAGCATCAATTTTTGTCCGATATAGTTAATATTTTGCATGCGGTGTACTGTTATGCCAATTTCGGTCCGAATCGATCTAAAAACTGATAAAACTCCCATATAAACCGATCATACGGTTTGACTTATTGAGCCCCTGGAAGCCGATTTGACTGAAATTTTACATGCGGTGTTCTATTATGACTTCTAACATCTGCGCCAAGTACGGTTCAAATCAGTCTATAACCTGATATAGCTCCCATATGAACCGGTCTCTCGGTTCCTACAAGCTTTAATTTTTGCTATTTTGACAGAAGTTTGTGTGTAGAATCAGAATCCATGGTGGTGGGTTCCCAAGATTCGACCCAGCCCAACTTAGCACGCTTTTACTTGTTTTTTTTTTTTTTTTTGATATTTTGGCCAGCTAATCCATTGAGATTTTCGATCCAATATTGAGACAGAAATTGATGCCAAGACAATAGTTAAGAACTCTTTAGTATACAAAAGCATTAAATGCTACGTCAGGCAGTTTTAGCCTAGAAGGTTTAGCAACTACTGATAAATTGCTATGAATAATTAAAAATGGTAACTTATCAATATTTCCACGAATAAATTCTACTCTTCACAAAGCCAAAACTACCTGAAGCAGCGTTTCAATGCTTTTGCTATGTACTAGAGAGACTCAGAAACACGAATAATCCCCCTACCCTAATATATATGTTCCTGATAGTCTTGACATTCCAAGTCGATCGAGCCATGCCCCTGTGTCCTGCCGTCTGTCGAATTCACGATGGCGTTCGACGAAATAACACTTGGAATTTTGTAAGAGGGTCTTCCCCATCCTGGCTACCATGTATATTTTTCTCCGACGTTTGATTTATGCTGCAATATATTGGTAACTTTTTAACCGATCCTCACAAAATTGGGCTCGAAAGTTTCTTTTATGTCTCATATAAATACGGATTTCCAGGAAAGCGGTTTAGATTTGAGTACCTAAATTTGCAGATAACGTTTTTACTTGTTTTATGTCTGCCTATGATATGGGTCTCATACAAAAGTTCGCCCGATATTAGAAGTTTCCGCTCTGAAGCCCATATTTTCACTCAGATGTTTGGCACAAGACCTAATTAGCTTGGATTATCTCTAGCTATAGAGCGAATATTTTGTAAGAATATAATAGTTCTTCACAAACACTTTCTTACGAAAAAAGGAGCATAGGAATTATAAGTTCTGTAGATTAAAAGTTCTTGTATCTCACTTTGTATCATAGGAATGGGCCAACAGTTACGTATTTCTGAAAGCCCATGTTCTCCTTTATAAATGTTCAGTTCAAATTTCAAAAGTTGTGAACTTACATCCACTTTTTGTCATTTGATAACTATGCTGTGCTCCTGACCAAGTCCAATATCCTAACTAAACCAACTCCTATCCCAGATTAAAGCACTCTGGTTTAAACTCCCAATCAAGATTAGCAGTATTTATAACTCAAAGTTTGTGGCACTAATAAGCCAGAGTTCGCGAAATCTTCAATTTCACGGTCTTAATTTTTTATGAACTTAGCTGCCGTATTAACAGCATAGCAAGTATCAAAACTTCTGTTGCAAATTATCAACAAAAATTCCAAAGTAAATTCAATTCCCCTTTCTAAAGGTGTATAGCGCTATTTTGCTTAGAGTTAACTTTTGCAATATGACCTTTGCTCTTTGGCCGTGCAACCATTGAAAAATCTCTTAAGAATGTGCCCTTCTGCATTTGATAAGTAATGAAAACAAGTAAGATAAGACTTTATTTTTGCAAACAGCAGCAGAACGGAATAGAAGAGAATCACAAACAGACTCCTGCATTCTGTATTCAAAAATAGAGCAGGAAATGGCAGGGCTGGGATTTTACACAACCATGGAGCTTGAAATTTGATAATTAAATTATGACTTGCTTAATATTTGTTTTCAATTAACCAAGCCAAAAATGGACCTTGAGGGCTTTAATTACGAACGCTTTATGGCCAGACTATGCTTGGCTGCTAAAAGCTAACAAATGTTATTTTTGTTCTCTGCAAGGATTTATGCTGGGCTCTTGTTTTCCAAAAAAAAAATTTCCTAGAAAAACAGAAAACCCACAATGATTTGGCAAATTTCTCAAATTCGCAGGTATTTCATGGAAAATTCAAGGTACACAGCCCCTCAAAATGAATCACCAGACCGAGCTAACCAACCCCCAAAGCAACTAGCATGAATTGCTAGAAATAAAAGCCCACCAATTGTGAAAGGATGTATGGTGGCATTATTCTAAGTGGGCTTGAAAAAAAAAAACACCATTTCACAAGCGACCCTTGCATCGCAACCAAGAAAGTGTAGGCCAACATTTCAAACTGCCGCGGTAGATGAAAAATAACAACCATCGTTCAATTTATTGTAAAGAATAAACGGCCGCCACCCATCGAGCTATGCCACCCACTCAAAAGCATTTATTTTAATGTGAACCTTGTGGCAATTAAGGCAGAGCTCAGGGATAGACTGAACTTAGTAACGAAACAAAAAGAAAAAAAAACAAAGAATCACCAACAAAAACAAAACCAAACCCGAATAACGAGCTCACATTTGTAACACAAGACAAGACAATATCGAGAACATGTTTTCCGTGTCGATACATCGTTGCTGAGGAGTTACAAGGAATCTTGCCATTACTAAGCAGTGTTGCCAGTGAAGGAAATATCGAATAAAAATGATGTAATTTTTGTAGAAAATTTTTGTCGTAATTTGATTTTAATAGAACAGGTGGTAGAAAATAATTTTTCAAAAGAGCCTATCAGCAACAAAGTAAAAGCGTGGTAGTTCGACCGAGCCGAATCTTACAAAGCTTCCATCATGGATCGTATTCGTCAATTTTTTGAATGATTTATCTTCATCGGTAGATAGGCAATAAGTTTTGATTTCTATTGTTGCTCAAGAAGTCAAATCGATAATAAGGTTATATGTCATGTCAGGTTACGAACCGATTGCCGAGAGGAAATTCTGACACATCATTAACGCAGCAGCTGCTCGCTTTATACCTGCCGGTCGAATGCCACAAGTGCGACCCAATTTCCCGGCGCAGGCAGTGGTAATCGCAGACGAGCTTGTTGGGATTCGTTGTTTGCACCCCACTAACCCCAGAATCAGTGAGCTGGAAATCTGAAAATAAACAGGGTATTCAAGGTACATAAGCGGAATTTGTGGCTGGAACACTTGGAACAATGTAACTTTGGCACCGGCAAGCTGTGGTCTACTGTTAAGTCACTCTCGAACCCAGGTAGACGGGACGACGCGAAATAACCATGACTGATCAGAAGAGATGCGCCAGGTTGTTCAACCGTCCATTTGTTGTGCATCCCAAGAGTGACAGGGCAAGGAGGAGAGCCGCCGTATCCCTGGTCTCTGAGCCGATGGACAGCCATCATAATTTACCGTGTGCAAAGTTACGAACGTCATTTGTGGCGCCGAAACATCCAAGGCGTTGGGCTCCAACGGAATCTCTACAATGATGCTGAAGAATCTTGATTTACCTGGAGTTGAGTACCTTACTACTGTCCTCAATCAGTCTTTGAAAAGAGCAGAGTGATCCCGCTACTGAAGCCGGGAAAGGACGCCAGTCTGGAGGAGTTGTACAGACCGATCTCCCTTCTCTCACCAGTAGCAAAGACGCTTGAGGTATTACTCCTCCCGAGCCTCGAAGGAGTATTTCCATTCGCCGAGCATCAACATGGATTTCGAAGACTGCATAGCACAACAACTGCTTCGCACGCCAGCACCGCACACATTTTCAATCAGCCCAAGGCCATGTGATAGGACGGTCCTCGTGGCAATCGATAGCATTCGACACGCTCAGCCATGCCTAACTATTTGAGGACATCGTCAACACGTCCCTCCAGCCAGGCCTGAAACTCTGGTTCACGAATTATCTGTGTGGTCGCCAGTCATTTGTGGAATTTAGGGATAAGAAGTCGAAGCTCAGTAGAATGAAACAGGGATTTCCCAATGGTAGGGTGATATCTCCGGCACTGTTTAACCGCTAACTATCCTACATGCCACACACTCCAGGCGGCATAGAGATCGTATCATATGCGGACGAGTGTAAGATCATGACATCAGGCCCCACACCCATTGTTGTCATCAGCGATAGGTTGAACATCTACCTCAACGAACTTGTCTCATATTTGCCACCAAATCTTTAGCCACATTGTTCACTACAAATACGCATGAGGTGAATACTGAGTTGCCTGTGATGGTTGATGAAGAAAGGATTCCGACCATCAAGTGTCCCAAAATACATGGCGTCACATTTGACAGCTCTTACACATTCTACCCACATGCCACAGCAATTTGCGATAAAGTCAAAAGTAGAAGTCCAAGGTCCTCAAGTCACTTGCTGGCAGCACTTGGTGTGCAGACAAAGAAACCTTGTTGACCACGTACAAAGCAATTGGCCGGTCTGTGGTAAGTTATGCAGCTCCAATGTGGTCTAATGTAGTTCTTGGAGAACCATCGCCTCCCATTGCACCTGAAAAATTGACCTCCCCCGGCAAACCAGAGTAGTTCTGGCTCAATTACGTTCCGGCAGATGCAGCCACCTCAACTCCTACAGAGCAAGGATTGATCCTCAGCCCCTCACCAAGGGTGAATTTTTATGTCGGATTTGCATTCTACTTTTAAATACCTTTTATTTGATACCCATATTGTCCCATTCGGTAAACATGTCCGTTCGGGTGGGTTTTAGGATGGGACGTCCCCCCCAGGTTATTTGACCCCCAAAATTGTATACAAATTTCATGTTTTTGGGGTACCATCAACCCATTCTCACCATATTTGGCGCAGGAAAGTCTCTTATGAGACTCGAAAATACTGCAGAAATTGCTAAAAATCGGTTGAGTTTTGAATATAGCGTCCATATATATAAATAGCCCGATTTTCATTTCTAGAGCCATTGCAATGGCTTTTATCTCCCGACCTTCTCAAAAATTTGCTCTATGCTTTCTTCTACTACTATCACAAAACGTGCAGAGTTTGATCGAAATCGATACAGATTTCACGATTGCAATCATCTGATCATTTGTTAACCGATTCACATGAAATTTGGCACGAAGGATACCCTTATGACTCCCGGTGTTGCTGTTGGATTTCATAAAAATCGGTTCGGATATAGATATAGCTCGCATCGCCATCGTAGCCAGGTTTTCATTTCAGGGGAGCCAACCTCGCTGTGAGTCAAATCGAATACGAAGGAGAGGCTATTGCTATTGCTGAAGTAATCAGGAAGTCAGTATAGCATTCGGTATCATAACGGGACACATAGGACTACGAGCTCACTTATGTGCGGCAGGTCATAGCATGTGCAGGGCATGATGGGGAAATAGTCAGACGTTGAATCATTTCCTATGTCATTACCCGGCGTTCGCGGCAAACACATAACATAATTTAGTTGGGGACACAATACCAGACTTGAACCGACCAAGGACACCAACTTAAGGTCCTTAGTCGGTTCAAGTCTGGTATTGTGTCCCTACCTAAGTGCCGGTGTCTGTTAATGTTACTTTTGATGACTCATCCTGCATACCCAATGTGATGTAGTGTACCGACTTTAGACCTTTCCTACTTGTTTTTGATAAACAAATTTGATCGAAATTTTGAACATTTCTTAGAGATTTAATATTCACTAAAAATTTCTTCCCTGTTTGCTTCCTATTTAAAAATTTCCAATAAATTCGGCAACACTCCGTCTCTATGAAATTCCTTCTTATAAGGCAAAGCTTGGGGCCACTCCAAGTTATTGATGTCTTTTGTTCGATGTCATGTTGGCAATAGCCAAAATCAAAAAGAAACAAAACGTAGGAAATTCATAATCATTGATGCAGCAGTTAATGTGAATGTCGTTATAACATTTCGTCGAATGAACTTTAACTTGGTCATGATATATGGCAGCTGAACACGCATTCTTGGATGGCAAACGAAGAAGAAGTTTACACTTGGCACAGGGTAACCTTGATTTTTTTTTTGGTAATTTCATGATCAGACCATAAAGATCTACTGATGGTGGAAACTAATGGACTAAAGCGGATATTGATTTTGAAATACCAAAGTTATAGGATGTATAGCCAATACACGGAAGTTCATATTTTAGACCAGCGATGGACAAATGGATGATGAACACACACTTAATTGTAATCTTATTGTGCATGTACCTAAGAACGAAAACTATTGGTCTGGCAGTTATGTACGCATGTGTGGATGTAATTGGTAAGATTTCAGGCAAGTTTTATTTAGTACTAGCTGATCCGGGCCCGCTCCGCTGCCCCTTCTTTAACTCTCTAATATCTTTTAAGGGTGGGAACACTTCGCCCTGAATGTGAATATCGAATTCGTGCTATTGTACCACCTATGACGCTGAATTGTCGTGATTGGTCTATATATCCTTTCGCCGGGTTTTGGGAGGCACCAGACTATAACTATAGAAACCATGTTCTCTTGTTGGTGACGGTAGGTTACGTTAGGTTAGGTTGAAATGAAATTAATCTGCCCCATGCCACTATAGACATACACCTAAGCCAGTAATCGGCTTGTTGTGTGCTCCAAAAACTAAAAAGTTACCTCTAAGAAGAAAATTTTAATTTTTAGGAAATGCTCCAACGTCTTATCATCTTCCCCACATGCCCTACACATGCTATCACTTGCCGCACCGATTTTGCATAAGTGAGCTCGTAGTCTTTTGTGTCCCGTTATGACACCAAAAGCTATACTGACCTTATACCTGACGTTTGTCGACGGCAGTCCTCTGGCATTCACTGCCAAATCGTCTGCCCTTTCATTCCCCCTTCCTCCGTTATGGCCCGGCAGCCAAACGATGCGGCTTGTGCCATCCTCAGATAAGGCTTTAATCTCCTTCTTACACTCCTTGGTGACTGTGCGAATGCCTAAAAATTTCGAACGAATCACATCACCAATCTCCGAGATATGGTGTTTTTAAAAATTATGGTAATGAGAATTGCTTTTTAGGGGAGCGCTGGAAGCTCAGACATTTCGACTCAAATATGGATACTCCCAAATCCCTTTAATTTGAGCCCCAACCATATTGGTTGGTATATATGAACGGTTTGGAGTGTGTTTTTGGGGCTGGGGCGGCCACCGGTATTTTGCCCTGAAAATAGATATCAAATTCGTTCTTTACCCCCAAATACCGTTGATTTGAGCCCCAATTTGCCATGGTCGGATGTGAAGTTCAATTTATGGGGTGACGCCCTAAAGCACCCCCAAAACTGAACTTCATATCCCCCCAAACACTTGGCTTCAAAATTGGGGCGGACCTATGGGTACTTGGAATCAAATTTTAATATCATATTCATAATATATTTTCCAATAATTTTCATTTGATACCCATATTGTCCCGAACCGTCCGCTTTTTAGTTTGGGTCGTGTTTTTGGTTTCAGAAGGGGTCCACCCCCTTCCGAAACCAAAAATTTATAAAGGCTATTTCTCCTTACTAACTATATTCGCAATCTACTCCCGAATACCATTCATTTGTGTCCCATATTGTCACGATCGTCCAAAAAACCTATTTTAGAGGGTTTTGGGATTGGGGCGGCCCCCCATTTACTTGGACCCAATTTTTAATATGAAATTCGAACTCTACTCCTGAATACCTTTCATCTGAGTCCCATATTGTACCGATCGGTACACTTTTATGTTTTGGTAGTGTTTTTGAGATAAATTTGGGCCTCATAAGTGTTTTTATCTATTAAGGTATATCTAACAAATTCGCTTTCCTTCACATATTTGAAATGCATATTGCCTCAAGGTTCTTCCAAACTGTCCGCAATATAGTCATAAATATCGACCCACCTCCTTGAAGTCCAAAAAAATGATAATTCCTTTAGAAATATCTCTTACCTTCGATTTCACCCCATAATTCATTGTCATTATTTATACGCCTGTAACAATTTACCACCATACATATCCATCCATCTATCATAACCATTTCCTTAGCAGACTCTAGGTCGTCTAGTATCTATGAGTATGTGTGTGGTATGTAGGCTCGTAGGAATGAATTCCAATTTCAATGATTCGTGGGTGAGGGCAATTTTTAGCGTTTTCATGTTGTAATGGTTATTTTACATACACTGCCACCCATAACTGTGTATGGTGTATTGGTAGAGGAGAGTTGAGATGAAAGAGGGCCCCGTTTACATAGTGAGAGGTGTTTTTGCTTAAAACATTGTTTACACGTTCCTCTGATTAAACATTTGGTGTTTTTTCGTTGTTTCTGTAACAAGCCCACAAAATATTGATTTTCTAGTTCAATTCTGGCATTGTTCTACAAAACTCTGAGAAAAGTTCAGTGTTTATTCAGCATTTTCATGTTAAGTCATTGTTATGTAAAATACATAGTTGCAATGAAAAGTATTTTTAATTTTTTGTATAAATTTTGGTTGTTTTTTTTTTCGGTTTGGATATATGGAAAACAATTTTGCAATTCTAATGTCCGAAATAGATGCATAAAATAGTTGGAGAAGTGTTTACAAATGGAAAAAAGTGATTACAAAGGTTTGATAATCTAAAATACACAGAAAAAAACTTCAAAATATATACTGAAAAAATGTTTGTCCTAATTTTAAAGGTTCGACCCAAAAAAAGGACACTTAATTTAAAACATTCCATTAGGTGAAAAATATTTTTTTTCATATTAAGGATTTTTTATTTCAAATGGCAGGTTTATAAATCCTTAATTTTGCGTCTTCTTACTAAAGACAAAAGTTTAAAAAGAAGGTCAAAATATCATTGAATTTTAGGAAAATAAACTTGGCACAATATAAGAGTGTACCGTAGTTAGGGACGCAAAATATTGGGTTGCCCAAAAAGTAATTGCGGATTTTTTAAAAGAAAGTAAATACATTTTTAATAAAACTTAGAATGAACTTTAATCAAATATACTTTTTTTCTAAAGCAAGCTAAAAGTAACAGCTGATAACTGACAGAAGAAAGAATGCAATTACAGAGTCACAAGCTGTGAATAAATTTGTCAACGCCGACTATATGAAAAATCCGCAATTACTTTTTGGGCAACCAATAGTTTTACAAATAGGAGCGATTTTGAATGTTGATATTTTTTAGGTTATGATACTAAGATTAAAAAAAGTTTAAAAAAAGAATACGAATCAACCAGGGATCAAAATTTGAAACGGATTATTATGTCCATTAGTAAATAGGAAATTTAATTTTAAGATAGCATCATTTTTATTGCTTAAATCCGAATAAGAAAAAATCTTAAATCATGGGCCATTTCCCCTTAACGAAACATAGTTAAGGGGAAATGGTCATATTACGTTTTGCAAGTGAAAAATGCATTGTTTTGGGCATTTTCATTAAAATTTTTCATTTTTGGAAGTGGTCATGAATTAACCGTGGTTTTGCTCTGCGAGGCTAAGTTAAGAAGATATGGCCATTTTAAGTTTTGCAAGTGAAAAATTCATATTTTAAGGGGGTTTCATCAAAATTTTGAATTTTTGAAAGTGATCATGAATTAATCTTACTTTTGCGTTTTAGTGAAGAGGATATGGCCGTTTTCAGTTTTACAAGTGAAAAATTCATAATTTGGGGGAATTTTTATCAATTTTTTTAATTTTTGGAAGTGGCCATGAATTAATCAAACTTTTGCTCTACGATGCTAAGTTAAGAAGATATGGCCATTTTAAATTTTGCAAGTGAAAAATTCATATTTTAAGGGGTTTTCATCAAAATTTTGAATCTTTGCAAGTGGCAATGAATTAACCTTAGTTTTACTTTATGAATTTTAGTTAAGGAGATATGGTCATTTTAAGTTTTTCAAGTGAAAATTTGTTTTTTTGCTTGATTTTTGTTAAAATTTTGAGTTTTTGTAAGTGAATAAGAACTAACCGTAGCTTTGCTCGATGAGGCTTACTTAAGCCATTTTAAGTTTTGCAAATCAAAAATTTATTTTCTGGGGCATTTTCATCAAAATTTTTAATTTTTGGAAGTGAACATGAATTAACCTTAGTTTTGCTCTGTGAGGCTTAGTTCAGGAGATATGGCCATTTTAAGACTTGACCCGAGACCCGATTTCAATATATCTGCAATATAATCCGTTCTCTCGGAATAAGGTCTTAACATTAACTTAAGCGCATTTATCACCCGATTTCGTCCAAATTTGGCACGGTTAGTTGTATTTAGCCCGTCGAAATTTGAACCTTATATGGTTTCACACTGCACTTATTTAGATATAGACCGATCTTTTAGTATGTATGGTGTCAAACCCACAATAAGCTCTTTTATAATCACATCTCGCCCAAATTTACAAAAATGATTTCCATAAGTCCTTTCGCCATTCGCAACCAAAATGAAACCTATTTTAACAGAGTTGCCACACACAAAGATCCCCATGAATAGGGTCTTGGGCCTATAACAGGCACATTTATCATCCCATTTCCTTAAAATTTGGTACAGTAAGTTTAAATGAACCAGTATGGTTTACATCAGACCATATACAATATAAATATAGGTGGCATATTGACCAATCTGCCGATTTTGGATCTTAAGCCCTTTACAGGCATATTTATCACTCGATTTAGCTGAAATGAGAACAGTGTGTTGCCACTCAATATCCGATCCGAATATGGTACACATAGTCTTTCTAAGGATTTAGCTGTCATATAGAACGGTCTGCCTATTAAGAGTCTGCAATGTTTTAGGTTTCTTTACCCACCACCGAAGGATGGGGGTATATTCATTTTGTCGTTCCGTTTACAACACGTCGAAATATCCATTTCAGACCTTAGAAAGTATATATATAATTGATCGTCGTAAAAATCTAAGAGGTCTAGACATGTCCGTCCGACCGTCCGTCCGTCTGTCTGTTGAAATCACGCTATGGTCTTTAAAAATAGAGATGTTGAGCTGAAACTTTGCACAGGATCCTTTTTTCTTCATAAGCAAATTAAGCTCGAAGATGGGCTATAACAGACTATATCTTGATATAGCCTCCATATGGACCGATCCGCCGATTTAGGGTCTTAGGCCACTAAAAGCAGCATTTATTATCCGATTTTGCTGAAATTTGTGTCAGCGAGTTGTGTTAGGCCCTTCGTCATCCTTCTTTAATTTGGCACAGATCGATCCAGGTTGGATTTAGCTGCCATATAGATCGAGCTCTCGATTTAAGTTCTTCGACCCATAAAAGGTGCACATATTGTCCGATTTCGCCGAAATTTGGGACAATGAGTTGTGTGATTTTTTATACCTACCACCATAGGATGGGGGAATACTAATCTAATCATTCCATTTGTAACATCTTGAAATATTCGTCAAAGACCCCATAAGGTATATATATTCTTGATCCTCACGACATTCTGAGTCGTTCTAGCCATTTCCGTCCGTCCGACCTTCTGTAGAAATCACGATAGCGGTCGAACGCGTAAAGCTAGCCGCTTGAAATTTTGCACAGAAACTTAATATTGATGTAGAGCGTTGGAGATTGCAAATGGGCCATATCGGTTCAGATTTGGATTTAGATCATATATAAACCAGTCCCCCGATTTGATTTCTTGAGCCCCTGAAAGCCGCAATTTTTATCTGATTTAGCTAAGATTTTGCAGATAGTGTTCTGTTATGACTTCCAACAGCTGTGCCAAGTATGGTTGAAATCTGTCAAGAACCTGATATAGCTCGCATATAAACCGATCTCACAATTTGACTTCTTGAGCCCCTGGAAGCCTCAGTTTTCATCCGATTTGGCTACACAAAGTGTTTTGTTTTGACTTGTAACAATTGTGCTAAGTAAGGTTTAAATCGGTCTATAACCTGATATAGCTCCCATAGAACCCGATCTTCCCAATTGTCTTCTAGAGCCCCTGGAAAACGCAATTTTTGTCCGGTTTGGCTGAAATTTTCCACATTGTGTTCTGCTATAACTTCCAACAACTATGCCAAGTTCGATCCAAATCGGTTAGGAAACTGATATAGCTCCCATTTGTAATAATTTTTAATAGAATCCATGGTGGTGGGTTCCCAAGATTTGGACCGGGCGAACTTAGCACATTTTAACTTGTTTTGTTATTTCTCTTTTAGGACGAGTATAATGATCGGAGATTTTTCTTTGCAAATCTTTGGTCTGTCCGTCCTTGTCTTCCATCGGGGCATGGGCGCAAATAAGACGGAAGTTGGAGAATTTGTCCGTTATGCGGATTATGGCTAGCCTCTCATTCACAATATTAAAGCTGAAGATTGGGTGTTTCAGTCTCCGACTTTCCACAAATCCACAGCCAAATTCATGCCTCGTTTTATGGCAAATGTAATATAGGTCGTCACCTCTTGGTGTTGTTGTAGAGCCCTTCCCGACCAAGTTTTGTTCAGATACTTCTTGTTAATATAAGTCAGTTGGGATTGTAAATGGGCATATTGGTCCATGTTTTCATATATCTGTCATATAATCCTATCTCAAGGATTGTACTTTTTGAGCCTCTAGGCGGCGCAATTCTTATCCGATTTGGCTGAAACTGTGATTAGTATGGTTAAAATTGGTTCATAACCTGATACAGCTCCCGGATCTCGGATCTTGACTCCGCCTCTAGAGGGTGCAATTAATATCCGATTACGCTGAAATTTTGCACGAAGTGTTTTGCTTTGATTTCTAACAAATATACCACAATCAGATTCAGTTCCAATATAAACAGTTTTACTTCTTGAGCCCCTATAGCGCGCAATTCTTATCTGATTTGGCTAACATTTTGCACAATGGCTTCTTTTATAGCCTCTAACACCCAAACCAAGTATGACCCGAATTGGTCTTTAACTTAATAATGCTCCAATAGCGAAATAAGTCTTATCCATTATCCTTTGTTTGCATATAAAGAGATACCGGGCAAAGAACTTGACAAATGGGATCCATGGTGAAGGGTATATAAGATTCGACCCGGCCGATCATAGCAGGCTTTTACTTGTATCTATATTTATAGCAATTGCTCGATGACTTCTGCTGTTACCACCAACTTCTCTCCCCAATATGGTCAAAATCGGTCTATAACCTGCTACAGCTCCCACATAAAAAAATCCTTTGAGCTGAGCTCTTTAGCTATAAGAAGTCGCAATTACTAACCGAATGAAATTTTGCTGAAGTTTGATGAAATATTGCACCTTGTGTTTTGTTACGACTTCTAATAATCATGATCAAAATGGGTCCATAATTATAACCTAACACAATTTTCTTCTGGCATTTAATATCTTAAACAATGCATATTATTTTTAAGCACATCCATCAAAGCAATGGCCGCTAATTATTGATGAAGTAGAAAAATTTTTCGAATAAACGTGACGTGAATATAGGAAAGCTGTTGTTTTTTTTTTTTATACCCGACAGCTTTTGTTCATAGCACATCATAGAAATAGCAGTCAATGGGGAATACATTGAGAGCCCCAAAAAACACCACACATACACATACACCTCCAAACAGGACACTAGGAGAACAGCATTGCGGCCAATGTTTCATAAACATGATGCACTTACGCCCACAGCCATGCATACATACACACATACATAGGAATGAGAAGCTCGATAACTCAATTTATACGTTGATGTATGGCCCGTGTCATTTTTTGAAAAATGTATTCCCCTGGCGGCAATTTATCCAAAGTAGAAATGATAATGTCGAAACATGATTTTTTGTTTTCGTTTGGTGTCGTCGTATGGCGTTGGCGTTGTGTGTGATAGCATGTGCTGGCATGTAATTATAATGGAGGTATACTTGTCTTCAAAAATTGCTAAAAATTAAGGTGACTATTCACATTAAGGTCGTTGTACTAAAATGTGTTGTGAGTACATACATATTTTGCTTTGTTTATGTCACCTGGAGTGTAGTAAATGAAGAGTGCACTCAAATATTAGCAGACGTGGTGTTAACAACTTTTTAAGTACCCAAGAACATACGAGTTTTTATGGCCCTGCTAATAGGAGTATATGGATGCATGTACAAATTTGCAACTTAACATATTATATGCGTAAAAAAGTGGTTTAAAAATCATGAAAAGATAAGAAAATATAAATTAAAATAAAATTTAACAAAAAGTTGCTTTTCACAAACTTTGAGGAGAACAGTAGAATAAGCGCAAAACACGGGAAACTTTTATTTAAAATAAAAATTCATTAGCTGAACCGGGTATATGAAATTTGATATGGAATGTCTGATAAGCCATCTGAAAGGCTCTGTTGAATTTCAACAAAATTGTTTCAGATTTGGAAGCCGATTTGGAAACCAATATTTGGCCGAAATTGTATATTTTCGGAAAAAATTTAGGACTGATCTTGAATCTTGAGTTCTTAAGCCACTAGAGGGCGCAATTCTTATCCGATTTGGCTGAAATTTGGCATGTTGTGTTTGGTTATGACTACCAACATCTGTGCCAAATATGGTTCAAAACGGTTCATAATCTGATATAGCTGCCAAATAAACTGATCTGCGATCTTGACTTTTTGAACCTCTAGAGGGCGCAATTATTATCCGATTTGGCTGAAAGTTTTGTACAACGGCTTTTTCCATGATTTTCAACATAAGTGTCAAATATGGTCTGAATCGATCTATAGTCTGATACAGCTCCCCTATTAACCGATCTCCCTATTTTACTTTTTTCGACTTGGCTGAAATTCTACACAGTGACTTCAATTATGATCCGAAACAGACCATAACTAGAAATAGCTCCAACAGCATAGCAATTCCTCTCTTTTATCTTTTGTTTGCTTAAAAGGAGATACCGGGAAAAGAACTTGACAAATACGATCCATGGTGGAGGATATATAAGATTAGGCCCGGCCGAACTTAGCACGCTTTTATTTGTTTTTATACCCTCCACCGAAGGATTGGGGTATATTCATTTTGTCATTCCATTTGCAACACATCGAAATATCCATTTCCGACTCTATGAAGTAAATATATATATTCTTGATCAGCGTAAATATCTAAGACCATCTAGACATGTCCGTCCGTCTGTCCATCTGTCAGTCGAAATCACACTACAGTCTTTAAAAATAGAGACATTGAGCTGAAACTTTGCACAGATTCTTATTTGGCCATAAGCAGGTTAAATTCGAAGATGGGCTATATCGGATTATGTCTTGATATAGCTCCCATGTAGACCGATGTGCCGATTTAGGGTCTTAGGCCCATAAAAGCCACATTTATTAACCGATTTTGCTGAAATTTGGGACAGTGAGTTGTGTTGGGCCAAACGAATTCCTTCGCAAATTTGGCTCAGATCGGTTCAGATTTGGATACAGCTGCCATATAGACCGATCTGCCGATTTTGGGTCTTAGGCCCATAAAAGCCACATTTATTATCCGATTTTGCTGAAATTTGGGACAGTGAGTTGCGTTAAGCCAGTCGACATCCTTCGTCAATTTGGCTCAGATCGGTCCAGATTTGGATATAGCTGCCATATAGACCGATGCTCCGATTTAGTGTTAAAGGCCCATAGAAGCCACATTTATTATCCAATTTTGATGAAATTTGGGACAGTAAGTTGTGTTAGGCCCTTTGACATGCTCCGTTAATATGGCCCAATTCGGTCCAGATTTGGATATATCTGCCATATAGACCGATCCTCCGATTTAGGGTCTTAGGCCCATAAAAGCCACATTTATTATCCGATTTTGCTGAATGTTGGAACAGTGAGTTCCGTTATTCCAGTCGACATCCTTATTTAATTTGGCCCAGATCGGTCCAGATTTAGATATAGCTGCCACAAAGACCTATTTCTCGGTTTTAGGTTTTGGGACCATAAAAGGCGCATTTATTGTCCGATGTCGCTGAAATTGGGAACAGTGAGTTGTGTTAGGCACTTCAACGTCTATCTTCAATTTGACTCAGATCGGTCCAGATTTGAATATAGTTGCCATATAGACCGATCCTCCGATTTAGGGTCTTAGGCCCATTAAAACCACATTTATTATCCAATTTGCTGAAATTTGGGACAATGAGTTGTCTTGGGCTCTTCGATATCTCTTTTCAATTTGGCCCTGATCGGTTGAGGTTTGGATATAGCTGCCATTTGGACCGATCTCTCGATTTAAGGATTTGGGACCATAAAAGGCGCATTTATTGTCCGATTTCATCGAAATTTGTGACATTTCGTTGTGTCAGGCTCTTCGACATTTGTTTGCAACTTGGCCCAAATCGACACAGATTTTGGATATAGCTGCTATATAGACCGATCCTCCGATTTAGGGTCTTAGGTCCATAAAAGCCACATTTATTATCCGATTTTGCTGAAATTTGGAACAGTGAGTTGTGTTAGGCCAGTCGACATCTTTCTTCAATTTGGCCCAGATCGGTTATGATTTGGATATACCTGCCATATAGACCAATCCTCCGATTTAGGGTCTTAGGCCCATAAAAACTACATTCATTACCCGATTTTGCTGAATTTTGGAACAGTGAGTTCCGTTAGTCCAGTCGACATGCTTTTTTAATTTGGCCCAGATATGTCCAATTGTGGATATAGCTGCCATATATAGACCGATCTTTCTGCAACTTGGCCCTGCCATATAAACCGATATCTCGATTTAAAGTCTTGGCCCCATAAAAGGCGCATTTATTGTCCGATTTCACTGAAATTTGACACAGTGACTTATGTTAGGCTTTTCGTTAGCCGTGTCGTATATGGTTCAAATAAGTCTTTATTTGGATATGGCTACCATAAAGACCTATATTTTGTTCTGCAAAAAAAGAAAAATGACTTGTACCTATTAGACCACTCAATATCCATATCGAATTTGGTCCAAATTGGACAATATTTCGATAAAGTTGCTAATGGGGCATAAATTATGCATTTTCACCGGATTCTGATGAAAGGTGGTTTATATATATACCCGAGGTGGTGGGTATCCAAAGTTCGGCCCGGCCGAACTTAACGCCTTTGTACTGGTTATGTAATGTATGCACCATTGGCAGAAATCCATGATGATGGGTATATACAATACAATTCGGCACCGTCTAACCTTCCACGTTTATTCAAAGCAATTACTCCAATTTTCGCTTGTACGAAATTATTACACAGATTTTATAATTGGTATTAGCATGACATATTGGGCATTTGCATTTTTAATTTTGCTCATATATTGAAACTCAAGAAAATGTATGGGATATTAATGTATCATATGAGTGTAAAAGAGTACGCATTATCATATCATTAAAATCCTTTGAGCAATATTACGAAAATTTCCATAATTGCACTTGGAGTTATTAAAAGAAAAAAATGTTAAATACACTTCTATTATGTTAAGCTAATTTTGCTCATAAATTGAAAACCAAGAAAATGTCTGGTATATAAAAATATCATATGATTGTGAAAGAGTATAAGGAATGCCTACGAATTATCATATAATGAAAATCCTTCTGGCAATTTGCGTCTATTCCCATAATTGCTCTTGAAGTTATTAAAAACAAAGTATGTTAAATACAATTCTCTTATATTAAGCCATGATAATGGTATAAGAGATATTTAAGAATAATAAGTGAGTATTTTGAACACTATTTTAATAATTAATCCTGCGATATTGTGGCGTTAGAATTAATAAAAATGTTTTAATTACAATAATTACACTAATAAATATTTAACCAGAACATGAAAACAAACATTGAAAATTCTGCACATTCGTGACCCAATATCCACAATTCTGCGCAATTTTGTAGTTTTATATGTGTCTGTGGTATATCATTATATAAGTATTCCAAGAAATGTCACCACAAGTGCTTCGAAAAACTGAAAAAAAAACAAACCAATTAAGACAATAATGTATTACTTAACTGTCAATCAGCAGTAACCTCAATAACTTTTCAAACAATGTTTCACACTCCTCCAGTGGATGTGTCTACCCTTTAAAAGGACAAAAGGTAAACATTTATTATTGTGGAGTGTGTCCATCACTGAAACGAAAAGCTCATATAACATTGACGCATTTCTCATAACATTAAAGAAGGACTTTGCTTTAACTGCGGAAAAAGGTTAGGGGAAACTCAAATAATGCCTCGTTAGGGGGGAAGGTATTCAATGGCAAAATATATTACCTGACATATTTATGCGAAAATGCCAAAAAGTTTGCAATCTGTCATTACGTTGATGTATATGTAAATATATGTATTTCTCAAACTCTCACATTGAACAACCAACGCACAATGTTTGCAGAAAGGATATTTTTGTGAAGACTTTAATTCACAGCTTATTTGCGTTAACACTTTAAGCTTTCTCGAAAATGCTTATTGGGCCATTATTTGGCGTTGAAAGCTACACTTTCGCATTCCAAAGTAGAACTTATACAAGCTAAAAATGAAAACTAAAAATGAGTCAGCCGATCCCTCAATAGTGGGACTAGTGATGAATATCAAATTTGTAGATAGCGAATTCCTTATAAATATATCCTAAAATTGAGATGACACAAGACATTTAAAGGGTTTTACAACAGGAACTTAGGTACCCTAGAGAGAGAAAGGAAAGAGAAAGAAAGTGTGAGACCTCGGACTAGAGGTTATACACGAATAAAAGAAATGACAGGAGGAGTGGAGAAACCTAGCGGGGAGTGAAGAACCACCCGTCCCTACGCAAGCACGGAGCTACTTACGCCGGAGCTTGTGGCACCCCCGTCGGAACCATCCTGTCCCCTCAACAAACCTCAGGAGAAAAAAAGCATGAAAAATGAAAAAAAAAAATCGGCAGAGTCCGGCCGGGATTCGAACCTGGGCATAAGGAGCAACAGCGAGAGCCGTTGCCACTGTCTTAGCGTTTGAAGCCATAAATACGACTTCCAACAGAAGCACAAAATCATGAGTAGTAAGAAAGAATGTCCGTCATTACACAAAAATACATGAATTGGGAATAAGTACAGCTAATAGACAGGGTTGTCGAGCGTGGATAATATGGTAATTGTATCATGGATGCGTTTTCGCCATTAGTACGATTTAAATACAAAATACCAACGCATGGCCCTTGAAGCCATCACACCTAATATGGTTCAAAAGTCTTTTAACCAAAAACAAAACGCGTTCCATAGTGGCTAGAGTGTGTTGTTATCTTTGGCTTTCCTTTTCACAGAAGAAACGGCTCCCCCAGAAAGGAGAGCCTACGTCTCTGCAGACCCGGACACGAACACAGTAAGTGCTCAATGGTCTCCTCCTCCTCCTACAGAAGTCATTGTGCGGTATCCCCATGCGCGCCGCCATGTAGCCTATATCACAGTGTCCGGTTATGACCCCTGTCAAGGTACTCATCGACCTCTTATCGAACGCCAACAACTCCCTCATCCTCCTCTTGCCATAACGCCTTCGCAGTCCGTAAAACCCACCGAGTTCCACCTCGACAGTAGCTCGACAAATGGCACGTAGGCAAGACCGATGACTAGTCCACCCGGTGCAGACGAACCCCTCCTAGCGCACTCATCCGCTCTCTCATTTCCTGGAATCCTCTCATGCCCAGGAACCCATGTCAGCGTCACATCGTAGGGTCGGAGCCTATCCAGGGATGCCAAACAGAAGAATAGAAGTCATTGTGCGGTATCCCCATGCGGCCTATAGCCCAGTGTCCGATTATGACCCCTGTCAAGGTACTCATCGACCTCTTATCGAACGCCAGCAACTCCCTCGTCCTCCTCTGGCCATAAGGCCTTCGCAGTCCGTAAAACCCACCGAGTTCCACCTCGACAGTAGCTCGACAAATGGCACGTAGGCAAGACCGATGACTAGTCCACCCGGTGCAGACGAACCCCTCCTAGCGCACTCATCCTCTCTCTCATTTCCTGGATTCCCCTCATGCCCAGGAACCCATGTCAGCGTCACATCGTAGGCTCGGAGCCTATCCAGGGATGCCAAACAATCCGCCACGAATCTCGACCTCACCATCCTCGACCCCAAGGCCTTAAGCGCCACCATACTGTCCACATAAATTCTGAGTTTCGAGGGCGGTAGGACCCTTGCCAGATTTTCTATTGCGGCTACTGCAATGAGACAGACCTCTGCCTAAAACACTCAGTCTTGGAGACATACTGATATTGAGTGCATCAGAGTGGACCCCCAATTCAGCCCCTGACTTCATCTTGGAGCCATCTGTGTAGATCGAGGTCTCATCCTCCTCAAGTACACCATTCGCCCTCCAATCGTCATTCTCAGAAAATCGAATCGCGAATGCCCCCACTCCAGTCGGCACTGGTGCCAGGTAGTCGGAGATCCGCCTCAGTTCACACTTCGTATCCATAACACCCAGAATCGAACTGTGGCCGTCGAACGATGGCAGCGCAGTTCCAAATATAGGCCCCAATGGGCTTCATATCCAGCATCGCCTTCATGACTGCCTGCGATGCGGATCTCAGTGCCCCTGTGATCCCGCACCGTCCTCTACCCTACGGCATTCGGCCTCATACATCCAATAAATCAACCTGGGAGTCACTCCCCACTTCCTACCGAACATCCTCCTGCAGGAGGAGGAGTGCAGGAGGACATTGCCTTACGACTTATTTTCTCGGCGTTACTCTTTCAGGACAGTTTCGAATCGAGGAATATGCCTAAGTACTACGCCTCCTTCGACAGGGTGACTCCGTCCAAGGACGGGATTCGAACTGCGGTATTTTATATCTACACGCAAAGAGCACCAGCTCCGTCTTCCCTGGGTTGGTACTCAACCCATTTCTGGTAGCCCATCGCGACAACCTCCTCAGTGGCCCTTCCATGATCTCGCTGATCGTCGACAGAAACAGGAGCTCAATCCAAGGCTTCAGTTCCGTCGAACTTAACGCACTTTTATTTTATTTTAATCAAATCTTCTCTGATTCAAATTTAACTTTAAATAAAGAAAATTCTTTCTCCTAATTCACAGTTCATATGAGCCACAAGGACAACATTCACTAAATATTCGATGAGAATGTTCAAATATGACCATACATTAAAAGGTCGTCAACACGCATCGATTGAACCATGTTCGTGATCATGTTTTCTTTCACTTTGAACGAAAACAACATAATGAAGTTGCTATATTTTGTTTTTGAGTATTTGAGTTGTGCTTTTATTATTATTTTTTCATATATATGAATAAATTATTTTCTTAATACCAATGCTGCTGGTGCTGGATTATGAGTCTACACATAAACCATGAAAGTATACATGTTCGAAAACGTGAATGTAAAGATATATCAACAAATCATGCTAATAATCCAAAGGACAGTGGAACCTATTTAAATGGATATGAAACAAAAGAAAATAAAACGTGAAGGAAATAGGGGAAATATGTGGGAACACTCTACACCAAGGATAGCTGTTAGGTTTCAAGCTTAACGATAAGGGGCTTCCTTCTTTATGCCGAGCCCGTTGCAGGGAAAATCACCGCAGAAAAATTTTTCGATGTTCGCCATAGGCGGACATGCTAACCTTTGCGTCACGGGGGTCTCCAATTCGTCTGCTCTACATTTTGCTAGGATATCTTTGTGGCTCGGCAACCAGAACAGATGAATTTTGAAAAGTTCAGCCATCTCGTTGGGAGATCTCAGTCGAGGGCGGTTTTTGAGTTCAGAAATATGTTCCCCAGAGATTTAATGGCTGTCTGAGAAGAAATCTATGCCAGTCGACGTTATGAAATCCTATCGCAGTCATTTTACAACTTATCAAATTGCAAGAACCTCCGTTTGATACACGCGAAAGTAGTCGGGTAACTTTCTCGATAGGACCAGTTCTAGTTTCTCAGAGTACACCCAAAAGGTCCACCCGGTCGTTCTGTTTGGAACCTTCCGTATAGAAGTCAATGTAACTTCTATTATAAGGGAGATGGTAGTTCCAATCCGTTGTATCAGAAATAATGGTACAATACAATTATCAACAAGTAACGGCGTGCTAAGTTCGGCCGGGCCGAATCTTATATACCCTCCACTATAGATGGTATTTGTATAGTTTTTTTCCCGATATCTCTTTTTAGGCAAACAGAGGATATTGAATAAGAATTGCTCTATTATTGGAGCTATATCAAGTTATGGTGCGATTCGGACCATAATTGAATTCAATGTTGGAGACCATAGTATAATTCAATGTGTAAAATTTCGGACAATTCGAATACGAATTGCGCCCTTTAGGATCTCAAGAAGTAAAAGAGGGATATCGGTTTATATGGAAGCTGTATCAGATTATAGACCGATTCAAACCATATTTGACACGTATGTTGAAGGTCATAGTAGAAGCCGTTGTACAAGATCGATTTATATGGCAGCTATATTAGGTTAGAGATCGATTTCAATCATATTTGGCACAGTTGTTGGAAGTCATAACAAAACACGTCATGCAAAATTTCAGCCAAATCGGATAAGAATTGCGCCATCTAGCGGCTCAAGAAGTCAAGATCCCAGATAGGTTTATGTGGCAGCTATATCAGATTATGGATCGATTTCAACCACAGTTGTAGGAAGTCGTAACAAAATACGCAATGCAAAATTTCAGCCAAATCGGATAAAAATTGCGCTCTCTAGAGGCTCAAGAAGTCAAGATTAAAGATCGGTTTATATGACAAATATATCACGTTATGGATCGATTTAAACCATGAGACCTCTAGTGACTCAAGAAGTCAAGACCCCATATCGGTTTATATGACAGCTATATCAGGTTGTTGACCCATTTAAACCATATTTGGCACATTTGTTAGAAGTCATGACAAAACACGTCATGCAAATCTGATAGGAGCCCTCCAGTGGCTCAAGAAGTCAAGATCCAAGATCGCTTTATATGTCAACTATATCAAAATATGGACATGGCCATATGGCCCATTTACAATTTCAACCGACCTTCAGTAATAAGAAGTGTTTGTGCAAAATTTTAAGCGGCTAGCTTTACTCCTTCGAAAGTTAGTGTGCTTTCCACAGACAGACCGACGGATGGATAGACGGACGGACATGGCTAGATCGACTTAAAATGTCATGACTATCAATAATACTTTGTTGGGTCTTAGACGAATATTTCGAGAAGTTACAAACAGAATAACGAAATTAGTATACCCCCATCCTATGGCGGAGGGTATAAAAAGCAGCTCAGGCAATGTATAACTGCTTAGAACATCGGACATTGTATCAAGAATACACAATGCAAGTCGCGAAAGAACCCTCTTTATAGTCGATTAGGTCGTGAAGGGCTCCTTCGGTGGACTTGCCCTTACAATATGCATGCTGCTGCCGAGACAGGCCATCTCAAGGGATCTTTGCCCTAAGATAGGCGTCTATCAACTTCTATATAGTCTAAAGAATGCAGGATGATAGACTAATAGGACAAGAAGATTTTGCCTTCGTGTGGAACGGTCTCCCTGATTTCGGAATAAAAATGACCTTTGTGCCTCTTCATGCCACAGGTATGTACGAATTGCTGCTACAAACAGAGTATATCTCCCTAAAGCCAGAAGTCAGTGTCTGACGATTTAAAAGCGTTAAATTTTTTTACCACCCAAATGACTTTTGACTTAGACACAATTTCCCCAACAATCTTCGAAGAATGTATATCGGAGAAACCCTCTTCAGGCGGCATATTCACCGTTGGAAAGTTTCCCGGGAAATGAGTATCAACGAGCAACTCTTATTTTACCTAATTAGAAAAATTCAAATTTGCCCATGAACATTCCATAAAGGAACAGGGGCAAACCCTTTGCATATCATTGAGTGCTGTCCGATTCAAGATTAAACTCTATGATAAGGGACCTCCTTTATATACCCGAGTCCGAACGGTGTGCCCTTAGGGGAGAAGTTTTTATATGGCATAGTACCTCACAAATGTAGCCAGCAACAAGAGCGTAACCACAGCTGAAAATTCTTTCGGATGTACTTGCCAGGACTCGATTCCAGGCGTTCAGCGTCATGGGCGAACCTGCAAACCTCTGCTCTACGGTAGCCTCCGCTGTAGACATTGTCCATATATTCTTTGACTTCTGAATTTATGCTACCGTCAAAAGTCTGAAGGATAGGTTTACAGGCCTTAGTTGTATCCACCACAAAGCTGCAGAATTCCATCCAGTTTTTGTTCTGAGCTTTTTTCAACTCGCCCTTGTATTTTCTAAGCTCAACTTTATAGACGTTCTAGACTTGTGATCCTATTGCGGCTTTTGGCATGTTAAAGAGTTTCCAGTAACCCTTCCTTGGATAAAAAATTTCTGGGCATCAACCATGGTGGTTAGTTTAACTCTGAAATAAGCGAGTCATTAAAGCCTTCGTGATCCGCTTGACCATTATGTCTATATCCTCCGCAGTATTCACCTTCTGTTCAGGTCCAGAGAGGACAGTTATGCAGAATGTATGCCGAAATTTCTGTTAAAATTGATATTTTTACAAGTATTATAATGCGAAGGGAGGCCACCGTGGCGCAGAGATAAGCATATCCTCCTCTGACGCCGAACACCTAGGTTCAAATCTAGGCGAAAAAAACCGAAAAATTTTTAGCGGTGGTTATCCCTTTTTAGTCCTGGCTGATTTGTGAGGTATCCTGCCATATTTAAATGTTTCTACTAAGTGGAGTCGCTATGCGCCTTTCGAGTCCGCATATCATCGAGCCCTTATCATTGAGCTTAAACTTTAATCGGACTGCACACACCTCTGTTTCTTAATGGAATGTTCATTTGATATTAGGTTGGTAGTGATGTGAAACTTGACCAGACTGAATTTAAATAACTTCAACATTGTCAAGTTTTCCGGACAATGACTTGGAGAATATATGGAAACCATTTAAGAAATCCTCACGAGAAGTTTCAGCTAAGTCGGATAAAAACTGTGTCGTCTAAGTGTCTTCAGTTTTCGAACCGAATAATCATTACGGAACTCAACATGCAAAATTTCAACCAAATCGCGTACGAAAAACGGCTTCCAGGTGCTCAAGAAGCCAAACTCGAAGATGGATTGAGATAACAGCTATGCTAGGTTAACGACCGATTTGGACCATAACTGGCATGGGTGTTAGGTGTTAATACATGACTCGTCATGCAAATTTGCAGCCAAATAACATAAAAATTGCTCTCTCTACGTGCTCGAGAAGACAAATTTTTAAAATTTCTAATATGCGCCTAAAATCATGCACCAAAATCTAACTGCCATGGTCTTACTGTATATATCCCTTTACTCGTATACACATGATTGAATTCGCTATGGGGGCAACATTAGTTGGTATTCGATTCATATGTGAGCTTTTATGCCATTAAATCAGTTCAGTGAGCGAGAGAAAGAGAACCAATTGGCCCAAAGGAAGGAAATACGAATTTAACCCGAAAAATTTCTCTGAGTTACGTTTTTTTTGCTTTTGTTTTTCCTATCATACACTCCGATGCCTCGATACTTTAATGTGTTGGAACGAATGGCAGCCAGTGAGCAGGGGTAAATGCCGATACATTGCCAGGCTAGCCTGCAAGTCGGCAAGTGAGTTTGCCTCATGTGAGTGTGTGTGTTTAACCAAGAATGAGTTAGTGTAGCTGTGTAATGACATTTGTCTCTATCCATGTGAGTCTCATATCAAATTGTTTTCGCTCGCAGACACACCACAGACCTCCACCCACCACTGTGGCGCATAAATAGGTGGTGGAATTTTATATACATTGGTGTGTGCGTGTGTGTGTGTTTGGGCATGGTAATGACACTCAATCGTAGGGAATAGCAAAATGTTAAAATATATTCATTGTTGTAATGAAGGAAGGGGAGTGGGTATTACAGCTAAACTGTTTTTGATACCAACAAATAACAATCACAATTCTCAGTACTCATGAGCTAAAATAGTGACAATGACGACGACGGCGACAAAGACAATGCCAACAACAACAACAGGAAGGAGAAGCACAGAACAATAACGACGACATCTAAGGCCAACAACAATGCTAAGGACTTTAGATGATGTGGTGATAGAGACGTAGGGGGCGTATGACGATGACGGTGATGATGACGAAAAAAGCAAAATGGCTGCCAAATTTGCGTGTTTATATACGTATAAACTTGAAAGTGTGTGTGTCTGTATGTAAGTGGGTATAGAAGGGAGCCGTGTATGTACCCTGTTTTCAAAAAGCACCACAAATGAGCAAAAAAAACACCTACAATAACAATACAAGCAACGTAAAAACAAAATGGGGCCAGTGAATTTGAGAAAATTATCGCTTAACACAAAAAAAGCTGCCTCTTATTTAAATTCTAATTAACGTGAGCCCAATAAATGCCTCCCCACTAAATGACTCTCAGGGATATAATTTCGGAGAAAACTCTTAGCCAGTTGGGCAGAATACATTCAAATGTTCTAGACGATATTAGTGTTGATATAAAATTTTATTAACTACAAAGTAATTTTTGTGTCCATTACAATGTAGGCGAGACGTATAATTTCTGATATAGCGACGAAATGGATTAGGTCAGATCTTCTAGAAAATTATCGCGTTTTAAAGGTACAAATGCAATTTAAGCAGACAAGGACTATCAATACTAAGGGAAAATTATACAAAAAACAGAAAAATAAAAACGCATTAAGTTTGGCCTTTCCTTTTCCTTAATTGAATGTTTAGCATTCGAATTGTTCGCTAAGCAAAAAAAATGTTTGGTATTTTGTGTATTTTTGTGAAGGGGCACCCTTCAAGAAACTCTTCGCGAATTGAAGACGTACCGTCTATAAACACGCGAAAATATATCGCGTAAGCGAAAACATTGCATTAACGAACACATCGCCTTAGCGAATATATCATGTAAGCAAACATATTGCGTAAGTCGCATGACCGAATATTTCGCATTAGCTAAAGTTCCTTACAAGCGATTATCTCGCGCAAGCGAATATATCTTGTTAGTGGAACATCGCTTAAGAAGTTCATATATCGCATAGGCAAATTATTTCGTGTAAGCGGATATATCACGTATGCGAAAACACCCCCTTAGGAAATATAATACATAAGCGGATATATCGCTTAAGCGAAAATATCGCAGAGACGAATATATCACGAAAGTGAACATATTGCGTGTATTTAATATTTTGCCTTAACAAATATATACCGTAAGCGCATATCGCATAAGCGAATATATCGCATGAACGAATATATCGCATACGGCAATATATCCCATAAGCGAATGTATTGTATTTCGAGAAAAGTTTAAAGTAATAACGCAAATAAGCAATGAATTAAAGTCTTTACTTATCGCTTAAGCCAATATTTTGACAACCCAAATATATACCGTAAGCGAATATCGAACATATCACACAAACGAATTTATCGCATAAGTGAATATATCGCATATGAAACAGGAGGAATCGAAAATCAGTGCGGGGGGTGAAACGCCTATTTCTCGTGCGAGCACGTATGTGCCTTTGCCGTATCCCATGGCATCCATCCATCCTCCATCGGAATCACCCAATCCCGACCACAAATCTCAGGAGACCTCCCAGAGGCACGTTCGCAAGATCATTCTGAACTTCCCTGCAGACCCGAACATGCACAGAGCAAGTGCTCGAAAGTCTCCCTCTCATCCTCACCAAGAAAACTCCTGCAGAAGTCATTGTGCGGTATTCCCATGCGCTCCGCCATGGGGCCTATGGCACAATGTCCGGTTATGACCCCTGTTAAGATACTCAGCGACCTTTATCGAACGCCAGTAACATCTTCCTCGTCCTTCTTCAGTGGATGGCAGGCCAGAGCATCCTAGCAGTCCGGCAACGATTCGCCGAGTCCCATTTTGCCACCGACGCCGCTCTGGTCATCTTACCTACTATATTAAGTAGCTCGAGAAATGGCACGTAGGCAAGACCGTTGACTGGTTCACCCGGCGCAGTCGAACCGCTCCTAGTGCATTTAACCGCAACCTTATTTTCAGGATTCCTTTCATGTCCGGTGACTCATGTTAGCGTCACAACGTGGACTCCTATGGAGCCTATCCAGGGGCTCAAAACAATCCACCACACACCTCGTAGAACCCCAGGCGTTGAGCCGCCATTGGGCATCAACAAGCTTTCTCCTTCTTACTCTATTGGCTATTGGCCAAGGCTTTTGGTTTGACTCCAACTCTCTTTTAGTCTAGCGGATCCATATGTTTCTCGGGCGTCCCCTTTTTCGCTGCCCTTGCATGTTCCAGTCCGGGGCATTTCTAGCTATATAATCGCGCGGTTGGCGCAGGATTTGACTCAACCCAATCCAGGATTTGACTCAACCCAATCCAGGATTTGACTCAACCTCTTCCGCCGCAATACTGTCCACCTTAATACTGAGTTTTGTGGACGGTAAACCAGAATTTCTCTTGCGGCTACTGCAAAGCCACTCTCCCTGAAAAACACTCATTAGGCAGTCTCACAGACATACCGATTTGAGCCCGTCGGAGTAGACCCCCAATCCAGTCCCTGACTCTATCTTGGAGCCATCAGTGAAGATTAAGGCCTCATCTACCTCAAACACAGCGTTGACCTTCCAATAACACTTCCTAACGAACATCCTTATGCGGTAGCAAAAAGCGCATAGTGAACGGCTTCTTTCCTCCGTACTCTTTTCCAGGACAGCTTCGAATCGAGGAGTATGCCAAGGTACTTGGCCTCTTTCGACATCTACAGGGTCTTAGCTCCAGTATCTTGCATCAAAGAAACACCAGCTCTGCCTTCCTTGGGTTTGTCCTCAAACCAATCCCCTCAGTGACCCCTCTATATTCTCGCTAATCGTCGATAGAAACCTGGCTGGGAGCTGCAACATGACGTCTTCCACAAAAAACGATTATATTCGTGCCGCCGAGATCCAACTGGATATTCATCACAAGGTTACACAGAATCGGCGAGAATTCCGCTATTTGGGGTGTTTCTCATGTCACCCGCCTTTCCCTGGTTCGCATTCGTAATCCTGCCACGAAGGCAGAAATGTCTGACCGGCTGTTTTTAAGTTGCGAACCTCGTTTGCGACATGCCTTCACAAAGACTTCGTTCAAGCATCCCGTGACAAGATCCACTGCTGCCTCCAGTAACCTTGCGTTCTTCAAGCCCATAGATTGCTTTTCGTGAAAATGACGTCCAACCCATCGACAATGCATTAATTTCCCGATACCAGACCCGTCCGCGTATAGCATGTCCTTTTGGATTCTGATGATTTTTCTTCTTATTTTCGTTTGAAATATAGGTGATGGGAAATTAACGATAGTATCGAATATTGCTACTATCAATACACCCCACACGATACACTACAACTCTGCAACACAGCCATCAGAACTGAAGAGTGCTTAAGAGTGCCATGTTTCCGGCTCCCTACAACCATCTCTGGTACATAATGCGTTGTGCCTTACTTAACATGCCGTCAGGCTGTAGGCCATAGTTGAACAGAAACTTGTCTAAAGTTTGGGAAAAGCCAGGTTCCACGTCAAGTTCTAAAGCCAAATATCGTTGCTACACACCCTACATGCAGGTGCAATGGCGTAAATGCCCTTGCCCTTCATATCAGTGTTTTACTGACCGGTAGTACCCTAACCCACCATAACTTGGACTATGGGGTGTGCGCATCCCTACAAAATGGGGGATTGGCCCCCGCGGTCAGCAGGGGCGGGAGTAAGTGGCGTGGGAACAAACGATAGCACAGCAGCGGTTTCCTGTATCCTCTTAATTATACTGCGAAATTCATAGCTGGTCCGAACCGCGAGTTGCTCCTTCTTACCCTTTCCTCGAATCCTTCTCCAGTTAAGCCTATGAAGAAAATGACAGCTGTATTATGTCCAGGGCACGAATCTTGAAATAACCCAGATTTCGCTTTCTGAAGAATGGTACCAGCTGCATCTTTTAGGGGCTTCTGGCCCGCCGAATAGCCCTCACATACACATGATCTTCCTTAATGTCCCCTGCACAAGGTGCACAGTAGTAGAAAAAAACAGCGATTTGATTTCAAAATCTTTGGCAACAACTTTCATCCTCTACTCCTCAAGGACCTGAGATTACCATTGATACCCAAAAACGACAAAAGAAGGGTAACAGTCTTTCTAATCGAGTCCATCGTTTGTGATTCGTTGATAATTCCGCCTTTAAACATCGTATTCACCCAATTGACCAGAAGAGGGCGGACCCTCATGCTCCCAAGAAAATCAGGAATGAATCTCAACTGCTCGCTATTAGAATCTCATTCGATTTTCACGAAAGCAGCTAAGGTGAATTCGCCTTTCCCCACATTCCCTTTCGATACAGTCAATCGCTTCGTAAAGGGCACGGGTAACTGACCGACCCTTAGTGTATTAGTGCTCAAGAAGTCAAGTCGGAGCATCGATTTATGAGGGAGCTATGACAAAATCTGAACAGACGTTGCCCATTTCAGATCCCCAATCACCTAAACAGTATCTGAGCCAAATTGCAGGCATTCATTCGAAAGCTATAGTGATTTTGATGGAGGATACCGTAGTGCAGAGATTAGCTTGTCCACCTATGTGATGCTGAACGCCTAGGTTCGAATCCAGACCTGTCTTTTTTTGCCCTCCTAATGCTGGCAACATTTATGAGCTACTGTACCATGCATAAAAGCCCTGTAAAAACTTCTTCCCACAGAGTTGTCACACGCCATTTGGACTCGGCTATAAAAAAAGAGGCCCCTTATCATTGAGCTTAAACTTGAATCGGACTGCACTCATTGCCATGTGAGAAGTTTGCCCCTGAGAAGAATTTTCATGGGCAAAAATTTGCATTTTCTATAGTGATTTCGATGGACGAACATAACGACTTAGAATGTCAAGACGATTTAGAATACTATATTGAGAAGCATATCGACATTTCGAGATCTTACAAAAGGAATAAATTCCCCTTTTTTTGATGGTGGTGGTAAAAAAACGAACAAAAAAAGTTGGCTGTGAAAATCCATTTTTAAATTTATGACCTGCCTAAACCAAACACTTAATCCTACAACATAATATCTCTATTTTAAAACTGCCATCATCATTTTGTGTCCTTCGTTCAATGCTTGCCCTCTATCTCTAAACAATCGATTCCCATTGAGAATTGCATAGTTTGCTGTTGCAAAATAACATGCGAAGCATCATCACATGGCAATACCCCTGACACATAAATATTGCTCATACGTCTATGGGGCCCTGAAAGGATGTTTGAAACATAAAGCCAACACCAACAGTAGTACTAGGACCAACTAAAGCTTCAGTACGACGGTAAAGGACGGCTACAAGAACGTCAGCGGTATCGGCAACGGCAACGACAACGACAACAATGACACTGACAACAAAGTGTGCTAGAATTAAAATGAAACTTGCAACTTTTGACATTTCGATGACCTTACTTAAACTGTGTACGAAACGCAAGCACTTAACACGCACTCACCAAGTTTAAACCAACACACACACACACACACACACTCTCACACATAGAGAACCATGCATGTAAAGTCCATACTAATACACAACCATTACCTCCCTCTCAACAAAGTGGTGTGCCGAAAAAAAACAGTGAACACGACACAGTAACATACACACACTAATACACATACTCGGTATGTTAACGCTTTATTAACAAACCACAGAGCCAGCAAAGAACATGGCTAAGCAAAAAAAACTGATAAAATGGAAAAAAACAAAAGAAAAACTCGCAAAGAATTTAATTTTATCTGACTTTTTGCCTCTCCAAAGAAAATTCAGCAAACTTAACCTAAATTTCAATTACGCTGAATTGAGCGCCAAGACTCTATGCTATGCTCTCCACACATTTCATTTCCAACGTTCCGACATTTTGGCTATGCATTCAGCCATAATGGAGAAAATCTACCAACATTCAAAAGTAACTGGGGAAAAAAAAGAAAAACGCTGTCAACAACCAACATCATCATCATCATGGTTATCAACCATTTGCTTTTTTCACTCACAACATGGCTGCGAAGGAGTGGCTTTCTCCCACCACAACCTACACACCAATACAAGTCACACATTAGCACACTCTCCCACATGCTCAGAGACATAGAAGATTTTTACTTAAAGTCAATTTCACTTTTACAGTAGGCGGAGTTTGTTACGCTATGTCTCAATTATAGTTCTCATAATTTCTCTAGTGCTTTCTCTCTTCATTGTGTATCCTTCCATTACTGTGTCTATGGTTATGGTTGGGGGGTTTCTGAAGAGAAATTCATTTACTGCCATTTGCTAATTGGAAATATTCATTTCGATATTTCTCCTGTTTATTGGAATGTTGAAATCTATGAAATCTTTCTCTTACAAATCTCTTTGGCCATGTGTTGAGTTCTCCCCTCTTCTCTCAGTAAATGTTGGCATTTGAAGGCCATCTTATTTCTCCTTGATTGAGGTGAAAAGCGTTTTGAGGAATACATTTAGTAACAGCAATTGCCAGAATTTGTTTTGAATATAAGAAAATTCATTTGTAAACAATTTTCTCATTGGACATAGAAATTATTTTTTTATACCCTCCACCATAGGATGGGGGTATACTAATTTGGTCATTCTGTTTGTAACACCTCGAAATGTGCATCTAAAACCCCATAAAGTATATTTTAAGTCGAACTTGCCACTCCCGTCCGTCTGTCCGTCCGTCTATCCGTCCGTCCCTCTGTCTGTCGAAAGCACGCTAACTTTTGAAGGAGTAGAGCTAGCCGATTGAAATTTTGCACAAATACTTCTTATTAGTGTAGATCAGTTGGGATTGTAAATGGGCCAAATCGGTCCATGTTTTGATATAGCTGCCATACAAACCGATCTTGGGTTTTGGGTATTGACTTCTTGAGCCTCTAGAGGGCGCAATTCTTGTCCGATTTGACTGAAAATTTGCACATAGTGTTTTGATATTACTTCGAAAACCTGTGCGAAGCATGGTCCTAATCGGTCCATAACCTGATATAGCTGCCATATAAACCAATCTTGGCTAATGACTTCTTGAGCCTCTAGAGGGCGCAATTCTCATCCGATTTGGCACAAATTTTGTACAACGGCTCCTCCCATGGCCTTCAACATACGTGTGCAATATGGTCAGAATCGATATATAGCTTGATACAGCTCCCATATAAACCTATCTCCCGATTTCGCTTCTTGAGCCCCGAATCGGACTATAACTTGATATAGCTGCTCCTTCGTCATTAATCATTATACTTTGTTTGCCCAAAAACAGATTCTGCGTAAAGAAGTCGACAGATTCGACCATGGTGGAGGGTATATAAGAACCTAGCACGCTCTTACTTGTCTTTTTCTAACAACAAGGACCACATATCCTAGCCAAATTGTTTACAGATTATAAAAGAGAGAAGAATTCTCAATGAATGATCGTCTCGACATTCTGAGTCAAACTAATCATGTCCGTCCGTCCGTCTGTCGAAATCACGATAGCGGTCGAACGCGTAAAGCTAGCCGCTTGAAATTTTGCACAGATACTTAATATTGATGTAGGTCATTGGGGATTGCAAACCGTCCATATCGGTTCAGATTTGGATATAGCTCCCATATAAACCGGTCACTCGATTTGACATCTTGAGCCCCTCGAATTCTCAATTTTTATCCGATTTGGCTGAAATTTTGCATATAGTGTTCTGTTGTGATTTCCAACAACTGAGTCAAGTACGATCCAAATCGGCATATAATCTGATATAGCTCCCATATAAACCGATCTCTCGATTTAACTTCTTGGGCCCCCGGAAGCCGCAATTTTTGTCCGATTTGGCTGAAACTTTGCATGCAGTATTTTGCTACGACTTCCAACACCTGTGTCAAGTACGGTTTAAATCTGTATATAACCTGACATAGCTTCCATATAAACCGATCTCCCGATTTGACTTCTTAAGCCCCTGGAAGCCGCAATTTTTGTCCGATTTGCCTGAAAATTTCCACGAAATGTTGTTTTAGGACTCCCAACAACTGTGCTAAGTACTGTCCAAATCGGGCAAGAACCTGATATAGCTTCCATATAAACCGATCTCCCGATTTGAATTTTTGAGCCCTTAGAAGCCGCAATTTTTGTCGTGTAGTGTTTTGTAATTACTTCCAACAAATGTGCCAAGTACAGCCAATATGAGTCTATAACCTGATATAGCTCCCATGTAAGCCCGTCCCTCGATCATCCCTGGTTGCTGGTTTGATAGAAGTTTGGTATGTAGAAAAAAATTATGCCCTACAATTTAATTTATTTCGTCCAAATTTTTAGCAGAATCCATGGTGGTGGGTTCCCAAGATTCGGCCCGGCCGAACTTAGCACGCCCTTACTTGTTTATTTTTGTCACTCGATCAACACATGTCCTTTGTATGTGTTCTTCGACGCTTGCTCGTCCACTACGCAACCTTTTCAACCTTGCTTACCGTGCGGGTGTTTTTCCAGCGCGTTAGAAGGCTGCGAACGTTCAGCCCATCCCCCAAAAAAGGTGGGGCGAGCAACCCTGCGAATTACCGTCCAATTACGATATGCCCCGCGCTCTCCAAGGTTATGGAGAGTATGGTTAACCATAATCTTGTTAGATACTTAAAGTCCTGTGGCCTTCTTAGCGACAGACAGTATGGGTTCCGCAGAAATCGCTCTACGAGAGACCTATTGGCATTTTTGTTAGAACGATGGAGTCGCTCTATCCACCAGTTTGGTGAGAGTAGGTCGTGGCTCTGGATATCTCCAAATCATTTGATAGGGTCTGGCACGGTGCACTTTTATCAAAGCTTGTTGCTTTTGGTGTCGGTAATAACTTCGTTCGATTTATATCGAGCTTTCTCAGAGATGGATGGAAAAGGATGATACGCTCTCCCAGGATTTGTTGGCCATTTCCGAGGGTAGAATGAACAGAGTAGACTTTAACGCACAGAAGACGCACTGCTGTTTCTTGTCTCACAAGTGATTCACTGACCGACTACAATCGTCGATATCTATCGACGGTATAGATATTGAGCAGTCAGATGCTCTTGAAGTTCTGGGCATGAAGATACAATGTGATGTCCGTTGGTCAAAACACGTATTCGATGAGTCGAAAGATGCATTCAAGTGTTTGGGCTTTCTTAAGCGGTGCAAGAAATATTTCACCTGCTCTGATCTTCTCAATATTTATACTACCTACATCAGGGCGAGAATGGAATATACCTCTCATATATGGGCATGATTTCCAAAATCATCCTTGGAGCAACTTGACCGGGTTCAACGAAGAGCGATGGTGTTGATTGGGGATAGTAGGGCAACCAACTCTATTGCTTCCCTTGAACATCGTCGGAATGTGGGTAGCGTTGTATTGCTCTATCGTTATTTTCATGGCGTGTGTTCCAGGGATATTCGTCTTGTTATCCCTGACGTTAGTATGTTCACCAGGAGTACAAGACTTGTCAGGAACTCACACCCATTTGTAATTGATGGGCCAGTCGAGCGAACCATGCATTACCCAGAAAATTAGTTTTTCGCCCGAACCAACAGTATGTGGAATCGACTTCCTGCTAATGTCTTTCCCACCGACATTGACGTTGAGAAATTTAAGACTAATACCAATAAACACTACTACCTCTTTCCCCCCTCCAACCCTTAACTTTCCTAATTGCAAACGCAATGCACTGCACATATAGGGGACATCCCCTGCGTTTTGGTTGCGTGAAAAAAATAAAGCTTTTATGGGCTTCAGTCCATTATCGGCAGATCGGTTTATATGGCAGCTATATTTAACTATAGCCCAATTTGAACCGTATTTAGGTCAGATGTCGGGAGGCTTAAAATAACCCACTGTTGCAAATTTCAGCAAAATCGGGTAATAAATAAAGCTTTTATGGTCTTCAGAGCCTTTATCGGGAGATCGGTCTATAGGGCAGCTATATTTAACTATAGTCCAACCTCAACCATATTTAGGTCAGATGTCGGGAGGCCTAAAATAACTCACTGTTGTAAATTTCAGCGAAATGGGATAAAAAATATAGGTTTTATGGGCTTCAGACCCTTTATCGAGAGATCGGTATATATGGCAGCTATATCGAAATATAGTTCGATCTGAACCATATTTAGGACAAATCGGATAAAAAATAAAGGTTTTATGGGCTTCAGACCCTTTATCGAGAGATCGGTATAGTTATGTAGTTCGATCTGAACCATATTTAGGTCAGATGTCGTGAGGCTTAAAATAGCCCACCATTTTAAATTTCAGCGAAATCGGTTAATAAATAAAGCCTTTATGGTCTTCAGACCCTTTATCGGGAGATCGGTCTATATGGTAGCTATATCGAAATATAGTTCGATCTGAACCATATTTAGGTCAGATGTCGGGAGGCTTAAAATAACCCACTGTTGCAAATTTCAGCGAAATCGCGTAATAAATAAAGCTTTCATGGTCTTCAGACCCTTTATCGGGAGATTGGTCTAAATGGTTGCTATATCTAAATATAGTCCGTTCTGAACCATATTTGGGATGTCGGGAAGCCTTAAAGACTGTTTCTAATTTCAGCAAAATCGGATGAAAAATAAAGTTTTTATGGGCATTATACCTCTTATCGGGAAATCGGTCTATATAGCAGCTATATAAAAATATGGTCCGATTTGGTCCGTTCAAGAACTTAACCAGCGTGCATCAAAAAGACGTATCTATGCCAAATTTCAGCTCAAAATCTCAATTTTTGAAGGCTGTAGAGTGATTACAACGAACGGACAGACGGATAGACGGACAGACACACGGACATGGTTAGATCGTCTTAGAATTTTATGACGATCCGAAATATACAGGGTGGCTGATGAAAGCCGCTACCAAAAAAAAATGTAATAACTTTTTTTCTATTTAATAATAATAATTTAATAATTAATTTAATTAATTAATTAATTAATTTAATTAATAATAATTTAATAATTAATTTAATAATTTAATTTAACATGAATAAAAGAAAAATGTATTCCATACACCGAAAAAAAAAATGTAGCAATATTCATCATTGTAGCAATATTCATCAGCCACCCTGTATATACCTTGTAGGATCGGAATTTGACATTTCGATATGTTGCAAACGGAATGACTAACTGAATATACTCCCTATCCTACGGTGGTGGGTATAAAAATTGTGACGAAATAATGCGAACACATTCCGCACAAGTGGTACTGAGTTCTATGAGCAAAATAGTAGCGACATGTCGCTGCATCAGGATAAATTTCACACAATTGGGCCGAATCAACTCCGCTTCAATGCTGTTGTCTTTGTTTTGTGTTGTTGTTCGACTTTTGTTTGTGTTCTGACAAAGAAAATAGTCCGTCGGATTTTACAATAACTAAAAGACATTTTCGCTGAGTATGAAGTCAGTACTAGGCTTTAGGCAAAGATTTGATACATTAAGTACACGTTACCGCTTCAACTAAGTCAATTTTGATAAACTTTGAGCAGAATTCATGGAAGCGGGCTCCCAAGATTCGGTCCGGCTGATCTTAGCACGCATTCACTTGTTTTGCTTTGTTGAAAGATCGTGTGTTCTTTAGAACTTGTACGCCTTTACCTTGAGATCAGGTTTTTAACGCTTTTTACTTATTTTTAGATCTTTCACCATTTCGTTTCCACTTTGACGTGGACTTGGTAGGTTGTCCAGACAAATGATACGTAATCACACTATTACGTTTGAACTCCATAACGAAAGCAAATGTCATCAATTGTTTACAATATAATGAGCTGTCAACAAAAAATGCATGTAGCTGTCTTTTCTAGTTTGACAGATATACCAGCGTAAACTTGTTTACACTTCCTGTCAGCTACTCTGCAAAACAGTCTAATAGCCACCACTACTTAAATATTTTACCGGAGTTCTCGCCAAAAATTTCTTCTTTAAATTGTGACTATAGAAGCTCACAATTCCTTAACTTTTTGGCAGTCGCTTTAGAAATAGCCGTTTAAGTCAATTTTCATCACGTGCCATTGGCTAGCCAATGATTTTATGACACATGGAAAAAACAATTTTACACTTGAATGCACAAACAACAAAGTTATATGCACCATATACTCGTACAATGTTCGCAGGACCCATAGACTTATACAAACACACACACACACACTCTCACTTATGCATGCAAACTTTTACTGTGTACACAAAAACGGAACTCAATAAAAACAAACCGCAATTTTTCAGCTTGACCTCCTTTCAATGACCCCATAAATTCAATTTTAAAGTGAAGACAAAGAAAACATTTTTAATTCAAGACTTGAAGAGTAGTCAATTAAGTTATTTGCATTCCTTCATTAAAATTAAAAATGCTTTTAAAATTTCTCTCCAAAGAGGTGTCGCACTGCGGCACGCCGTTCGGACTCGGCTATAAAAGGGAGGCCCCTTATCATTGAGCTTAATCTTGTATCGGATTGCTCTCATTGATATGTGAGAAGTTTGCCACTGTTCCTTAGTGGAATGTTCATGGGCAAAATTTGCATTTTACTTAGAACGATATACCCCCACCGAAGGATGGGGGTATATTCATTTTGTCATTCCGTTTGCAACACATCGAAATATCCATTTCCACCCCTATAAAGTATATATATTCTTGATCAGCGTAACAATCTTAGACTAATAGACATGTCCGTCCGTCTGTCTGTTGAAATCACGCTACATTCTTTAAAAATAGAGATATTGAGCTGAAACTATGCACAGATTCTTTTTTTGTCCATAAGCAGGTTAAGTTCGAAGATGGGCTATATCGAACTATACCTTGATATAGCCCCCATATAGACCGATCCGCCGATTTAGGGTCTTAGGCCCATAAAAGGCGCATTTATTGTCCGATTTTGCTGAAATTTGGGACTGTGAGTTGTGTTATGACCTTCAAAATACTTCTTCAATCTGGCCTAGATCGGTCCAGATTTAGATATAGCTGCCATATAGACCGATCTCTCGATTTAAGACTTTGGACCCATAAAACGCGCATTTATTATCAGATGTCGTCGAAATGTAGGACAGTGAGTTATGTTAAGCCTCTCGACATACTTCTGTAATATGGCACAAATCGGTCCAGATTTGGATATAGCTGTCATATAGACCGATCACTTGATTTAAGGTTTTGGGCTAAGCCCTTCGACATACTTCTTCAATTTGGTCTAGATCGGTCCAGATTTGAAAATAGCTGCCATATAAACCGATTTCTCGATTTAAGGTTATGGGCCCATAAAAGTCGCATTTATTATCCGATTTTGCCAAAATTTGGGATAGTGAGTTGTGTTAGGCCCTTCGACAACTTTCTGCAATTTGGCCCATATCGGTCCAGATTTGAATATAGCTGTCATATACACCAATCTCTCTATTAAATATTTTGGACTAATAAAAGGGGCATTTATTGTCCGATTTCGCATAAATTTGGAACAGTGAGTTAAGTCAGGCCCTTCGAAATATTTCTGCAATTTGGCCCAGATCGGTCTAGATTAAGATGTAGCTGTCATATAGACCGATCTCTCGATTTAAGGTCTTGAACCAATTAAAGGAGCATTTATTATACGATTTTGCTGAAATTTGGGACATTGAGTTGTGTTGGGCCACTCGACGTCTTTCTTCAATTTGGCAATGATGTATTCAGATTTGGATATAGCTGTCATATAGACCGATCTCTCGATTAAATATTTTGGGCCAATAAAAGGCGCATTTATTGTCCGATTTCGCCTAAATTAGGGACAATGAGTTGCGTTAGGCTCTTCGACAACTTTCTGCATTTTGGCCCAGATCTGTTCAGGTTTGGGTATAGCTGCAATATAGACCGATCTCTCATTTTAAGGTCTTAGGCCCATAAAAGGCGCATTTATTTTCCGATGTCATCGAAATGTGGGAAAGTGAGTTAAGTCAGGCTCCTCGACATCTTTCCGTAATTTAGCCCAGATCGGTCTAGATTAGGATATAGCTGCCATATAGACCGATCCCTCGATATAAGGTCTTGGGCCCATAAAAGGAGCATTTATTGTCAAGTGCCACTGAAATTTGGGACAGTGAGTTGTGTTGGGCCATTCGACATCTTTCTTCAATTTGGCAAAAATCTATTCAGAATTGAATTTAGCTGTCAATAGACCGATTTATCGATTTAAGGTTTAAGGCTTATTAGAGGTTCATTTAATGTCCGATGTCATCAAAATTTAGGACAGTGAGTTAAGTTAGGACCCTCGACATCTCTCTGCAATATGACACGGGTCAGTTCAGATTTGCCATATAGACTCATCTCTCGATTTAAGGTTTTGGGCCCATAAAATGCGCATTTATTGTCCGATGTGAATTGTGTTAGGCTCTTCGACAACTTTCAGCATTTTAGCCAAGAGAGGTTCAGATTTGAATATAGCTGTCATATAGACCGATCTCTCGATTTAAGGTTTTAGGCCCATAAAACGCGAATTTATTGTCGGATGTCGCCGAAATTTGGGACAGTGCTTTGGGTTAGGCCACTGGATATCCATCTTCAATTGGTCCCAGATCGGTCTAGTTTAAGATGTAGCTGCCATATAGACCGATCTCTCGATTTAAGGTCTTGGGCCCATTAAAGGAGCATTTATTATCCGATTTTGCTGAAATTTGGGACAGTGAGTTGTGTTGGGCCCATCGACATCTTTCTGCAATTTGGCCCAGATCGGTCAAGATTTGGATATAGCTGTCATATGGACGGATTTAAGGTTTTGGGCCCCTAAAAGTCGCATATATTGTACGATTTCGCCTTGAGCGTTAGGCTCTTCGACATTTTTGTGCAATTTAGCCCAGATCTGTTCAGATTTGAGTATAGCTGCAATATAGATTGATCTCTCGATTTTAAGTCTTGGCCCCATAAAAGGCACATTTATAAACCGATTTCGCTGAAATTTGACACAGTGACTTATGTTAGGCTTTTCGATATCCGTGTCGTTTATTGAACAATGACTTTTACTTATTAGACCACTCAATATTCATGTCGAATTTGGTCCAAATAAGACCAGATTTCGATAAAGCTACTATGCGGGTAAAAATTATGCATTTTTCGCCTGATTTTGACAAAATGTGTTTATGTATATACCCAAGGTGGTGGGTATGCAAAGTTTGGCCCGGTCAAACTTAATGCCTTTTTACTTGTTATATATATATTTATTATACCCTCATGTTTAAATAAAGCTCCCGTATAAACCGATCTTGGGTCTTGACTTCTTGATCTTCTAGAGGGCGTAATTCTTATCCGATTTGGCTGAAATTCTGCTCGCGGCGTTTTGGTGTCACATCCGACAAATGTGCCGGTTATGGTAAATCGGTTCATAACCTGATATAGCTGCCATATAAACCGACCTTGGGGTCTTGACCTCTAGAGCTTTTAGAGGGCGCAATTCTTATCCGATTTGGCCGAAATTTTGCATGAAGTGTTTTATTTTGACTTCCAACAACTGTGCTAAGTATGGTTTAAATCAGTCCATATCCTGATATAGCCGCCATATAAACCAATCTCCCGATTAGACTTCTTGGGCTTCTAGAGTGCGAAATTCTTATCCAATATGGTTGACATTGTGCATATGTCGTTTTGGTATGACTTACAACAACTGTTCTAAGTATGGTTTAAACCGGTCCATAAACTGCTATGGCTGTCATATAAACCGAACTCCCAGTTTGAGTTTTTGAGCCTCTGGTGGGTGCAATTCTATGACTGGTGTTTTTCTATTCAAAAAATTCATTCAAAGAACTTGTTTTATCATATGGAGCTAAAAATCTAAAAAATCCATTATTAGATCGAGCTAAAACCTAGGGTTTCCGTTATTTCTTTATGAAAAAAACTTAATATTGTAATAGAAATCAAATATGTAAAATGAAAATCCTTATCTCATTTTGGTTCAGAAGAAAATAGAATAGAATAGACCATCCTGCTGTTTCGTTTTAATAAATTTTCTTTCGTTGCTACTAGTATGCTTGTAACGTGAATCTTTGGCGACTTTCGCAATTTTCTTATAAGTACAACTTACATAACTTTAGTTAGTGATATACAATAATAAAATTATTCCAAAATTTCAGTCAGAGGTTTTAACGATTTTCTCATCTAATCCAAACCTGTCTACACAAAAAATCGCAATTCAATCCAATTTTAAAAGTTACAGTTACTTTTGGTTAGTCTTACACCAAATCTCTTTAAATCGTAACAAGATAATTCTCCACATTGCAAAGTTGATTTGAAGAAGAAAAACCAATTGGTTGTGGTACACCATAAACCTTTCATCTGTTAATATCCTTTGCTTCCTGCTGCCATGGACAAACCGTCTTTACTTTGAGAAAATATAAGAAAATTGAAATCTATTTGTTTTTCAAACTTTTCCATTTGTAGGAGTATTGACAGAAGTTTTGCTTTCACAATTTCTCGAAAACTGTAGCACTTTACCGACATGCATACATACATACCTACATGTTCTTAACTTATGAGGAAGTAAGGTATACCAGTGTTAGTAGTCCATCTGCGAGTGGGTGTGAGTGTGTGTCTTGATTTCCTGTCGTTATGTCTCTTCTCTATGACGTCAGCACAAAGGATTATAAATACCATTGCTTTTAACTTTGATGATTGAAGCAGTTGCTGTTATAGGTTTTGTTTTTTATCGTTGTTGTTGTTGTCGCTGTTGCTAGATACTGAACCCATCTCAATTTATTTCCAACGTATACGGACAAATGTGACAAATGTGTTTTAATGTGTTTTTCACATTTTTTATCTGATTTTGTCTTTCATTTTTATATCCACACCATAGGGTAGAGGGTGTACTAATCTAGTCATTCCGTTTGCAACGCCTCGATATCGATCTCGCACCCTATAAAGTATGTAAATTCTTGAAAATCTCGACATTCTTGGTTGGTGTGGCCATGTCCGTGTGTCCATCAGCATATCGAAATCATGATAGCGATGGAACGAATGAAGATATCTGCTTGAAATTTTGCTCAGATATTTCTCATAGTACTTCTATTGATTGAGAATTGCAAATGGGCCATATCGGTTCACATTTGGATATACATAGCTGCCATATAAATCGCTCTCTTGATTTGACTTCTTGGGCCCCCAGATGTTATTATTATCCTATTTGGCTGAAATTTAGCATGCAATGTTTTGTTATGGCTTTCAACGCACATGCCAACTATAGTACTAGTCGGTGTATAAACTGGTATAGCTCCCGGAATTCCTAATATGACATCTTCAGCCCTTAGGAGCCGCAATTTGCTCAGATATGTTTTGTCATGATTTCCAACAACTGTGTTACAACAACTGTGTTACAACACCTGTGTTACAACAACTGTGTTACAACAACTGTGTTACAACAACGGTATATAGCCTGATATAGCTCCCATATAAACCGATCTCCCGATTTGACTGCATGATCCCTTACAAGCCGCAATTTTAGTCCGATTTGGCTGAAAATTTGCATGAAGTGTTCTGTTAAGACTTCCAACAACTGTGCCAAGTACGGTTTAAGTCGCTCTATAAACTGATATAGCTCCCATATAAACCAATCTCCCGATTTGACTTCTTGAGTCCCTACAAGTCGCAATTTTCGATTTGGCTAAAATTTTGCATGCTTCTGTTATGACTTCCAACAAATGTGCCAAATACGGTCCAGGTCAGTCTATAACCTCATATAGTTTCCATATAAACCGGTCTGTTGAGGTGTGGCGGGGTGTGGTGGGTAGGACCATAGGGATTTGCGTCTGCCCATCTATAACCTGATATATATCCCATATAAACCGATCTCCCGATTTGACTTCTTGAGTCCTTGCAAGCCGCAATTTTCGATTTGGCTAAAACGGTCCAGGTCAGTCTATAACCTCATATAGTTTCCATATAAAACGGTCTGTTGGGATGTGGCGGGGTGTGTGGAGGGCGACAAGAGAGATCTGGGTCTGCCCATCTATAACCTGATATATATCCCATATAAACCGATCTCCCGATTTGACTTCTTGAGTCCTTGCAAGCCGCAATTTTCGATTTGGCTAAAATGTTGTATGCTTCTGTTACGACTTACAACAACTGTGCCAAGAACGGTCCTGGCCAGTCTATAACCTCATATGGCTCCCATATATACCGGTCTCGCAGGGTGTATGGGGTGTGACCAGAGGGATTTGGGTCTGAGTCGAGTCGATCTGGCTGGGCAGTTAAACAGGTGACGTGTATCGTGTGGTGCCTGGTCACAATCGGGACATACATCTTGCACGTCGGCATCAATCCTTGCTCTGTGGGAATTGAGGCAGCTGCATCTGCCGGAACGTAATTGAGCCAGAACTACTCTGGTTTGCCGGGGGAGGTCAATTTCTTTAGGTGCAACGCGAGGAGGTCATTCTCTAGGGACTACATTCACCCGGTAGCAATTTACCGCATCTGCTACCGAGTCTGCATGGATGTTGCCTAGACCCGCTTGATATGCCGCTTAAATTATAGGTTCTCTCTGTAGCGCTGAACCTTACGCCCTAGATCACGTAGATCTACCTTAAGGCTTCTGGCGGTGGATACCTATCCACAAGATGATGATTTGGATAGTCTCTGCGATAACAGCCCAAAAGGTATTGCTTAGATAGCATGTAGTTATACATGAGAACTGAGGAAAAAGCATGTCGCAGTTCGGAGGGCGGCATTCTGACACATCTGAATATTATTCCACTGCGTGTCACAAAGTTGACGAAACCACACTGGCACTGCATAACTTACCACAGATAAGGTTTCTTTGTCTGCACCCCAAGTGCTGTCAGCAAGTGACTTGAGGACCTTGTTTCTACTTTTAACTCTAACGCAAGTTGCTGTGGCACATGGGAAGAATGTGTAAGAGCTGTCAAATTTGACGCCAAATATTGGTTGCCCAAAAAGTAATTGCGGATTTTTTAAAAGAAAGTAAATGCATTTTTAATAAAACTTAGAATGAACTTTAATCCAAAATACTTTTTTTACACTTTTTTTCTAAAGCAAGCTAAAAGTAACAGCTGATAACTGACAGAAGAAAGAATCAATTACAGAGTCACAAGCTGTGAAAAAATTTGTCAACGCCGACTATATGAAAAATCCGCAATTACTTTTTGGGCAACCCAATATTTTGGGACACTTAATGGTCGGAATCCTTTCTCCATCAACCATCACAGTCAACTCAGTATTCACCTCACGAGTATTTGTAGTGAATAATGTGATTGAAGATTTGGTGGCAGATATCCTCAGATTTCTTGCAGCGAAATATGAGGCAAGTTCCTTGAGCTAGACGTTCAACCTATCGCAGATGTCATCAATGGGTGGGGGGCCTGATGCCATGATCGTACAATCGTGCACATATGATACGATCTATATGCCGCCTGGAGGTGGTGGAATGGAGGATAGGTAGAGGTTAAACAATGCCGGAGATATCACTCCACCTTGGGGAGCTCCCTGTTTCACTCTACGGTGCTTCGACTTCTTATTCCTAAATTCCAGAAATGACTGGCGACCACACAGATAATTCGCGACCCAGCGTTTCAGGTCTGCCTGTAGGGACGTGTGGGCTATGTCCTTAAATAGTTTGGCATGGCTGACCATGTTGAAGGCCTTCGATAGGTCCAGTGCCACGAGGACCGTCCTATCACATGGCCTGGGCTACTTGAAGCCACGGCAAATGTGTGCGGTGATGGCATGCAAAGCAGTTGTTGTGCTATGCAGTCTTCGAAATCCATGTTGATGCTCGGCGAATGGAAATTCTACTACGAGGCTCGGGAGGAGTAATGCCTCAAGCGTCTTTGCCACTGGTGAGAGTAGGGAGATTGGTCTACACGACTCCCCAAACTCGGGTTGATCCCTGGCTTCAGTAGCGGGATCCCTCTGCCCATTTTCCAGACATTGGGAACTATAACAGTGTTCAAAGACAGTTTGAGGACAGTAGCAAGGTACTCAACTCCAGGTGAATCCATATTCTTCAACATCAATGTAGAGATTCCGTCGCGGCCCAATGCCTTGGATGATTTGGTGCCACGGATGACATTCGTAACTTCCCCACGGTAAATTGTGATGGCTGTCCATCGGCTCGGAGACCACGGATACGGCAAATGGCTCTCCTCTTTGCCCTGTCGCTCTCGGGATGCACAATATATTGACGGTTGAACAACCTGGGGCATCACTTCGGATCAGCCATGATTACGTCGACAAAAGTGACTGAGGTCCTGTCGTCCCGTCTACCGGGACTTAACAGTTGACCACAGCTTGCCCAAAGCGCTACCTGGGTTACATTGCTACAAGTGTTCCTGCCACAAATTCCGTTGTGTACCCTGTTAATTTCCAGATTTAGATCGATGGGATGGGATTCTGGGATTCTGGCATGAGTGGGGTCCATGCAACGAACCCCATTACGCTCGTCTGCGAGTAAAACTACCTGCTCAGGGAAATTGAGCCGCACTTGGGGTATTCGACCAGCTGGTATAAAGCGAGCGGCTGTTGCGTCAATGATGTCTTGTAATTTCCTCTCGGCAACTAGCATATCCGAGCGGGGTGGCAGTTCACAGAAGCGGCGATTGGTATACTCTCTGAAGCCAGCCCGATCTGCCTTCTTCTGATTGATAAACGTCCGGAGCTCAGAGGTTATGAAGTAGGGTGGTCGGTCGATGGTGAGAATTATGGGGAGGTGGTCTGACCGCAACGAGATTAAGGCTTGCCGGGGATGCAATGGAGATGTCTGGCTAGCTGCTGCACCTCCTTGTAATTATAGTGGGGACATCCTCATTCACCGTGCAAAACGTGGACCTTTCAATCTGTTTTGCCAAAGCGATGCCACTGATCCTTACCTAGGGGAGAATGCCATGAAGTATGATGCGCATTTAAGTCCCCTAGAACCAGACGATTATGGCCAGATAGTATCCCACTTATGTCGGGGTCGTAAGCTTGGCCATTAATTGGGACAGAGCTACCAACCGGCGGTATGTACATGTTGTATAGATCTATTTCGGCAGTACCGGACCTGACTGCTATCCCCATGCACCCCATGTAGGGGTCACTAGCGCCGGGCGCAAGGGAAATGGATCTATATTGCACGGAATGGTGTTTCACGAAGGCCAATCCCTCACCTCCATTCCTTGAACGATCCTTACGTAGCACATTGTGTCCGTGGCAACTGTGCAAGCTGTAGGTGTTGGTCAGCTTTGTCTCCTGGATCGCTGTGACCAATATGCTCTTCCGACTCATAAAATCCACAATCTCATCGATCTTGTCACGGAGACCGTTGCAGTTTAGTTGCAAAAATGCTACACTTCCCGGCACTGACCTGGCAATATTGGGGCTGGGATGCTGCCGTCGCATATATCGCCGCACGGGAGAGATCGGGGCGGTTACATAGCCCGACGGCGAGGACGCAGTTTGACGACGACGACGCTTGTGACCCACTGCTGGCTATGTTCGTACAGCACCTTGCAACATATCCAGTATGACTATTATCCCGTAGTGATGTGAGGCCAGAGCTAGAGCGGAATTGCACCCATTCCTTGCACCGGTTACACCTCACCTACACCGACCGATGATGGAGGTGGTTCTGGCAAACCGAACAGAACCATGGTCCGGGCTTCTTTTCAATCCCGGCACTGACCAGAAGCGTGCGGGGAAGCCATTCCGGGATGTGCCTCTCCCATGACGAAAAAAGGCGAACACATACACTGAGGCGGCAGCCCTTGCCGATGAGGAGTTCCATTGGGTGAAATCCGGTGCGTACAACCGGCTGCTATGGGATTGTAATTTTTTTGTAAGTAGCCGCCTATGGCGCTGAAAGCCAGGGTTCAAATCCTGATAAATGAATCATCTCCTTGTGCTGGCGACATTCGTGAAGTATTATGTAAAAACTTCTCCCTAAAGAGGTGTCGCACTGCGACTTGCCGCCTAAACTCGGCTATGAAAATGAGGTCCATCATCATTGAGCTTAAACTTGTATAGGACTGCACCCATTGATGTGTGAGAAGTTTGCCTCTGTTTCTTAGAGGAATGTTCGTGGGAAAATTTTTATTTACCTCAACCAACTGATAAGTGCAAAATCTTTTGAGCTGAAACATTGGCTCTTCAGGCTCTTTCTCTTCATAGCATAGAAAAGAAAAAATCTGGAAAGTTCAAATGCTATCTTGGATTTTAAAAGATTTTAAAAATTTTATTTTTCCCAGAAGCAATAAAGCGTGTTGATTAGTCGGCCTTGCCCTCCCTTCGGTCTTTCCTTAATGGGTATGTTTTAACTTTGACAGTTTTTATTAACATCCATGATCTCTTCTGTATAGGTTTCAACCAACATTCATGTATTCACCACCTACATTAACGGAAGGATTCTCTACAGCAATAAATTGAAGGCAATTTGGATAAGATTTTGTTTTTTCTAAGTTAGTTCTGTGAAAATTCTGTGTAGATTCCTTTGTAAAAATAGAAACTAAGAAGGATTATCCCTTGTTAAATATTTCATTTAGTATATGTCACACTTTGAGACCTTTGCTGTGCAACATATTTCACGAGGATTGTTGTGAAATTTGAATACAAACCCCCAGTAAATCCCGGTGACAAAGCAGTCAGTTTTGATGAATGTTCTCCCTTGACCTTTGTAAGATTCACTTAACTCATTTATTTATGTGGCATCAAATACCTGCCCAAGGTTACACGAGTTCGAAATACGCTGAGTTGGAAAGTGTCATGAGTTTTGAACGAAAATGTGCTTTGATGAGGGGTAGAGTTGCTCGACATTTAAGTATTTCCTTACATTTGTTTAAAAAGGTGTACAAAGCATACATAAAATGTTAAAGCTTTTCACCATCTTACTTTAGCGGGAAATGTATTGGAATTAAGATAACGGTTGCGAAGAGATGAAACTACACAAAAATTAAAACATGGGAAAATTGATTTTAAAAAATTCTGATTTAAATTCATTAAAACTTGGTCTTTGGGGAAACTTTTCCATAAAAACAAATAAAAGCGTGTTAAGTTCGGCCGGGCCGAAACTTATATACCCTCCACCATGGATCGCATTTGTCAAGTTCTTTTCCCGGCATCTCTTCATAGGCAAAAAAGGATATAAGAAAAGATTTGCTCTGCCATTAGAGCGATATCAAGATATGGTCCAGTTTGGACAGCAATCAAATCATATGTTGGAGACCTGTGTAAAATGTCAGCCAATTCGAATAAGAATTGCGCCCTTTGGGGGCTCAATAAGTAAAATAGAGAAATCGATTTATATGGGAGCTGTATCGGGCTATAGACCGATTCAGACCATGGATCATGAGAGGATCCATCGTAGAAAATTTCAGGCAAATCGGATAATAATGGTGACCTCTAGAGGCTCAAGAAGTCAAGATCCCAGATAGGTTTATATGGCAGCTATATCAGGTTATAAACCGATTTGAACCATACTTGGCACAGTTGTTGGATATCATAACGAAATACTTCGTGCAAAAATTCATTCAAATCGGATAAGAATTGCGCCCTCTAGAGGCTCAAGAAGTCAAGACCCAAGATCGGTTTATATGGCAGATATATCAGGTTATGGACGGATTTGAACCATACTTGGCACAGTTGTTGGATATCATAACGAAATACTTCGTGCAAAAATTCATTCAAATCGGATAAGAATTGCGCCCTCTAGAGGCTCAAGAAGTCAAGACCCAAAATCGGTTTATATGCCAGCTATACCAGATTATGAACCGATTTGAATCATACCCAATACAGTTGTTGAAAGTGATACCAAAACACTACGTGCAAACTTTCATTCAAATCGGATGAGAATTGCGCCCTCTAGAGGCTCAAGAAGTCAAGACCTAAGATCAGTTTATATGGCAGCTGTATCAAAACATGGACCGAAATGGCCCATTTACAATCCCAACCGACCTACACTAAAAAAAAGTATTTGTGCAAAATTTCAAGCGGCTAGCTTAACTCCTTCGAAAGTTAGCGTGCTCTCGACAGACGGACAGACGGACGGACATGGCTAGATCCACTTAATATGACATGACGATCAAGAATATATATGTGGTGTTACAAACAGAATGACGAAATTAGTATACCCCCATACTAATCTGACCCATGCCACTATAGACATATACCTAAGTCAGTAATCGGCTTGTTGTGTGCTCTAGAAAGGTACCTCGGAGAAGAAAATCATCATCTTATCATCTTCCCCGCATGCCCTACACATGCTATCACTTGCCGCACCGATTTTGCATTAGTGAGCTCGTAGTCTTATGTGTCCCGTTATGACACCAAAAGCTATACTGACCTCCTTCTTACATCCTTTCAGTAAAAGCCTCATTCTCTCACGATTCGGATCACCCCATAAAATTTTCGCCGTCCTACCGACTGTTTCGCTGTTCCACAGTGTTACACGGGCGTTTGTCGCCTAAGCGCTTAAATGGGACTACGTTGACCCGAAAGGCTTTGGGTTAACCAAGTTTATCGACGGCAGTCCTATGGTCTTCACTGCCAAATGGTCTGCCATTTCATTCGCCCTTACTCCGTTATGGCCCGGCACCCAAACGATGCGGATTGTGCCATCCTCAGAGAAGGATTTAATCTCCTCCTCCCAAATTCCCCCAAATGGGCATATCAGTCGACCATGGCTATATAGGATTCAAGTAAAAGATATTTGGGAGTAGATTAAAAATATGGCATGAGGGTGTAAAGAACGAATTTCATGTCTATTTTCAGGGCAAAGTGCCGGTGGCTTCCCCAGCCCCAAAACACCCTCCCAATAGTTCATACTTACCGACCCTGACAAAATGGGGTTGAAAGTAAAGGTATTTGGGAGTGGACACGAATTTGATATTCATATTTGAGTCGACCTGTCTCCCCTAAAAAACACTTCTCATTAGCCTAATTTCAAAAATACCAGATCTCGGAAATTGGTAATGCGATTAGTTCGAAATTTTTTGCAATCTAACAATTACCAAAAAAAAATATGGTTTCTATTGTTGGGGATGGGTGCCGCGGGAGCAGCCCAAAACTCGCCAAATGGATATGTAGACCAATCACGAATATATAGAGTCATGTGTTTGGGAAGCCGCCCCACCCCAAAGTACCTCCCTATTACATAAAAGCTATATGGGGCGGAAATTTATTTATCATTTTCAGGATAAAGACCCTGAGGTCCACCCCTTCTTCAAACACAACTTATTTACCAATCATGCCATTATGAAACTCATACGAAAATTTTCTGAAAGTAGAACAAAAATCTTATATTTTCTTTGATGGCCAAGTGACCACCCCCGAAATTACCCTTAAACCCGAAATATTTACCAATTCACTAATATGGGGGTCAAAAGAAAGACATTTGAGAGTAGAGTACAAATTTGCCCAGGAACCGAGCAGGGGCAAACTTTTTATACATCAATGAGTGCTTTCCGATTCAAGTTAAGTTTATCAACGATAAGGGACCTTTTTTATAGCCCAGTCCGTACAGTGTTCCTTAGTGCAACACCTCTTTGGGGGGAGAATTTTTTACATGACCATGCAAAGTATGGTACCTCGCAAATGTCGCCAGCATTAAGAGGAGATAACCAGCGCTTTGAATTTTGTCCGAAGCTCCGCCAGAATTCGAACGCAGTGCGGACATAGCCTACAGTAGCACGATATCCACATTCAGGGTGGATATCCACCCTAAATAGCTATTAGAGAGTTAAAGAAGGCGCAGCTGAGCGGGCCCTGTCCAGCTAGTTTTATATATAAGATTCATTTATTAAGTGTATTTTAAGACATTTTATAGCACTTTTGACTTTAGAGAAAAATTTTTCTTTAATGAAAATTCCATCGATATTTAATATTTAAAAAGAATATCTATGAGGATTTGTTTTTACATAGGTGTTTGATTCCCAGTAAAGCTGATAGCTTGTCAAATCAAAAACATATTTATTGTTGACTCCTAAGTATTAAAGTTCCTTTGAAAGTTTTGTTTATACATAAATATGTGTCTAAGCAAATACTCAAACTCAATTAATATAGTTTCATATTAAATTGTATTTGAAGAGTGTCATAAAACTTTTTTGGATTATTGTAACTTTTATAAATACAAAAACTTTTCTAATCTACTTTTCCATGATTACAGACAAACATTCAAAATGTCATTTTTCATTAACTTTGAGACATAGTAACATTCTTGGACATACTGATGTTTAACAAGTAAAAGCGTGCTAAGTTCGGCCGGGCCGAATCTTATATACCCTCCACCATGGATCGGATTTGTCGAGTTCTTTTCCCGGTATCTCTTCTTAGGCAAAATAAAGGATATAAGAAAAGATTTGCTCTGCTATTAGAGCGATATCATGATATTGTGCGATTTGGACCACAATTAAATTATATGTTGGAGACCTGTGTAAAATGTCAGCCAATTCGAATAAGAATTGCGCCCTTTGTGGGTTCAAGAAGTAAAATAGAGAGATCGATTGATACGGGAGCTGTATCGGGCTATAGACCGATTCAGACCATAATAAACACGTATGTTAATTGTCATGAGAGAATCCGTCGTACAAAATTTCAGGCAAATCGGATAATAATTGCGACCTCTAGAGGCTCAAGAAGTTAAGATCCCAGATCGGTTAATATGGCAGCTATATCAGGTTATGAACCGACTTGTACTTTATATGACATAGTTGTTGAAAGTAACAATAAAAAACGTCTTGCGAAATTGCAGCCAAATCGGATAGGAATTGCGCCCTCTTGAAGCTCAAGAAGTCAAGTCCCCAGATCTGTTTATATGACAGCTATATCAGGTTTTGAACCATACTTGGCACAGTTGTTGGATATCGTAACAAAACACGTCATGCAAAATTTCATCCCAATCGGATAAGAATTGCGCACTCTAGAGGCTCGAGAAGTCAAGACCCAAGATCGGTTTTAATGGCAGCTATATCAAAACATGGACCGATATGGCCCATTTACAATACCAACCGACCTACACTAATAAGAACTATTTGTGCAAAATTTCAAGCGGCTTTACTCCTTCGGAAGTTAGCGTGCTTTCGACAGACAGACGGACGGACGGACATGGCTAGATCGACATAAAATTTCACGACGATCAAGAATATATATACTTTATGGGGTCTCAGACGAATATTTCGAGTAGTTACAATCAGAATGACGAAATTAGTATACCCCCATCTTATGGTGGAGGGTATAAAAAGAAACGTAGACATTGATATGTGAATTTTGATTGAATAGAATTGCAATCAATCTTGACCAATGGAAATGTGAAGGATTTATTAAGAATGAATTATCGTAATAACACAGTCTCTTCTTATACCCTCCCCCATAGATAGAATGAGGATATACTAAATTTGTAATTCCGTTTGTTACTCATTGAAAAATTGATCTGAGATCCAACAAAGTACCAGGATTCGAACCCAGGCGTTCAGCGTCATAGGCGGGCATGCTAACCTCTGCGCTATGGTGGTCTCCGCCTTGTTACTACTTCCGATAACAATGCTCATTATGGTCCAAAGCGTCATATAATCTGACATAGGTCTCATATAAACATCAGACGCAATTACCACCCGATTGTACTAAAATTTTGCACAAAATGTTTTGCTAAGATTTTTAATACAAGTGCGAACTCCATTGTGTCCAACGGTACTGGCTAAAAATCCACCCTGCGTCACACTTGGGGATTAATTCCACCTCCGAACTCCTTACGCATTACTTCAAGGTGGTGCCGAATATCTGATGATTATCCATATCATCTTCGTTGTGTTTTCGTCCAGACTGCCACATTCATACTCTACGCTGCTGCACACAGGTCGTTTTGTTCGGCATATCTCATCACCGCTTCCCAGTTCTTCTTATCTTCCAGCATTCTCTGCACTATTGTCCCAGGCGAAACGTCCCCAATCGCTGTTTCCAGCTCCCAGCGTCTTTCGACACAACCCTCGCAGTGAAAGAATCTTTGTTCCCTATCATTTGCAACCTCTAGATACACATAAATGCACTGCTAGAAAAGATTTTGCCTATCCATGGGCAACATCTGTGTGATAGAATCTATGACATCATATCCCTCCACATCCGTATATCGGGTTTAAGTTGTTGCGTCAACCTGACCGATTCTCATTCGTCCACCTTTCTTGCCATCTCTCGATAGAGTCCTCTCGTATGGACCGTGTATGATCCATTCGATTCTCATCCTATCCTCCCTGGGTGTTGCACCTCGCGGTGTAGAGCCTGACGCGCTCCATGGTCTGAAGGTCTATCGGAACTATTCGGGCTATTACAACGGCTTCGGGCTCCTCCACTGTCCGGTTGGATTGCATGACCCTCAAAACCGCTATCCTCTAAACAATGTCTGGCTTGTCATACTTCGCTCCCATAGAGGAGGATGCTATTGCATTCTCCATTAAGAGACTGCGCCTGCAAGGAAGAAACCCATCTAGGTTTGCTATCAGTCCACTGAATTTCTCCGTTATCCTCGCGGCCTTTGTTGTCGAATGCCGGATTTGCTCTGCATAGGTCAGCTTTGTAAGCTGTCGGATCCCTAGATATTTGACCGATATCTTAGCCTTCACCAGTATCAACTTCCTACTACTGCTATTTTCTCGTAAGGAGTAGCAATTATTGGGTTGCCCAAAAAGTAATTGCGGATTTTTTAAAAGAAAGTAAATGCATTTTTAATAAAACTTTGAATGAACTTTAATCAAATATACTTTTTTACACGTTTTTTTCTAAAGCAAGCTAAAAGTAACAGCTGATAACTGACAGAAGAAAGAATGCAATTACAGAGTCACAAGCTGTGAAAAAATTTGTCAACGCCGACTATATAAAAAATCTGCAATTACTTTTTGGGCAACCCAATACATTAACCAAATTCGTTATTAAAAACAAGTAAAAAGGCGGGCCGAACTTTGGATTTCCACCATCTCGGATATATATGTAAACCACCGTTCGTCACTATCCGGTTAAAAAATTCATAATGCCCCCATAGCAGCTATATGGAAGTGGTCTTATAAGTACAAGCAATTATTCCATTTTGTAGAACAAAATATTGGTCTTTTTCATCTTTATATCCAAATATAGACCGATCTGAACCATAAACGACACGGATGTAGAAAAGCCAAATTTCAGCGAAATTGGATTATAAATGCGCCTTTTATGGGGCCAAGGCTTTCAAACGAGAGGCCTAACACAACTCACTGTCTCAAATTTCAGCGTCATTGGACAATAAATGCGCCTTTCGTGGGCGCAAGACCTTAAAATAAATAGATCGGTCTATATGGCAGCTATATCTTAATCTGGGCCAAATTGGAGAAAGATGTCGAGAGGCCTTCCACAAGTCACTGTCCCAAATTTTAGCAAAATCGGACAATAAATGTGGCTTTCATGGACCTTATACTTTAAATTGAGAAATCGGTCTATATGGCAGCTACGTCCAAATCTGGACCGTTCTGGGCCAAATAGTAGAAGGATGTCGAGTGGCCTAACACAACTCACTGTCCCAAATTTCCGAAAAATCGGATGATAAATGTGTGTTTTATGGCCCTAAGACATTTTTCTTTAATTTGGCCCAGATCGATCCAGATTTGGCTATAGCTCTCATATAGACCGATCTTTCGATTTAAGGCTTTAGGCGCATCAAACGCGCATTTATTGTCCGACGTCGCCGAAATTTGGAACAGTGAGTTATGTTAAGCCCCGCGATATCCTTCTGCAATATGGCACAGATCGGCCAAGATTTCGATATAGCTGCCATATAGACCGATCTCTCGATTTCAGGCTTTGGGCCTATAAAATGCGCATTTATTGTCAGATGTCGCCGAATTTTGGGACAGTAAGTTGTGTTCGGCCCTTCGACATTCTTCTTCATTTAAGCTCGGAACGGTCCAGATTTGAATATAGCTGCCATATAGACCGATATCTCGACTTATAGTCTTGGCCCCATAAAAGGCGCATTTATAATCCAATTTCACTGAGATATGACAAAGTGACTTATGTTAGGCTTTTGGACATCCGTATCGTATATGGTTCAAATGGTTTTATTTTTAGATATATCTACTAAAGAGATCAATATTTTGTTATACAAAATTGGTTAATAACTTGTACTTAGCAGTATTTGGTCCAAATCGGAATATATTTCGATATAGCTGCTACGGGGCATAAGGTATGCATTTTTCACCGGATTTTGACGAAAGGTAGTTTACATATATACCCGAGTTGGTATCCAAAGTTCGAACCGGCCAAACTTAACCCCTTTTTACTTGTTTCCTTTGCTTTTGGTTAACAACTAATGAAATTTAAATCAAAATCGTTTGATATCTTCTCGACACGTAAAAAACTCGCTAACCCTGCCATTGAAACTAAAAGCGTGAACAAACACATCAAATTTAAGTACTTTTGACATTGAAGTAAATATCGATTTGGATACATTTGTTTTATTTACTTAGCATCAATGCTTTTAATATTAAAAGCAAATTAAAACACAGAGCTGCTTCAGAAAACTTATCATTAAATGCATATAGACAGCATCCATTACGAAATACAACAACATCAAACAACATAAATTGCCTTCATGTAGATTACCTAGACTACAGGCAAGTGTGTTTAAGTTAATCATTAATCAGAATCAGTCATTAAGAGCAAATGCTGCATTTATGTGTAGTAATTATTCTATGCAGGAAATTGAAGTGGAATCAATTCACATATCGTGCATGTGAACATTCAATTATGCTTTTGATGTAGAAAAAAGTGTCATCATTAAAAACGAAAATGCTATTCCATAAATGTGTTTTGCTTTGATGTTATCGGTTTTCATGTTAAAGTGAATGTTGTATGATTTTGGCCTCATTCAAAAAAAAAAATCAGTTACTTTAGTTTGATGCATCTTCCATTGTTCATAAATTTGCAATATTTTCAATTGCTAATAATTTAGTTTGTTGATTATTTCGACCATCAATGTCAAACTCATTGCAATTATTGGTATGAAAATTGTCGCATATTGCAATTATTTGCAGTTCGTTCCATGAATCAATATGAGAAAAATTGACAGTAATTGCTTCAATACATATATATTGGGTTGCTCAAAAAGTAATTGCGGATTTTTTAAAAGAAAGTAAATGCATTTTTAATAAAGCTTAGAATGAACTTTAATCAAATATATATAGTTGCCATTTTGTTCGATAACCTTTTGCCATCTTCCTGGCAAATTTCCATTCCACGCTCATAGAACTTCTGGCCTTTATCTGCAAAAAACTGAACCAAGTGCGATTTTATACCATTTAAGGAGTTCTGCAAAGATCGAAATAAATGGTAGTCTGATGGTGCAAGGTCAGGGCTATATGGTGGATGCATCAAAAGTTCCCAGCCAAGCTCACTCAGTTTTTGGCGAGTGACCAAAGTTGTGTGCGGTCTAGCGTTGTCCTGGTGGAATATGACACCTTTACGATTGACCAATTCTGGTCGCTTCTCCTTGATGGCTGTATTCAATTTGTCTAATTGTTGACAGTAAACATCCGAATTAATCGTTTGGTTCCTTGGAAGCAGCTCAAAATATACCACACCCTTCCAATCCCACCAAACAGACAGCATAACTTTGAAGTGGTTTGAGCTGGTTCACCATGCTTGGACCATGATCGTTTTCGACTAACGTTGTTGTAAACAATCCATTTTTCATCTCCAGTTATGATTCGTTTTAAAAACGGGTCGAATTCATTGGGTTTAAGGTGCATATCACAAGCGTTGATTCGGTTTGTTAAATGATTTTCTTTCAATACATGTGGTACCCAAATATCAAGCTTTGTCACCAGTCCAAGACTTTTTATGTGATAATGAACGGTTGATTTTGGTATATTTAACTTCTCTCCTATCTCACGCTCAGTTACATGACGATCCAATTCGATTAATGCTTTGATTTGGTCATCAACTTCATTTGGCCGACCGAAAGATCTGCAATTACTTTTTGGGCAACCCAATATTTCATTGCAAAGGTGATTTATTATCTTTTACCTTTTTGGCAACACTCGCTTAAACCAATCACGCACGTTTCATGTTTTGTTTCGATGTCAAACATCTTATGTTTGGTTTATAATTTAACCAAGAATCGTCTTACTCTCCCAAATTTCAGCAAAATCGGATAATAAATGTGGCTTTTATGGGCCCAAAACTTTAAATCGAGAGATCGGTCTATATGGCAGCTATATTCAAATATGAATCGATCTGTGCCATATTGCAGAAGGATGCCGAGGGCTTATTTTAACTCACCGTCCCAAATTTCGGCGACATCGGTCAATAAATGCGCCTTTTAAGGGCTCAAAACCTTAAATCGAGACATCGGTCTATATGGCAGCTATATCCAGATCTGAGCCAAATTGAAGAAAGATGTCGAGTGGCCTTACACAACTCACGGTCGCAAATCTCAGCAAAATTGGATAGGATAAGGCCGTTCCACCATATAGACCGATCCACCGGGATCGGTCTATATGACAGCCATATCCAAATCTGGACCGATCTGGGCCAAATTGAAGAAGAATGTCTAAGGACGGATCGGATAATAAATGTGACTTTTGTAGGCCTAAGACCCAAAATCGGCGGATCGGTCTATATGGGGGCTATATCAAGATATAATCCAATAGAGCCCATCTTCGAACTTAACCTGCTTATGGAAAAAAAAAGAATCTGTGCAAAGTTTCAGCTCAATATCTCTATTTTTGAAGACTGACATGGCTAAATCGTCTTAGATTTTTACGCTGATCAAGAATACATATATACCTTATAGGGTCGGAAATGGATATTTCGATGTGTTGCAAACGGAATGACAAAACGAATATACCCCCAGCCTTCGGTGGTGGATATAATAAAAGATAATTATTATAATACGCAACATTAAGCCATACCTTCTCGATAAAAATCAATGGGAGCTTCTTCATGGATAACTCAGAGACGAAGTGTAGAAAGGAAAGTGGAATCGGAAAGATTTTTTGGCTTTAAAATTATTTATTCTGTCTTGATTATCATAAAAAATTTCTCTCAAATATTGGGTTGCTCAAAAAGTAATTGTCGGTAATATAGTAGTAATATAGTCGGCGTTGACAAATTTTTTCAACGGCTTGTTACTCTGTAATTGCATTCTTTCTTCTGTCAGTTATCAGCTGTTACTTTTAGCTTGCTTTAGAAAAAAAGTGCGCGAAATTTTGTTTACATTTGTTTGTTTGGCGTCAATTTTAATATGGGTACCACATGTATTGAAAGAAATTCATTTAACAAACCGAAGAATCAACGCTTGTGATATGCACCTTAAACGCAATGAATTCGATCCGTTTTTAAAACGAATCATAACTGGAGATGAAAAATGGATTGTTTACAACAAAGTTAGTCGAAAACGATCATGGTCCAAGCATGGTGAACCAGCTCAAACCACTTCAAAGGCTGATATCCACCAAAAGAAGGTTATGCTGTCTGTTTGGTGGGATTGGAAGGGTGTCGTATATTTGGAGCTGCTTCCAAGGAACCAAACGATTAATTCGGATGTTTACTGTCAACAATTGGACAAATTGAATACAGCCATCAAGGAGAAGCGACCAGAATTGGTCAATATTCCACCAGGACAACGCTAGACCGCACACATCTTTGGTCACTCGCCAAAAACTGAGTGAGCTTGGCTGAGAACTTTGATGCATCCACCATATAGCCCTGACCTTGCACCACCAAAGTACCATTTATTTCGATCTTTGCAGAACTCCTTAAATGGTAAAACTGTCGGCAATGATGAGGCTATAAAATCGCACTTGGTTCAGTTTTTTGCAGATAAAGGCCAGAAGTTCTATGAGCGTGGAATACTAAATTTGCCAGGAAGATGGCAAAAGGTTATCGAACAAAATGGCAATTATATATTTGATTAAAGTTCATTCTAAGTTCTATTAAAAATGCATTTACTTTCTTTTAAAAAATCCGCAATTACTTTTAGGCAACCCAATATAATGGTTCATAGACAATTTTGATTTACACCCTTTATTTATTATACCCTCCACCATAAAATTGGGGTATACTAATTTCGTCATTCTGTTTCTAACACCTCGAAATATGCATCTAAGACCCCATAAAGTATATATATTCTTGATCCTCAAGACATTTTAAGTCGATCTAGCCATGTTCGTCCGTCCTTCCATCTATCTGTTTGTCTAAAGCACGCTAACTTTCGAAGGAGATAAGCTAGTCACTTGAAATTTTGCACAAATACTTTTTATTAGTGTAGGTCGGTTGAGATTGTATATGGGCCAAATTGGTCCATGTTTCGATATAGCTGTCATACTAACCGATCTTGGGTCTTGATTCCTTGAGCCTCTAGAGGGCGCATTTTCTCGTCCGATTTGACTGAAATTTGCACGTGGTGTTTTGGTATCACTTCCAACAACTACGCTAAGTATAATTCAAATAGGATAATAATCTGGTATAGCTATCATATAAACCGATCTTGGGTCTTGACTTCTTGAACCTCTAGAGGGCGCAATTCTCATCTGATTCGACTCAAATTTTGCACGTGGTGTTTTGGTATCACTTCCAGCAACTGCGCTAAGTATGCTTCAAATCGGTCCATGTTTTGATACAGCTGCCATATAAACCGATCTGGGATCTTGACTTCTTGAGCCTCTAGAGGGCGCAATCCTCATACGATTTGACTGAAATTTTGTACCTGGTATTTTGGTATCACTTCCAACAACTGCGCTAAGTATGCTTCAAATCGGTCCATGTTTTGATACAGCTGCCATATAAACCGATCTGAATCTTGACTTTTTGAGCCTCTAGAGGGCGCAATCCTCATACGATTGGACTGAAATTTTGTACGTGGTATTTTGGTATTACTTCCAACATCTGCGCTCAGTATGGCTCAAATCTTTTCATGTTTTGATATAGCTGCCATATAAACCGATCTGGGATCTTGACTTCTTGAGCCTCTAGAGGGCGCAATCCTAATACGATTTGACTGAAATTTTGAACAACTGCTTCTCTTATGACCCTCAATATACGTGTCTAATATTGCCTGAATCGATCAATAGCTTCAAACAGCTCCCATATAAACCGATTTCCCGATTTTGCTTTTTGAGCCCCTACAAGGCGCAATTCTTATCCGAATGGACTGAAATACACAAAACACAATGACTTCTACAATGTTCAGCATTCAATTAATTTATGGTCCAAATCGGACTATAACCTGATATAACTCCAATAGCATAACAGTTCATATTCAATATTCTTTGTTTGCCTAAAAAGAGATACCGCGCAAAGAGCTCGACAATTGCGATTCATGGTGTAGGGTATATAAGATTCGGCCCGGCCGAACTTAGCACGCTCTTAATTGTTTTTTCTTTAATATTCATTGTTGTTACCTTTCAATATCCTATCACCAAGAGCTTTTGGCAAAAATCTTTCATCCAAAGTAAACAAATTGAACCTTGAATTGTTTGTTCAACATTTTACAATGTTCCCAATAAAAACTCACGCATCATCATATCTTAATGCGGTGGTGTAAATTTCAAATTAATACCATCTTATAGGTTACAAACGATTTGTAATCGAGACGCGTGTATAACGCATTTCAAGTTCCTAATGCCCCCATAATGAAAATGTGTCATGATTGGGCAAGATTGTGTAACGCCTATCAAAGGCTGATGTAATCTTCTCCCAAAACTCCCATTTGGAACACAATAACAGTTCGAGTGTCAGTTTGCCTCCACAAAAAAAAACAAAAACATAATAGTCCCATGGCAGCATCAATCACTCATTACGCTGCACTTGAACTCATTCAGTTAATGGCCATTAAAGGTGCCTCATTTCCATCAAGTATCAAACTGTTTGGCAGACTGCCAGCCATCTATCCATACACCTTATTGACCGATTTTTGAATTTTACATGAAGTTGAAGATGATGTTGGTGTTGATTTTTTTGTTTGCTGCCAAATGATGATCACTACAAGTCGATCGATGATAGCAACAACAATGAAAAACACCATAACAGAGTTAAGGAAAAAAGTATTGAACTCAAATTGGCACAACATTGGAAACGGCTACATCGTATCGACGTTGGCGATACGCCACTGATGATGATACATTTTTGGTTTTGAAAGTGAAATTTTGAAATTTCATTGCTTCAGTTTAGGTTGGTGTAGTAAAGAAATCCCCTTTCCAAGCTTTGTGATGTTATTTTTACCACAAAATAAAAATCCAATATTAAAAAAAACAATCACTTCTTTGTAAAGCATCTCTGAAGAGTTGTTAAGCCTCGCTTTGTTGAGCAGTAATTTGAAAATTAACCCCCTTAGGGCTCTTCAAATATTTGTATTAAATATCGAATGTCAATTGCAGCTGCATAATTATTGAACAAAACTGCCGTGGCTCCCAAAAAAACAAATCGAATATCTGCTGCACTTAATGGTCTTTAAAGTTTTAAGCGATAAATTATGTTCAACTTTAAGATACAAAAAACTAGCACAACCTCCTACACTCTTAGACAACCAATTAAAACAATTTTATGAGAGTTGCTACTCCCACCAGGGTCAGCGGGTGGTGGATAGCGGTATGACCTGTAGAGATATAGGTCAGCTGAAATTAATAAGCCGTTCCCAAGTGAGAGGTGCAGAATGAGAGCGTACAGCAAAAAAATCATTTATACCTGACGACGATTCTGCGAAGTGACGAATGATTGCCGCCAGTGGCTTAAGCATTTACCAACAGTGATGCCTTACAGATATTGTAAGGCTGTTTTGTGACCGCCTTAATTGGGAGTGACATCCTTTCCAAATGGCTTTTAAACTAATGCCACAGCTTTATAGCTCCCGCAAAACTCCTGGCAGGCCTAATGGAACAGCAGAGCGTTCCATTTCTCATTTCTATTACATTGGTAACTTAGGTTCTGTTGATCCGATATTCAGACTAATGCCTAACCTGGCTCTGAACAAATGGATTCATAAGGTCAAAAATCGAGAGGACCTCACAGCATACAAAGCTCACAATAAAGGGCGACTGCATTTTCTGGCACACATAATGTCTCTATTTTGGCACCTAATCAAATCAAGATGGAATGGGTCGTCAAAAGGAGATCGAGGAACCCCGATCAACAGTAGATTCACCACTAGCCTGCAGGCCTATTGTCGTGAAAGAAAGTATGTGAATAGTATTGGCGCTAGACTTTACCCCAGCAGAAAATAAACCAGAAGCCTTCGAGAACAGCACATACTCTCCGAAACTAGAGTTAATATGAAACATTCAACCATCGACAAATGCGTGATATCCAAATGGTGTGTCAGAGAGAGAGAAGTGCTCTTAGACATCATGGAAAGTTCCCGCATGAATTGAGAAACTGCGGTACAACAATAACACCACCAGCTTCAAGAACAATCTACCGAAAAGCACATAAAGGGCGCTTTCAGTATCCGATTTCGTTGTATTGGGCCTTCCACATATAGCCACAATTAGATCAATCAATCTCATGGCAGGCGTTGTACGTTCTGGATTGACCTGATCAAATTGTTTATAGACAAGGGTTGTCGCCTCGGAGGACACCGTAGAGCAGAGCTTAGCATGTCCGCCTATGACGCTGAACACCTGGGCTCGAATCCTGGCGAGACCATCAGAAACAAGTAAGAGCGTGCTTAGTTCGGCCGGGCCGAATCTTATATACCCTCCACCATGGTCGCATCTGTCGAGTTGAATAAGGACGGAGGAGCAGCTATATAAAGTTATAGTCCGATTCGGGGCTCAAGAAGCGAAATCGGGAGATCGGTTTATATGGGAGCTGTATCAAGCTATAGATCGATTGTGACCATATTGCACACGTATGTTAAAGGCCATGGGAGGAGCCGTTGTACAAAATTTGTGCCAAATCGGATGAGAATTGCGCCCTCTAGAGGCTCAAGAAGTCAAGACGCAAGATCGGTTTATATGGCAGCTATATCAGGTTTTGGACCGATTAAGACCATACTTCGCACAGTTGTTGGAAGTGATATCAAAACACTATGTGCAAAATTTCAGTCAAATCGGACGAGAATTGCGCCTTATAGAGGCTCAAGAAGTCAAGACCCAAGATGGGTTTGTATGACAGCTATATCAAAACATGGACCGATTTGGCCCATTTACAATCCCAACCGACCTACACTGATAAGAAATATTTGTGCAAAATTTCAAGCGCCAAGCTCTACTCCTTCAGAAGTGCGTGCTTTCGACAGACAGACAGACAGACAGACGGACGGACAGACGGACGGACGGACGGACATGGCTAGTTCCACTTAAAATGTCACGACGATCAAGAATATATATTTTATGAGGGCTTAGACGCATATTTCGGGGTGTTACAAATAGAATAACGAACCACCGCCTAAACTATGTACTACTTTTAATACATGGGCCCTATGTTGAAATCGGGTCCGACTTTAATTTTGCATACCTATTGAAATATTAAATAGAACCTTGTAAGATTTTCTTACGATTGGACCTACATTGTGGCTACTACAACCTTAAAAGGCCATATCGGATGAAAGATATATATTGGAGCTATATCTAAATCTGAACCGACTTTGATGAAATTTTGCACACATATTATGACGTCAAGGAGGCCACCGTAGCGCAGAGGTTCGCATGTTCGCCTATGACGCTGAACGCCATGTCGTGCAAAATTTTTTCACGATCGGATCGAAATTCTGGCGACTACGTTCTTCATAGACCATATCGGATGAAAGATATATATGGAAGCTATATCTAAATCTGATCCGATTTTTTCAAAATCAAAGAAACTGGACATTGAATAGCTGCAAAAACAACAAATGGCAGCAGCATGCTCCACTCGACTGACCCAACAGCTTGATGGAAGCACTCCTTGTTCCGATGATATTGTATAATGGCGCAGTGGCAAACTATTACCCACTCCATGAAAAATGCCTCTAAGTCCGTACTTGGGTACCGAAAGTCTCCCTCAAGAAACCTATGGTACGACCAAGAGTGTCGAGATGCTACTGAAGCCAAGAATGCGGCATATAAAGCAACCCTGCAATCAGTAGCAACGCAAGATGAAGGAAAGGTATCGGGAGAAAAGGAAAGAGGAGAAACGTCTATTCCGCAGAAAGAAAAAGGAAATGGAAGGACGTGAGTGTGAGCGAATTGAGATTTACAGGAGTTACAATGAAGTCCGGAAATTCTATCAAAGAATTAAACATCAAACCGATGGCTTTGGTGCAGGCACATCCTCCTGCAGAGACAAAGATGGAAATCTGGTGACTGACACAGATAGCATGCTGAGGATATGGAAAGAACATTTTACCCAACTGCTAGTGTCCAACGTTGGCGGCGAAGAGGATACCGCAGAACCAACTCCTGATGACGGTATAGAATGTTAACCTCCAAGTCAGAATGAGGTCCAAGAAGCAGTGACCTGACTAACGAACAACAAGGTAGCAGGAGCCGACGGGTTGCCCGCTGAACTATTTAAGATTGGAGGCGGCACGCTGATAAGGCGTATGCATCAGCTTGTTTGTGCATACCCGATGATATGAACCTCTTCGTACTAAGTCCCGTACACAAGAAAGAACACAAGACGGAATGTGCCAACTACAGAGGAATAAGTCTCCTCCCCATCGCACACAGGATACTCTCGAGCGTACTGTGTGAAAGATGAAAACCTAAAGTCAATGATATAATTGGGCCCTATCAATGCGGCTTTATACCTGGTAATTCCACCCTAGACCAGATATTCACACTACGTCAAATCCTAGAAAAGACCCGAGAAGGACAAATTAACACCTACCATCTCTTTGTTGACTACAAAGCCGCCTTCGATACTCCTTTACGTTCAAAGGTATTTTAAGCCATGTCTGAGTTTGGTATCCCTGCAAAATTAATAAGACTCTGCAGGATGACACTTGCTGATACGCGTTCCTCAGTAAGAATAGGAAAGAATCTCTCCGAACCATTTAATACCAAACAAGGTTTCAGACAAGGAGATAGGCTGTCTCCTCTCGTGTGATCTCTTTAATATCCTCTTGGAGAATATTATACGAGATGGGAATAGATATGGCACACTAATTACAAGAATACACATGCTACTCGCCTATGCCGACGACATTGACATTATAGGTCGGTCACCGGAAGTACAATAGTAACTGCTGCCTTTGAAAGAATCGAAAGAGAGTCAGTGTAAATGGATCTGGCAGTAAATGGAGATAAGACGATATGGATAGTATCAACTCTCGAAACGCCTTGTACAACAGAGCAGATAAAGAAAATAGAGAATGTTGGGAGCCACAACTTTGAGATAGTCAGTAACTTTATCTTCTCCGGCACCGCCGTAACCGAAACGAATGACACCAGTTTTGGGATAAAGCGAAGAATAATACTGGCAAACAGATGCTACTTTGGATTAAGTAAGCAGTTTAGAAACAAGCCCACCTCTCGCAGATGAAGATTACACTATACAAGACACTGATACTACCTGTGCTGTTATATGGTTCTGAAGCATGGGTACTTGTGAAATCGGATGAGTCAGTGCTTGGAGTATTTGAGAGAAAGATTCTTCGTAAAATATATGGACCCACCCAAACTTGGTGAAAGGAGAATATAGGCGACGTATGAACCACGAGCTGTATGACCTGTATGACGACGATAGCATAGCTAAACGCGTCAAAATACAACAGCTGCGTTAGCAAGGTAATGTTGTCAGAATGGATGAAGAAGCTCCAACAAAGAAGTTTTTGAAGGCAAACACGATTGTACACATAAAGACCAAAAGCCCAATGGAAAGATCAAGTGGTGGGAGACACCTCGAAACTTGGTGTCAAAGATTTTAGAATGAGCGCATAAGATCGAGACGCTTGGAACGCCATTCTACGTTCGGCTAGTGGATTAAATGTTCTGGCATAGTCAATTAAAGTAAGTAAAGTAATAAAGTATAAACCATATGCCAAGGAACAGATCTATAAATTGTGTGTGGCCTGGCATAAATATAAGGGAGAAAGTGGCACAGGGCACGCCAAGGGGGGCATTTTATCGCCACTTCTATGGGTGACCACCTTAAATGACCTATTACGGATGCTGACTGAGGAGGGATTTGAACCCGTCTGCTACGCAGACGATGTTATAATTCGTCTAAGGGGTAAGGATCCGAACGAGCTATGCAGAACATCCGAAAGGGTCTCGCATATGGCGTATGATTGGGCTAGACCCAGAGGTCTCAATTTTAACCCAGGGAAGACTGAAATATGCCTGTTCACGAGGAAGACGAAGGTGGGCCAATTTAACGCACCACGTTTCCTCAATAAGACGATTTCGATATCTGACAAGGTTAAATACTTAGGTGTGATCTTGGTCAGGAAACTGAATTGGCATAGGCGTAGCGATGAGGACCACGTCCACTAGGGCACTGGAGACTATTCTAGATATCCGAACCATTGACATACAGATTAAGCTTGAGGTTGCCACTGCGGCTATGAGACTTAAGGCGATAGGTGAATGGATTGAGGATGGCAGCAGCTCATACCATAGCGGTATAATCGAGGCATCGATCGGAAACCTGAAAGGAATGGAAGAGGTTTCCGATCGTATACCTGAGATGAACCTTGAAGTCGAGTGCAAGGCACTGCTACCATCGACAAAGTCTTGGATTAACGGAACCCTAGTATTGGCATCTGGAAGATCATGTTACGTGGATGGATCAAAGCTAGAGGACAGAGTGGGCCTGGGGGTTTACATTGAGAACCCAGGGACTGAGATCAATTTTAGACTGCCCTGGCCATAATAGGGTCCTGCAGGCGGGGATCCGGGCGATCATGGAATGCGTGAAGTGGTGTGGTGCTAACGAGAGGACATCGAGTATGAAAGTATGAAAATTTCCATATTGGTATTTACAACCAGGACGGTAAGGTCCCGAACAGTCTTGCAGTGTAAAAGGGAGATTAACGCCTTCTCTGAGGATGGCGGAATCCGCATCGTTTGGTTGCCGGGCCATCACAGAGTAAGGGGAAATGAAAGGGCAGACGATTTGGCGGTGAAGGCCAGAGGACTGCCGTCAATAAACTTAGTTAACCCGAAGCCTTTCGGGTCGACGCAGTCCGAGTTAAGGCGAAGAATGCGCATGCAACATTGTGGATTAGCGAAACGGTCGGTAGGACGGCGAAAATCCTATGGGGGGCTCCAGATCGTGAAAAGAGGAGGCAATTACTGAATAGAAGCAAGAAGGAGATCAGTATAGCTATTGGTATCATTACGGGACACATAGGACTACGAGCTCACTTGTGTAAAATCGGTGCGGCAAGTGATAGCATGTGTAGGGCATGCGGGGAAGATGATGAGACAGACGTTGGAGCATTTCCTTTGTCATTGCCGGGTTTCGCGTCCAACAGATACCGGCACTTAGGTGGGGACACAATATCAGACATGAACCATCTTAGGGGAGTAGTATTAAAAACAGTTAAAGATTTTAGCACGGTATTGTAATTTTAGGTTACTTTTTAGTTCTTTGAGCGCACAACAAGCCGATTACTGGCTTAGGTGTATGTTCATAGTAGCATGGGGCGGTATATTATCTGCACCCTCCTTTCAACCTCACCTAAGTAAAGTAAGGCCTTGCGCGTTCGACTGTTATTGTAACTTCCACTGACGAACGGGCATAGCTGGATCAACCTGGAATATTAAGACGATCAAGAATATATGTACAGAGAAAAATATTTCCAGGTGTTACAAACGAAATGACTACATTGGATCCTATAGGGTACGTGGTTGTAAAGAGAAACCACAGAAAATCAGACAGAAAGGTAAATAATACCAGCTGTATTCAATGGGAGGCTTTCCTTAAATCTATGTCCCATTTTGCTTGTATTAAGGCATAGTTTTGTAAATTTATATACAACTTCGACTACATCATGGTGTTAGAATACTAAAAGAAGGTGAACGTTTTTTTGAACCGTCATCTGAGAATTGTTGACGTTGGAGGGAAAAATCAAAAATAAAAAATACATGGAGTAATGCATCTGGAAACTTCCATACAAATCAAATAATTTGTCTTTTTTTTAATTTTCTTATTATAAGACAACGACCTGCACACCTATTTTATTGTTGCCAATACCAAATGACCTTGCTGATAGCATAGAAAGGACACAACACCTTAATTGCATTGCAAAATAACACAAGAAGGCAAAATGTGAAATGCGAACCTACACGCGCCATCAATTAGTTAACTGACAGAATATATTCTTCAAACAAACTCTTCCCTAGAAGCTGAAGTTGCAAAAGATCGTTATCTATGATGAATTGTTGCAAATAGTGATAAGAAAAGAACTTTCAAGTCTGAAATGTTGGTTTCTGCAATATAAAAAGCATATGACTTTGCTTTGAAAATGTAGTCTGCAATAGAATCTCAATTTTATCTGACATCTTCAAAGCAATCAAAATGCAACGAGGTATAATAAATTTATTACTGCTCTTATTCCCAAAAGCTCCTAATTGGTTAAACTTTCATTTTCAGTTTCCCTCTTAGTTGTCTGTGTCGTTATGGCCTTTGCCTCCCTTGCCTTGGGCTATGAACCCCAAGACATTTATGCCGAACCCAATTGTGCCATTGTCTCCGATCACACCCGCATGTTCCGTGACATTTCCGATCCTACCCACTATTGGATTTGCCCCGAGGGTCAAGAGAAAGCCAGCTACATTCAATGTCCACCCAATGAGGCCTTTATGGAGGCTCCACAAAAATGCGTTGTCTGGGAAGAATGGAAATGGGTTGAGCCTTACACTAAATAAGTAAATCGTCCAAATTAATGGCTGCTGACAAAGACGAAGAATGTTTTTTTTTTTATTTATGTATGCATATGGCAAATAGTTATAGCATTTCTTTAATAAATTCAAGTTAAAAGAAAAGAGTGATTGTATGAAATTTAACAAGTAACAAATAACAAGTAAAAGCGTGCTAAGATCGGCCGGGTCGAGTCTTGGGACCCCCCAACATGGATTCTGGTAAAATATGGGAGCTATATCTAGTTATAAACCGAATTGGATCGTACTAGGCGCAGTTGTTGAGTCAGTCATAACAGAACACCATATGCAAAATTTCAGCCAAATTGGATGAAAATTGCGGCTTCCAGGGGCTCAAAGAGCCAAATCAGGAGATCGGTTTCTATGGGAGCTATATCGGGTTATAAACCGATTTTGACCGTACTTAGCTCCGTTGTTGGGAGTCATAACAGAATACTATGTGCAAAATGTCAGCCAATTCGGACAAAAATTGCGGTCCGATCGGTTTATATGGGAGCTATATCAGGTTCTTGACCTATTTGGTCCGTACTACAAAATTTCAGCCAAATCGGACAGAACTTGTGGCTTCCATGGGCTCAAAATTTCAAATCGGGAGACCGGTTTATATGGGAGCCATATCAGGTTCCTAACCGATTTCGACCGTACTTGGCACAGTTGTTAGAAGTCATGACAGAACACTATGTGCAAAATGTCAGCCAAATCGAATGAAAATTGAGGCTTCCAGGGGCTCAAGAAGTCAAATCGGGAGATCGGTTAATATGGGAGCTATATCAGGCTATATACCGATTTGAACCGTACTTGGCTCCCTTGTTGAAAGTCATAACAGAATACTATGTACAAAATTTCAGTTAAATCGGATAAAAATTGCGGCTTCCAAGGGCTCAAGAAGTCTAATCGGGAGATCGGTTTGTAGACCGATTTGGACCGTACTTGGCTCCGTTGTTAGAAGTCATGATAGAACACTATGTGCAAAATTTCAGCCAAATCGGAAAAAAATTGTGGTTTCCATGGGCTCAAGAAGTCAAATCGGGAGATCGGTTTATATGGGAGCTATATCAGGTTCTTGATCTATTTGGACCGTACTTGGCACAGTTGTTGGAAGTCATAACAGAATACTATGTACAAAATTTCAGTTAAATCGGATAAAAATTTCGGCTTCCAAGGGCTCAAGAAGTCAAATCGGGAGATCGATTTATAAGGGAGCTATATCAGGCTATATTCTGATTTGGACCGTACTTGACACAGTTGTTGAAAGTCACAACAAAACTCCACGAGCAAAATTTCATCCAAATCGGATAAAAATTGTGGCATCCAGGGGCTCAATAAGTCAAATCAGGAGATCGGTTTATATAGGAGCTATATCAGATTCTTGACCTATTTAGACCGTACTTGACATAGTTATTGAAAGTCATAGTGCGAATCAGAATTTCGAGACGATCAAGAATATATACACTTTATGGGGTCCTAAATCAATATTTCGAGGTGTTACAAACGGAATGACTAGATAAGTATTTCCCCATCCTATGGTGGTGGTATAAAAAAGGGCTAAGTTCGACAGGGAAGCCACCACCATAGATTCTGCTACAAATTTACACAAATGAACTTTGTTGAAGGCCATAAGTGTACTTAACGCAACAAAGATTTCTGCCAAATCAGGCAAAAATTTAAGCTTCTAGGGGTCGTAGAAGACTTTCCGATAGAACGGTCTATATCAGTAATATTCCGAACCGATATGGCCAGTTTGCAATCTCCAACTACCTACATCTATTAGAAGAATCAGAGGCCACCGTAGCGCAGAGGTTAGCATGCCCACCTATGATGCTGAACCCCTGGGTTCGAATCTGGCAAGACCATCTGAAAAAATTTTCACCAGTGGTTTTCGCCTTCTAATGCTGGCAACATTTGTGAGGTACTATGCCATGTAAAACTTCTCTCCAAAGAGGTGTCGCAATGCGCCACGCCATTCGGACTCGGCTATACAAAGGAGGCCCCCTATCATTGAGCTTAAAACTTGAATCGGACTGCACTCATTGATATGTGAAAAGTTTGCCCCTGTTCCTTAGTGGAATGTTCATGGACAATATTTGTATTTTATTTACCCTCATCAGGGATTGGTATCCTCTTCGCTGCCATCTTCGGGCACTAGCAGTTGGGTAAAATATGCTTTCCATACCCTTAGTGTTACTTACCAGATTTCCTTTCCTTGTCTCTGCAGGTGGATGTTCCTGCACCAAAGCCATCGGTTTGATGTTTAATTCTTTGGTAGAATATCCGGACTTCATTCTTACTTATGTACATCTCAATTAGCTCCTTTTTCTTTCTGCAGGATAGACGTTTCTCCTCTCTCCTTTGCTCCCGATACCTCTCCTTTATCTGGCGCGTTTCTACTGATTGCAGGATTGCTCTATATGTCGCATTTTTGGCTTCAGTAACATCTCGATAATCTTGGTCGTACCATGGGTTTCTTGGAGGAGGCTTCCGGTACCCAGATACGGATTTCGCGGCATTTTTAATGGAGTGGGCAATAGTTTGCCACTGCTCCATTATATCATCGGTTCATCAAGCAGTTGGGTCAGTCGAGTGGAGTATGCCTCTGCCATTTGTTGTGTTTGCATCATTTCAATGTCCAGCTTCCGTGTAGTGTTAGATCGTACTTTCCTCGTCATGTTCAAACGGGTGCGAACCTTTGCTGCAACAAGGTAATAATCCGAATCTATATTTGCTCCACGGATCGATCATACATCTAACACGCTGGATTAATGCCTTCCATCTATCACACCGTGATCAATTTGGCGGGTTACTGGCCCAGCGCCTCAACTGCATGGGTTTTGTGGGATTGCACATGTATCCCTCGTTGTGGCGAGCCGCTTGCTCCAAGATCCGACGTTCGCCTCCCCTAACCTTGGAACAGACGCTGATGTTGGCCATTGGTTATTTGAAGGCGCCAATAACTCGCCTTGTCATCTTGAGAGTCATTACCACTCAGTACATAATTAAGAGCCAGTGCCACCTGACTCCTCATTGCGACTCTCCTCTCGAAAATCGCTGACTGCCAGCGGCCGCATTTGCAGCTACTCCGCATAAAAACGGAGCTTTCCACCATCCACAACCTGTGGACGCGTCCGGTAGCTTTCAGCTAAGCTTCCCGTGATAATGATGGACACCACACAAGTCGGAGCTCAAAGTTCCAGCCTGTGTGGTGCTCATAGTTATCCCGTATCGGCCGGGTGAACATCTTTACGGACAGTAAATTTGCCATAAGGGAAATAATAACCAGGACGGTCAGATTTCGAACTGTCTTGGAATGTAAGAAGGAGATTAACGCCTTCTCTGAGGATGGCACGATGCGCATCGATTGGGTTGCCCATAACGGAATATGGGGTAATGAAAGGGGAGATGAATTGGCCGTGAAGGCCATAGAACTGCCGTCAATAAATTTGGTTACCCCCAAGCCTTTCGGGTCGACGCAGTGCGTTTTAAGGGCGTGGGCAACGAATGCGCATGTAACACTGTGGAACAGCGAAACCGTCGGTAGTACGGCGAAATCCTATGGGGTGATCCGGATCGTGAGAGAACGAGGCTATTACGGAAAGGAAGAAAGAAGGAGGTCAGTGTAGCTAGTTAAGACGATACAGTATTATATATACTTCATGGGGTCTCAGATGAATATTTCGAGGTGTTACAAATAGAATGACGAAATTATGACTATGGTGGAGGGTACAAAAAGTACTAGTGCACTGAAGAGGTCGTCGCCATCAGAAGTTTCACTCTCCTTTGGTTATCCATGGTAAAAGACCCATACAATTTCCTCAAAAATTTGGCCTGCTGGGGCTTTAAGAAAATACTCTTACCAGCATTCATGTCAAGATTGAATAAGGCCTTGGTGGTGCATAAAAGATTCGGACCGACCAAATATTACATGAAACGAAAAATGTAGTTTGAATTTTATTTTATTACATTTAAATTTCCAATGAAGATGAATTTGTGCAGGTGAATACAAATTTCTTAAACAATTTGTGCAATTATAATATGATGTAACCTATTTTCGAATATGAGCATGCTTATATTCCATTCAATGGCATAGAATATCAAAACAAATGTTTCTCCCTTCCGTTACTTTACTTTCCTAGCATACGTTTACACCTTTTCTAGCCCCAAATCCGACGAATTCGTTGACCATACAATTCCCACAGGAAAACGACCAAACTGCATGAATAGCCCACAGCCAGAACAAAAATCATCACCGTTAATGTATTAAAGGTGAAAGCCATTTCGGAAGAGGACTTCGAGAACTTTTCATCTCTTATATAATTCAAATTGCTATATTTTCGGGCACGCTGTATAAAATTGGCTTTCCAATAGGTGTGAAGGCCACTCTCACTCAGATGGAGTATAAACTCTTGCAACAAATCTGTAAAGTGACTATCGGCACGCAACTGCATTTGATAAGGAAACGTGCCAAAGCAAATCTGTGTGGTGACAAAGCGTTTGGGATCCATGTATCGCTGCTGCTCCGCGATTAATTCGAATACTTGAGAAGGCACCAAATACATATAGGATGCATTGAGGGCAACTCGATGTTCTTCTATGACTTCCGGCGAGGCTATAACAAAATATTTGCTCATATCAGCTTCGGTGAGATTTTAACGCTGCTTTAAAGTATTTGCCATGTTGTAACCCAGCATCAAAGGCACTTCACTTTCGAATATATTGTCCAAATGAAATGAGGGACTCTTCAAAAAACTCGCTGTCAGAAATGAGCTAAGGTTGGAGGAGAAAATTTGGGATATGTACATACCACAGTACGTTAGGAGAAAATAAATAAGCAAAATTCTAATAAAGGAGCAAAAACGTAAGCGCCTTATGGTGGGTACACTCCAGGATGGCAATGGTATACCAAGAAATAAAAAAATCACATATAAAGAACGATAAGGCAGAAATGGTCTGGAAAGATGCATTCTTGAGCGATAATGCCAATAAATTTTCCAAATAATCTCATTGACAGCCACCATCAGCAGCAAGAACAAACACAAAGTCCAATCCAAAAATCCCAATAGATTGATGGTTTTCTTCTTAGGCACTGGGGCCATAACACATACAGAACTGCTCACATAGGGATAAGAATAGTCCAGATCCCTTTGAACTATGGTGGTGAACATGTGTGGACTTAACTCAATCTCTCCACTCAATAGCAGATCATAAATGTGAGTAAGATACAAATAGTCGGAGTTATTCCAATTCAAGGGATACACATTCAAGGTAACATTTAATCGCTTCATGAGTCCCGTTACCACCCATCCTCCAATGCCATCCATTTCATACTCTGAGGTTTTTGGATTCCTATAGACCAAAGTAAAGGGTACATCAGCTTGCACTGGCACATTTAGGATGTAACCTTTAAAATCTCGTGTATTAGCAATCTTGGGGAAATACTGCGTTACATTTTCATTGGTGACATTCACAATTCTCAATTTGGGGTATGGGTCCATGGTGAGGAGATCGCCTCCATTTGATATTACCAAAGGACGACGCAATTGATAACGCCATAACTTTTCAAACAGAAAACTCATATCCTCTTTAGATAAGGGAAATAGATGCAGGAGATAGATGGTAAAACAGTATCTTTTATAGCGTGTTGCATAAGCAGTCGTCTCCAACACTCTGTCATGGGGACTATGCATCAGAGTCAATACCAAAGAAGATTCGCGAAAACCATTATCCATAATCAAACGGCTTTTGATGTGTTGACTACTTATAGCCATTCTTGGTAGTTGTCCCAGGTAGCTAGCATTCGCACAAAGTTCTTCCAGAAAATCTTGATATGGATAATGGGAAATTAGTCTGGTATTGTAGATGATATACAGCGATGTTATATTCCAATATTCGGCTATGGTATTCAGAAGTTTCGACAGATGATGAGAGTGCACAGAAATTGTTGTGGCTATAGCTTCGTTATTTTCAATTAATTCCATATTCCCAACTTCATTGATGTATGTTAGAAGATTTTCCAAATAACTTGAACTGATTATACTCTGGCCTTTATGTTCTTCCAAAATGAGAAAAATGCATATGAAAAGTTTTTTAACATCCATATTTTTCAAAAATGCACGTTGTTGTCCTTTACACTTTTAGTTTTGTTCTTAGTTTAAAGTTGTTCATAAGGAATTTCATTAGTCACATCGGCGCCACATTGCTTTTAGTTGTAAATAATTGCCTGTATTATGTATTTGCTCAGTAAATTGAAGCAATTTTCTAGAAGCTATAATTTTTCAACGTCCTATGGAAGCTCCATTTGCCAATTTGCAATGTTTCAGGGGTTTATTTGTTCTTCCCATTTCGCAACACCCTTCGTAATAAACACCAAATCATAGAACAATTCACAATAGGCAGGTTTGGTTTGCAACAAGTAAAAGCGTGCTAAGTTCGGCCTGGCCTAATCTTATGTACCCTCCACCATGGATCGCATTTGTCAAGTTCTTTATCCGATATCCTTTATAGGCTAACAAAGAACAATGGATAAGAATTTTGGAACTATACCAAGTTATGAACGGATTGGGGTCATACTTGTTTTGGCTGTTGGAGACCAATGTGGAAGTCATTGTTAGAGATGGGCGATGGGTAAATACCCAAAAGGTATTTACCCTGTAAATACTCGGGTATTTACCCATTAGTACCCAAAAGCTGGGTATTTATTGTATAATTTTGCGGATGTCTTGGGTAAAAAGCCATTTTGCAAACAAGTTGTGATGATTTCGTATTCTTTGTAGATAAACCTGATCTTCTGATCTCATAAAATCGTATTTTAGTTATATATAGACGCTATATAGACCGATCTCCAGACTTAAAGTCTAGAGACAATAAATTGGTAATTTTTTCATCCGATTTGAATGAAATTTGGCGCAGTGAGTACTAGTAGACCCCTACCCATTTCTATGAAATGTGGTTTAGATCGGACTATATTTGGATAAAGCTGCCCTATAGACCGACGGCCCGATCTCCCGATTTTGGGTATTGAGGACATTAAAGATCCATTTATTACCCTAATTCGATGAAATTTGGCACAGTGTGTTCTGGTAGACCCCTACCCCCACCCGATATAGAGTATTTCGTAGAGTATCTGGACAATATTCAACAAACAGGTGTAGAGGTCCATCAAAACGCATTGTTTTAAATTTCATCCAAATCGGATGAAAAATGCTCCTTTTATGGGCTCAGTATTCTATATGGGGAGATCGGTCTATATGGCAGCTATATCCAAATATGGTCCGATCTGAACGATATTCAACAAAAAGATTTAGAGGGGTACCGCTCTGACAAATTTTATCGTAATAGGATGAAAAATGCTCCTTTTATAGACTCAAAATTTTACTTCCGGAGATCGGTTTATTTGGCAGCTATATCCAAATATGGTCCGATCTGAAACACAATTGACAGGAATGGGTAGGGGTTTACCAGAACACACTGTGCAAAATTTAATCGATTTCGGGTAATAAATGAATCTTTTATGGCCTCAATACCCTATATCGGGAGATCGGGTGGTCGGTCTATAGGGCAGCTATATCCAAATGTAGTCCGATCTGAACCACACTTAATAAAAATGGAAAGGGGTCTACCAGAACTAACTGTGCCAATTTTGATCGAAATCGGATGAATATTACCAATCTATTACTTAATGGCTTTAAGTCAGGAAATCGGTCTATATCTATATAGACCGATTTCCTGTCTATATATAACTAAAATCCGATTTTATGAGATCAGAAGGTAATTTTTGTATACAAAGAATACGAAATCGTCAAAACTGGTTTGCAAAATGTTTTAATACCCAAGATATCTACAAAATTATAAATACCCAAATAAGTAATATGTCGAAATATAAACCGATGGGAACCATATTAAACACGGATGTTGAAGGGTCTAACACAGCTTACTGTGGCTAATTTTAGCGAAATCGAGTAATAAATTCGCCTTTTATGGGCCCAACACCTTAAATCGGGAGATCAGTCTATATGGCAGCTATATCCAAATCTGAACCGATCTGGGCCAAATTGAAGAAGCATGTCGGCTGGCCTAACACAACTCACTATCCCAAATTTCAGTAATATCGGATAATAAATGTGGCTTTTATGGGCCTAAGACCCTAAATCGGCGAATCGGTCTATATGGTCAAGATCCAAGATCGGTTTAAATGGCAGTTATATCAAAACATGGACCGATGTGGCCTATTACAATCTCAACTGACCTACTGAATATGGGTAATTTATGGGGTCTTAGACACATATTTCGTAGTGTTACAAACGGAATGACGAAAATAGTATACCCCCATCCTATGGTGGGGGGTTTAAAAATTCTGAATAGACAAATTTAACACGAAATTAAAAATTTAGTTGATATTTTATTTTATAACATTTAAACTTACAATGAAGAAAAAAATGTGAAGGTGCATACAAATATCTTGAATCTGTGCGGTGAATTATTTTCAAATACAAACATTCATAAATTCTATTTATATAGAATCTCAAAACAAATATTTCTCTCATCCAATACTTTACTTTCGTAGCATAAGTTTACACCTTTTCTTGTCCCAAATCTGACAAATCCGTTGACCATACCATTCCCACACGAAAGCGACCAAACTGCATGAATAGCCCACAGCCAGAACAAAAATCATCACCGTTAATGTATTAAAGGTGAAAGTCATTCCGTAAGAGGACTCCGAGGACTTCTCATCTCGTATGTAATTGAAATTTCCAAATTTACGGGCACGCTGTAGCAAATCTGTCTTCAAATAGATGTGAAGGTCACTCTCACGCAGATGAAGTATAAATTCATACAACAAATCTGTAAAGTGACTATCGGCACGCAGCTGCATTTGATAAGGAAACGTGCCATAGCATATCTGTGTAGTGACAAAGCGTTTGGGATCCAAGTAACGTTGCTGCTCGGCGATTAATTCGAATATTGGAGAAGGCACCAAATACATGTAGGATGCATTGAGGGCAACTCGATGGTATTCAATGACATCCCACGAGGCTACAACAAAATATTTGTACATATCAGCTTCGGTGAGATTGTAAAGTTCCCTCAAAGTATTTGCCATGTAGGAACTCAGCATCAAAGGCACTTCGCTTTCGAATATATTGTTCAACTGAAACGAAGGACCCCTCAAATAACTCGCTGTCAGATATGAGCTAAGGTTGGAGGAGAATATTTGGGATATATACATGCCACAGTATGTTAGGATAAAAAAAAACAGCAAAATTCTAAGAAAGCCGCACAAACGTAAGCTCCTTATGGGGCGTATACGCCACGTTGGCAATGGAATTCCCAGAAATACCAAAATCACATACAAAGAACAATAAGGCAGAAAGGGTCTGGAAAGATGCATCCTGGGAAGATAATGCCAATATAATTTCCAAATAATCTCATTGGCAACCACCATCAACAGCAAAAACAAGCACAAAGTATAATCGAAAAATCCCAATAGATTTATACTCTCCCTCTTAGGCACTGGGGCCATAACACATAGAGAGCTGGCCACATAGGGATAAGAATAGTCCAGATCCCTTGAAACTACGGTGGTGAACATGTGGGGACTTAACTCAATCTCTCCACTCAATAGCATTTTGTGAATGTGAGTGATATACAAATAGTTGGAGTTACTCCAATTTAAGGGATACACATTCAAGGTAACATTTAGTCGCCTCATAAGTTCCTTAACTATCCATCCTCCAATGCCATCCATTTCATACTCTGAAGTTGTTGGATTCTTATAGAGCAAAGTATAGGGTACATCAGCTTGCACTGGAATATTTAAAGTGTAACCTTTAAAATCTCGTATATTAGCCACCTTGGGGAAATACTGCGTTACATTTTCATTGGTGACATTCACAATTCTCAATTTGGGGTATGGGTCCATGGTGAAGAAATCGCCTCCATTTGATATTACCAAAGGACGACGCAATTGATAACGCCATAACTTTTCAAACAGAGAATTCATATCCTCCGTAGATATGGCAAATAGGTGCATGAGATAGATGGTAAAACAGGATCTTTTAAAGCGTGTTGCATAGGCAGTCGTCTCCAACACTCTGTCATGGGTACTATGCATTAGGGTTAAGACCAAAGAAGATTCGCGAAAACCATTATCCATAATCAACCGACTTTTGATGTGTTGACTACTTATTGCCATTCTTGGTAGTTGTCCCAGGTAGCTAGCATTCGCACAAAGTTCTTCCAGAAAATCTTGATATGGATGATGGGTGATTAGTCTGTTATTGTAGATGATATACAGTGATGTTATATTCCAATATTCGGCTATGGTATTCAAAAGTTTTGGCAGGTAAGGCGAACGATGAAATAGAGTTGGGGTTGCAGCTTCATCATTCACCTCAGTAGATTCTTTACTCCCCACATCATTGATGTTCGTTAGGATATTTTCCAAAGCACTCGGAATATTTCTACTAAGGCCTCTATATTCGCTCATGGTGAGGATAAAGGAAATTAGCATAAGTTTCTTAATATCCATATTTTATTCCTGTTCCTTAATAGAATTTTTATGGTCAACTTTTTTAAATATTTTTTTTCCAAGAAAAACGTTGTCACCCTCTAAACCTTTTATGTTAATCTAATTTAGTGTTTTATGGAAAAATACTCAAAAGGAATTCAAGGACGCACGACATTACTACATATTGCTGTAGCCACAAATAATTGCCCTCTTCATGTATTTGCTTATGAAATTATTGCAACTTTCTGGATGCTATCATTTTCCAATACCCTGGGAAGTCTTCCTTTATAACCATTCTCCATAAAATCTTCCGATATATTCATGGCTTTTTATTCATATACTCCCATTGTGCGCCACCTTTCGCTTTAAGGAAGGTATACTCTTGGTTTACATTACAATAAGCTAAATTATTGCACATATTGTACGATGCAACAAAACATGGCATATGAGTATCCCATGTGAAATCACAGCAAATAAATTATTGGAGGAACTACTTTCGGCCAGGTCGAATTTTCTGTATCATGCAAGGGTTATGGGTATACCAATATAACTATTATAGACTTCAAACAGAGGATAAAGTCAAACCAACTTTGTTACTTAGTGTGGTCTCCAACAAATTAAATGCTTATCGATTGGCTTCTCGGTCCATTCCCCGCACTTTGAAAAATGCTTATCGTAATTAGGAATTATTTCACTTTGCTCTTACATGAATTGGCTATGACAGAACTTTTGTCCCATTAACCGAACGTAGAATAGAGTTCCAAGCTCCTCGATCTTCTGTGCTCATTCTAAAATCTGTGACAACATGTTTCGAGATGTCTCCCACCACCTGATCTTTCTTGTGTTATTTACATAAAACCATCCTTTGCCATTTTGCCCATGAACATTCCATTAAGGAACTGGGGCAAACTTCTCACAAATCAATGATTCAATTTTAAGCTCTATGATAAGGGGCCTCCTTTTTACAGCCGAGTCCGAACGGCGTGCCGCAGAGCCACACCTCTTTGGGGAGAAGCTTTTACATGGCATAGAACCTCACAAATGTCGCCAGCATTAGGAGGGGATACCACCGCTGAAAATGTTTCTGATGCTCCTGTCAGGCTAACCTCTTCGTTACGATGGACCATGATCCTTACTTACTTTTAAATAAGACAATAAGTTCAACCTGGTCGAATATTGAATTCACACCACCTCTGGCATATATTGTTGTTGTTGTTGTAGCAATGTGTTGTGTTATATCTTTTGTCTACTTGGTTCTGTTGAATATCCAAATCCAGGAACTCTGCAACTCAGGTGGGGTGAGACCAGAAGGATCTGGGTCTGAGATGAGTGGATCCGGCTGGACAGTTAAACAGGTGATGTGTGTTCCAGGTCACCATCGAACACACATCCTGCAAGTTGCCATCAATCCTTTATCTCTAGGAGATGTAATTGAGAATCGTAACTGAGCCAGAACTACTTTGGTTTTCCGGGTGAGGTCAGTTTTTTCAGGTGCGATGAGTGGCAGTCGTTCTCCAAGTATTACATTACACCCGGTATATATTGAGCGCATCTGCTACCTCGTCTGTATGAATGTTGTCTAGACCCGCTTCTCTCTTCAAGCGCTGAACCTCTTGCTCTGAATCATGAAGATCCACTCTGGGCGGTGAATATTTATCCAGAAGACGATGATGATGGATGGTCCCTGCGATAACAGTCCAAAAGGTATTGCATATACAACATTAAGATTTGTCTACACACGGGTAGCATATTTGTCTCCTAATGGAGGTGGTACGTAAGAATGAGAATACAGTCCGAAACAGATCTGAATTTCAGTCAATTCAAATAAAAATTGCGCCCTTTGGGGACTCAAGAAGTAATGTAGGGAGATCGGCTTATATATTAGCTGTATCAGGCTATAGACAGCTTCAGAAAATATTTAAAAAGTATGTGGAAGGTCATGGGAGAAGCCGTTGCACAAAATTTCAGCCAAATCGGAAAATAATAACACCCTCTAGAGGCTCAAGAAGTCAAGATCCCAGGTCTTGATACCGATTTAAACCATATCTAGCACAGTTGATGAAAGTAATAACAACCTCGGTTTCGGCCGGTGGGTATAAAACCGAGGAGGATACACCCCACCTCGGGTATATATGTAAATCCCCTTTCGTCACAATCCGGTGAAAATTGGATAACTGATGCACTCAAATTCGGCACGGCTCAATGTCCATTGTCTAATAAAGGGTGATTTTTTTGAGGTTAGGATTTTCATGCATTAGTATTTGACAGATCACGTGGGATTTCAGACATGGTGTCAAAGAGAAAGATGCTCAGTATGCTTTGACATTTCATCATGAATAGACTTACTAACGAGCAACGCTTGCAAATCATTGAATTTTATTACCAAAATCAGTGTTCGGTTCGAAATGTGTTCAAATTTTGACAAATTTTGTTCAGCGATGAGGCTCATTTCTGGTTGAATGGCTACGTAAATAAGCAAAATTGCCGCATTTGGAGTGAAGAGCAACCAGAAGCCGTTCAAGAACTGCCCATGCATCCCAAAAAATGCACTGTTTGGTGTGGTTTGTACGCTGGTGGAATCATTGGACCGTATTTTTTCAAAGATGCCGTTGGACGCAACGTCACGGTGAATGAACACATTTCGAACCGAACACTGATTTTGGTAATAAAATTCAATGATTTGCAAGCGTTGCTCGTTAGTAAGTCTATTCATGATGAAATGTCAAGGCATACTGAGCATCTTTCTCTTTGACACCATGTCTGAAATCCCACGTGATCTGTCAAATACTAATGCATGAAAATCCAAACCTCAAAAAAATCCCCTTTATATCTAAGTCACTATTCAATTTTGTAGAACCAAATATTGGTCTTATATATCCAATTATAAACCGATCTGAACCATATTAAGGTCGGATATCGGGAGGCTCAGAAAAACTCACTGATTAAAATTTCAGTGAAATCGGGTAATAAATAAAGCTTTTATGGGCTTCAGTTCCCTTATCGGCAGATCGGTCTATATGGCAGCTATATCAAAATATAGTCCGATCTGCATCATATTTAGGTCGGATGTTGTAAAGTCCTAAATTACTAACTGTTTAAAATTTCAGCGAAATCGGGTAATACATAAAGCTATAATTGGCTTCAGATCCCTTATCGGCAGATGGGTCTATGTGGCAGCTATATCTAAATATAGTCCGATTTGAACCATATATAGGTCAGTTTTCGGGAGGTTTAAAATAACCAACTGTTTTAAATTTCAGCAAAATCGGATGAATCAGTCCACTTATCGGCAGATTGGTTTATATGGCAGCTATATCTAAATATAGTCCGATCAGAACCATATTTAGGTCGGATGTTGGGAGGTCTTAATCTACTCACTGTTTCACATTTCAGCGAAATCGGGTTATACATAAAGCTTTTATTGGCTTCAGACCCCTTATTGGCAGATCGGTCTATATGACAGCTATATCCAAATATAGTCCGATCTGTGCCATATTTAGGTCAGATGTTGGGAGGCTTAAAACTACGAACTATTCCAAATTTCAGCGGATAAAAAATAAAATTTTTATGGCCTTCAGACCCTTTATCGGGAGATCGGTCTATATGACAACTATATCTAAATATAGTCCGATCTGAACGATATTTGGGCCAAATGACGGGAGGATTAAAATAACCCATAGTTTTTGGATTCAGGGAAATCTGGTAATAAATAAAGCTTTTATGGCCTTCAGACCCTTTATCGGGAGATATTTAGATATTTAGGTCGGGAGTCAGGAGCCTAAAAATAACTCACTGTTTCAAATTTTAACGAAATCGACTAAAAAATAAAGTTTTTTGGGGTCAGATGTCGGAAGGCTTAAAATAACACAGTGTTAAATTGCAGCGAAATCAGATGAAAAATAAAGTTTTTATAGGCATTAGAACCTTTATCGAAAAATCGGTGTATATAGCAGCTATATCCAAATATGGTCCGATTTGGCCCATTCAAGAACTTAAACAGCGTGCATCAAAAAGACGTATCTGTGCCAAATTTAAGCTCAATATCTCAGATTTTGAAGGCTCTAGAGTGATTACAACATACGGATGGATAGACATACGGATATCGTTAAATTGTCTTAGAATTTTACGACGATCCGAAATATGTAGGGTCAGAAATTTATATTTCGATCTCTTGCAAACAGAATGAATAAATGAATATACACCCTATCCTACGGTGGTGGGTATAAAAAGTAAAGATTCAAGATCGGTTTATATGTCAGCTATATTAAAACATGAACCGATTTGATTCATACTTAGCGCAATTGTTGAAAGTCATAACGAAACACGTCATGCTAAATTTCAGCCGGATTGAATAGGAATTGCGCCCTCTACATATTCAAGAAGTCAAAACCCCAGATCGGTTTATATGACAGCTATCTCAGCTTATAGACCGATTTAAACCATACCCAGCACAGTTGTTAGAAGTCATAACGAAACACCTCAAGCAAAATTTCAGTGAAATCGAATAGGAATTGCGCCTCCTAGAGGCTCAAGAAGTCAAGATTTAAGATCGGTTTATGTGGCAGCTATATCAGATTATGAATTGATTTAAACCAATTTTAGCACAGTTGTTGAAAGTCATAACAAAACACCTCAAGCAAAATTTCAGCGAAATCGGATAGGAATTGCGTCCTCTTGTGGCTCAAGAAGTCAAGATTCTAGATCGGTTTATATGACAGCTTTATTAGGTTATAGACCGATTCGAACCATACCTAGCACAGTTGTTGGAAGTCATAACAAACATTTTATGCCAAATTTCAGACAAATGATATAAGAATTGCGACCTCTAGAAAAGTCAAGACCCAAGATCGGTTTATGTGGAAGCATATCAAAACATGGACCGATTTGGTCCATGCTAGGTACGGTTTAAATCGGTCTATAACCTGATATAGCTGTCATATAAACCGATCTTGTATCTTGACTTCTTGAACCAATAGAGGGCACAATTCTCTTCCCATTTGGCTGAAATTTTGCATGACGTGTTCTGTTATGACTTTCAACATCTGTGCTTAGTAATGTTCAAATCGTTCTATAACCTGATTTAGCTCCCACATAAACCGATCTGGGATCTTGACTTCTTGAGCCTCTAGAAGGCGCCAGTCTTATCCCATTTGGCTGAAATTTTGCATACTCATCCCATTTGGCTTAAATTTTGCATGACGTGCTCTGTTATGGTTTTCAACAACTGTGCTTAGTAATGTTCAAATCGTTCTATAACCTGATTTAGCTCCCATATAAACCGATCTGGGATCTTGACTTCTTGAGCCTCTAGAAGGCGCCAGTCTCATCCCATTTGGCCGAAATTTTGCATACTCATCCCATTTGGCTTAAATTTTGCATGACGTGCTCTGTTATGGTTTTCAACAACTGTGCTAAGTTTGATTCAAATCGGTCAATAACCTGATATAACTGCCATATAAACCGATCTGGGATCTTGACTTCTTGAGCCTCTAGAGGGCGCAATTCTCATCCTATTTGCTTGAAATTTTGCATACTCATCTCATTTGGCTGAAATTTTGCATGACGTGCTCTGTTATGGTTTTCAACAACTGTGCTTAGCATGGTTCAAATAGGTACATAAACTGATATAGCTCCCATGTAAACCGATCTTGGATCTTGACTTCTAAGGTCTCAAGAGGGCGCAATTCTTATACGATTTTTCTGGAATTTTCAATGACATTTTTCGTTATGACTTTCAACAACTGCGTTAAGTATGGTTGAAATGGGACATAACCTGATATTGCTGCCATATAAACCGATTTTGGATCTTGACTTCTTGACCCACTAGAGGGTGTAACTCTCATCCGATTTGGTCGACATTTTGAACAAAGGTTTCTATCATGACCTTCAACATGCATGTCCAATATGGTGTTAATCGATCTACAGCCTGATATGCCTCCCATAGAAACCGATCGCCCGATTATGCTTCTTAAGCTCCTACAAGGCGCAATTCTTATCTAACTGTGGTCTTCAACATTTAATTCACTTATGGTCCGAATCGGACTATAACTCGATATATCTCCAATAGCATAAAAATTCTTATACATTCTGTTTGCCTATAAAGACCGCGCAAAGAACTCGACAAATACGATCAATGGTGGAGGGTTTATAAGATTCGGCCCAGCAGAACTTAGCACACTTTTACTTGTTTTCTCGAACTTATTTGGAGTATGACTCATACATGCATGTGCACATATACAGGTCGAGAGGTATCACCGACGTGGTCGTAACCTTAAATACATTGTAATCTTCAATCTAAAACATCAGGCCACTTCCATACTACCACAATAAATCCCAAGAGCCTCAGAGATAATTTAGGGCTATTTTCAAAGCACAAACAAGATGCATGCGTTTAAAAAGAAAACCAAGGCCAGGGATTTGGAATGACCCATCCAATAATTTAAAAGTGAGTTTATAGCTAAGCCAGTACAACGCCTTCATCGCTGTGATTTCAAAATGAATTGGAAGTTATTCGCTTTTATGGCGTTCCTACTACTTCAAATAGGCTCGACCAAAAAGCATTCGAGAAAATATTTATCTCCTAAATCCCTTAAACATTTAATCAATAATTTAGGAGCATATTGGAATATGTCCTCAATTTACATTCTGTACAATGCTGAAATAGCCCACAAACGTTTCATAAGAAATATTCTGGAGGAATTGCATCGAAATGAGACCTACTTTGGCCAAAGGCCCCACCTTGCAGTGAGTGATCAACACATTGTAATGCGTTTCTATGAGGATAAATATTTTAGCTCCAACTCTTTGGTCTTGACGCTGATGCACAGCATATATGATGATGTGTTGCAGGCCACGGTTAATGCCACACGCCATCGTAGAACTTGCTTTAGCATCTTCTATGTGGAAATTTTGATACATTCAACGGAGCTGCAAAGATTCTTTGGGCAATTGTGGAAATATCAAATGCGTAGGCCTTTGGTCATAGTCAATGGAGGAGATTTGCTGACCATGTATCCATATCCCACATTGAGTATCATCAATGTCAGTGGCGAGCTATACTCCAAAATGTTCCCTCGCTATAAGGGCATACAAAATTTCAATGGTTATGCCGTCAACATGCCCATACAAACCCATTTGCCCTACACCTTCTGGTATGTGGATGAGAATACTCAAAAATATAAAATGGATGACATGAGTGGCTGGATAGTGTCAGAGTTTATGCAACGCCTAAATGTCTCGTTTAAGGTGTATCCTTTGTATTCCGATTCGGAAAAATCCAATTATTTGGATATGACAATGTTGAGTGATCTACTGTTGAGCGGTCAAATAGAACTAAGTCCTCACTTGGTGTCTATGTTTGTGCAAATGGATCTGGACTATAGTTACCCATTTATAACTACATCGCGCTGTGTCATGATGCCCCTGCCTCCCAGGGAGCCAAGTAATTTTATTCTGATTCAATGGCCCTTGTGGTTGGCAGTATGCATATGCTTTGGCCTGCTGGAAGTCATTATGTTTCTCTATGTGTATTTGGCTCGTAGGCCAGGACGCCGGGATAGCAACAACTCTGTGCTTTTACCAAATATGCAAAATCATTTCCTATTGCTGTTAACCATCATTTTGGCCCTGCCCATGCCATCCATGCGTTTGCCTACGTGGAAACAGACTTCGGCCTTGATGTTTCTGCGTTTGCTTTGCATTTATTTTGTCTTGAGATTTGGAGGTTTCTATCTGGCCCAGATGCTCTCCACGAATTTGACCTCCATGGTGACGAGTAGTTATTTGAAAACTCCCACCATGCAAATGGATGATTTTCTGTCAAGCAGCGCCTCCCTGATGGTAAATAATTTCGAAAAGACTTTATTTATGGAACAATTCCACAACAACAATTTCGACCAGAAGCGCATGGTGAATGCAACGCAGGAGGAAATCAATCTCAATCGAGGTGTTCTCAACCCTGCCTTTATATTTTTTGTCTCCGTCGAGGAGTTCGATGTCATCATTGAGCAGCAGAAATATTTGAACCCCAAGCGTTTTATCCTCTTGGACATTTGCCATGGCTCCTATCCCTTTCAGATGCAATTGCGTGCCGATAGCCATTTTACGGAGTTGTTGAAAATGTTTATGCTACGCATACGCGAGAGTGGCATGTATTATCATCACAAGGAGCATCTCTTTCGTAGGGCTAAACGTTTTGGCAAAATGGACTATATACGCGAAGAGAAAAAGCCAAGAGATGTTGAGCTAGAAGAGGGATACAATGTGAATAGCCTGAATGCTATGCTTCTCGTGTTGTCGGTGGGCTATTCGTGCAGCATTGTGGTTTTCATATGTGAACTATATGGCAAAAGGATTATGAGGAAGTTGAAGCAAAGTGGTTAGTTGGTTAGAAATATTAAAACTTTGGAACAAAAATAATCTTTATGTCATCACAGACGAGTTTACACATTTATGTATAACGCTCAATAATATATACACAGAATATTACTTAACACTTGTCACACCTACACATACATATGTGAAACTACATACATTGATGTTTTGAACTAATAAAGAAGGCTACAATTAATCATAGGAAGCTTAAGTTTTATAGGGTAGCTGACTCAAAGTGTTACGAACACTTTTTTTGTGAAATTACTTTTTAATTGATTCAAATAACAAAAACGTGTGGATGTAATCCAAGTTATCCTTAAAGATCGTGAGTTTTATAGGGTAGCTGACACAAAGTGCTACCAATTGAAACAAACGCTTTTTTTGTGCAAAATTTTTCTATTGATTCATATAAAAACAAGTAAAAGGTGTTAAGTTCGGCCGGGCCGAACTTTGGATACCCACCACCTCGGGTATATATGTAAACCACCTTTCGTCAAAATCCGGTGAAGAATGCATACCCTATGCCCCATAGCAGCTATATTGAAATATGTTCCGATTTGGACCAAATACTAATAAGTACAAGTCATTGATCAATTGTGTATAACAAAATTTTGATGTTTTTATACCCTCCACCATGGGATGGGGGTATACTAATTTCGTCATTCTGTTTGCAACACCTCGAAATATTTGTCTGAGACCACATACAGTATATATATTCTTGATCTTCATCTCATTTCTAGCCATGTCCGTCCGTCTGTCTGTTGAAAGCACGCTAACTTTTGAAGGAGTAAAGCTAGCCGCTTGAAATTTTGCACAAATACTCTTTATTAGCGTAGGTCAGTTGGGATTGTAAATGGGCCAAATCGGTCCATGTTTTGATATAGCTGCCATATAAACCGATCTTGGGTCTTGACTTCTTGAGCCTCTAGAGGGAGCAATTCTCGTCTGATTTGACTGACATTTTGCACATAGTGTTTTGGTATCACTTTCAACAACTGTGTTAAGTATCAAATCGGTTTATAATCTGGTATAGCTGTCATATAAACCGATCTTGGATCTTGAATTCTTGAGCCAATAGAGCGCGCAATTCTAATCCGATTTGGCTGAAATTTTGCATGAGGTGTTTTGTTATGACCTCCAATAACTGTGTTAAGTATGGCACAAATCGATACATACCCTGATATAGCTGCCATAAAAACCTATGGAGGTAAGACGAAATGTATGGTTTCCACTCCCAAAAAGCCTTGTACAACCGAGCGGATAAAGAACATGGAGAAAGTTGGGAACCACAACTTTGAGATAGTCAGTAACTTTATCTACCTCGGCACCGCCGTAACCGAAACGAATGACACCAGTTTTGAGATAAAGCGAAGAATAATACTGGCAAACAGATGCTACTTTGGACTAAGTAAGCAGTTTAGAAACAAGGCCATCTCTCGACGGACGAAGACTATACTTTACAAGACACTAATACTACACGTGCTCTTATATGGTTCTGAAGCATGGGTACTTGTGAAAGCAGATGAGACAGTGCTTGGAGTATTTGAGAGAAAGATTCTTCGTAAAATAAATGGACCAGTTTGCGTTAACGGAGAATATAGGCGACGTATGAACCACGAGCTGTATGGCGACGATAGCATAGTTACACGCATCAAAATACAACAGCTGCGTTGGCTAGGTCATGTTGTCAAAATGGATGAAGAAGCTCCAGCAAAGAAGTCTATTGAAGGCACACACGGTGGTACACGCAAACCGGAAAGACCAAAAGCCCGATGGAAAGATCAAGTGGTGGGAGACACCTCGAAACTTGTGTCAGAGATTTTAGAATGAGCGCAGAAGATCGAGGCGCTTGGAACGCTATTCTACGTTCGGCTAGTGGAAGAAATATTCTGTCATAGCCAATTAAAGTAAGTAAGTAGGTAAAAACCTATCTGGGATCTTGACTTCTTGAGCCAATAGAGGGCGCAATTCTTATCCGATTTGGCAGAAATTTTGTATAACGTTTTCTCTCATGACTTTCAGCATACGTGTACAATGTGGTCTGAATCGATCAATAGCTTGATTCAGCTCCCATATAAACCGATCTCCCGATTTTGCTTCTTGAACCCCTACAAGGCGTAATTCTAATCCGAATGAATTGAAATATTACACAATGACTTCTACGATGTTCAGCATTCATTTGTGGTCCGAATCGGACTATAACTTGATATAGCTCCAATAGCATAACAGTTCTTATTCAATATTTTTTGTTTGCCCAAAAAGCGATACCGCGCATAGAACTCGACAAATGCGATCCATGGTGGAGGGTATATAAGATTCGGCCCGGCCGAACTTAGCACGCTCTTACTTGTTACTTGGATGTCGAAAATCCTAACATAAGTCACTGTGTCAAATTTCAGTGAAATCGGATTATAAATGCGCCTTTTATTTAAGGGCGTGGGCGACGAACATCCATGTTACACTGTGGAACAGCGAAACAGTTGTTAGGACGGCGAAAATCCTAAGGGATTATCCGGATTGTGAGAGGACGAGGCTATTTGTGGAAGGAAGTAAGAAGGAGGTCAGTATAGCTGTTGGTACCATAACGGGACAGATAGGACTACGAGCTCACTTACGCAAAATCGGTTCGGCAAGAGATAGCATGTGCAGGGCATGTGGGGAACTCGAACCCTTTCGAACTCGGCTATAAAAAGGAGGCCCCTTGTCATTGAGCTTAAACTTACATCGGACTGCACTTTTTGATGTGTGAGAAGTTTACCCCGGTTCCTTAGTGGAATGTTCATAGGCAAAATTTGCATTTTTTGTAAGTTGCACCGAATTCCTACCTTAGATCTTCTTTTCGAGTTTACTTTTTTTTTTGTATTTAGAAGACACAACAAGCCGATTATTAGATTACTAGATGAGGCGGATTAATCCGCCCCCTTTTCTTCTTCTTAACCTATCCTTAGTTAGAATTGTCAAACAATAGTGTGGACGAGTAATACCCTTGGAGTTAGGAGTATAAAATACTCTTCTATAAGAGTTGCACATTACTCAGGTGGATGAGTAACAAATAAAGCGTGATTTTTTTTGAGGTTAGGATTTTCATGCATTAGTATTTGACAGATCACGTGGGATTTCAGACATGGTGTCAAAGACAAAGAGAAAGATGCTCAGTATGCTTTGACATTTCATCATGAATAGACTTACTAACGAGCAACGCTTGCAAATCATTGAATTTTATTACCAAAATCAGTGTTCGGTTCGAAATGTGTTCAAATTTTGACAAATTTTGTTCAGCGATGAGGCTCATTTCTGGTTGAATGGCTACGTAAATAAGCAAAATTGCCGCATTTGGAGTGAAGAGCAACCAGAAGCCGTTCAAGAACTGCCCATGCATCCCGAAAAATGCACTGTTTGGTGTGGTTTGTACGCTGGTGGAATCATTGGACCGTATTTTTTCAAAGATGCTGTTGGACGCAACGTTACGGTGAATGAACACATTTCGAACCGAACACTGATTTTGGTAATAAAATTCAATGATTTGCAAGCGTTGCTCGTTAGTAAGTCTATTCATGATGAAATGTCAAAGCATACTGAGCATCTTTCTCTTTGACACCATGTCTGAAATCCCACGTGATCTGTCAAATACTAATGCATGAAAATCCTAACCTCAAAAAAATCACCCTTTATGTATTTTGTAATATTTATTAAAAATTATTCTTGAGATCATATTCAATAAGTTAGGTAAATGTGTGATGTTATCAAAAAAAAAAATTTTATGATTGGCACTTTATTCGCTTTCTAGGCATATCTTACAATGCACGAGATTTTGGAAAAATGTTCGACCCAGCAATGAGTATAACAGTCTTCTGGAAGATTTTACTCAATTCATTTTCCGTATGAGTCGAGAAACACGTTTTTACTTGCTTTTTTACCAACGTACGTCTTGTATAACCTTCTCACTCAGTTTATTGAAAAGAACACTAGTCAATCTATTCTCCATTTCTGAAATCCCAATTTATACTGAAAGCTTTGGTAATGTTCTTCGAGTGTAGGTTCTAAGCAATGTAATTGCAACGTAAAGATATAATGGAATTAAGTCAGGATGGTCAGTAAATTTTGTTTATAGGGTTGCAAAACCACATAGAGTTAAATAAAAAAATTAAAAAAATACTTTCAAGGCATTTTATTTGGAATTTCATATAACAAATGTCAGAGTCGTATTATCATCCTAAGCAACTGTTGGGGGATTTTCTGGTTTCTTCCAGACCCAGTTGGGCCAGGGAATGCATTCCTTCAACAAATGCATGTAGGCGGTATCCTTGGGGCAATCTCTCTCAACGGCATTTTCATTCAATTTTTCACAATACCAATACTTGGATGGATCCCAGTGATGGGGGAATTTCTGATGAACTTCAGTGGGGTCACGGCAAGCCGATTGACCAGCAAGAGCGTTCACAGAGACCAGAGCCAAGGAGGCGAAGAGAGCCAAGCAAACCACTGTAAGACAAAATAAAGGAGATTAAAATAGATATGTATACTTAGCAATTCCTTGCTCCAAGCCACTGATGAATGTAACAAAGAATTTGGAGGTATGGGGTACTGTTCCAAAAGTGGTGTTAATACAGTATCCCACAGTAGTGAAGATTTATTTTTTTAGAGTAAAGAGGTAGTTTCAGCGTCTTGTTGAATAAATATAATTGTAAAAATTCTTACAGAATTTCATATTGTTTCTATCACTTTTCCTCAAGTAAACTCCACTGCAAATAGCCAAACTACGAGTGTATGTCAGAATATCAATAAGAACTTGGCTTTTATACTAAAGCTCACTTGCTAGTGGGCCACATCTTCTAGTCTTCAGCGTTGGTTGCAAATTTATCTTTAATGTTAACATTGATTGAGATATCACATTTGAAAGATACAATATTATCAAAATGAAAATCGAAAACTACTTTAATTGATAAAATTCTAGAAACTAAAGATAAGAAACAAGCCCCTTAGATTTCAATATAAATAGCGGAAGGTGGGTCAATCAAACATCAGTTGACAATTGAAGCACTGCAATCAACAGAAATTAAAAACAATGTTCAAAGGTAAATCATTTACTGCAAAAATCACTAAATTGCATTACCTATTGCGATTTTCGATCGAAATCAGCTGTTCTCCATAAACCAAATCAGCTGATTTCTACGAATTGCCTTACGAATCGAGTGACGTTTTTTTTTAAGTTGTGGCTTAAAGTCATCAATAGTTATTAAATTAATAAAATGTTTATTCTTTAATTCTAGTTTCCGTCTTTGTTGCCCTTATGGCCTTGGCCTCCGTTGCCTTTGCCTATGAACCTCAGGAAATTTATGCCGAACCCAATTGTGCCGTTGTCACAGATCACAATCGCATGTTCCGTGATATTTCCGATCCTACCCACTATTGGATTTGCCCCGAGGGTCAAGAGAAAGCCAGCTACATTCAATGTCCTCCCAATGAGGCCTTCATGGAGGCTCCCCAAAAATGCGTTGTCTGGGAAGAATGGAAATGGGTTGAACCTTACACAAAATAAGCGTAAATGAATATACTGAAATAAGATTTAATGGAAATATAGAAAACAAAATAATTATACAAATGGTGTTAACAAATTATTTGGATGCCCTTTTCGATGATGCCAAAGAATTTAAATCATTAGGAATAAGTTTCAAGTGGTATTAATACTCAAGAGAGTAATTAAATAGTGGGCTGTTGCAGGCCGTTTCATCCATTTGAAGAACACGAAAAGATCTACAAATATTTCGATCTTTTGTGAACCTATTCCAACTTCTAACAATACACTGCGAGTGGAAATTTGAAAATTTGCGGCAAAAACAATTTACAATCAAATACAATTTACTCCGAACTTTATTAGTATTACTTATCAGAAAAAAATGTAACAAATGATTTTATAAAAAATTATCTGCTGCGGCTGCATTAGCACCACTCGAAAAAATAGGTTTCTTACTTAGGTTAGGTTAGGTTGAAAAGAGGGTGCAGATATTAATCCGTCCCATGCCACTATGGACATACACCTAAGCCAGTAATCGGCTTTTTGTGCGCTCTAAGAACTTAAAAGTAACCTAGAATTACAATTCCGTGCTACTTACAAAATCCTTAATTGTTTTCAATACCACTCCCCTAAGTCGGTTCATGTCGGGTTTTGTGTCTCCACCTAAGTGCCGGAATCTGCCGTCCTACCGACCCTTTCGCTGTTTCACAATGTTGCATGCGCATTTGTCGCCCACTCCCCTTACTCGGACTGCGTCGACCCGAAAGGCTTCGGGTTAACCAAGTTTATTGACGGCAGTCCTCTGGCCTTCACCACTAAATCGTCTGGCCTTTCATTTCCCCTTACTCCGTTATGGCCCAACACCCAAACGATGCGGATTTTGCCATCCTCAGAGAAGGCGTTAATCTTCTTCTTACACTGCAAGACTGTTTGTGGCCTTACCGTCCTGGTTGTTATTGCCCTTAGGGCAATTTTACTGTCGGTAAAGATGTTCACACTCGACGTCATCGCGTTAGCACCACACCACTTCACGCATTTCGTGATCGCCCGGATCTCCGCCTGCAGGACCGTGTTATGGTCAAGCAGTCTAAAACATATCTTAGTCCCTGGTTTCTCAATGTTAACCCCCAGGCCCGCTCTGTCCTCTAGCTTTGATTCATCCATGTAACATGATCGTCCAGATGACAATACTATGGTTCCGTCAATCCAAGACTGTGCCGATGGCAGCAGTGTCTCGCACTCGACTTCAAGGTTCATCTCAGGTATTCGATCGGAAACCTCTTCCATTCCTTCCAGGTTTCCTATCGTCGCCTCGATTATACCGCGATGGTATGAGCTGCTCCCATCCTCAATCCATTCTCCCATCGCCTTAAGTCTCATAGCCGTAATGGCTGCCTCACACATAATCTGTATGTAAATGGTTCGGATATCTATTTTAGTCTCCAGTGCACTAGTGGGCGTTGTCTTCATCGCTCCGCCTATGCCTAGACAACATGTTCTCTGAACATGTTCTCTGAACCTGTTGTAAGGTCCTTATGTTACACTTTTTCTTCATAGCAAACTATTGAGGAGTAAGTAAGTATGGGTCTAATCACGCTCCTGTAGAGTCAGTGGACTATCCTAGGATTCAGGCCCCATTTCGAGCCTACGGTTCATCTACAAAGTGCCCAACATCAGTGAGCCTTCTCCTGACACTTCCGTTACACTTCCAATTCAGTTTCCTGTCCATGATCACACCTAAGTATTTGATCTTGTCAGAAATCAAAATCGTCTTATTGAGAAAACGTGGTGCGTTAAATTGGCCCATCTTCGTCTTCCTCGGGAACAGGCATGTTTCAGTCTTCTCTGGGTTAACATTGAGACCTCTGGGTCTAGCCCAGTCATATGCCATATGCAAGAACTTTCAGCACTTCTGCATAGCTCGTTCGGATCCTAACCCCTTAGACGTATTATAACATCGTCTGCATAGCAGACGTGCTCAAATCGCATTTATCCACCTGTTCTTTAGCATATGGTTTATCCAGTCTCTAAGGAATGGTTCCACCCAGTACTGGTATAAGGATTGGATCAGAGTTCAGTCCGCACATTGCTAAAAGCCCCCTCGATGTCAATGCATATCGCCAGTTATACATTTTGGGATCTAAGGATTCTTCTATTTTATGCACAACCTCGTGCAGGGCAGTCTCCATCGACCTTCCCTTGACATAGACATGTGTTTGTGTATTGTATAAACCTTCGATCAATATCATTATTCCAAGATTCCGTTGAGCCCCTTCGTATTCTGTGGAAAATGAGTTTTCATTAAAAGCCTCAACATGTCCTCCGTTGGTTCTGCTTTCACTCCCGTGTCGTCTACTAAATTTTCAGTTTGGACATGGGTTTTTGAGAGAAACTTTCTTATATTGGCGGCGTCATTAACGCTATCGACCTGTTCGCAGAAAAATTTCAGGAGGCACGTTTTGCCGCTCTGGTAATCTTATTGTGGTCCTTGAACCGTGTGTAATACACATCTCAATAAACATCCAATTTTTTAAAACGTGCTCTGTTTTAAAGTCTGCGGACCTCTTTCCCAATATTGCGAATCTCCCCGGTCATTCAGGTTATTTCCCGAAGAGGACAACTATCTTCGAAGGATCCCACCAGTGCAGTCGTAATCCTGTTGACATTTTCGTCAATGTCTTCTATGCTTGGACAATCTTAATTATCTTGCCCAAGTCTTTTTCTGAGTAGCCTTCCGAATTTTGTCCAGTTGGTTTTCAACTTGTTCCAGAAGCTTATCGGATTCGGCGCAGGCCGTGCTATGCTACACCTAATATAGCGATGGTCAGAGAAAGAGTGTTCCATGGAGACCCTCCAATCCTGAACCTCATCGATTAGATTTTCCAAACATATTTTAACATCTAATACCTCATACCTAATCCAATTAACAAAAGGGGCTTGAGGCAACGCTCCCGGTACTTCGATCCAATTTTTGAAGCCATATTCGTATTTTACTTCCGAAAACCTTTCATTTAAGTCCCATGTTGTCCCGACCGGTCCACTTTGATTTTTGGCAGTACTTTTGGGGGTTTTTTGGGCTTGGGACGACTCCCTAGTTACTTGAACCGAATTTAAAATATCATATTCATACTCTACTCCCAAATACTCTTCATTTGAGTCCCATATTGTACCGATCAGTCCATTTTTTAATTTTGGGCACTACTTTCGGTATGGTTTTGGGCCTGGAACGGCTCCCTAGATACTTGGATCCAATTTAAAATATCATATTCATACTCTGCTCCAAAAAGCCTTTCATTGGAGACCTATACTGACCCGATCGGTCCACTTTTGATTTTAGGCGGTCCTCTTGGGGCGACGACCTCGATACTTAGATACAAGTGTTCACACCATATTCGTATTCTACTCCCGAATACCTTTCATTTGAGTCCCATATTGTCCCGGTCGGTGAACTTTGATATTGAACGGTACTTTTGGGGCGGTTTTGGGCTTAGGACGGCTCCCTAGATACATGATCCAATTTGATACTCATACTCATATTCATACTCATCTCCCGAATACCTTTCATTTGAGTCCCATATTGTAACGATTGGTCCACTTTTGATTTTAGGCACTACTTTTGGGGCGGTTATATGCCTCGAACCCTGGAACGGCGCCCTAGATACTTGGATCCAATTTAAAGTTCATATTCATACTCTACTCCTGAAACCATTTCATTGGAGTCCCATATTGTCCCGATCGGTCCACTTTTGATTTTGGGCGGTCCTCTTGCGGCGACGACCTCAATATTCGATCCAATTTTGGACAATATAATCGTATTCTACACCTGAAAACCTTTCATTTGAGTCTCATATTGCCCCGATCGGTTCACTTTGATTTTTATACCAACCACCGAAGGATGGGGGTATACTTATTTTGTCATTCCTTTTGAACACATCGAAATATCCATTTCCGACGCCATAAAGTATATATATTCTTGATCAGCGTAAAAATCTAAGACGGTCTGTCCATCTCTCTGCTGAAATCACGCGAGAGTCTTTAAAGATAGATTTATTGAGCTGATACTTTAAACAGATTCTTTTTTTGTCCATAAGCAGGTTATGTTTGAAGATGGTCTATATCGGACCATATCTTGATATATGGCCCCATATAGAACGATCCGCCGATTTAGGGTCTTAGGCCCACAAAGCCACATTTATTATTCGATAAGTCTGAAATTTGGGACAGTGAGTTGTGTTAGGCCCTTCAATATCCTTCTTCAATTTGGCATAGATCGGTCCAGATTTGGATATATGTGCCATATAGACCTATCTTACGATATAGGGTTTTAGGCCCATAAAAGCCACATTTATTATCCGATTTTGCTAAAATTCGGGACAGTGAGTTGTGTTAGACCCTTCGATATCTTTCTTCAATTTGGCTCAGATCGGTTCAGATTTGGACATAGCTGCCATATAGACCTATCCGCCAATTTAGGGTCTTAGGCCCATAAAAGACGCATCTATAATCCGATTTTGCTGAAATTTGGGACAGTGAGTTGTGTTAGGCTCTTCGATATCCTTCTTCAATTTGGCCTAGATCGTTCCAGATTTGAATATAGCTGTCATATAGACCGATCCGCCGATTTAGGGTCTTGGCGCCATAAAAGCGCATTTATAATCCGATTTTGCTGAAATTTGGGACAGTGAGTTGTGTTAGGCTCTTCGATATCCGTCTTCAATTTGGCCTAGATCGGTTCATATTTGGATATAGCTGCCATATAGATCGATCTCTCGATTTAAGGTTTTGGACGCATAAAAAGCGCACTTATTGTCCGATTTCGCCGAAATTTGGGACAGTGAATTAAACTAAGTACCTCGACATATTTCTACAATTTGGCCTCGATCGATCAAGATTTGGATATAGCTGTGATAAAGACCAATCCCACGATTTAAGGGTTACGGTCCATAAAAAGCACATTTATAATTGTGTTAGGCTCTTCGATATTTTTCTGAAACTTGGCCCAAATCGGTCGAGATTTGGATATAATTGCCATATAGACCGATATCTCGATTTAAAGACTTGGTCCCATAAAAGGCGCATTTGTAATTCGATTTCACAGAAATTTGACACAGTGACTTATGTTAGGCTTTTAGACATCCGTGTCGTATATGGTTCAGATCGGTTTATTTTTAGATATAGCTTATAAAATGACCAATATTATGTTATACCCAATTTAACAATGACTTGTACTTATTAATATTTGGTCCAAATCGGAACATATTTCGATATAGCTGCTATGGGGCATAAGGTATGCACTTTTCATCGAATTTTTTCGGCCTGGCCGAACTTAACACCTTTTTACTTGTTGGTAGTACTTTTAGGGCTGTTTTGGGCTTGGGACGGCTCCCTAGGTACCTGAACCCAATTTAAAATATCATATTCATACTCCTCTCCCGAATGTCTTTCATTGGAGTTTTATAGTGTACCGATCGGTCCACTTTTAATTTTGGGCGGTACTTTTGTGTCGGTTTTGGGCCTGGAATGGTACCTTATATACTTGGACCCTTAGTTTTGGGCTTGGGACGGCTCCCTAGATACTTGAATGCAATTTAAACAAGTAAAAGCGTGCTAAGTTCGGCCGGGCCAAATCTTATATACCCTCCACCATGGATCTCATTTCTTTGCTATAATATCAAGTTTTCGTCCTATTCGGACCATAATTGAACTGAATGTTGGAGACCATAGTAGAAGTCGTTGTGCCAAGTCGATTAAAAATTGCGCCCTTAAGGGGCTCAAGAAGTAAAATGGGGAGATCGGTTTATATGGGAGCTGTATCAGTCTAAAGACGGATTCAAACCGTAATTGACACGCATGTTGAAGTTCACGTTGTACTAAATTTCAGCAAATCGGATAATAATTGCAACTTCTAAATGCTCAAGAAGTCATGATACCAGATCGGTTTATATGACAGCTATATCAAGTTATGGACCAATTAAAACCATATTTGTTGGAAGTCATAACAAAACACCTCATGCAAAATTTCAAATCGGATAAGAATTGCGCCCTATAGAGGCTGAAGAAATCAAGACCCATGATCGGTTTATATGAAAGCTATATTAGGTAATGGACCGATTTGAACCACACTTAACACAGTTGTTAGAAATCATAACAAAACACCTCATGCAAAATTTCAGCCAAATCGTATAAGAATTGCGCCCTCTAGAGTCTCAAGAAGTTAAGATCCCAGATCGGTTTACAATATATGGCAGCTATATCAGGTTATGAACCGATTTGAACCGTTCTTATACAGTTATTGGAAGCCACAACAAAACATCTCATGCAAAATTTCAGCCAAATCGGATAAGAATGGCGCTCTCTTGTGGATCAAGAAACCAAGATTCAAGATCGGTTTATATAGCAGCTTTATCAGGTTATGAACCGATTTGAACCATTCTTAGCACAGTTGTTGAAAGCCATAACAAAACACCTCCTGCAAAATTTGAGCCAAATCGGATAAGAATTGCGCCCACTAGCGACTCAAGAAGTCAATATCCGAGATCTGTTTATAGGGCAGCTAAATCAAAACATGGACCGATATGGCCCATTTACAATCCCAACCTACCTACACTAATAACAAGTATTCGTGCAAAATTTCAAGCGCCTAGCTTTACTCCTTCGAAACTTAGCGTGCTTTCGACAGACAGACAGACGGACGGACATGCCTAGATCGACTTAAAATGACATTACGATCAAGAATATATATACTTTATGGGGTCTCAGAGGAATATTTCGAGGAGTTTCAAACAGAGTGACGAAATTAGTATACCCCCATCCTATGGTGGAGGGTATTAAAATCATATTCATACTCTTCTCCCACATACCTTTTACTGGAGTCCTGTATTGTCCCTATTTGATTTTGAGCACTACTTTTGGGGAGGATTTGTGCCTGTGGCGGCTCCCTAGATACTTGCATCCAATTTTAAATGTCACATTCAAACTCTACTACCGAATACCTTTTATTAGAGTCCTATATTATCCTAATCGGTCCATTTGTATGTTGGGCGGTACTCTAGGGGCGACGCCTTAGGTACTTGGGTCCATTATTGGGTACCATATTCGTATTCTACTCCCGCAAACCTTTCATTTGAGTCCCATATTGCCCCAATCGGTTCACTTTTGATTTTGGGCACTACTTTTGTCCAGGTACTCAGACCTAATGTTTAATAACATATTTGTATTTAACTTCGAAATATCTTTCATTTGAGTCCCATATTCTAGCCATAGTTATTCATTCGAATGCTTACGTAATTGCAATGTATAGATATGATGGAAATAAGTCAGGATGATCAGTAAATTTTGTTTATAGGGTTCCAAAACCGCATAGTGTCAAATAAAAAATTAAAAAAATACTTTCAAGGCATTTTATTTGGAATTTCATATAACAAATTTCAGAGTCGTATTATCATTCTAAGCAACTGTTGGGGGATTTTCTGGTTTCTTCCAGACCCAGTTGGGCCAGGGAATGCATTCCTTCAACAAATGCATGTAGGCGGTATCCTTGGGGCAATCTCTCTCAACGGCATTTTCATTCAATTGTTCACAATACCAGTACTTGGATGGATCCCAGTGATGGGGGAATTTCTGATGAACCTCAGTGGGGTCACGGCAAGCCGATTGACCAGCAAGAGCGTTCACAGAGACCAGAGCCAAGGAGGCGAAGAGAGCCAAGCAAACCACTGTAAGACAAAATAAAGGAGATTAAAATAGATATGTATACTTAGCAATTCCTTGCTCCAAGCCACTGATGAATGTAACAAAGAATTTGGAGATAAGGGGTACTGTTCTAACAGTGGTGTTAATACAGTATCCCACAGTAGTGAAGATTTATTTTTTTAGAGTAAAGAGGTAGTTTCAGCGTCTTGTTGAATAAATATAATTGTAAAAATTCTTACAGAATTTCATATTGTTTCTATCACTTTTCCTCAAGTAAACTCCACTGCAAATAGCCAAACTACGAGTGTATGTCAGAATATCAATAAGAACTTGGCTTTTATACTAAAGCTCACTTGCTAGTGGGCCACATCTTCTAGTCTTCAGCGTTGGTTGCAAATTTATCTTTAATGTTAACATTGATTGAGATATCACATTTGAAAGATACAATATTATCAAAATGAAAATCGAAAACTACTTTAATTGATAAAATTCTAGAAACTAAAGATAAGAAACAAGCCCCTTAGATTTCAATATAAATAGCGGAAGGTGGGTCAATCAAACATCAGTTGACAATTGAAGCACTGCAATCAACAGAAATTAAAAACAATGTTCAAAGGTAAATCATTTACTGCAAAAATCACTAAATTGTACCACCGACTGCGATTTCATTGAAATCAGCTGTTCTCCATAAACCAAATCAGCTGATTTCTATGAATTGCCTTACGAATCGAGTGACGTTTTTTTTTTAAAGTTGTGGCTTGAAGTCATCAATAGTTATATTAATAAAATGTTTATTCTTTAATTCTAGTTTCCGTCTTTGTTGCCCTTATGGCCTTGGCCTCCGTTGCCTTTGCCTATGAACCTCAGGAAATTTATGCCGAACCCAATTGTGCCGTTGTCACAGATCACAATCGCATGTTCCGTGATATTTCCGATCCTACCCACTATTGGATTTGCCCCGAGGGTCAAGAGAAAGCCAGCTACATTCAATGCCCTCCCAATGAGGCCTTCATGGAGGCTCCCCAAAAATGCGTTGTCTGGGAAGAATGGAAATGGGTTGAACCTTACACAAAATAAATTCAAATGAATATCTTGAAATATGATTTAATGGAAATATAGAAAACAAAATAATTATACAAATTATTTGGGTGCCTTTTTCGATGATGCCAAAGAATTTAAATCATTAGGAATAAGTTTCAAGTGGTATAAATACTCAAGAGAGTAATTAAATAGTGGGCTGTTGCAGGCCGTTTCATCCATTTGAAGAACACGAAAAGATCTACAAATACCTCGATCTTTTGTGAGCTTTTCCAACTTCTAAGAGTATACTGCCAGTGGAAATTTGAAAATTGGCGGCAAAAATAATTTACAATCAAACCAGCTTCTCTGAACTTTAGAAATTAGTCTTACTTATCAGAAAAAAATGTTACAAATGATTTTATAAAAAAATCATCTGCTGCGGCTTCATTAGGACCACGCGAAAAAACAGGTTTCTTACTTAGGTCAGGTAAGGTTGAAAAGAGGGTGCAGATATTAATCCGCACCATGTCACTATGGACATACACCTAAGCCATTAAACGGCTTGTTGTTCGCTCTAAGAACTAAAAAGTAACCTAGAATTACAATTCTGTGCCACTTACAAAATCCTTAATTGTTTTCATTACCACTACCCTAAGTTGGTTCATGTCGGGTTTTGTGTCTCCACCTAAGAGCCGGTATCTGTTATACGCGAAAGCCGGGCAATGACAAAGAAAATGCTTCAACGTCTCATCATCTTCCCCGCATGCCCTACCTATCACTTGCCGCACCTATTTTACATAAGTGAGCTCATAGTCCTATGTGTCCCGTTATGATACCAATAGTTATACTGACCTCCTTCTTTCTTCCTTTCAGTAATAGCCTCGTCTTCTCACGATCTGGATCCCCCCAATACGATTTTCGCCGTCCTACCGACCGTTTCGCTGTTCCACAATGTTGCATGCGCATTTGTCGCCCACTCCCTTACCTCGGACTTCGTCGACCCGAAAGGCTTCGGGTTAACCAAGTTTATTGACGGCAGTCCTCTGGCCTTCACCACTAAATCGTCTGGCCTTTCATTTCCCCTTACTCCGTTATGGCCCAACACCCAAACGATGCGGATTTTGCCATCCTCAGAGAAGGCGTTAATCTCCTTCTTACACTGCAAGACTGTTTGTGGCCTTACCGTCCTGGTTGTTATTGCCCTTAGGGCAATTTTACTGTCGGTAAAGATGTTCACACTCGACGTCATCGCGTTAGCACCACACCACTTCACGCATTTCGCGATCGCCCGGATCTCCGCCTGCAGGACCGTATTATGATCAAGCAGCCTAAAACAGATCTCAGTCCCTGGTTTCTCAATGTTAACCCCCAGGCCCGCTCTGTCCTCTAGCTTTAATTCATCCGTGTAACATGATCTTCCACATGTCAATACTAGGGTTCCGTCAATCCAAGACTGTGCCGATGGAAGCAGTGCCTTGCAATCGACTTTAAGGTTCATCTTAGGTATCCGATGGGAAACCTCTTCCATTCCTTTCAGGTTTCCTATCGTCGCCTCGATTATACCGCGATGGTATGAGCTGCTCCCATCCTCAATCCATTCTCCCATCGCTTTAAGTCACATAGCCGCAGTGGCTGCCTCACACTTAATTTGAATGTCAATGGGTCGTATATCTAGAATAGTCTCCAGTGCCCTAGCAGACGTGGTCCTCATCACTCCGCCTATGCCAAGACAACATGTTCTCTGAACCTGTTGTATGGTCTATGTTACACTTTTTCTCCATAGCAGTTCACCAAACTACTGAGGCGTAAGTAAGTATTGGTCTAATCACGCTCCTGTAGAGCCAGTGGACTATCCTCGGGATCAGGCCTCATTTCGAGCCTACGGCCCGTCTACATAGTGTCCAACATTAGTAAGACTTCTCAGTACGTTCCTGAATTTGACACTTCCAATTCAGTTTCCTGTCCAAGATCACACCTAAGTATTTAACCTTGTCAGATATCGAAATCGCCTTATTGAGGAAACGTGGTGCGTTAAATTGGCCCTCCTTCGTCTTCCTCGTGAACAGGGATATTTCAGTCATCTCTGGGTTAATATTGAGACCTCTGGGTCTAGCCCAGACATATGCCATATGCAAGACCTTTCAGCCCTTTTGCATGGCTCTTTCGGATCCTTACCCCTTAAAAGTATTATAACATCGTCTGTGAGGAGACGGGTTCAAATCCCTCCTCAGTCAGCATCCGTAATAGGTCATTTAAGGTGGTCACCCATAGGAGTGGCGGTAAAATGCCCCCTGTGGCGTGCCCTGTTCCACTTTCTCCCTTATATTTACGCCATAGGACACACCTGTCCACCTGTTCCTTAGCATATGGTTTATCCGGTCTCTAAGGAACGGGTCCACCCAGAATTGGTCTAAGGAATGGATCAGAGTGTGGGTCCGCACATTGTTAAAAGCCCCCTCGATGTCAATGCATATCGGCAGTGTGTACGTTTTGGGTATCGAAGGATTCTTCTATTTTATGCACAACCTCGTGCAGGGCAGTCTCCATCGACCTTCCCTTGACATAGGCATGCTGTTTGTATTTGAGCAGTTCGCTAGATGTCCTACTCTTTATCATGGTGTCCACAATACGTTCCATGGTTTTGAGTAGAAAGGACGTAAGGCTTATAGGCTTGTTGGGCTATTGTGTCGCATAACTTGCCTTGCCGGGCTTGGGTATAAACACCACCCTTGCCTCCTGCCAGGCTTTCGGAGTATATGCAAGGCATGCTATGAAAGTTTTGGCCAGACGATGCGCCAGTTAGTCTGCTTTTCTCTGTAGTAACGCGGGATATATTCCATCAGGTCCGAGTGACTTAAATGCTTTGAAACTCCTCAAGGATTCCTTCGCAATAAATTATGTAATTATAAACCTTCGATCAATATCAGCATTCCAAGATTCCGGTGTCTCCGTGAACCCCTTCGTATCCCGTGGAAAATGAGTTTTCATTAAAAACCTCAACATGTCCTCCGTTGGTTCTGCTTTCACTCCCGTGTCGTCTACTAAATTTTCAGTTTGGACATGGGTTTTTGAGAGAAACTTTCTTATATTGGCGGCGTCATTAACGCTATCGACCTGTTCGCAGAAAATTTTCAGGAGGCACGTTTTGCCGCTCTGGTAATCTCATTGTGGTCCTTGAACCGTGTGTAATACACATCTCAATAAACATCCAATTTTTTAAAACGTGCTCTGTTTTAAAGTCTGCGGACCTCTTTCCCAATATTGCGAATCTCCCCGGTCATTCAGGTTATTTCCCGAAGAGGACAACTATCTTCGAAGGATCCCACCAGTGCAGTCGTAATCCTGTTGACATTTTCGTCAATGTCTTCTATGCTTGGACAATCTTAATTATCTTGCCCAAGTCTTTTTCCGAGTAGCCTTCCGAATTTTGTCCAGTTGGTTTTCAACTTGTTCCAGAAGCTTATCGGATTCGGCGCAGGCCGTGCTATGCTAAACCTAATGTAGCGATGGTGAGAGAAAGAGTGTTCCATGGAGACCCTCCAATCCTGAACCTCATCGATTAGATTTTCCGAACATATTGTAACATCTAATACCTCATACCTAATCCAATTAACAAAAGGGGCTTGAGGCAACGCTCCCGGTACTTCGATCCAATTTTTGAAGCCATATTCGTATTTTACTTCCGAAAACCTTTCATTTAAGTCCCATGTTGTCCCGACCGGTCCACTTTGATTTTTGGCAGTACTTTTGGGGGTTTTTTGGGCTTGGGACGACTCCCTAGTTACTTGAACCGAATTTAAAATATCATATTCATACTCTACTCCCAAATACTCTTCATTTGAGTCCCATATTGTACCGATCAGTCCATTTTTTAATTTTGGGCACTACTTTCGGTATGGTTTTGGGCCTGGAACGGCTCCCTAGATACTTGGATCCAATTTAAAATATCATATTCATACTCTGCTCCAAAAAGCCTTTCATTGGAGTCCTATACTGACCCGATCGGTCCACTTTTGATTTTAGGCGGTCCTCTTGGGGCGACGACCTCGATACTTAGATACAAGTGTTCACACCATATTCGTATTCTACTCCCGAATACCTTTCATTTGAGTCCCATATTGTCCCGGTCGGTGAACTTTGATTTTGAACGGTACTTTTGGGGCGGTTTTGGGCTTAGGACGGCTCCCTAGATACATGATCCAATTTGATACTCATACTCATATTCATACTCATCTCCCGAATACCTTTCATTTGAGTCCCATATTGTAACGATTGGTCCACTTTTGATTTTAGGCACTACTTTTGGGGCGGTTATATGCCTCGAACCCTGGAACGGCGCCCTAGATACTTGGATCCAATTTAAAGTTCATATTCATACTCTACTCCTGAAACCATTTCATTGGAGTCCCATATTGTCCCGATCGCTCCACTTTTGATTTTGGGCGGTCCTCTTGCGTGGACGACCTCGATATTCGATCCAATTTGGACAATATAATCGTATTCTACACCTGAAAACCTTTCATTTGAGTCTCATATTGCCCCGATCGGTTCACTTTGATTTTTATACCAACCACCGAAGGATGGGGGTATACTTATTTTGTCATTCCTTTTGAACACATCGAAATATCCATTTCCGACGCTATAAAGTATATATATTCTTGATCAGCGTAAAAATCTAAGACGGTCTGTCCATCTCTCTGCTGAAATCACGCGACAGTCTTTAAAGATAGATTTATTGAGCTGATACTTTGAACAGATTCTTTTTTTGTCCATAAGCAGGTTAAGTTTGAAGATGGTCTATATCGGACCATATCTTGATATATGGCCCCATATAGAACGATCCGCCGATTTAGGGTCTTAGGCCCACAAAGCCACATTTATTATTCGATAAGTCTGAAATTTGGGACAGTGAGTTGTGTTAGGCCCTTCAATATCCTTCTTCAATTTGGCATAGATCGGTCCAGATTTGGATATATCTGCCATATAGACCTATCTTACGATATAGGGTTTTAGGCCCATAAAAGCCACATTTATTATCCGATTTTGCTAAAATTTGGAACAGTGAGTTGTGTTAGACCCTTCGATATCTTTCTTCAATTTGGCTCAGATCGGTTCAGATTTGGACATAGCTGCCATATAGACCTATCCGCCAATTTAGGGTCTTAGGCCCATAAAAGCCACCTTTATTATTATCCGATTTTGCTGAAATTTGGGACATTGAGTTATGTTAGGCCCTTCAACATCTTTCTTCAATTGGTGTCAGATCAGTTCCGATTTGGATATAGCTGGCATATAGACCGATCTCTCGATTTGAGGTCTTGTGCCCATAAAAAGCGCATTTATTGTCCGATTTCGCCGAAATTTGGGACAGTAAGTTGTATTAGGCTCTTCGACATTTTTCCGAAACTTGGCCCAAATCGGACCAGGTTTGGATATAACTGCCATATAGACCGATATTTTGATTTAAGGTCTTGGGCCCATAAAAGACCCATTTAAAATCCGATTTCATTGAAATTTGACACAGTGACTAATGTTAGGCTTTCCGACATCCGTGTCGTATGTGGTTCTGATCGGTTTATTTTTTAAATACAGCTACTAAAAAGACCAATATTTTGTTATACACAATTGATTTATGACTTGTACTTATTAATATTTGGTCGAAATCGCAACATATTTCGATATAGCTGCAATGGGGTATAAGGTATGCATTTTTCACCGGATTTTGACGAAAGGTGGTTTACATATATACCGGAGGTGGTGGGTATCCAAAGTTGGGCCCGGCAGAACTTAACGCCTTTTTAGTTGTTGGTAGTACTTTTAGGGCTGTTTTGGGCTTGGGACGGCTCCCTAGGAATGCCTTTCATTAGAGTCCCATGGTGTACCGATCGGTCCACTTTTAATTTTGGGCGGTACTTTTGGGAATGTCTTGGGCTTGGAAATGTTCCCTAGATACTTGGATGCTTGGTTGTGGGCTTAGGACTGCTCCCTAGGTACTTGAATCCAATTTAAACAAGTAAAAGCGTGCTAAGTTCGGCCTGGCCGAATCTTATATACCCTCCACCATGGATCACATTTGTCGAGCTCTTGCCACGGTACCTCTTTTTAGGCAAACAAAGGATAAAAGAAAAGAGATGCTATGTTATTGGAACAATATCAAGATATGGTTCATTTCGGACCATAATTGAACTGAATATTGGAGACCATAGTAAAAGTCATTGTGTAAAATTTCATCCAAATCTAGTAAGAAGTGCGGACTTTAGTGGCTGAAGAAGTAAATAGGGAGATCGGTTTATAGGGGAGCTCTATTAGGCTATAAACCGATTCATGCCATATTCAAGGTCATGAGAGAAGACGTTGAACAAAATTTCAGCGCAATCGGATAATACTTGCTACCTTTTTAGCTCAAGAAGTCAAGATCCCATATCGCTTTATATAGCAGCTATATCATGTTATGGACCGATTTTAACAATGCCCCTCTAGTGGCTCAAGAAGTCAAGACCAAAGATGGCAGCTATATCAGGTTATGAACCGATTTGAACCATTCTTAACACAGTTGTTGGAAGTCATAACAAAACACGTCATGCAATATTTCAGCCAAATCGGATAGTAATTGGTCCCTGTAGAGGCTCAAGAAGTCAACACCCCAGATCGGTATATATGGCAGCTATATCAGTTTATGAACCGATTTGAACTATTCTTAGTACAGTTGTTGAAAGCCATAACAAAACACCTCATGCAAAATGTCCCCCAAATCGGATTTGAATTGCGCCCTATAGAGGCTGAAGAAATCAAGACCCCAGATCGGTTTATATGAAAGCTATACCAGGTTATGGACCAATTTGAACCACACTTAAAACAGTTGTTGGAAATCATAGCAAAACACGTCATGCCAAATTTCAGCCAACTTGGATAAGAATTGCGCCCTCTAGAGGCTCATATATATATTATAGGGCAGCTATATCAAAATATGGACCGATATGACCCATTTACAATCCCAACCGACCTACACTAATAAAAAGTTTTCGTGCAAAATTCCAAGCAAATTTTCGTGCAAAATTTCAAGCGGCTAGCTTTACTCCTTCCAAACTTACCGTGCTTCGATAGACAGACGGATGGACATGGCTAGATCGACTTAAAATGACATGACGATCAAGAATATATATACTTTATGGGGTCTCAGAGGAATATTTCGAGGAGTTTCAAACAGAGTGACGAAATTAGTATACCCCCATCCTATGGTGGAGGCTATTAAAATCATATTCATACTCTTCTCCCACATACCTTTTACTGAAGTCCTGTATTGTCCCTATTTGATTTTGGGCACTACTTTTGGGGAGGATTTGTGCCTGTGGCGGCTCCCTAGATACTTGCATCCAATTTTAAATGTCACATTCAAACTCTACTACCGAATACCTTTTATTAGAGTCCTATATTATCCTAATCGGTCCATTTGTATGTTGGGCGGTACTCTAGGGGCGACGCCTTAGGTACTTGGGTCCATTATTGGGTACCATATTCGTATTCTACTCCCGCAAACCTTTCATTTGAGTCCCATATTGCCCCAATCGGTTCACTTTTGATTTTGGGCACTACTTTTGTCCAGGTACTCAGACCTAATGTTTAATAACATATTTGTATTTAACTTCGAAATATCTTTCATTTGAGTCCCATATTCTAGCCATAGTTATTCATTCGAATGCTTACGTAATTGCAATGTATAGATATGATGGAATTAAGTCAGGATGATCAGTAAATTTTGTTTATAGGGTTCCAAAACCGCATAGTGTCAAATAAAAAATTAAAAAAATACTTTCAAGGCATTTTATTTGGAATTTCATATAACAAATTTCAGAGTCGTATTATCATTCTAAGCAACTGTTGGGGGATTTTCTGGTTTCTTCCAGACCCAGTTGGGCCAGGGAATGCATTCCTTCAACAAATGCATGTAGGCGGTATCCTTGGGGCAATCTCTCTCAACGGCATTTTCATTCAATTGTTCACAATACCAGTACTTGGATGGATCCCAGTGATGGGGGAATTTCTGATGAACCTCAGTGGGGTCACGGCAAGCCGATTGACCAGCAAGAGCGTTCACAGAGACCAGAGCCAAGGAGGCGAAGAGAGCCAAGCAAACCACTGTAAGACAAAAGAAAGGAATTTAAAATAGATTGGTATACTTAGCAATTCCTTGCTCCAAGCCACTGATGAATGTAACAAAGAATTTGGTAGTTTCAGCTTCTTGTTAAATAAATATAATTGTAAAAATTCTTACAGAATTTCATATTGTTTCTATCACTTTTCCTCAAGTAAACTCCACTACAAATAGCCAAACTACGAGTGTATGTCAGAATATCAATAAGAACTTGGCTTTTATACCAAAACTCACTTGCTAGAGGGCCACATCTTCTAGTCTTCAGCGTTGGTTGCAAATTTATCTTTAATGTTAACATTGATTGAGATATCACATTTGAAAGATACAATTTTATCAAAATGAAAATCGAAAACTACTTTGATTGATAAAATTCTAGAAACTAAAGATAAGAAACAAGCCCCTTAGATTTCAATATAAATAGCGGAAGGTGGGTCAATCAAACATCAGTTGACAATTGAAGCACTGCAATCAACAGAAATTAAAAACAATGTTCAAAGGTAAATCATTTACTGCAAAAAGCCGCTAGAATGTACCGCCGATTGCGATTGTATCGAAATCAGCTGTTCTCCATAAACCAAATCAGCTGACTTCTATGGATTGCCTTACGAATCGAGTGACGTTTTTTTAAAGTTGTAGCTTGAAGTCACCAATCGTTAAATTAATAAAATATTTATTCTTTACTTCTAGTTTCCGTCTTTGTTGCCCTTATGGCCTTGGCCTCCGTTGCCTTTGCCTATGAACCTCAGGAAATTTATGCCGAACCCAATTGTGCCGTTGTCACAGATCACAATCGCATGTTCCGTGATATTTCCGATCCTACCCACTATTGGATTTGCCCCGAGGGTCAAGAGAAAGCCAGCTACATTCAATGCCCTCCCAATGAGGCCTTCATGGAGGCTCCCCAAAAATGCGTTGTCTGGGAAGAATGGAAATGGGTTGAACCTTACACAAAATAAGCGTAAAAGAATATCTTGAAATATGATTTAATGGAAATAAAGAAAACAAAATAATTATACAAATTATTTGGGTGCCTTTTTCGATGATGCCAAAGAATTTTAATCATTAGGAATAAGTTTCAAGTGGTATTAATACTCAAGAGAGTAATTAAATAGTGGGCTGTTGCAGGCCTTTTCATCCATTTGAAGAACACGAAAAGATCTACAAATACCTCGATCTTTTGTGAACCTTTTCCAATTTCTAACAATGTGCGGACCGACAAACTGAGCCAATCCTTAGACCAGTACCCAGTGGAATGAACTGATTCTTAGAGACAGTATAAAACATATGCTTAGGAACAGGTGGATACATTGTGGGTTTCATGAGATAAATATGAGGGAGAAAGTAGCTCAAGGCACGCCACAGGTGGGCATTCTATCGCCACTCTAATGGGTGACCGCCATAAATGACCTGTTAAGGATGTTGACTGAGAAAGGATTTGAACCAGTCTGCTACCCAGACGATGTTATAATACTTCTAAAAGGTAAGGATACGAATCAGCTATGCAGAAGCGTCGAAATGTTTTTTGCAGATGGCATACGACTGGACTAGACCCAGGGGTCTCAATGTCAACCCAGAGAAGACTGAAACCTGCCAGTTTACGAGAAAAACGAAGTTGGGCCAATATGATGCACCACGTTTCCTCAATACAACGATTTTGATATCTGACAAGGTCAAATACTTTGGAGTGATCTGGTACAAGAAACTGAACTGGAAGTGTCACATTCGGGAGCATGCCGATAAGGCCGACTGCAATGGAGAAGGAGTGCAATGCATTTATCTTGCGTTGCACTCCTTCTCCATTGCACTCGGCCTAAAGTTTCAATCCCTTGGCAGCCGATTGCACGTACCAGATTGACCCGATGGGCTCCCGCCTCATTGCACAACACACTGCTACAATAAAAATAACAACAACAAATGTTTCAAAATATATAATACATTATGTATGAGGCAGGCACTGCGGCTATGAGATTTAAGGCGATGGGAAAATGGATATAGCAGTTCATAGGAGCAGGTTATCCCATCATGATAAAATCGAGGCGACGCGCAATTTGGCAAAATCGAAAAGTTTTGGAGATAATTCTGGAACTTCTGAACGGATAAAGATAAGTATACAAAACTTCACATAGTTAATCTTGAAGTGCTTTCCAATAAGTATGGACCCTAGTGGGTCCAGAGGCTGATCCATGGGGCTTAGGTTAGGTGAGGTTTAAGTGTCAGTCTGCTATCAGACTCACTTAGACATTTTCGTTCATTGTGATACCACAGGAACTGAAGAAGGAAGATGACTTCTAGTTCCTACCGTTGAACCATCCTAGTAACTTGCGAATGTTCACATCCGCTAAACCAGACAGGTTCTCAAAGAAATGAGAACGTAAAGTGTAACTCCTTCTGACTGCTAGTGCAGGACACATACAGAGAAGGTGTTCTATAGTCTCTTCTTCTTCGATGTCCTCACAGCCTCTGCAAAAGTTGTTGCTGGCATCCCTCAGTATGTCATCATATTTTCCGATTAGACAGTGACTTGTTTTGACGGACACAATAACTGAGACGTCTGTTCTAGCCAATGACAGCAAAGCGGTAGACCTCTTCAAGTCCAGACTAAGCCACATAGTTTTGGAATGCTCACAGCCCCCTCTTTGTGACCATCTATCATTCGTTGTCCGTCGGGCCTGATCCTGAAAACTTAGCTTACCTGTCGCTAGAGGCATACCCACAGATTCCAGTATCCCTAAAATGTGTAGTGTAGTACCTAATCTCGCAAGCCCATACGCTTTATAATTCTCTGGAATATATTTGTGCTCCGCCACCCAGAACAGGTGAATTTTGAACTGTTCAGCCATCGCGTTGAAAGATCTGTGACAGTCCAGGGTAGTTTTTGTCTTCAGAAGTACGTTCTCCAGGAATTTAATGGCTGCCTGGCTATCTGAGAAGATATTTATGCCAACCATCATTATGACATTATATCTTAGCCATTCCAACACTTCCTTAATTGCAAGGATCTCGGCTTGATACTACTGCAGAGTTCGGGTAACCTTTTCGATATGACTAGTTCTACATCTATAGAGTACACTTCAAAGCCCACTTGGTCGTTTAGTTTGGAACAATCTGTATGGAAGACTATGTAACTTCTGTTACCAGGGATATAGTAGTTCAAATCGGTACTATCAGGAATAGTGGTACAGAATTTTTATCAAACGGCGACTCAGGTAGGTTGTAATCCACACAGCCTGGAATATCGGATATTGTATCAAGGACAACACAGTGACCGTAGCCGCCAAATGACCTATGAGAAAGCTCCCTGTTAAGTATTGAGCAGTAGGCGGACTTTTGAAGCGCCGTCCACTAGACCACAACTGCTCGGGCCGAATCTTATATACCCTCCACCATAGATCGCATTTGTCTAATTCTATGCGCAGTATCTCTTTTTAGGCAAACAAATTATATTGAATAAGAACTGTTATGCTATTGGAGCTATATCAAGTTAAAGTCCGATTCGGACGGTAAATGAATGCTGAACATTGTAGAAGTCATTGTGTAATATATCAGTTCACTCGGATAAGAATTGCGCCTGTATCAACCTATTAATCGATTCAGACCATATTAGACACGTAGGTTGAGGGTCATGAGAGAATACTCTGTACAAAACTTCTGGCAAATCGGATGAGAGTTGCGCTCTCTAGAGGCTCAGGAAGTCAAAATCCCAGATCGGTTTATATGGCAGCTATATCAGGATATGTTTCGATTTGCGCCATACTTTGCATGGAAGACATAACAAAACACCTCATGCAAAATTTCAGCCAAATAGGATGAGAATTGCGCGCTCTATTGGCTCAAGAAGTCAAGATCCCAGATCGGTTCATATGACAGCTATACCAGATTATGAACCGATTTGAATCATACTTAAAACAGTTGTTGGAAGTGATACCAAAACACTACGTGCAAAGTATCAGTCAAATCGAATGAGAATTGCGCCCTCTACAGGCTCAAGAAGTCAAGATCCCATATCGGTTTATATGGCAGCTATATCAAAACATGAACCGTTTGAACGCAGTTATTGGAAGTGATACCAAAACACCACGTGCAAAATTTCAGTCAAATCGCATAAAAATTGCGCCCTCTAGAGGCTCAAGAAGTCAAGACCCAAGATCGGTTTATATGGCAGCTACATCAAAACATGAACCGATTTGGCCCATTAACAATCCCAACCGACCTACACTAATAAAAAATTTTCGTAAAAAATTTCAAGCGGGTAGCTTTACTCCGTCGAAAGTTAGCGTGCTTTCGACAGACAGGCGGACGGACGGACAGCCGGACGGACGGACATGGCTAGATCGACTTAAAATGACATGACGATCAAGAATATTTATACTTTATGGGATCTCAGACGCATATTTCAAGGTGTTACAAACAGAAAGACGAAATTAGTATACCCCCATCCGATGGTGGAGGGTATAAAACTAGCAAATTTTGCCCATGAACAATCCACTAAGGAACAGGGGAATCATATCAATAAGTGCTGTCTAATTCAATTTTAAGTTCAATGATAAGGGACCTCCTTTTATAGATACAGAGAAGTTTTTACATTACATTACATTATAGGAGGAGAAAACCAACGCTGAAAATTTTTTTCCATGGTCTCGCCAGTATTCGAACTTTGGCGTTCAGCGTCATAGACGGATATAATCTCTGCGCTACAGTGGCAAGTCGTAAAAACCTGAGGATTACTGGGATGTGTACTACACACGGCTCAAGGATTACAATAAATTTACCAGAGCTACAACAGTGCCTCCTGGAAGCATTTCTGCGAACAGGTCGATAGCGTTTATGACGCCGCCAAGATGAAAAAGTTTCTCTCAAAAACCCATGTCCAATCTGAAGCGTTAGTAGACGACATGGAAGTGAGAACAGAGACAGCGGAGGCTTTTGCTGAAAACCAATTTCGCCAGGATACGACGGGACTCACGGAGGTACCGGCTTCTTGGAATAATGATATTGATCGAAGGCTTATCATTACTGAATTTATGGAAAGCTTATCATTACTGAATCTATGGTAAAGGAAGCCTTGAGAAGCTTCAAACCATTTAAGTCACCCAGACCATATGGAATATTTCCTGCAGAGCTATAAGCCCTACGTCCTTTCTACTCAAAACCATGGAACGTATTGTGGATACTATGATAAAGAGTCGGACAACCAGTGAATTGCTCAAATACTAACAGCATGCCTATGTCAAGAGAAGGTCGGTGAAGACCGCCCTGCACGAGGTTGTCCATAAAATAGAAGAATCCTTCGATGCTAAGATATACACATTGGCGATATGAATTGACATCGAGGAGGCTTTTAACAATGCTAAAACCGACACACTGATCCAATCCTTAGACCAGTATCAAGTGGACCAGGTACTTAGAGACTAGATAAACCATATGCTCAGGAACAGGTGGATAAATTGTGAGTCTCATGGCATGAATATAAGGGAGAAAGTAGCACAGGGCACGCCACAGGGGGGCATTTTATGACCACTCCTATGGGTGACCACCATAAATGACTTATTGCGGATGCTGACTGAGGAGGGATATGGACCCGTCTGCTACGCAGACGATATTATAATACTTCTAAGTGTTAAGGATCCGGACCAGATGCAGATGGACCGAAATTGTCTTGGATATGGCATATGACTAGGTTAGACCCAGGGGTCTCAATTTTAACCCAGAGAAGAGTAAAATATACCCGTTCACGAGGAAGACGAAGGTGGTCCAATTTAAAGTTTCCCCAATAAGACGATTTCGATATCTGACAAGGTCAAATACTTAGGTGCGATCTTGGACAGGAAACTGAATTAGAAGTGCCACATTCAGGAGGGTAATGAAAAGGCTCACAGTTGCTGGGCTCTATGTAGATGGGCAGTAGGCTGGAAATGGGGCCTGAATCCGAGAATAGTCCACTTGCTCTACAGGAGCGTGATTAGACCTATACTTACTTAGGTCTCAGTAATTTTGTGGTCTGCTATGGAGAAAAAGTACAACATAAGGACCATACAACATGTTCAGAGAACATGTTGTCTTGGCATAGGCGGAGCGATGAGAACCACGCCCACTAGGGCACTGGAGACTATTCTAGATATCCGACCCATTGACATACAGATTAAGTGTGAGTCAGCCACTGCGGCGATGGAAGAATCGATTAAGGATGGGAGCAGCTCATACCATTGCGGTATAATCGAGGCGACGATAGGAATCCTGAAAGGAAGGAAAAAGGTTTCCGATCGGATACCTGATATAAACCCTGAGGTCGAATGCGAGGCACTGCTGCTAGCGGCACAGTCTTGGATTGACGGAACCCTAGTATTGCTATCTGGAAGATCATGTTATACGGATGGATCAAATCTAGAGGACAGAGTGGGACTGAATGACCATAATACGATCCTACAAGCAGAGCTCCGGGCGATCATGGTGTCGTCGACGTCGAGTGTGAACATCTTTATGAAGAGTAAACTATCCATCAGGGCAATAAAAACCAGAACGGTAAGGTCACGAACAGTCTAGGAGTGTAAGAAGGAGATAAAAGCCTTCACTGGCGATGGCACGGTATGCATCGTGTGGGTGCCGGGCCACAGCAGAGCAACTGGGAATGAGAAAGCTGACGATTTGCCAGTGAAGGCCAGAAGACTGCCGCCAATAAACTTGGTTTACTCGAAGCTTTTCGGGTCGACGCAGTCCAAGTAAGGGGGTTGGCGACGAACGCGCATGTAACACTGTGGAACAGTGAAACAGTAGGTAGGACAGCGAAAATCTTATGGGGAGATCCAGATCGTGAGAAAACGAGGCCATTACTGAAAGTAAGTAAAAAGGAGGTCAGTATAGCTTTTGGTATCACAACGGAACACACAGGACTTCGTCCTTCACTATAGAGATCGAACGCGTAAAGGATTGCAAATGGGTTGTATGGGTTCAGATTTGGATAAAGCTCCCATACAAACCAATCTCCCGATTTGACTTCTTGAGCTCATGGAAGCCAAAATTTTTGTCCGATTTGGTTGAAATTTTGAATGTAGTGTTGTGTTAAGACCTCCAAAAACTGTATCAACTACGGACCAAATCGGTCCAAATAGCTCCCATATAAACCGATCTCCCGATTTAACTTCTTGAGCCCCTGGAAGCTGAAATTTTTGTCCGATTAGAATGAAATTTAGCTAACAGTGTTCTGTTACGACTTCTAACAACTGTGTCAAATACGTTTGAAATCGGTCTATAACCTGACATAGCTCCCATATAACAAGATCTCCCAATTCGATATGTTGAGACCCTGGAGCCCGTAATTTTTATCCGATTTGGCTGAAATTGGGCACACACAAACCTGATATAGCTATGCGTCTGAGACCCTATGAAGAATGTATATTCTTAATGGCCATGTCATTTTAAGTCGATCTAGCCATGTCCGTCTGTCTGTCCGTCCATCCGTCCGTCTATCCGTCCGTCCGTCTGTCCGTCCGCCTGTCTATGGAAGGCACGCTAACTTTCGAAAGAGTAAAGCTAGGCGCTTGAAATTTTGCACAAATACCTTTAATTAGTGTAGGTCGGTTGGGATTTTAAATGGGCCAAATCGGTCCATGTTTTGATATAGCTGCCATATAAACCGATCTTGGGTCTTGACTTCTTGAGCCTCTAGGGGGCGCAATTCTTGTCCGATTTGACTGAAATTTTGCACGTCGTATTTTGGTATCACTTCCAATAACTGCGCTAAGTATGGTTTAAATCGGTCCACGTTTTAATATAGCTGCCATATAAACCGATCTTGGGTATTGACTTCTTGAGCCTCTAGAGGGCGTAATCCTACTCCGATTTGACTGAAATTTTGCACGAAGTGTTTTGGTGTCACTTGCAACAACTGTGGTAGGTACGATTCAAATCGGTTCATAACCTGATATAGCTGTTATATAAACCGATCTTGGATCTTGACTTCTTGAGCCAATAGAGCGCGCAATTCTTATCCGATTTGGCTGAAATTTTGCATGAGGTGTTTTGTTATGACTACCAATAAGTATGGCGCAAATCGGAGCATAATCTGATATAGCTGCCATATAAACCGATCTGGGATCTTGACTTCTTGAGCCTCTAGAAGGCGCAATTCTCATGCGATTTGGAAAAATTTTGTACAACGGGTTCTCTCATGACCATCATCATACATGTCTAATATGGTCTGAATCGATCAATAGCTCGATAAAGCTCCCATATAAACCGATCTCCCGATTTTGCTTCTTGAACCCCTACAAGGCGCAATTCTTTAGCATATTCTTATTCAATATTCTTTGTTTGCCTAGAAATAGATGCTGCGCATAGAACTCGACAAATGCGATCCATGGTGGCGGGCATATAAGATTCGGCCCGGCTGAACTTAGCACGCTCTTACTTGTTAATTTTAATAGCGCATAACAAGCCGATTGCTGGCTTTGGTGTATGTCCATAGTTGCATGGGGCGGATTAATATCCACACCCTCTTTTCCACCTTACCAAATCTAACCTATCCAATTATCACGAAAATTTGTATATATCCCCTTTTTAGTCCAACAGGTTAGGTAAAAATGGCAGTCCTTTGCAGACTCACTTAGACAATTTTAAGTCGCTTGTGATGCGACAGGCTAAAGCCACTGTCAATCCGAGCACGTCTCTTATTCGGCTACTGGGGCGCCTCTGCTACCTAGGACACTCTAATTTATTTATATTCTGGACCGTTTTGACATTCGAATCGGTCAAGAATAGCCATGTCTGTTGAACTCGAGATAGCGGTCAATCGAATAAAGATATCCACTTAAAGTTTTGGTCAGATACTTCTTATTGATGTAAGTCCTTGGGTATTGCCGGTTCAGATTATCGCTCCCATATAAACTAGTCCTTCGACTTTAATTTTTGATCAACTACAAGACTCAATTTATGTCCGATTTGGCCGAAATTTTGTATTCCTCACAGATAGGTCTACATGGTTCATATGGAATTTTGAACTCTCACACAACGAAAATATTGACCCCATAAGAACCGATCACACGATGTAAATTCTTGAGGCTCTAGGAGAATCAGTCATTACCCAATTTGATTTTTTCAAACTAATTCAGGTTTAAAATAAGTTTATATGTATAGTTGTTTCCAGAATCCTAGATTCGGCGAAGTTGTGCAAATTTGTTATGTATAAGTTAGTGCTTGTTAAAACCATTAGCAAACGTGTGTAGTGGCGACATTTTAATTGGTGTAGTGTTATTTTTTTATCCTATTGTGATTTTTATCGAAACTGCACGTGTCGCGGCAAAAACGAAGTTGTTATCTATGTTAAATGCAATTTTAAATACAAAATCAATTAAATTTTAACATGAACAAAAAAATGAAAACCATAATTGCAAGTAGCATAATGATGTGTCAAGCAAGGTCACTGTTTCCTCTTTTTCCGGAATGGTAGCTGGGTTCTTTCTATAAAAGCCGAGAGCATTAGACTTTCGAAAGTATATCTCAAAGTTATATTGCAGTTTACTTAAGAAAATCATCAATATGAAATTCCGTAAGAAAATAGTATAAAAATAGTATATACAATAATAACAAAAATAATAATAATTTTTTTTTTTAATTTTTATTATTATCTTCTTCTTATATATAACAAGTAAAAGCGTGCTAAGTTCGGCCGGGCCGAATCTTACATACCCTCCACCATGGATCGCATTTGCCGAGTTCTTCTCCCGGCATCTCTTCTTAGGCAAAAAAGGATAAAAGAAAAGATTTGCTCTGCTATTAGAGCGATATCAAGATATGAGCCGGTTTGGACCACAATTAAATTACATGTTGGCGACCTGTGTAAAATGTCAGCCAATTCGTATAAGAATTGCGCCCTTTGGGGGCTCAAGAAGTAAAATAGAGAGATCGATTTATATGGGAGCTGTATCGGGCTATAGACCGATTCAGTTAATAATAAACACGTATGTTGATGGTCATGAGAGGATCCGTAGTACATAATTTCAGGCAAATCGGATAATAATTGCGACAAGAAGTCAAGACCCAAGATCGGTTTATATGGCAGCTATATCAGGTTATGGACCGATTTGAACCATACTTGGCACACTTGTTGGATATCATAACAATACACGTCGTGCTAAATTTCATTCCAATCGGATAAGAATTGCGCACTCTAGAGGCTCAAGAAGTCAAGACCCAAGATCGGTTTATATGGCAGCTATATCAGGTTATGGACCGATTTGAACTATACTTGGCACATTTATTGGATATCATTACAAAACACGCCGTGCAAAATTTCATTCCAATCGGATAAGAATTGCGCACTCTAAAGGCTCAAGAAGTCAAGACCCAAGATCGGTTGATATGGCAGCTATATCAGGTTTAGGACCGACTTGAACTATACTTGGCACAGTTGTTGTATATCATAACAAAACACGTCGTGCTAAATTTCATTACAATCGGATAAGAATTGCGCACTCTAGAGGCTCAAGAAGTCAAGACCCAAGATCGGTTTATCTGGCAACTATATCAAAACATGGACCGATATGGCCCATTTACAATACCAACCGACCTACACTAATAAGAACTATTTGTGGAAAATTTCAAGCGGCTAGCCTTACACCTTCGGAAGTTGGCGTGCTTTCGACAGACAGACGGGCATGGCTAGATCGACATAAAATGTCGCGACGATCAAGAATATATATACTTTATGGGGTCTCAGACGAATATTTCGAATAGTTACAAACAGAATGATTAAAGTAGTATACCTCCCATCTTATGGTGGAGGATATAAAAATCTATTTGTGTTCGTTTGTTTGTTTGTATGTTTGTGTGTTCCTTATAGACTCAGAAACGGCTGAACCGATTTTCTTGAAATTTTCACAGATGATGCATAATGACCCCGTGGTGAAAATGGGGTACTAAATTTTTTGATACCTGAAGGGAGGCGGACCCTCCCCCTTACCATATCTTTCAGAAACGCCAGATCTCGGAGATGGGTGGTGTGATTTAAGCGAAATTTTGTTTGCTCTCATATAATACCCTAAAAATAAAAATTTTTGGTATCCAAATTTCGAATGGGGTACCTAGGGGGGGCCGCCCCACCCTAAAACCTACCAAACATACATTTAGACCAATGACGACAATATGGGACTCAAATGAAAGGTATTTAGGATAAGTAAACGTATCTAATATCCATTTGTCGAACCAAGTGCTAGGGGGACCACCCCAACCCCCAAAACACCCCTAAATCGGACATATTTACCGACCATGGCAATATAGGACTCAAATGAAAAGTATTTGCGAGTAGAATACGAATCTCATATCCAAATGTGGGAACACGTTTCTGAGGGTCCACCCCTTCCCCAAACGGGAATTATTTACTGACCATGGGAATATGGGGCTTAAATACAAGGTATTTGAGTGTAGAATTCGAATCTGATATCCAAATATGGGACCAAGTGTTTGGGGGGCCACTTCAACCCCCAAAACACCCCAAAATCGGACAATAGCAATATGGGGCTGAAATGAAAGGTCTTTGGGAGTAAAGCACGAATCTGATATCAATATTCGTGAAAAGTATCTATGGGGCCACCCCACCTCCACAACACTACCCAAATAGTAAATATTTTCTGACTATTGCAATATAAGGCTCAAATAAGAGGGTTTTTAGAGTAGAACACGAATCCGATATATATTTTCAAGGCCAACTCACTGAGTGGCCGCCCATCCACCAAAATACCCCCCAAGCTGGTCATGTTTGCCGACTATGGAAATGTGGGGCTCAAATTAAAGATATTTGCGAGGAGACCACGTTTCTGATATCAACATTAGGGACCAACTGTCTAGGGGACATCCCACCACCATAACAATCCCCAAATAGGACATATTTGCTCACAAAGACAATTTGGGTCTTAAAGAGAGTGGAACTAAATACTCATAGTTTTTAGGGCGAATAACCCAAACCGGACATATTTGCTGACTTTTGCAAAAAGGAGTTTAAATGATATTAGAAAACGAATTTGATATCCAATTTTGAGGCCAATGGCAATATGGGGTTCAAATAAATGATATATAGATATAGGAGAATAGAGCACGTTGCTGATATATTTTCAGGGCTTAGTGTTTGGGGGACCAACCCAATCCCCAAAACACCCCTAAATCGGGCATATTTACCGACCATGTCAATGTGGAGCTTAAATGAACGGTATTGGGTGGTAGAGTTAATACCCACTTTCGAGACCAATTATCTGGGGGTCTACCCCTTTCCCAAAATACCCACAAACAGCAATTTTTTTACTGACCATCTCAATATGGGGCTCAAATAAAGGTATTTGGGAGTAGAATACGAAATTGATATCCAAATGTAGGACCATTTATTTAGGGCATCACCCCTTCCCCAAAACAACCCCCAAAGGGTAAAAATTTTTCGACCATGGCAATATGGGGCTCAAATGAAAGGTATTTGAGATTAGAAAACGAATTTGATAACCAATTTTGAGACCATGTTTTTGGGGGACGCCTCATCCTGTAAACTCCTCTTAAGCCAATGGCAATATGGGGTTTAAATAAATGGTATTTGAAAGAAGAGCACGATGCTGATAATTTTTCAGGCCCAAGTGTCTGAGGGACCACCTCACCCCCAAAAACACCCCTAAATTAGATATCATGAGAATATCGGGCTGAAATAAAGCATTTTAAGAATGGAGTACAATTTACATCCAAACTTTAATTCGTAGACCAATAAAGACCATATGGGATTCAGATAAACGGATTTATTTTGTTAAACTGTTAGTCAAGCGATATACTATTTTCGTAGCATGGTATTTCACTAAAAGCTCTTTAATTGTCGAAAACAAATATTCCAAGGAAACTTTTGCTCCATATAAAGTAAAAGAAGGCGCAGCGGAGCGGGCCCGGGTCAGATAGAAATATATATAACTTATTGTTATGGTATAAAAAACCCAGAAATTTTTCAATATAAAAATACTATTAAAACTACATATGTATGTATATTTATTTGAAGGCATATATTTTTTATATCGAAAAATTTTTGGGTTACAAAAATTTTTTTTGTTAGTTTGAGTTCTTTTTTTGGTATATAATTTACATGTCCTTATTGACACTTGCCCTGTCATTATTTTCAATATAAGTGCTATGAAATATTTAAAAATTTAATTTTTTTTCCTTCCAGTGGCTTGCTTTGCTCTCTTCGCCACTTTGGCTGTGGTCTCTGTGAACGCTCTTGCTGGTCAATCGGCTTGCCGTGACCCCACTGAGGTTCATCAGAAATTCCCTCATCACTGGGATCCATCCAAGTACTGGTATTGTGAACAATTGAATGAAAATGCCGTTGAGAGAGATTGCCCCAAGGATACCGCCTACATGCATTTGTTGAAGGAATGCATTCCCTGGCCCAACTGGGTCTGGAAGAAACCTGAAAATCCCCCAACTGTAGCTTAAGAAGGGCACTGTCAAAAAAAAATATGAATTCGATTGCGATGAATAAATGGATATGAGAAAAAAATTACTTTGGAAATTTTCTTTATTTATTAATAACTAGCTGAACCGGACCCGCTCCGCTGCGCCTTCTTTTTCTTTATATGGAACAAAATTATGCCTGAATATTTATTTTGGACTATTAAAGAGCTTTTGCTGAAATACCATGCTAAGAAAATCTGAATCCCATATGATCTTCATTGGTCTATGAATTCGCTCGGAGGGTTTAGGGTCATTAACATTTGGGTGTAAGATATACTCCATTCTTTTAAAGTCTTTATTTCAGCCCAATATTGTGTTTAGGTTTGCTTTCGGGGGTGAGGTGTTCCCCTAGATATTTGGCCCTGAAAATATATCAGCATCGTGCTCTTCTCTCAAATACCTTTTTTATACCCACCACCACTGAAGGAGGGGGTATATTCATTTTGTCATTCCGTTTGCAACACATCGAAATATCCATTTCCAACCCTATAAAGTATATATATTCTTGATCAGCGTAAAAATCTAAGACGATCTAGACATGTCCGTCCGTCTGTCCGTCTGTCTGTTGAAATCACGCTACAGTCTTTAAAAATAGAGATATTGAGCTGAAACTTTGCACAGATTCTCTTTTTTGTCCATAAGCAGGTTTAGTTCGAAGATGGGCTATATCGGACTATATCTTGATATAGCCCCCATATAGACCGATCCGCCGATTTAGGGTCTTAGGCCCATAAAAGCCACATTTATTATCTGATTTTGCTGAAATTTGGGACAGTGAGTTGCCTATGGCCCTTCGACATCCTTCGTTAATATGGCTCAGATCGATCCAGATTTGGATATAGCTGCCATATCCTCCGATCCTCCGATTTAGGGTCTTAGGACCAAAAAAGCCACATTGATTAACCGATTTTGATGAAATTTGGGATAGTGAGTTGTGTGATAGACCGATCCTCCGATTTAGTGTCTTAGGCCCTTAAAATCCACATTTATTATCCGATTTTGCTGAAATTTGGGACAGTGAGTTGTCTTAGACCATTCGACATCTTTCTTCAATTTGGCCCTGATCGGTTTTGGACCCATAAAAGGCGCATTTATTGTCCGATGTCACCAAAATTTGGACAGTGAGTTAAGTTAAGCCCCTTGACATACTTCTGCAATATGCCACAGATCGGTTCAGATTTGGATACAGCAGTCATATAGACCGGTCTTTCGGTTTTAGGTTTTGGGGCCATAAAAGGCTCATTTATTGACCGATGTTGCTGAAATTTGAGACAGTGAGTTTAGTTAGGCTCTTCGACGTCCTTCTCTAATTTGGCTCCGACCGGTGCAGATTTGAATATAGCTGTCATATAGACCGATCTCTCGATTTAAGGTTTTGAGCCCATAAAAGGTGAATTTATTGTCCGATTTCGCCGAAATTTGGGACAGAGCTTTGTGTTAGGCTCTTCGACATTTTTCTGCAACTTGGCCCAAATCGGTTTAGATTTGGATATAGCTGCCATGTAGACCGATATTTAAAGTCTTGGCCCCATAAAAGGCGCATTGATTATCCGATTTCCCTGAAATTCGACACAGTGACTTATGTTAGGTTCAGATCGTTTTGGTTTTAGATATAGCTACTGTACATATTAGTATTTGGTCCAAATTGGAACATATTTCGATATAACTGCTATGGGACATTAGGTATGCAATTTTCACCGGATTTTGATGAAAGGTGGTTTACATGTATATCCCCGAGGTGGTGGGTATCCAAAGTTCGGCTCGGCCGAACATAACGCCTTCTTACTTGTTTTAAACCCCATATTGCCATTGGTTTAAGGGCAGTTTATAGGATGAGGCGTCCTCAAATATTTGTGCTCTTTGGGGGGTGTTTTGGGAAAGGGGCGGTGCCCTAAATACATGTTCCTACATTCGGACAGATTCGTATTCTACTCCCAATTAGTTTTATTTTTGCGATGGTCAGTAAATAATTGCTGCTTGTGGTGTGTTTTGGGGAAGGGATAGTCCCACAGAAAATTGGTCCCAAAAATGGGTATCAATTTCGTACTCTTCTCCCTTACATTTGAGCCCCACATTGATGTGGTCGATATATATGCCCAATTTAGCGGTGTTTTGGGGAGTGGGGTTGGGGGACCACCCCAACACTCAGTTCTGAAAATATATCAGCATCGTGGTCTAATCTCAAATATAATTTATTTGAACCCTATATTTCCATTGGCCTCAAAATTGGCTATCAAATTCGTTATCTAATCTCGAATATCTTTCATTTAAACCCCTTAATGCACAAGGCCCTTTAAGACCTTAATTGTCATGGCGAGCAAATAGGTCCTATTTGGGAGTTGTTATGGGTGTGGGACATTCCCTAGCCAGTTGGTCCCAAATATTGATATCAGATTCGTGGTCTACTCCCATGGCCGGTTTAGGGGGTGTTTTGAGGGATAAGGCGGCCGTTTAGTGACTTGGCCCTGAAAATATATATCAGATTCGTGTTCTACTCTAAAATACCTCTTATTACAGCCCCATATTGAAATGGTTGACCCTATAGACACTTTTTCCCGAATATTGATATAAGATTCGTGGTCTACTCCCAAAGACCTTTCATTTGAGCCCCATATTGCTATGGTCAGTATACAAGAACTGTTTGGAGGAGTGTTTGGGGAAGGTGTGGTTAACACTTGGACAATTGGATATCAGATTCGTTTTCTACTCATAAATACCTTTCATTTGAAACCCATTTTGTCGTGATTGGTCTAAATATATATTTGATAGGTTTTAGGGGTGGGGCGGCCCCCCTAGGTACCCCATCCGAAATTCGGATACCAAATTTTTACGCTTATGTTACAATACACAAAATTTCGCACCCATCACCGAGATCTGCGTTTCCACCCTCCCTTCAGATATCAAAAAATTAGTACCCTATTTTCACCCCACGGGATCATTACGCACCATCAGTGGATATATGTATATATATATATATATATATGTATATATACTGAAGAACACACAAACAAAGAAACAAACCGAAAAACAAACACAAAATGGTTTTTATACATAAGAATATGTTGAAAATATAAAAAACAAGTAAAAGCGTGCTAAGTTTGGCCGGGCCGAATCTTGGGAACCTACCACCATGGACTCTGCTAAAATATGGGAGCTTTATCTGGTTATATACCTATTTAGACCGTACTAGACACAGTAGTTGGAAGTCATGACAGAACACTGTGTGCCAAGTCGGACAAAAATTTCGCGGCTTCCAGGGGCTCAAGAAGTCAAATCGGGAGATCGGTTTATATGGGAGCAATATCCAAATCTGAACCGATATGAAACATTTGCAATCCCCCGCCCTACATTTATATTAAGTATCTGTGCAAAATTTCAACCGGATAACTTTACGTACCACCACCATTCTTGCATTTCGAGCACGCAACCAACCCGGCTAATACCAATTTTATATTCGTTTTATATCAAAACTGGTGTCATTCGTTTCGTTCACGGATGGAATGACTCTCTTGTAGTTATAGGTATTTGACCTCCCCATACTAAGGTGGAGGGTACAAAAACACGCACTTATTACTCGATTTTACTAAAATTTGCATGCCTATTATCTCCAATTTTTGAACACCGAGCAATACTGGACCCACGACACCGAGACGAATAAGGTCCATATTCGTCAACTGGCCCGGAACTAGCCAAAATAAGTCCCCGGCGAAAGACAAAACATTCGTCCAAATTTTCCAGCATTTGGAGGCGTTTGTAAATAAGTCTTGTAGTGAGCATAAATCAAGTGACAGCTGTCAAAAACACCAACTCTGAAAAAATTGTGACAAGATTGAAAACCACAGGTTTACATTTACCTAAAATATTTTATTTTTGAAATATCAATTTAGAATCAGGTTATCCTAGGCAACAGTTGGGGGATTTTCGGGTTTCTTCCAAATGTAGTTGGGCCATGGAATGCATTCCTTCAACAAATGCATGTAGGCGGTATCCTTGGGGCAATCCCTCTCAACGGCGTTCTCATTCAATTTTTCACAATACCAATACTTGGATGGATCCCAGTGATGGGGGAATTTCTGATGAACTTCAGAGGGATCACGGCAAGCCGATTGACCAGCAAGAGCGGTCACAGAGACCACAGCCAAGGAGGCGAAGAGAGCCAAGCAAACCACTAAAAGAAAATAAAGAATTCAAAAAGGTAATAATTAGAAAAACATGGCACACGGAAAATTCTCCCTTCCAAGTCTAATTTAGATTGAACATAGAATATTAGAGATATTGGATATTGTAGTGCAAAGCTGAATTTTTAAATAGTTAACAAATCTTACAGAATTTCATTTTATTTTCTTTGAATTTCAACAAAATGCACTAAAACTTGCTAACCGAAAGAGTATGGCTTCAACTGAAACTTGGCTTTTATACCTCAACTCTAATGGACCACACCTTAAATTCTTCAACGTCGGTTCTTAATTAAACTTTAATGTTAACATTAATTGAAATATTATATTTGAAACATATAATTTTATCAAAATTAAATTTGCCCAGACATGTTTTTTAAATTGAAGATAAGAATCTACTCCTATTAATTTTAATATAAATAGCAGAAAGTACCTCAATCAGGTATCAGTTGACAATAGCATCTCTGCAATTATCAGAAATAAACAACTATGTTCAAAGGTAACTAAAACAAATTTCTTGGTAAATGACATGTTTATTGATTTCCTTAATTTTAGTTACCGTCTTTGTTGCCCTTATGGCCTTGGCCTCCGTTGCCCTGGGCTATGAACCTCAGGACATTTATGCCGAACCCAATTGTGCCATTGTCTCCGATCACAATCGCATGTTCCGTGACATTTCCGATCCTACCCACTATTGGATTTGCCCCGAGGGTCAAGAGAAAGCCAGCTACATTCAATGCCCTCCCAATGAGGCCTTCATGGAGGCTCCACAAAGATGCGTTGCCTGGGAACAATGGAAATGGGTTGAGCCTTACACAAAATAAGTACAGAATATAGATGGAAATCTTGGAACTATGATTTAATGGAAATAAAAAATTATTATAAAAATTTAAAAAGAAAATGTTAAATATTTTACCTGCAGAAGGTATTGATACAATTGTTAGAGTAATGTGATTATGGAGAAAAATCAATACTCAAAAGGGAGTACTTCTGTACTTGAACTATGATTAGTATATATTTATAAATTCTTGAACATTTTGATTCTAAAAGTTGATCAAATCAAGTTCAACCGTCCGTCCGTCTCTACAAATCGCAAATGCGTCTAAACGAATCCAGCAATTCGTTTGAAATTTTGCACAGATACTTCTTATTGTGCCAAATCGATCCGTGTTAAGTCAAAGCTCCCATATAAACCAATCATCTGATTTGGTTTCTAGAAACCCTTTAGGGAGTAATTCTTATGCGATTTGGCTGAAGGTTTCTAAAATTACTTTTACTCTGACTTCCAACACCCATCTCATCTATGATGTTTCTGATATTCCGATTTGACTTCTAGAAACCCTTAAATGTGCAATTCTTCTGCGATTTGGCTGAAGTTTTCTAAAATGACTTTGACTTCCAACACCCATGTCATCTATGATGTTTCTGATTTTGATTTTGTACATCTGTTGGAAGTTGTATTGATGGCTTCGAACACTAAGACAACGGCAATGGCTCCCGCCGCTGCTCCGTGTGCCTAAGTTCGAATCCCGGCCGGGCGTTCGAAGCCATCAATACAACTTCCAACAGAGGCACAAAATCATGTGTAGTACGGAAGAAGAATTTATCACTGAAAGAATGTCTGTCATTACACAAAACTACATGCATTGGGAAAAGTACAGCTAATAGAAAGTATTGTCGAGCTTTGTTAGTGTGCTAATTGTATCATAGATGCGTTTTCGCTATTAATACGATTCAAATACAAAATAGTCTGGTTTAAATTCGTCCATAACCTAAGCACCCGTTTACTTTACTGTGCCTTGTGGTGGTTTCGTATGTTGCTTATTGGGATGGAAAGGAAAAAAATGGAGGGTATGCATTAAAAAACAATACTTTATGTTTTTTGAGACACTCTAATATACACTTTAATGGTTTTGAACTCAGCAAACATATTTTTTAGAGTCGACTGCAGAGTCGGAGTCGAATAAAATGTTGCCTTTAAAGTCGGAGCAAAAATGACTCGACCCCGCAACCCTGATTCTATCCATTGCAAAATAAACAAAAAATAAAATTTTATACAATTAAATGAAATTAGTGTGACATACACACATGGCTATATATGGTGGAAATTGCTACCTCAGTTAGACACCAGCAAGGACTCTTCTTTTAGTTTGTTTGTCAATCCCCTATTAAGAGCAACGTTTTGTGACAATGAACGGGAGATCCTTCAAATTTTGGTGGTGGAATATACTCACACTCTGGCTAACACTTATACCGAGTTGCTCAACAATCCCCTCAAATTCCTTCAATCCAAGAGAATTGAATCTTCTTATCAATGAATTAGGTCAATATTGGAATATGTCATCACTCTACATTGTTTACAACTCCAAAGCGACAAACACGGAATTTATTCGCGATATTCTAGAAGATTTACATCAAAATGGCAGTTACTTTCAAGAACTACCTCAGCTTATTGTGGATGATGGTCATATTGTGCAGCGTTTCTCTGAAGATAAATATTTCAACAGCAATTCATTGGTGTTGACACTCATGCACCATATTAACGATGATGTTTTGGAGGCCACTGTCAATGCCACCCGAAGACGCAGAATGTGCTTTAGCATATTCCTTGTTAGACTCTTCACGCACGAAGTAGAGTATCAACGATTTTTTGAAACCTTATGGAAATATCAAATGCGCAGACCTTTGCTAATAGTAAATGGAGGACAACTGCTGACCATGGACCCCTATCCCAATTTGCAAGTTGTCAATGTCAGTGGAGAGCATGTCTCACAAATGTATCCCCAAGCGCAAGGCATAAGAAATTTCAAAGGTTACACCATTGATATTCCAGTTCAAACCAATTTGCCCTATACATTTTGGTATTGGTTTGAAAAATCCCATGAATATCGAGTGGATGGCTTAAGTGGCTATTCAATCCACCTACTCTTGAAACGATTGAATATAACAATGAATGTGTTTCCCTACTATGCAGAAGAATCCAATTTTTTGAATTTGGAAAAGATAAATGAACTCTTGCTGAGTGGCCAGATAGAATTAAGTCCACACCTCGTATCGATATTCAAACAAAAAGATTTGGATTATAGTTATCCCTATATAATGACTTCGCGCTGTGTCATGATGCCCATGCCGCAAAAGCACTCCGACAAATTTGTCGTTATCCATTGGTCCTTTTGGATTCTCCTGGCCATTGTTGTTGTACTGCAGGAAATCATTGTGTTAATGTTAGTACGCTTGTCTCGCCAGCAAAAGAAGGAGAACTCTATTGTTTTACTGAATCATCAACAACGTTTACTCATGCTGCTATCCACTATCTTGGCTATTCCCATGCCTCCCTTGCGTTTGCCCTCATGGAGGCAGGTATCACTTTACGTTTTTGTGCGTCTAATTTGTATCTTTTTTCTCATCAATATGGGTGGCCTATACATTTCCAATATATTCTCCACTGAATTGACTTCACGAGTAACCAGTGCGTATTTCAAAACGTCATCGCCCCAACTGGAGGACATGTTAGCAAGCAATGTTCCGCTCATGCTGCATAATTCCGAATCGCAAGCTGTATTGGAACTGTTTCATAAGCTACATCCCCAATAGAATGGTTTTGTCAATGCCTCCTCTGAGGAAATCCATTCGAATCGTCGCAATCTTAACCCTGCCTTCATGTATTTGGTGTCCACTGAGGAATTCGATATAATCGATGAGCAACAACACTACCTGCAGGAGCGCCAACGTTTTGTTCTCCTTGACATTTGCCATGGCTCCTATCCATTTCAGATGCAGCTACGGGCTGACAGTCATTTAACCGAATTGCTGCATATGCACATACTTCATGTTCGCGAAACTGGCCTCTATAATTACTTAAAGAAGTATCTGTTCCATAGAGCCAAGATCTTTGGAAAAATGGATTATATAAGGGACGGCAACAGGAAGCGTCCTGAAGCCAACGAACTTGATAGCAGTTTTCAATTAAATCCTTTGAGGCCAATGTTGTTGGTCTTGTCTGTTGGCTATACCTGCAGCATTATTGCTTTTATGTGCGAGTTGTATGGTGAAAGGATAGTGAGGAAGATCAGGAGAGCTGGTTAATCTTTTCAGAATATATTCTTAAAAAATATTGCCTTGAAGTTAAGGAATATTAGTTCTTGCACTTAAATTTCATTGTACCCACATGCTATCGCCAAATCATTGTTGCTTTATTAAATACAAATAAACATTTTAAATTCTATCCTATACCACAGTAATGGGGTATGGTATATATACCCCACCAGTAGGCCCCGAGGTTCATGTTAGATTTTATCTTAGAAAGTTAAACTTGCTCCAAGGGTTACGTAAGTTACGCAACGGTGGGATGGTAAAGGCCTAATGTCCTAGCAAATGTCCTAATCGAATTAGGTCAATATTGGAATATGTCATCACTCTACATTGTTTGCAACTCCAAAGCGACAAACACGGAATATATTCGCGATATTCTAGAAGAATTGCATCAAAAAGGCAGTTACTTTAAAGAACTACCTCACCTTATTGTGGATGATGGCCATATTGTGCAGCGTTTCTCTGAAGATAAATTTTTCAACAGCAACTCATTGGTGGTGACACTCATGCATTATATTAACCATGATGTTTTGGAGGCCACTCTCAATGCCACCCGAAGTCGCAGGATGGGAATATCATGAAAGTAATCGGGTGGGAGAAAACAAGAATGATTTACTGCTGTTGTATACATTGAATTCTAAGATTCAACGTCGAGGTAACATGGGCAGACTCGCTGTCGAATCGTGACAATGGTCGTTTCGATCTAGGACCGACAACAGCTGCTTGCACAGTTGTCACGATATTTGTGATCGCCGTCTATATCGGACTATATCTTTATATAACGCCTATATACACCAATCTACAGCATTGATTTCTTGAACCGCTAGAGGGCGCAATTGTTATCCGATTTGGCTGAAATTTCATAAACCGGTTTCTTTTAAGACCTACAACATTCTTGTTTAGTATAGTCTAAATTGGCCCATTAACGTATATAGCTCCTATATAAACCGATCTCCCGATTGTACTCTTTTAACCCCTAGAGGGCGAAATTCCTATCGGATTTGTTCGAAATTTTGCATGATTTCTCCAACATCCTTGCCATGTATGGTCCCAACCGTTCTATAACCTGATAAAACTCCCATATAATCCGACCTCCCGGTTTAATGTTGTAAGACTCTAAAGGGAAATCAAGTTATAAATGAAGACTTTATGGCTTATGATCAGAGATCAGTCCAATAGGCAGATATATGCAAATATGATCTGATATGGATCATACGCGGTTCGGATGACGGATGGCCTAGTTCAACTCCATGTTCCAAATTTATACCAAAACTAGCCGAACCGATCCCGGTACCGGTACTTTATAATTGAGCTTAAACTTGAATCCTGTGCTTTAACAAAATGTTCATCGGAAAATTTTTGCTTTACTCCCTTATACCTTTCTTTGGACTGCTATATTGCAGTGGGTAAATATGTCCAGTTTGGGGTGTATTTCTGGAGTGAGGTGGCCACCCAGACATTTGGTCCTTAATGTAAATATAATCGGCGTGCCATACTCTGAAATACTTTTCATATGCGGCCCATATTACCACAGTCGGTAATAAAGTCCTGTTTCATCAGAGTCCTATATTGCCGTGATTGGTCTATATATCCATTTGACAGGGAGTGCAAAAGGTATCTCAAACATTTCGCCCAAATATGGATGTCAAATTCGTGCTCTACTCCCAAATTCCTTTAATTTTTGGGGCTGGGGCTGGGGCTGGCACCCCGCCACTTTGCCCCTAAAATTGGTATCAAATTTGTTCTTTACTCGCAAAAAACTTTCATCTGAGCCCCATATTGATATTTTCGGGAAATATCAGTTTGAGCTATTTGAGCCTATTTTAGGTGTTTTATGGAGGTTAAGTGCCACCTAGATACTTTAACACAATTTTTAATGTAATTTTCGTAATCAACTCACAAATTGATTTCATTTGGGTCCCATATAGTAATGGTCGGCTAATATGCCCATTTGAAGGGTTTTTAGGGCGGAGGGGATACCGCCCACTACATGGACCTCTTTGTAATCTACTCCCGAATACCTTTCTTATAAGTCCCATATTGAAATGAACGTCCAATATGTCTGCCTGGGGGAGTTTTGGGGTTGGGGCGGAACGCTGGGTACTTAGACTTAAATTTTAATACAATATTCATATACTTCTCTCCAATACCTTTCATGTAATATCCATATTATCCTCTTTTAATTTTGCGTGGTGTTTTTGTGATAAGGGGAGGGGTGCGCCCCCTTCCGATATCGAAAAATTATATAGCCTTTGTTTCCTTTCAGACTAACCTAAACAAATGAACAAATCGAGTCCCATACAGTCATGATTGGCGAATATGCCCATTTAGGGCATTTTTTGGAATGACCCCCTATACTTATACCTGATTTTGTACACCAAATTCGTAATATACTCCTTACTACCTTTCATTTGAGCTCCATATTGATATGAACGTTCAATTTTTCAGCTTGGAGGAGTTTTGGGGTTAGGGCGACTTCCTGGGTACTTGACACAATTTTAAATACCATATTCGTATTGTACTCTTCAATACCTTTCATTTGATACCCATATTATCTCGATCGGTCCACTTTTGTTTTTGGGTGGTGTTCTTGGGATAAATTTCAAGGTAATGGGTTCAGCCTATAGTCTAAACGGAACAAACAAACAAACATTAATTGATTTTTATATTAAGGAGATATGGTCTGATCTGGCACAAATTTGGTTTGGCCAAATGGGAAATTTAGTCCCTATTTCAGCGAAATACGGCTTTTTATGAGTTAAAAACCCTAAATCGGCATACCGGTCTATATTCTAGCTATTTCTAAATATAGTCTAATCTGGACCATGTTCAGTTCGGACAACGAGAGAACTAAACCAAATCACTGTCTCAAATTTCAACGACTTTTTTGAGCCCTTAGGAGCCTCAATTTTTATCCGATTTGCCTTATATTTGGAACAAGGACTTGAGTTATGACTTTCAAAATTCATGCCAAATATGATCCGAATCGACCAATACAAAGATATAACCCCCTATGTGCTTTAGATCTTGAATCGGAGATCAGTCTATACGGGGGCCATATCAAGATTTTGTGCAATATGAACCATATTCGATAGGGGCGTTAAGAATTCTAAAATAAATCACTGTGTCAAATTTCAGTTGATGGGATAATAAATACACAAATTATGAACCCTAGACCTTATATTGGGAGAACGGTCTATATGGAGGCTATATCCATATTCAATACGGATTTCGAGGGGTCTAAGACCATTCGCTATGCCAAGTTTCAGCGAAATCGGACAATAAATGCGGTTACATTGGGCTCTAGCCCTCAAAACGGGAAATCGGTATATGTGGGGGCTATATCAAGATATTGTCTCCCATCCTTCGGTGGTGAGTATACAAATTTTAACATCCAACTTTGGATGTCGTGTCGGCACGAGTTGTGATTAATTGTTCGTCATGGTATCTCGAATTGCATATTGGTATCAAAAGGATAAACAAATTAGAGTATGTGTTTCTCTGTTTGCTACAAATGTAGATCGGTTTGGATTGCAAATTCGACAATATGAACCATGTTTAAACATAGCCTGCATATAAACCGATCTCCCGATCTGAGTTTCTAAACCCTGAAGATTTTGAGTTGTTATCCAATTTGACCTAAGTATTGCGTGATTATTTTTGATATGATGTCTTTCAACAAAGATTTCAAAAAAATTGTCAATGTTAAATTTAATATGCCCTTTGGCATCCCGACCCAATACAGTGCTGATGGGACCATATTTTTCAATTTTCTGATGGTCTTATTTTCTTCAATATTGTCAAGGGAAATAAATAATTATATAACATTTAATTTTTATTTTCAAATCATTTTATTCATCGCATTCGAATTCGCATTTATATGATAATGCCCTTCTTAGGCTACAGTTGGGGGATTTTCAGGTTTCTTCCAGACCCAGTTGGGCCAGGGAATGCATTCCTTCAACAAATGCATGTAGGCGGTATCCTTGGGGCAATCTCTTTCAACGGCATTTTCATTCAATTTTTCACAATACCAGTACTTGGATGGATCCCAGTGATGGGGGAATTTCTGATGAACCTCAGTGGGGTCACGGCAAGCCGATTGACCGGCAAGACCGTTCACAGAGACAACAGCCAAACAGGCAAAGAGGGCCAAGCAAACCACTAGAAGAAGAAGAAATAAAATTTATAATAAAAACATATTTTAACTAATTATAGAACAAAGTTACAGAAATCAAAATATTTTTTTTTTGTAATTTTTCATTATTTATTTTTTTATAATTTAATATTTTGTATTGTTTTATTTTTCTTTTCTTACAGAATTTCATATTTCTGCTTTTCGATTTTCTTAGGTAAACTGCAATAAAGCTTTCGTAATGAAGATCTACATTCGATCTGCAAATGCTCTTTGCTTTTATAGAAGAACCCAACCAGCAATCATTAAAAAGAAAACGTCACACCTTTGCTTGGTGTTGTTTAAAAATTTTTGTTTTCTTAATGTTTTCATTTAATTGATTTAATATTTAAAATTTCAATTACCTTAGATAACAATTTCGCATCGATTGCGGCAAATGTGTTCTCGATAAAAATCAAACCATTATCTAGAATCTAGATACCTCTACATTTAGATTCCAAAGGTGATACAAAGAAATAACGATCTACCACTTACAATAATGCCATGACTAACACGTGCTAATGGTTTGCAATAGATTTTTTTTCTAAAATAGGACTACCTTTTACATAACACACTTGACTAGTGTTTAACAACTAGAAACATACTAGAAAATGTGTAACATTCTTAGGTAGTCATCTGGAGTATCTTACAGTATGTTAATAATTGTTTCTTACTCTGTACAATGTACGAGTATATTAGGCTGCCAACTTACTATCATTACAAACAACAACAAATTTGCTAACTTCGGCAGGGTCGGCAGCTAAAAGTTTCTGCAAAATTTATTTTATACAAGGTAGTAGCTGTTAGTTGATATGGGGGCTATATTGATTATTTGAAACGCAAAATGCCATGGGTAATGAGTTTAGACAGTCTAATTAGAGATATGGCATTATGCAAAATTTCAGACGAATCGCATAATAACTGCGCCATCTAAAGCCCCAAGAAGTCAAATCGGAAGAGCGGTTTAAATGGGAGCTTTATCTAAACATGGGCAAGTTTTGTCTGTTTTTTCCTTCCGTGTCGAAAGTGAAATCTGGCGTTTGAAAACGAATAAAATGGTTTACCTGAGGCGCTAATGAAATCATATGCAAATTTAATTGCCCTATATGGACCACAAAAGCCTTCGAAAATCGCTAAAAATTCGTCTAGGCCAAAATTAAAAAAAAAAAAACAGTAAGGAAGGCAAAAGCCGGGCGGTGCCGACTGTATAATACCGTACACCTACCCTGTAAGTACAATTTTTCGACCTATATCCAATTCTGAACCAATTTTGATGGACCTCGGCGAGCAAATATTGGGTTGCCCAAAAAGTAATTCCGAATTTTTCATATAGTCGGCGTTGACAAATTTTTTCACAGCTTGTGACTCGGTAATTGCATTCTTTCTTCTGTCAGTTATCAGCTGTTACTTTTAGCTTGCTTTAGAAAAAAAGTGTAAAAAAGTATATTTGATTAAAGTTCATTCTAAGCGTTATTAAAATGCATTTACTTTCTTTTAAAAAATCCGCAATTACTTTTAGGGCAACCCATATGTTCAAATTGTAAAAACTACGGTTAACAAATGACAACATTATGGCAAATTACCCAAAATCTGACGAACATATATATGACAGCTATATCTAATTCTGAACCGATTGCGAGCAAACTTCTTAGATAATGAGGTAGTCGTCAAGGAAAGCGTTTTGCAAGATTGGTCAATAAATGCGCTTGCAGTGGCTCTTAAAGTGAAAATCGGGCGGTATACATATATGACAGCTATATCTAAATCTGGACCGATTTCTATGAAATTCACCAGTAATATTGAGAGTCATAAGAAAATCCTTCCTACAAAATCATCGACAGAATCGTATAACAAATGATAACTTTTTTTGCAATATTTCTCAAAATTAGACAAACATATATATGAGAGCTATATCTAAATCTGAACCAATTTCTAGCAAACTCCTCAGATACTGTGGCAGTCGTTGAGGAAAGCGTTTTGCAAAATTTTGGCAAGATGGATCAATAAATGCGCTTGCTGTAACACTTTAAGTTAAAATCGGGCGATATATATATATATATGAGCTATATCTAAATCTGAACCGATCTCCATGAAATTCACCTGTAATATTGAGAGTCAAGAGAAAATTCCTCCTGCTGAATTTCGAGAAAATCGGTTAACAAAAGACAATTTTATGCAATATTACTGGAAATCGAACAAACATATATATGAGAGCTATATCTAAATCTTAACCGATTTTGACCAAACTCTATGTATATTGTGATAGTCATCGAGGAAAGCGTTGTGCAATATTTTGGCAAGATTGGTCAATAAATGTGCTTGCAGTGGCTCTAGGAGTGAAAATCGGGCGATATATACATATGAGAGCTATAACTAAATCTGAACCGATTTCCATGAAATTCGCCAGTAATGTCGACAGTCGTAAAGAAATCCTTCCTGTCAAATTTCGAGAGAATCGATTAACAAAAGCCAATTTTATTGCAATATTACTGGAAATCGCACGAAGATATATATGGGAGCTATATCCAAATCTGAACCGATTTTTTCCAATTTCAATAGGCTTCGTCTCTAGGCCATACCGAATTTCAAGACGATCGGATGAAAACTGCGACCTGTACTTTGTACACAAATTAACATGGACAGACGGACAGACAGACGGACATAGCTAAATCGAATCAGAAAGTGATTCTGAGTGGATCGGTATACTTATCAATGGGTCTATCTCTCTTCCTTTTGGATGTAACAAACTAATTCACTTAGTTATAATACCCTGCACCACAGTAGTGGTGTAGGGTATAAAAACAAGTGAAAAGGCGTTAAGTTCAGCAGGGCCGAATCCACCTCGGGTATATAGGTAAACGCATAATTTATGTGCCCATAGCAGCATAGAAACATGCTCCGACTTAGACCAAATTGAGTGGTCCAATAAGTAAAAGTCATTGTTCAATTTTGTAGAACAATATAGTGGTGTTTTTGGTAGCTATATTCAAATATAGATCGATCTGAACCATTTTCGACACGGATGTTGAATAGCCTAACATAAGTCACTGTGTCAATTTTCAGCGAAATCGGATTATAAATCCGCCTTTTATGGGGCTAAGACCTTAAATCGAGAGATCGGTCTATATGGCAGCTATATCCAAATCTGGACTGATCAGGGCCAAATTGAAGAGAGATGTTGAAGGCCATAACACAACTCACTGTCCCAAATTTCAGCAAAATCGGATTATAAATGCGCCTTTTATGGGCTCAAGACCTTAAATCGAAAGATTGGTCTATATGACAGCTATATCCAAATCTGGACCAATCTGGGCCAAATTGAAGAGGGATATCGAAGGTCTAACACATCGCACTGTTCCAAATTTCAGCGCAATTGGATTATAAATGCGCCTTTTATGGGCTCAAGACCTTAAATCGATAGATCGGTCTGTATGGCAGCTATATAAAAATCTGGACCAAACTGAGCCAAATTGAAGAGAGATATCGAAAGCCCTCACACAACGCACTGTCCCAAATTTTGGAGAAATCAGACAATAAATGTGTTATTTATGGGCCCAAGACCTTAAATCTAAAGATCGGTCTATATGGCAGTTATATCCAATCTATATTTCATAGCTCCAGCCTATAAATTGCTCCAACGAGTGGTGTTCTTGTGACTTTCGCCATGTTGAAGAGTTTGCTGCAGTCCCTCCTTAGACCAACCAGCGCTGGTCCACCATGGTCATCACTGTTTGCCTCTTGGCTTGGCACTAGGCACATGCTGACACAAGCGAGTCATTCATGGCCTTCGTGATCCGTTTGGCCATTATGTCTATATACTCCGTAGTTTCCACTTCCTTTTCTAGTCTGGAAGGAAGAGACGTGCATAATTTGTGACGAAATTTATCCCAATCCGCCTTTCTTCTGTTTAGCCGAGGAACCACTTCTGCAGTATTTTCTCCAATGCTGAAACTAATATAATGATGATCAAAGAAGATGTGGCCATCCAACACATCCCAGTCGCATACCCTGGAGCTTATATCTTCTGATACAAAGGTAATATCTAGAACCTCCTGCTTGTTCCTGGTAATAAAGGTCGGTTTATCCCCAGATATTGGAATTTATAATATATTCGAAAAACAGCTCATCCCTTTCCTTGATATCTGAACTTTCCCATATCTGGTGATGTGCATTAGCATCACTTCTTACACTTCACTTCTGGTGATGTGCATTAGCATCACTTCTCCCTGCAGAAGAGGCTTCAACCTTCAATCAAAAAATTAACATTTCGTTAGGAAAACCTAAAATGGCCTTATCTCCTAAACTAAGCCTCGTAGAGCAAAAGTAAGGTTAATTCGTGATCACTTCCAAAAATTCTAAAAATTGATGGAAGTCGGTCAAAAAATTAATTTTTCCCAAGAAAAACTTAAAATGACCATATCTCTTTAACTAAGCCTCGTAGAGCAAAAGTAAGGTTAATTCGTGATCACCTCCAAAAAGTCGAAAAATTGATAAAATTCGCCCAAAATATGAATTTTTCCATAGAAAAATTTTAAATGGCCATATCACCTTAACTAAGCCTCGTAGAGCAAAAGCAAAGTTAATTCGTGATCACTTCCAAAAATTCAAAAAATTGATGAAATTCGGCCAAAAAATTAATTTTTCCCTAGGAAAACTTAAAATGGCAATACCTCCTTAACTAAGCCCCGTAGAGCAAAAGCTAGGTTAATTCGTGATCACTTCGAAAAATTCAAAAATTGATGGAAGTCAGCCAAAGAATTAATTTTTCCCTTGGAAAACTTAAAATGGCCATATCTCCTTAACTAAGCTTCGTAGAGCAAAAGTAAGGTTAATTCGTTATCACTTCCAAAAAGTCGAAAAATTGATGGAAGTCGGCCAAAAAATTGATTTTTCTATAGGAAAACTTAAAATGGCCATATCTCCTAAACTAAGCCCCGTAGAGCAAAAGCAAGGTTAATTCGTGATCACTTCCAAAAATTGGAAAAATTGATGGAAGTCGGCCAAAAAAACTAATATTTCTGCCTTCCAAAACTTAAAATGGCCATATCTCCTTAACTAAGCCTCGTAGAGCAAAAGTAAGGTTGATTCGTGACCACTTCCAAATCTTCGAAAAATTGATAGAAGTCGGCCAAAAAACTAATTTTTCCATAGGAAAACTTAAAATGGCCATATCTCCTTAACTAAGCCTTGTAAAGCAAAAGTAAGGTTAATTCGTGATCACTTCCAAAAATTCGAAAAATTGATGGAAGTCGGCCAAAAAATTAATATTTCCCTAGGAAAACTTAAAATAGCCATATCTCCTTAACTAAGCCTCGTAGAGCAAAAGTAAGGTTTATTCGTGATCACTTCCAAAAATTCGAAAAATTGATGGAAGTCGGTCAAAAAATAAATTATTCCCAAGAAAAAACTTAAAATGACCATATCTCCTTAACTAAGCCCGTAGAGCAAAAGCAAGGTTAATTCGTGATCACTTCCAAAAATTCAAAAAATTGATGGAAGTCGGCCAAAAAATTGATTTTTCCCTTGGAAAACTTGAAATGGCCATATCTCCTTAACTAAGCTTCGTAGAGCAAAAGTAAGGTTAATTCGTGATCACTTCCAAAAATTCGAAAGATTGATGGAAGTCGGCAAAAAAATTAATTTTTCCATAGGAAAACTTAAAATGGCAATATCTCCTTACCTAAGCCCCGGAGAGCAAAAGCTAGGTTAATTCGTGATCACTTCGAAAAATTCAAAAATTGATGGAAGTCGGCCAAAAAATTAATTTTTCCCTAGGAAAACTTAAAATGGCCATATCTCCTTAACTAAGCCTCGTAGAGCAAAAGTAAGGTTAATTCGTGATCACTTCCAAAAATTGGAAAAATTGATGGAAGTCGGCCAAAAAATTAAATTTTTCCATAGGAAAACTTAAAATGGCCATATCTCCTTAACTAAGCCTCGTAGAGCAAAAGTAAGGTTAATTCGTGATTACTTCCAAAAATTCGAAAAATTGATGGAAGTCGACCAAAAAATTAATTTTTCCATAGGAAAACTTAAAATGGCAATATCTCCTTACCTAAGCCTCGTAGAGCAAAAGCTAGGTTAATTCGTGATCACTTCCAAAAATTTAAAAAACTGATGGAAGTCGGCCAAAAAATTGATTTTTGCCTTCCAAAACTTAAAATGGCCATATCTCCTTAACTAAGCCTCGTAGAGCAAAAGTAAGGTTAATTCGTGACCACTTCCAAACATTCGAAAAATTGATAGAAGTCGGCCAAAAAATAAATATTTCCATAGGAAAACTTAAAATGGCCATATCTCCTTAACTAAGCCTTGTAAAGCAAAAGTAAGGTTAATTCGTGATCACTTCCAAAAATTCGAAAAATTGATGGAAGTCGGCCAAAAAATTAATATTTCCCTAGGAAAACTTAAAATGGCCATATCTCCTTAACTAAGCCTCGTAGAGCAAAAGTAAGGTTAATTCGTGATCACTTCCAAAAATTCGAAAAATTGATGGAAGTCGGTCAAAAAATTAATTTTTCCCAAGAAAAACTTAAAATGACCATATCTCTTTAACTAAGCCTCGTAGAGCAAAAGTAAGGTTAATTCGTGATCACTTCCAAAAATTCAAAAAATTTATAGAAGTCGGCCGAAAAATTAAATTTTCCCTAGGAAAACTTAAAATGGCCATATCCCCTTACTAAGCCTCGTAGAGCAAAAGTAAGGTTAATTCGTGATCACTTCCAAAAATTCTAAAAATTGATGGAAGTCGGTCAAAAAATTTATTTTTCCCAAGAAAAACTTAAAATGACCATATCTTCTTAACTATGCCTCGTAGAGCAAAAGTAAGGTTAATTCGTGATTACTTCCAAAAAATTGAAAAATTGATGAAAGTCGTCCAAAAAATTAATTTTTGCCTAGGAAAACTTAAAATAGTCATATCTCCTTAACTAAGCCTCGTAGAGCAAAAGTAAGATTAATTCGTGATCACTTCCAAAAATTCGAAAAATTGATGGAAGTCGGCCAAAACATTTATTTTTCCTATGAAACCTTAAAATGTCCATATCTCCTTAACTAAGGCTCGTAGAGCAAAACTAAGGTTAATTCGTGATCACTTCCCAAAATTCGGAAAATTAATGGAAGTCGGCCAAAAAATTAATTTTTCCCTTGGAAAATTTATAATGGCTCTATCTCCTTAACTAAGCCTCGTAGAGCAAAAGTGACGTTAATTCGTGATCACTTCCAAAAATTCGAAAAATTGATGGAAGTCGGTCAAAAAATAAATTATTCCCAAGAAAAACTTAAAATGACCATATCTCTTTAACTAAGCCTCGTAGAGCAAAAGTAAGGTTAATTCGTGATCACTTCCAAAAATTCAAAAAATTAATAGAAGTCGGCCAAAAAATTAATTTTTCCCTAGGAAATCTTAAAATGGCCATATCTCCTTAACTAAGCCCGTAGAGCAAAAGCAAGGTTAATTCGTGATCACTTCCAAAAATTCGAAAAATTGATGGAAGTCGGCCAAAAAATTGATTTTTTCCCTTGGAAAACTTGAAATGGCCATATCTCCTTAACTAAGCTTCGTAGAGCAAAAGTAAGGTTAATACGTGATCACTTCCAAAAATTCGAAAGATTGATGGAAGTCGGCCAAAAAATTAATTTTTCCATAGGAAAACTTAAAATAGCCATATCTCCTTAAATAAGCCCCGTATAGTAAAAGAAGGAAATGTAGCTTCCATTATATACTTTACTAGCCGAACCGGGCCCGCTACGCTGCGCCTTCTTTTACATTATATGGAACAAAAGTATTCTCTGAATATTTATTTTCGACAATTAAAGAGCTTTGTGAAATACTATGCTTTGAAAATGGTATGTGTATGTCGCTTGACTAACAGTATAACATGTCATCCCATATGATCTTTATTTGTCTATGAATTCGCTCGGAGGGTTAAGGGTCATCTTAGTTGGGATGTTGGATGTACTCAACTTAAAAAAAATTGATCCCGAAACTTTCATTTTGGCAGTGAAAAGGCTCCCAAGTTGGCCCATAGACACTTAGCACTGAAAAACTATCAGCATCATGGTCTAATCTTAAATACCACTTATTTAAACCCCATATTGCATTTGGATACCAGATTCGTATTCTATTTCCAAATTTCTTTTATTTGAGCCCTATATTGCCATGGGCAGTAAATAAGCCCTGTTTGGGAAGTGGTGGACTCCAAAAAACTTGTTCCTGAGAGTTGGTATCAATTTCGTGCTCTACTCCCTAATATGTTTCATTTGAGCCCCATATTGTCAAGATCGGTAAATATGTACGATTTAGGGGTGTTGTGGGGAGTGAGGTTGTCACCCAAACCCAAAGCCTTGAAAAAATTTTTTTTGCTATTAGTTTAAGGGGAGTATTTGCTATTAGTTTAAGGGGAGTATAGGGATGAGGCGTCCGCCTAACACTTGGCCCCAAACAATGAAATCAAATTCGTTTTCGAATTTCAAATACCATTCGTTTCAGTCCCAAAAATGACATGATTGCGAGGTGGGCTCTAAAAACTATTAACATCGTGCACCACTCTTTTTGAACCCCAAATTGTCATAGTGAGCAAATACCTCCTATTTGGGGGTTGTTATGCGGGTAGGTCGTCTCTTAGACAGTCAGCCCCGAATGGTGATATCATATTCGTACTGTACTCCCAAATACTTTTGGGCCCCATATTTCCGTAGTTGGCAAACATGTCCGGTTTGGGGGTTGGGGATTCCACAGCCTGACTTGGCCACGAAAATATATGTCATGGGGCTAAAATAAAACACCTTTTATTTGAGCCCCATATTGCTATGGTCGGTAAATTTGTCCTCATTGAGGGGTGCTTTGGGGAAGGGCGACCCTATAGACATTTTTTATTGGATGTCAATATCCAATTCGTGGTCTACTCCCAAAGACCTATCATTTTTGCACAAATTGGTATGATTGGTAAATTTGTCCTCTTTGTTTTGAGAGAAACCTACCCCCCCCCCCCCCCCCCCACCCAGCTATTGATTTCACATTTGGTTATCAGATTCGTATTCTACTCTCAAATACCATTTAATTTAAGCCCCTTATTGTCATGGTCAGTTACCTCTTTTTTGGGGAGGTAAGGACCCCGAGAAACTTTGTCCCGAAAGTGGATATCAATTTCTCTCTACTCCCAAATATCTTTTATTTGAGCCCCATATCGCCATGGTCGGTAAATATGTCAGATTTAAGGGTGTTTTTGTACGTGGAGCAGCCCCTCAAACACTTGAATCCATATTTGAATATCTGATTCGTTTTCCACTCTCAAATACCTTTCTTTTGAGTCCCATATTGTAGTGATTGGTCCATAAATATATTTGGTGGGTTTTAGGGTGGGGCGGCCCCCCTTAGCTACCCCATCCGAATCTTGGATACCAAATTTTTGGTTTTAGGTTAATAAAAGAGAGCACACACAATTTCGCTTAAATCGCACCACCCATCTCCGGCGTTTCTGAAAATTAGGGTAAGGGGCAAGGTCCGCCCCGCCTTCAAATATAAAAAAATGTAGTGCCCTATTTTCGCCACGGGTTCACTATGCACCTTCTGTGAAAATTTCAAGAAAATGGGTTAAGCCGTTTTTGAGTCTATGCGGAACAGTCAAACAAACAAGCCAACAAAAAAACACAAATTGATTTGTACGCCCTCCACCATAGGATGGGAGGTATACAAATTTCGTCATTCTGTTTGTAACACCTTGAAATATACATCTAAGACCCCATACTGTACACATATTTCTGGTCGCCATGATATTTTACGTCGATCTAGCCAAGTCCGTCCGTCTGTCGAAAGCATGCTTACTGTCGAAGGAGTACCTACCTATCAGTGTAGGTCGGTTGGGATTGTAAATGGGCTATATCGGTCCACGTTTTGATAAAGCTGCCATATAAACCGATCTGGGATCTTGACTTCTTGAGCCGCTAGAGGGCACAATTCTTTGGCTGAAATTTTGCATGAGGTGTTTTATTATGACTTCCGACACCTGTGTTAAGTATGGTTGAAATCGGTTCATAACCGGATATAGCTGTCATATAAACCTATCGGGGGTCTTGACTTCTTAAGCGTCTAGAGGGCGCAATTCCTATCTGATTTGGTTGAAATTTTGCACAACGTGTTTTGTTATGACTTCCAACAACTGTGTTAAAAAAAGTTCAAATTGGTCCATAAACTGATATAGCTGCCATATAAACCGATCTGGGGTCTTGATTTCTTCAGCCACTAGAGGGCGCAACTGTTATCCGGTTTGGTTGAAATTTTGCATAAGGTGTTTTGTTATGAATTTCAACAGCTGTGCTAAGAATAGTTCAAATCGATTCATAACCTGAAATAGCTGCCATATAAACCGTTATGGGATATTGACTTCTTGACCCTCTAAAGGGCGCAAGTATTATTCGATTTAGCTGAAATTGAATTTGAAACTATGATTTCTACCATGGTCTCCAATATTCAATTCAATTATGGTCCGAAATGAACCGTAACTTGATATTGTTCCAATAACATAGCAATTCTTTTCTTTTATTTTTTGTTTGCCTAAAAAGAGATACCGTGGAAAGAGCTCGACAAATGTGATCCATGGTGGAGGGTATATAAGATTCGGCTCGGCCGAACTTAGCACGCTTTTAATTGTTATATATAAGATGAGGTCAATTTGTGTAGGTATTACAATAACAGTGAATCAATAAGTATACTTCTACATCCTATGCTGGTGGTTATAAAAAAGTGTTTCAAACTTTAAAATAGCTCATTTTATTCATTTTCCTATCCATTTACATCTGCAAACAAAAATTTCAAATTTTTTCTTCTTAAGCGATTAATTTCACAATTTGTGGCACACCAACTCCATTGAAAATGCTAAGCCACGCGTACAAATGCCAACACAATAGACATAAAACATCAAACGACCCATAGAAAAACTAAACTCCTCTCTGGTATTGTCATAAACCAACTGCGAACCATCTTCCAAATATTTCAAATGACCCTATTTTATGGCATCTCCTATGACGCATTTAGACCAGTAGTTGGTCAGTCCCGATTCTCTTGCATACAAAATGAATCAATTGATATAGGGTACAAAATACGATTCATAACGCATTTGGTATTGTATGGGATATCCATCAAAGCAGACATTGGAGAGCCAAAAACGTTTCATTTTTAAGTAGCGCTGCAATTCATTCAAAACTTCCCAACGCTCCTTGCCAATGGGATACATAAAGGATGTGTTGAGTTGTAAGCGATTGTTGTGAAACTCTTCGTAGGATCGAACAAAGTGAAGTCGTCCCTCTATGCCATCCTTTAGGCTTTCTATGTCCTTCATGAGTTCAACGTCTCGTCGTGTTGCCATAATTTTAATGTTCATTTTCAAAATATCCTTGGGCGTGGTTTGTGGAGCCCGAGTTACAGCAACGGCTAAATGGGATGTCAGGGAAGTGGAGTTGATTTGAGAAAAACCAAAACCTCCGAAATAGAAAGCTGCACACAAAAAAACATTCCCAAAAAGTGGATAAAGGAGTGGTTTCGAAATTTGAATAGCGCTCCACCCAATGGCCAGGCATCGCCAACTAAAGTGGAAATGCAGACGGTTGCCACTGCTCCAGGTGTGGAAAATATGCGGTAATGTCTTGCCTGATTCTTGCATTTAATGTTGAACTTAATCAACAATTGGCATAAAATCTCCGCGAAGACCACAGCAGTTAAGACCACAGACCATACAATCCAATGCAAAGGCATGATGTGCAGCATACACTTGTTATCATACGGTATCATGAGACATCTGTCAGTTGAGATATAGGGATAACTGTATTCCAATTACTTGGCTTCCAAAGTGATCACCCAATGGGGGCTAATATCCAGTTCCCCACTCATTAGCATCTGCTCTATAGAGCTCATATTCAAGGAGTTTCTGCCATTAACCATTAAAGGGTAAAACTCCACATTGACATTCATGGCCTGCATGAACTCTTCAAAAACCCGCCCTCCCAGGTGGGTGTTTTGATCATAATACCAAAATGTACTGGGCAAATCCATTTGGACAGGAACTTTCATGGAAAATCCTTTCAAATTCGATTCAATCAAGGGAGGAAAAAAAACTCTTGTAGATTTTCCCGTAACATTTAATATCTCCAACTGGGGAAACACTTTCATGGTGTAGAGTTCTCGTCCTCCATTCGATACTAACACCCTTGTAAATTGATTATTTCTTAGTTGAACAAAAAACGTATTCAATTCATTTGTAGTCTCAAAGCCATCGCAGAGTACGAAAATTGTGGGTACAGCTCTTGTCCGATGCATTATCTCTTGAGCCTTCGTCCAAATGGAATCCTTGACATTCTGCTGCTTTAGATGCCTTTTAGAGGAATTCTAAATGGCTATAATGAAGGGTTTTTCAATGAAATACTCTCTACCACTTTCCCATATAGCTTCTATAACCAAATTCTCCTTGTTATCCTTATTGTTGTGTAGAATATAAAGGGCATCTGCATTCCAAGCAACACCAATTTCAGATAAATTCAAGTTTAAGCTAAAACTTTGTTCTTGTTGCACCAACAGCAAAGCTATAAAAATATCCGTAGCCATAATAGCAATGAACTGAATGTTATTGATTTGTTTTTAAAACTGAATCAATATTTGATTTTGTTGCTTACCTAAATTTAATTATACATTTGTCCTGCGGATTTTTTAAAAATACCCCAAGGCATTTTACGCAAACTTTAAAGACTAGTGTGGAGAGAAATATTGGGTTGCCCAAAAAGTAATTGCGGATTTTTCATATAGTTGGCGTTGAGAAATTTTTTCACAGCTTGTGACTCTGTAATTGCATTCTTTCTTCTGTCAGTTATCAGCTGTTACTTTTAGCTTGCTTTAGAGAAAAAGTGTAAAAAAAGTATATTTGATTAAAGTTCATTCTAAGTTTTGTTAAAAATGCATTTACTTTCTTTTAAAAAATCCGCAATTACTTTTTGGGCAAACCCAATATATAGAACACAAGCAAAAACGGGACAAAATCGAAAGTTAAAATTTAAACATACAGTTTTAAAATATGAAAACTGACAAGTAATATGTAAAAGCGTGCTATGTTCGGCCGGCCGAATCTTGGGAACCCACCACCATGGCTAAAATATGGGAGCTATATCTAGTTGTAGGCCGAATTGGACCGTACTTGGCATAGTTGTTGGAAGTCATAACAGAACACAATGTGCAAAATTTCACCTAAATCGAATGAAAATTGCGACTTCTGGGGGCTCAAGAAGTCAAATCGGGAGATCGATTTATATGGGAGCTATATCAGGTTATAAACCGATTTGAACTGTACATGACACAGTCGTTGGGAGTCATAACAGAACTCCATGTAGAAAATTTCAGCTAAATCGGATGAAAATTGAGGCTTCCAGAGGCTTAAGAAGTCAAATCGGGGGATCGGTTTATATGGGAGCTATATCGGGTTCTTGACCGACTTGGGCCGTACATGGCACCGTTGTTGGAAGTCAAAACTTCAGCCAAATCCGACAAAAATTGCGGCTTCCATAGGCTCAAGAAGTCAAATCGGGATATCGGTTTATATGGGAGCTATATCAGGTTATAAACCGATTTGGACCGTACTTGGCTCCGTTGTTGAGAGTCATACCAGAATACTGTGTAAAATTTCAGTTAAATCGGATGAAAATTGAGGCTTCCAGAGGCTTATGACGTCAAATCGGGAGATCGGTTTATATGGGAGCTATATCACGTTCTTGACCGATTTAGGCCGTACATGGCACAGTTGTTGCAAGTCACAATGGAACACCCCGTCCAAAATGTCAGCCAAATCGAATGAAAATTGTGGCTTCCAGGGGCTCAAGAAGTCAAATCGGAAGATCGGTTTATATGGGAGCTTTATCCAAATCTGAATCGATATGGCCCATTTGCAATCCCCCCATTTGTATAAAAACGTGTTAAATTCGTACGTGCCGAACTTTGGATACCCACCACCAAGGATATGGGATTTTATGGGATCTAGACCCTTAAACGGCAGATCGGTCTATATGGCAGTTATATCTTAATATAGTCCGATCTGAACCACATTTGAAGGGGATGTCTCACTGTTTCAAATTTCAGCAAAATCGGGTAATAAATAAAGTCTTTACGGGCTTCAGACCCTCTATCAGCAGATCGGTCTATATGGCAGCTATATCTAAATGTAGTCCGATATAAACCATATTCAGGTCAGATTTCGGCAGGCATAAAACAACTCACTGTTTCAAATTCCAGCGAATTCGGATAAAAACTAAAGCTTTTATGGCCTTCAGACTCTTTATCGGCAGATCGGTCTATATGGCAGCCATATCTAAATATAGTCCGATCTAGACCATATTTGGGTCGGATTTCGGTAGACTCACTGTTTCAAATTCCAGCGAAATCGGGTGATAAATAAAGCTTTTGTTGGTATTAGACCTTTTATCGGGAGATTGGTCTATATGGCAACTTAATATATATAAAGCCCAATCTGCACCATATTAAGGTCAAGATATGGCAAGCTTAAAGCAACTCGCTGTTTCAAATTCCAGCGAAATCGGGTGATAAATAAAGCTTTTGTTGGTCTTAGACCTTTTATCGGGAGATCGGTCTATAAGGCAGCTTTATCTAAATATAGTCTGTTCTGAACCTTATTTAAGTCGGATGTTGGGAGGCTTGATACAAATCACTGTGTCAAATTTCAGCAAAATCGAATGAAAAATAAAGATTTTATGTGCTTCAGATCCTTTATCTATATCTAGATATAGTCCGATCTGAGCCATATTTAGGTCGAATGTTTGGAGGCTTAAAACAACCGAATGTTTCATATTGCAGCGAAATCGGGTAATAAATTAAGCTTTTATGGGCTTCAGACCCTTTATCGGCAGATCGGTCTATATAGGCAAGTATATCTAAATATAGATCGACTGAACCATATTTAGGTCGGATGTCGGGAGTCATAAAACAACTCACTGTTTCAAATTTCAGCGAAATCGGGATCGTAACGTAACTGTGAATGGTGAGCGCAACCGTGAAATGATATTCAGCTTTTTTTTTTGCCCAAAATGCAAGAGCTTGACTTGCATGACATGTGCTTTCAACAAGATGGTGCCACTTGCCACACAGCACGCGTAACAATAGAATTATTGAAAGGCGAGCTTGGTGAACATTTTATTTCACGATCGGGACCGACCAATTGGCAGCCTAGATTTAAAGCCTTTAGACTATTTTTTGTAGGGCTATGCTAAAGCTCATGTCTATACCGACAAGCCCGCTTTAATTGACGCATTTGAAGACAACATTGAAGCATTTAATCGTGAGATACCTGCTGATATGTTGGGAAGAATATGACAAAATTTAACTAAGCGGAGGGGCATTTGAGGTGCAGTCGCGGTCAACATTTGCATAAAATAATCTTCAAACATTTAATTACAATACATGGACGGTACTATCGATTCAAATAAAGATTTCATGAATTTTTCTGAATTGTATGTGTTTTTTGAAAAACTTTCTTGTAGCTTTAAAAAATCACCCTTTATTATACCCACCACCGAAGGATGGGGGTATATTTATTTTGTTATTCCGTTTGCAACACTTCGAAATATCCGTTTCCGACGCTATAAAGAATATATATTCTTGATCAGAGTAAAAATCTATGACAGGCAGACGTTGGTCCGTCTGTCTTTTGAAAACACGCTACAGTCTTTAAAAAAATAGATAATGAGCTGAAACTTTGCACAGATTTTTTTTGTCCATAAGCAGGTTACGTTCGAAGATGGGCTATATCGGACTATATCTTATAGACCGATCCGCCGACTTTTAAGCCCATAAAAGTCACATTACAACGTTACAACGATTAAGGCTTTTGGGACCATAAAAAGTGTACCTTTTCATCCGATTTCTGCGAAATTTGGAACAAGGAGTTGTTTTGGACCTCGACCTACATTGCTGCCAAATATGGTCTAGATTGGTCGAATTTTTGATACAGCTTCCATGTTGACCGATCTACCCATTAAAGGTATTGAACCCATAAAAAGCACATTTTCAAACATTTGAAACGAAATGTAATATACAGAGTGGTTGTGGACCCCTCGACAATGCCGAAGAATATGCCCTATTTCAGATCATATTTGGATATAGCTGCTTCATAGACCTATCTCCCTATTTTGGATCTTAAGCCCGTAATAAGTTTATTTATTACCCGATTTCGAAGTGTGAGCGGTAAAGCCGCTCATCAATGACATTGTTATTATAGTTCGAGAGCTTTAAACAAGTAAAAGTGCGTCAAATTCGCCCCGGTCGAATTTTTATACCTTTCTTTAAATTGTATATACCCTTTTTAAATATATATGAGCTATATCAAGTTATGGCTCGTATCAACCGACCGCCCTGGCTGTCAGAAGTCATTTACAAGATCAGGATAACAAATGAGCCAACTAGAGTCTCAACAAGTCAAAATCGGGCGATAGTTTATTTGAGAGCTATATCAAGTTATGAACGGAGTTAGACCATACTTGGCACGATTCAGGGTAGTCATAAAAACAAACTACTAACAAACTTTTAGCCAAATCGGATAAGAAATGCGAGCTCTAGAGGCTCAAGAAGTCAAATCGGGAGATCGTCTTATAAACATAAACGATTTGGCCCATTTATAATCCCAACTGAACTACACTAATAGAAAGTTTTTGTGCATATTTTCAATACCCTCCACCATAGGATGGTGGAGAGCATTCCGTTTGTAACACCTCGAAATATGCGCCTAAGACCCCAGAAACCGATCAAGGCATGTCCGTCCGTCCGTCTGTCAAAAGCACTCTAATTTTCGTAGGAGTAAAGCTAGGCGCTTGAAATATTGCACAAATACTACTTATTAGTGTAGGTCGGTTGGGATTGTAAATGGGCAAAATCGGTCCATGTTTTTTATATAGCTGCCGTATGAACCGACCTTGGGTCTTGACTTCTAGAGGGCGCAATTCTTATCCGGTTTGGCTGAAATTTTGCATGAAGTATTCTGGTATGACTTCCAATAACTGTGCCAAGTATAGTCTATATCAGTCCTTAAGTTGATATAGCCGATCTCCCGAGTAGACTTCTTGAGCCTCTAGTGGGCGCAATTCCTATCCGATTTGGCTGAAATTTTGCATGACGTCTTTCATTATGACTTCCAATTTGACTTCTTGAGCCTCCAGAGCTCGCATTTCTTATCCGATTTGTCTGAAATTTTGCATGATTGTTCTGGTGTGACTTCCAACAACTGTGGCAAGTAAAGTCTATATCAGTCCATAACCTGATGTGGCCGCCATATAAACCAATCTCCTGAATAGACTTCTTAAGCTTAAAGAGGGCGCAATTTTTATCCGATTTGGCCGAAATTTTGCATGAAATGTTTCATTTCAACTTCCAACATCTGTGTTAAGTATGGTCCACATCAGTCTATTTCCTGATATAGCCGCCATATTAACCGATCTTTCGATTAGACTTCTTAGGCTTCTAGAGGGCGAAATTCTTATCCAATATGGATGAAATTTTGTTTATGCCGTTTTAGTATGACTTCCAACAACTGTTCTAAGTATGGTCTAAATCGCCATATAACCTGATATAGCTGCCATATAAACCTATCTCCCAGTTTGATATTTTGAGCCTCTGGATTATTACTCCATTTGCCTGAAATTTTGGAGGCGGTCTTTTTCTATTGGAAAAAGTCATTTAAAAACATGTTTAAATTGATTATAGCTTTACTTCTTCGACGGACACTGCTAAATCGACTGAGAATGTCAAGACAATCAAGAACATATGTACATACCTTGTTGGGTCTCAGATCAATACTTAGATAAGTTAGAAATTGAATGACGAAATTAGTATACCCCAATCCTATTGTGGAGGGTATAAATAATTTTAGTTTTATGGCACACTACCTTGATGGATATTTAAGGTAGTTACCCCAGGATACTGCAGAAGTAGGTCTGTGCTCACAAATCTGATGATTTGTGTCTTAACTTTGCAAATTTAACATAACTCCTAACTGTTACTTGGAATATTCTCAACCCCTATGTCACCCATGATTGTCCCCCCTCCCTATGGCGCTGGGCACAATAATTCAAAAGTGTAAATTGGCTTTATGAACTTTCTGGAAATTTGTCATGAAATTGTATCACATCAGTTCCTGGAAATAACACAATATGAACGAAATATGTATGTGAACAATAAATATTCAATTCGATGCATCGACTAATTTTGTCCAAGTTATGTCATTGCTATGAATTAGTTGCCAGTTTTGTTAGTGCAAGTAATTGGCCACATTGTTGATGGTGTGAGTTATGCAGTGTATCTTCTGGGTGTAATACAATTATGGACATTTAACTGATTTTTAAATAAATATTTGTTTTTAAATGATAATAACCGTCAATTTGTTTAAAACGTAACCCTATCATGGTCCATGGTTGTTGTAATTAGACCATCTATTTGTTTTAATTGAATAACAGACACAAGCGCGTAACAATCAAAGCAACAACATTAACGGCAATAACAACACAACTAGTAGCATAACTATTTGGAATTAAGTAAAAAAAATTAAAATCATCAATACTTACAACAATGACTAATGGCGAACAATCCCATGGAGTGACAGCGGGTCAGCTACTGATGAAATGAAGTGATGATAGTGTCCATGATGATGATGATGACTAGATGATGCTGCAAAACACTTTCATAGTGAAGTTTTTAAAGTGGAGCCATGTTGACGGAACATTTTTTTATAGTAATACCAATGAATGTTAAAATTCAGTATAATTTTACAATGGGTAACTTGAAATAATGGCTAACTTGAAGAAGATAAAAATTCCATCAAAGGAATTGAATATCATTTGTGGGTTCTGCACAATGAAAAATTTAAAAGGAGTCAACTCACAAAATTTACAACGATATGTCATATTGAGGTATTGAGTTCCAATTTTCGAAGAAAAATCCCAAATATCATAAAACAAGTAAAAGCGTGCTAAGTTCGGCTGGATCCAATCCTTTATACCCTCCATCATGGATCGCATTTGTCGAGATCTTTTCGCGGTATCACTTTTAAGGCCAACAAAAGATAAGAATAGCTATGCTATTGGAGCTTTATCAAGTTATGGTTCGATGCGGAAAATTCAATTGAATATTGGAGACCATAGTAGAAGTCATTGTGTAAAAATTCAGCCAAATCGAATAAAAATTGCGCCCTTTAGGGGCTCAAGAAGTAAAATAGGGAGATCGATTTATCTGGTAGCTGTATCAGGCTTTCGACTGATCCAAACCATATTCGACACGTATGTTGAAGGTCATGAGAGAAGCCGTTGTACTAAAGTTCAGCTAAATCGGATAATAATTACGTCCTCTAGAGGCTCAAGAAGTAAAGATCCCAGATCGCTTTATATGACAGCCATACCCGATACCGACCGATTTGAACCATACTGAGCACAGTTGTTGGAAGTCATAACCAAACACATCGTACCAAATTTTGGCCAAATGGAATAGGAATTGCGCCCTCTAGAGGATTAAAAAGTCAAGACCTCAGAACGGTTTATATGAGAGATATATCAGGCTATGAACCGATTTCAACCATACCTAGCACAGTTGTTGGAAGTCATAAACAAACATTCCAAATTTCAGAAAAATCTAATGATAATTACGCCCCCAGAATCTCAAGATCCCATATCGGTTTATATGGCCGCTATATCAAGTTATGGACCGAATTCAATCATACTTAGCACAGTTGTTGGTCACAACGAAACCGCATGCAAAATTTCAGCCAAAATGGATGAGAATTGCGCCCTCCAGTGGCTCCAAATCCACGATCGAATCAAAACATGGACCGATATGGCCCATTTAAAATCCCAACCGGCCTACACTAAGGGCTCAAGAAGTCAAACCGGAAGATTGGTTTATATGGGAGCTATAACAGGCTATAAACCCAATTGGACCGTACTTGGCACATTTGTTGGGAGTCATAACAGAACAGTATATGCAAAATTTCAACTAAATCGGAAAAAATCGAGGCTTGTATGGGCTCAAGAAGTCAAATCGGGAGTTCGGTTTATGTGGGAGCTATATCATATTCTTGACTGATTTGAACCGTACTTAGCACAATTGTTGGAAGCCATAACAGAACACTATGTACAAAACTTCAGCCAAATCGGATGTGGCTTCCAAGGGCTCAAGAAGTCAAGATCCAAGATCGGTTTATATGACAGCTATACCAGATTATGAACCGATTTGAATCATACTAAGCACAGTTGTTGAAAGTAATACCAAAACACTACGTGCAAAATTTCAGTTAAATCGGACGAGAATTGCGCCCTCTAGAGACTCAAGAAATCTAGACCCCAGATCGGTTAGCTATATCAAAATATGGACCGATTTAAACCATACTTGACGTAGTTGTTGGAAGTGATACCAAAACGCTACGTGCAAAATTTCAATAAAATCGGATAAGATTGCGCCCTCTAGAGGCTCAAGAAGTCAAGATCCAAGTTCGGTTTATATGACAGCTATACCAGATTATGAACCGATTTGAACCATAATTGGCACAGTTGTTGGCTATCATAACAGAACATGTCGTGCAAAATTTCATTCCATTCGGATAAGAATTGCGCACTCTAGAGGCTCAAGAAGTCAAGACCCCAGATCGGTTTATATGGCAGCTATATCAGGTTATGAACCGATTTGAACCATACTTGGCACAGTTGTTGCAGTTGTTGACTATCATAACAAAACATGTCGTGCAAAATTTCATTCCTATCGGATAAGAATTGCGCACTCTAGAGGCTCAAGAAGTCAAGACCCAAGATCGGTTTATATGGCAGCTATATGAAAACATGGACCGATTTGGCCCATTTAAAATCCCAACTGACCTACACTAATTAAAGGAATTTGTTCAAAAGCGGCTAGCTTTACTCTTTTGAAAGTTAGCGTGCCTTCGATAGACAGACGGACGAATGGACGGACAGACCGACGGACGGATACGCGGACGGACATGGATCGACTTAAAATGACATGGCGATCAAGAATATACATACTTTATGGAGTCTAAGATCAATATTTCGAGGTGTTACAATGACTACATTAGTATACCCCCATCCTATGGTGGTGGGTATAAAAAGTTCACAATAGTACGACATGGTACTTTTTTCGGAGAGAGCTAGAGTTCTCAAAATTTGGTTACAGTTACACATTAGATACTACATTTTTATACCCATCTTTGTCATTCTGTTTGCAACACATCGAAATATCCATTTCCGACCCTATAAATTGATCTTGATCGTCGTAAAAATCTAAGACGATCGAGCCATGGCCGTCCATCCGTCTGTCTGTTGAAATCACGCTACATTCTTTAACAAGCAAAAGCGTGCTAAGTTCGGCCGGACCGAATCTTGGGAACCCACCACCATGGTTTCTGCTAAAATATGGGAGCTATGTCTAGTTATTGGCCAATTCGGACCGTTGAGAGTTATGATGGAACAGCAGAGGATCAAGAAGTCAAACCGAGAGATGGTTTATACGGGAACTATATCAGGTTCTTAAGCGATTGTCCAAATCGGACAAAAATTCCGGCTTCCAGGGGCTCAAGAAGTCAAATCGGGAAATCGGTTTATATCGGAGCTACATCCATATCTCAACCGATATGCCCCAATTCTCAACGACCTACATCAATATTAGGTATCTGTGTAAAATTTCAAGAGGCTAGCTTTACGCATTCTACTGCTGTCGTGATTTCGACAGACGAACGATCGGACGGACGAACATGGCTAGACCGACTCAGGATGTTGATACGATCAAGAATGATTTCAATAGACAGACAGACAGACGGACGGAAATCGCAAGGATCCCATAAAGTATATATCATGGGGCCTTGCGATTTCCGTCCGTCTGTCTTAATGTCTATTGAAATCACGCAACAGTCTTTAAAAATAGAGATATTGAGCTGAAACTTTGCACGGATCCTTTTTTTGTCCATAAACAGTTTAAGTTCGAAGATGGGCTATATCGGACTATATCTTGATATAGCCCCCATGTAGACCGATCCGCCGATTTAGGGTCTTAGGCCCATAAAAGCCACATTTATTATCCGATTTTGCTGAAATTTGGGACAGTGTGTTATGTTAGGTCTTTCGACATACTTCTATAATTTGGTTCAGATCGGTTCAGATTTGGATATAGCTGCCATATAGAGCGATCCGCCGATTTAGGATCTTAGGCCCATAAAAGCCACATTTATTATGTGATTTTTCTGAAATTTGGGACAGTGAGTTAAGTTAGGCCCTTCGTTATTCATCTTCAATTTGGCTGAGATCTGTCCAGATTTGGATTTAGCTGCCATATAAACCGATTTTTCGACTTAAAGCTTTGGGCCCATAAAAGGCAAATTTGGGACAGTGAGTTGTGTTAGGCTCTTCGGATTTTTTTTTCAACTTGGCTCAGCTTGGTCCAGATTTGGATATAGCTGCCATATAGACCGATCTCTCGATTACGGTTTTGGGGCTATAAATGGCGGATTTATTGTCCGATTTCGCCTAAATTTGGGACATTGAGTTGTGTTAGGCTCTTCGGCATTTTTCTGCAACTTGGCTCAAATCGGACCACATTTGGATATAGACCGATATCTTGATTTAAAGTCTTGGCCCCATAAAAGGCACATTTATAATCCGATTTCGCTGAAATTTGATTTATGTTAGGCTTTTCGACACCCGTGTCTTTCAAATTGGTCTAAATTTGGATATGGTTACCAAAAATACCAATATTTTGTTCCACAAAATTGAGCAATGACTTGTACTTATAAGACCATTCAATATCCGTGTCGAATTTGGTCCAAATCAGACCATATTTCGACATAGCTACTACGGGGACATACGTTTTGCATTTTTCACCGGATTATGACGAAAGGTGGTTTACATGTATACCCGGGGTAGTGGGTATACAAAGTTCGGGCCAGCCGAACTTATCGCCTTTTTACTTGTTTCTCTATACTTCGACCAGTTAGATACTAAAAAGCACAATACACAGTACAACTAAATAGGAATAGCGAACCGGACCGGAGGTGTGCTCAGGTAATAAACAAGCGTTTTATGATTCCAAGGCCTTATATTAGAAGATCGGTCTAAGTTGGAGGTTATATACAAGTATGATCCGATCTTGACCATACTTGGTAGCTATGTCAAAGAATCAAATGCAACTTTCCATACCAGTTTTCAGTGTAATCAGATAAAAAATGAGTCCCTTTTGGGTTCATGATTTTAAATCAGCAACTCAATCTATATAGGGGCTATATCATAATATATTCCGATATAGTCCATCTTCGAACTTAGCCCGCCTATGGTAAAAATATTTATGTGTGCAAAGTTTCAGCTCAATATCTTCATTTTGAAAGTTTGAAGCGAGATTTCAACAGACGGACGGACAGATATGACTAGACGGTCTTAAAATTTTACGAAGCTCAGGAATATATATACTTTATAGGATCTGAAATAGAATTTCGATGATGCAACACAATGACCCCCGTCCTTCGGCGGCAATAAAAATTTTGTTTTACAGTTCCCAAACAAAATCGGCTTAAATTCATCAAAAGAACCTCAACACATAACAAACTTCATTCACATTTTTCCATAGAATTCCCACACCAATCTTCCGTGTACGTGGCATCAACAAAGAATATACCACAAATATTGCAAAAAAAAACCTAATTCTAAAGTTCAAAAACTTCAAAGATTTTAGTTTCAAGACCTTCATAAGAACAAATGTTTATATTACGTTACTTCACAAACCATTGCCATCGGTTACTTATCTTCTTGGACAACTAAACTTCACCGCACAACAAAGCATATTTGTCATAAACTAAATATTATGACATAATAATATTTCGAACAATTGATTCTTTTTGCCTTAAATGGTTCTTAACTTCAATACCTTGGTTGTATTGGAGCGCAAAGGTCATTGAGATCAAAAAAGTTATTACAAATATTAATTTTTATTTTCGATATGACAGCGAACCCATAATTTCGAACATTTATTTTGAAACGTGCAACTTCATCAGCAGGTAATTTAAAAGTGATTTATGGACCGCCATAAGTTTCAATACTTTACACATCGAAACTCACAACGCATTGAGCATCTTGTGGAGGAAGTTTTGAGAAAACGTTGGTGTTTTTCCATCAAAAAGAAACACATAAGCAATAGATGCTACTTATGATGGTATTGAGTTTCAACTAAACAACTGAACAAATGTTTAATGATGTGATCGATGTAATAGCAACGCTGATCTTCTTTAGTCAGAGTACCTTTGGTTTTACGCAAATCAGTCAAAACGGTAGGTGGACCTACAGCGAACAGCCTTCTTATTGCCGCATCATTGTTATGATGTTTCAACTAGTTGTGCAAAAATGCTTCGGAAAAATTGCGTAGCACAGGCACTTATGACGTCAAATATGAAGATCGGTTTATATGGCAGCAATATCGCAAATGCAAATTTGCCCACAAACATTCCATTAAGGAACTGGGGCAAACAAATCAATAAATGTTGTCCGATTCAAGTTTAATCTCAATGATAAGGGACCTCCTTTTTATAGCCGAGTCCAAACGGCATGCCGTAGAGCGACACCTCTTTGGGGAGAACATTTTACATGGCAAAGTACCTTTCAAATGTCGCCAGCATTAGGAGGGGATAGCCATCGCTGAAAAATTTTCTGATTTTCCTGCCAGGATTCGAACCTTGGCGTTCAGCGACATAGGCGTACATTCTAACCTCTGCGCTACGATGGCCTCCATATGGCCACCAATATTAGGTATTGAATTGACTTTGATCTCGTGCAAATTTTTTCCATGAACATTCCACTAAGGAACAAGGGCAAACTTCTCACATATCAGTACGATTCAAGTTTAAGTACGAGTCAAGTTTAAGCTCAATGATAAGGGGCCTCCTTTTAATAGCCAAGTCCAAACGGCGTGCCGATGTGTGACACCTTTTTTGAAGAGAAATTTTAAATGGCATAGTACCTCACCCCTCCAACATTAGGAGGGGAACACCACCGCTGAAAATTTTCTGATGGTCTTGCCAGGATTCGATCCCAGGCGTTCAGCATCATAGGCGGACATGTTAACATCTGCGGGCGCAATGAACTGCATTTTTGAGCATTCAAAACATCGATTTGATGAGTCATCCGCCGTATAGTCCTGACTTGGCACCGAATGACTTCCTTTGACTCCCGTACGTAAAAAAAATAAGAGGTTAACTTTTTTCAACACCTGAAGAAGAGGTTGATGTGTTCAGAATGCATGTTTTGGAGACTATTTTTTGTGCGGCTATGTTAAAGGTCATGTCTATGCAGACAATCCCGCTTCAATTGACCCATTGAAAGACAATATTAAAGAATTTATTCGTGAGACACCGGCCAAAATGTTGGAAAGAGTGTGCCAAAATTGGACAAAGCGGATAGAACATTTGAGGCGCAGTCACGGTCAACATTTGCATGAAATAATCTTCAAACGTTTAATTATATGGACCGTACTTTGGATTTTAAAAAAGATTTCATGCATTTTTTTGAAAATCTTTCCTGTAGCTCTTAAAAAATCACCCTTTGTAATCCAATATTTCGTCCATTGAAAGACGGGGATAACATACAAATATTTCACATATTTCGTTCGTCTTGTGTGTTACCGTAGCTTATGCTGAAGTGTATGATGGTATGTCAAAATTTTAATTTCATCTCTTCTTTTATCACCATAGGATTTGAAAAAAAAAAAAAAAAAAAACATGTAAAAAGGCGTTAAGATCGGCCGTGCCGAACTTTGAATACCCACCACCTCGGCTATATATGTAAACCGCCTTTCGTAAAAATCCGGTGAAAAATTAATAATGGTCTGAATCGGACGATAACTTGATATCATATATCATATAAAAGAAATTTTTTCCTTTTAACATATGTTTGCCTAAAAAGAGATGCAGGGAAAAGAACTCGATAAATACGATCCATGGTGGAGGGTATATAAGATTCAGCCCGGCCGAACATAGCACACTTTTACTTGTTTTTTAATAGTTTTCTTTTCGGTGCTATCCCACTGTGTATCAGTTAGACTGCCAGACGAATGCATGGTTTTTTAGGCAGTATTTTGTGCCAATACGTTGGCCGCAAAAAAGATTATAAGGATTGACCCGCCACTTTCGAAACCCAGGATATATATAAACAATATGGCAACCCTCAATGCCTTGAGCTCTAGAACGATAAGTTCGTAGTGGGGGCCCTGAACAGACTCCTGGCTCATGACCATGTTTTGACCTGGCTTCAGGGACACACCGGTGTTCTGGAAAATGAGAAGGAGGACTCTGACCAGTTGTTGACCGGAAAAGGACGAATGAGTTTATGATCCTTCAGAAGGGATCACTGAGTACGATTACAGGAGTCGTAACCGGACACTGTGCGTTAGGCCATTAGAGAATCCAGCACCTGCACAGGGAAATAGGCTTTCCTTCCTAGGGAGGCGGGTTTTCTACGATCTAGGCGAACTTGCACATGTATCTCTGCGTCAAGTGCCGACGAGAACTTGGCGGATGAATATTTGAATGAGTGTAGGCTTGGATTGGCGCTTGCCTATCCCTGTTTTCCTGCATTTTTCATGTGTCATCATCTTCCTGTCTCCCCTTCAGGACGCAGCGGGTGCAGTGTCATCATCATCATTATCATCGTAATCATAATTTCTCACCAAGTTTTCCTTTTTTCCTTTCCGAGTCCGAACGGCGTGTCACAGTGCGACATCTCTTTGGAGAGAAGTTTTACATGGCATAGTACCTCACAAATGTTGCCAGCATTAGGAGGGGAAAACCACCGCTGAAAATTTTTTTCTGATGTTCGAAGATGGGCTATATTGGACTATATCTTGTTATAGCCCCCATATAGACCGATCCGCCGATTTAAGGTCTTAGGCTCATAAAAGCCATATTTATCATCCGATTTTGCTGAAATTTGGGACAGTTAGTTGTGTTAGACCCTTCGATATCATTCTTCAATTTGGCGCAGATCGGTCCAGATTTGGATATAGTTGCCATACAGACTGATCTCTCGACTTCAAATTTTGGACCCATAAAAGGAGCATTTATTGGCCAATTTTGCAAACATTTGGGACAGTAAGTTGTGTTTGGCCCTGCGACATCCTTATTGAATTTGGCTCAGATCGGTTCAGATTTGGATATAGTTGCCATACAGGCTGATCTCTCGATTTAAGATTTTGTACCCATAAAAGGCGCATTTATTGTCCGATGTCGCCGAAATTTGGAACAGTGAGTTGTGTTGGGGCCTTCGACATCCCTAAGCAATTTGGACCAGATCGGACAATATTTCGATATAGCTCCTATGGGGGCATAAATTATGGATTATGACGAAGGTGGTTTGCATATATACCCGAAGTGGTGGGTATCCAAAGTTCGGCCCGGCCTTTAAAGGTATTAACTTTTTACTTGTTCTTACTAGGGTGTCACAATGGGCCGGACTGGCCTCCGAGTGAACTCAGCTTCTAGGGATGGCTACCCATTGCACCTAAACCTATGGACAAAATCGGCACTTAACCTGAAATAGCTCTCAAATAAACTGATTTCTTGATTTTACTCATTGTACCACTAAAGGGCGCACCACCAAACGCTTGGCTATAAAATTAGATATCAGCTAAGTGCTTTACTCCCAAATATGTTTCATTTGAATCCCATATTGCCATGGTCGGTAAATATGTTTAGTTTAGTAGGGTTTCAGGTTGAGAAACACCTGGCTCCAATCACTTGGCTCAAAATTGCATCTCAATTCGTTTTTTACTACCTTGCTACCTTTACTTTGAATCCCATATTGTCATGATTAACCTATATATCCATTTTGCGGGTTTTGGGATGCTGGTGGGGTCCCCTCAGTCACTCCTTTGGGTAACAAATTTTTGTTTTTAGGTCACTATATGAGTGTAAACTGAATCACCCTACCCATCTCCAGGGTTAGGGGAGGGTATTTGTGTTTTATTTAACATAAATTGGAATAATGAATAATTTTAATGATTTTTTCCCTACCAAGAGAAACTAGTAGACCCTTATTTGTTGCAATTTTTTTTTTTCTTAAAAAATCTTTTAAACATAATGCTTCCCAATTCATTGACCACCAAAAGTACATGTAGCAAACCGCAATATCTGTAAGCGATTTTTTCCTTTTCAAAAGCTAGTGCACTTGTTAGGCACTCGCAACCCACAACAGCAATACGGAGTAATACAACGCAGGAGAGCTTGCATGCATGTGCGTTGAACACCAACTAAAGAAAAACACTATAAAAATGGGGTGAGTAAACAAACTCCCCATGAGGCCAACTACTCTACCTCATAAGCACCCTAATTGGCAAAGATATGCTCACCTACTACAGAGCCATGCGAGAGCAAGGGAGTTGCATTACATAAAACAAAGCCCAGGCTAAAATTGTAATAGATTAAATGAGATGGGGAGCTTGGGCTTCACTCACTCTCATACATACGAAGAGCAGTCGATGAGCAATGATGATCATTATGATCTCTAGCTCAGCTTAGTGGTGAAAAATGTGAAGATGTGTCCAACAACAACCTCATCTTCAAATGTAAAGTAAATCACGGTAAGTTTACCCAGTTTCTGTTATTGTTTTCAATGTTGCTTGGGCTTATTTCAATTGCATCTATCTATGCCTCTGTGTTTCGCTTTTGTTGAATTTCAAAGTGAACATTTGTGGTATAAAAGCCAAATCTTGGGCTCAATGGGAACCATAGTTTACATTCAACTATCGGCATAAACGTATCTAACCATATCAACTTTACATACGAACTCTGGTGAGGAGATTCGTTCGATTCAACGCAAACTTATACGCATAGTTCGTGTGAACAATTCTAAGGATTCGTTCGCTGTCAAACGATAACAGCGATTAAAATTGGGTTAGTGTTAAACAAATAACAAAACAACATAAATGGTGATGAGAAAAAATTATGCAAATTATGCAAAAAAGTGAAACTTAAATTATGAAAAAATAAAAAAAAAAATGTATTACAACCATAAAGTGAACCTGAAAAATAACCAAAAATGGTCATTTAACTATTAGTCATGAAAAATATGTGTACGATTTTTTGGTGCAAAACGTTGAATTAAAATTTTCTTATGAGAAAATAAGGATGACTAATATAACACAAAAATATTTTTAAAAAAATTTTCAAATCATATAAGCAATATTTATTACTACAGTTTGAAAAAAGCGGTCTCAAACAACAAAATCAACAGCAAGGATATGGAATAAATTATTGAAAATTATTATACTTTGGAATGAAAGAAAACATTCGCAAAGTAAAATAAAAACTTTTAAATTGATTTGGGAAGCGTTGGAGGGAGGTACTTTAATTTCTTTGTGAGAATATATTGTATATATATGAGAGCCATATCTAAATCTGAACCGATTTCTATGAAATTCACCAGTAATTTCGAGAGTCATAAGAACATGCGTCCCGCCAAATTTCGAGAGAATCGGTTGACAAGTGACCATTTTATTTCATTATTACTGCAAATCAGACGAACATATATATGGGAGCTATATCTAAATCTGAACCGATTTTCACCAAACTTCTCATATATATTATGGTAGTCGTAGAGGAAGGTGTTGCACAAAATTTTTGGAAGATTTGTCAATAAATGCGCTTGCAATGGCTGTAGAAGTGAAAATTGGGCGATATATATATATATATATATATATATATATATAAGAGCTATATCTAAATCTGAACCGATTTCTATGAAATTCACCAGTAATTTCGAGAGTCATAAGAAAATCCGTCCCGCCAAATTTCGAGAGAATCGGTTGACAAGTGACCATTTCATTCCATTATTACTACAAATCGGACGAACAGCTATATCTAAATCTGAACCGATTTCCAGCAAACTTCTCATATATTGTGGTAGTCGTCGAGAAAGGCGTTGTACAAAATTTCGGCAAGATTGGTGAATAAATGCGCTTGCAGTGGCTCCAGGTGTGAAAATATATGGCAGCTATATCTAAATCTGAACCGATTTCTATGAAATTCACCAGTAATATTGAGAGTCAAGATAAAAACCCTCCCGCCAAATTTCGAGAGAATCGGATAACAAATGATTTTTTTATTGCATTATTAATACAAATCGGTCGAAAATATAAGTGGGAGCTATATCCAAATCTGAACCGATTTCTTCCAATTTCAATAGGCTTCGTCTCTAGGCCGAAAAACATGCCAGTACCAAATTTGAAGACGATCGGATGAAAACTGCGACCTGCAGTTTGTACACACATTAACATGGATAGACACACGAACATAGCTAAATCGAACCAGGAAGTGATTCTGAGTCGATCGAGAGTCATCATAAAAACTTTTCTGCCGAATTTCGAGAGAATCAGTAAACAATTGACTATTTCATTGCATTATTACTGCAAATCGGTCGAATATATGTTGGAGCTATATCCAAATATGAACCAATTTCTTGCAATTTCAATAGGCTTCATCTCTAGGCCGAAAAACATGCCTGCACCAAATTTTAACATGATATGATGAAAACTGCGACCTGCAATTTGTATACAAATTAACATTGACAGACGGACGTAGCTAAATCGAATCCGAAAGTGCTTCTGAGTCGATCGGTATACTTATCAATGGATCTCTTTCTTCTGGGTGTTACAAACATGTGCACTAAGTTATAATACCCGGAACCACAATAGTGATGTAGGGCATAAAAAATATTCTGTAATATCTTGGGAGTGAGATTTCTGGAAACTATTTTAGTGTATTGTTGCGTTTGAAGATTTCAATCACAAAAAAATTCTGTCAAAAAAAATTATTTATTGGGTCTAAATAGTGAAAATATGAAGGGAATCGAAGTAAAGGAGTTAATGGGTTAAAATTGTCTATGTGATTTTGTATTCAGACATCTACTGCTACCTTATCAAACCTTTACTGAAAAAGTATTTGTCCTTATTATACCCTCCAACATAGTATGGGGGTATACTACAATAATTTCGTCATTCTGTTTGTAATTCCTCGAAATATTCCTCTAAGACCCCAAAATGTATATATATTCTTGATCGTCATGACATTTTAAGTCGATGCTAGCCATGTCCGTCCGTCTGTCTGTCTGTCGAATGCACGCTAACTTTCGAAGGAGTAGAGCTAGCCGCTTGAAATTTTGCACAAATTCTTCTAATTAGTGTAGGTTGGTTGGGATTGCAAATGCACCACATCGGACTATATTTGGTTATAGCTGCTATATAGACCGATCTGGCGATTTTGGGGTCCTTAGCCCATAACAGGAGCATTTATTAGCGGTTTTCACTGAAATTTAGCATAGTGAGTTTTGTTAGACCCATCGATATCCGAACCAAAAATGGTCCAGATCGGAAGATATCTGGATATAGATGCCATATAGAGCGATCTGGCGGTTTAGGGACTTAAGACTATAACAGGCACATTTATTACCCGACTTTGCTGAAATTTGGAACAGTGAGTTGTTTCAGGACTCCCAATATCTGTCCCGAATATGGTCCAGATCGGGCTATATTTAGATAAAGCTGCCATAGAGACCGATTTTCAGCTTTATGTTCTAAAGACCAAAAAAGGAACAGTGAGCTGCTTTAAGACTCCCGACGTCCAAACCAAATATGTTCGACGTTGAACCATATTTAGATATACCTCTCACATAGATCGATCATCCGAATTAGGGCTTAATCATATGAACGGCGCACTTATTATCCGATTTCGCTGAAATTTTGAACTGTTACTTGTATAGAGCTTCTCGGCACCTGTACCAAATATGATTAAGATCGGACTATATTTGAATATTAATATAGATATAGTAGTGTAATAATAAATTTTGATAATAAATATATCAAAAACGTTCATATGGTCTGATCTGCCGCTAAAATTTAGCACAATGAGTTGTGTTAGACCCCTCGAAATTGGTACCGAGTATGGTCAACCTCGGGCTACATTTGGATATAATTGTCATTCCGATCTCCCGATTTTAGGTCTTGGATCCTATTGAATTTTGGCACATGGTTTTTTAAAACCGTGTACTGTCAGTTCGGTACTTGGAGCTGTCATATATACCGATCTCGCGATTTAAGTTCTTGGGCCCATAACAATCGCATTTCCTACCTATTTCGCTGAAATTTGGTACAATGAGTTTTATTAGACACCTACATATCCTTTCCGAATATAGGGGAAATCGGACTATATTTGATATAGCTGCCATATAGACCAACATTCTGTTTTACTGTCTTGAGCAGTAAATTGTATTAGGCCCCTCGGCGTTCGTTGCGAATTTGATCCAAATGGCATCATATTTCCATATAGCTGCTATGGGTACATAAATGATGAATTTTTCACCGTATTATAACGAAAGGTGTTTAATATACTTTCCGAGGTGGTGGGTATGCAAAGTTCAGCACCGCCGAACTAAATGCCTTTTAACATGTTCTTCTTTCTACCGAAAATTTTCTTCTCCTGATGAGATGAATTTTCATTGCAGCCTAACCATTATACCTCACTTTCTTAATTGACCATTATGTGTTTTTATACCCACCACCATAGGATGGTGGTTAGATTAGTATACCCTCATCTTATGGTGGACATACCGCATCTCGAAATAATGATCTGCGCCCCCATGCCATGTCCGTCCGTCTATCTGTCGAAATCACGATAGCGATCGAACGCGTAAAGCTAAACACTTGAAATTTTGCATAGACACTTCTTATTGATGTAGGTCAATTGGGATTTCAAATGGGCTATGTCGGTTCAGATTTTGATATAGCCCCCATATAAACCGATCCCCGGATTTGACTTCTTGAGTTAGAAGCCCCAATTTTTATCCGATTTGGCTGAAATTTAAGCAAAAGACTTGCGTTATTTCTTTCCATGTCATATATGAGCCGAATCGGTCAATAAACAGATATAACCCCCATATAAACCGATCCCCGGATTTGACTTCTTGAGCCCTTAGAAGCATCAATTTCCAGCCGATTTGGCTGAAATTTAGAGCAAGGGCTTAAGTTATGACTTCCAACTCCCATGCCAAGTATGATTGGAATCGGTCAATAAACAGATATCGCCCTCATATAAACCGATCCCCGGCTTTGACTTCTTGAGTTTCTATAGGCCTCAATTTTCATCCGATTGGGCTAAAATTTGGAACAAAGACTTGTGTTATGTCTTCCAGTATCCAAGCCAAGCATGATCTGAATCGGTCAGTGAACAGATAAAGCCCCATATAAACCGATTCCAGGATTTGACTTCTTGAGGCCCTAGAAGCCTCAATTATCATCCGATTAGGCTGAAATTTGGAACAAAGACTTGTGTTATGACTTCCAACATCCATGGGTAGTATGCTCCAAATCAGTACATAAACAGGTATAACACTATATAAACCGATTGACGAATTTGACTTCTTCAATCCGTAGAAGCCTCAATTTTCATCCGATTAGGCTGAAATTTGGAACAAAGACTTGTGTTATGACTTTCAACATCCATGGGTAGTATGCTCCAAATCAGTACATAAACAGGTATAACACTATATAAACCGATTGACGAATTTGACTTCTTCAATCCGTAGAAGCCTAAATTGACATTCGATTTGACGGAAATTTGGAAAATTTCAAGTATGATTGGAATCGGTCTATAAACAGATATAGCTCTCATATAAACCGATCCCCCGATTTGACTTCTTGAGTTTCTATAGGCCTCAATTTTCATTCGATTGGGCTACAATTTGGAACAAAGACTTGTGTTATGTCTTCCAGTATCCAAGCCAAGTATTATCTGAATCGGTCAGTAAACAGATAAAGCCCCATATAAACCTATCCACGGATTTGACTTCTTGAGCCCCTAGAAGACTCAATTTTCATCCGATTTGGCTGAAATTTAGATCAAGGACTTGTGTTATGACATCCAACATCCATGTGAAGTATGATCCGAATAGGTCCATAAACAGATATAGGCCCCATATAAATCGATCCGCAGATTTGACTTCTTGAGCCCCTAGAAGCCTCAATTTTCATCCGATTTGACTGAAATTTGGAACAAAGACTTGTGTTATGACTTTCAACATCCATGTGAGGTATGATCCGAATAGGTCCATACACAGATATAGCCCCCATATAAACCGATCACCGGATTTGACTTCTTGAGCCCTTAGAAGCCTCAATTTTCATCCGATTTGGTTGAAATTTAGAACAAAGACTTGTGTTATAACTTTCAAAATCCATGCTAAGTATGATCCGAATAGGTCAATGAACAAATATAACTCCCATATAAACCGATCCCCGGCTCTGATTGTCTTGAATCATAAATCCATCAAAAATATTTACAAAATTTTTTTTTATTAAATTTTTAAAAATATTCCTCCCATGAAAAACCAACTTAGCCTTATTTCTTTCTATTATATATGCAAAACAAACATCATCATGAACAAAAAAAAAATAAAGAAAACACAAACCTCCTATCATCTTTTTCGGTCTCGTGTACAGTTTCCTTATATAAAATTGGATTTTGTCGGTTATTCAATGATGTTGGTTTTTTTTTTTTTTTTTGTTTGTTTGTTTTAATTTTCTTCATGCTTTTTTATGTCAGCTTTTTGTGTCTTTCTTTAAATTCACACTGAACAAATGCAATTGCATGAGTGTATATATTTTTTGCGGAATTTAATTATATTTTCTAGTGGCTTTGTTATTTTTTAATTTTCCCTCCTTTTGAATTGCACTACATACGGGTATAGTGAATGCACATTTGTCTATATCTTTGGGTATAAATCTTTTCAATGTTAGTTTTAACATGGTCATAACCTATGTATGTTTTGCCTGATTCCTAATGTTGCTGACTGCCTGTCTGCAGACAATGCGAGTTGAATTGATTTGATAAAATACAAATCGACCACACGATTTGTTATGATATATACTTTGTGTGTGATAAGGTGGGTGAAAGGTTTCATTTACTATTGAATATAATAGTGACTGTTATATTGATTAAGAACATCATAAGAAGAGGCATTAAGTCGATCTGACCTTAACTCTAACTTTCGAAAGCGTATAGGTAGCTGCTCATCATTTTGCCCAAATTGTATACTCTACACCACTACTGTGGTACAGGGTATTATAACATAGTGAATTTGTTTGTAACAACCAAAAAGAAGAGAGATAAATCCATTGATAAGTATGCCGATCGACTCAGAATTACTTTCTGATTTGATTTAGCTATGTCCGTCTGTCCATGTTAATTTGTGTACAAAGTACAGGTCGCAGTTTTCATCCGACCCTCTTAAAATTTGGTACAGGCATGTTTTTCGGCCTAGAGACGAAGCCTATTGAATTGAATCGGTTCAGATTTGGATACAGCTCCCATATATATGTTCGTCCGATTTTCAGTAATAATGCAATAAAATTTGTTAACCGATTCTCTCAAAATTTGACAGGAAGGATTTTTTTATGACTCTCGACATTGCTGGTGAATTTCATTGAAATCGGTTCCGATTTAGATAAAGCTCTCATACATATATTTCGCCCGATTTTCACTCCTAGAGCCAGTGCAAGCGCATTTATTGACCAATCTTCCCAAAACTTCGGAAAACGCTTTCCTCCATGACTGTCACAGTATGTGAGAAGTTTGCTCGAAATCAGTTCAGATTTAGATATAGCTCCCATATATATGTTCGTCCGATTTTCAGTAATAATGCAATAAAATGGTCATTTGTTAACCGATTCTCTCGAAATTTGGCAGGAAGTATTTTCCTTTGACTCTCGACATTATTGTGGAATTTCATGGAAATCGGTTTTGATTTATATATGGAACTCATATCCACTCATCATGAATAGACTTACTAACGAGCAACGCTTGCAAATCATTGAATTTTATTACCAAAATCAGTGTTCGGTTCGAAATGTGTTCAAATTTTGACAAATTTTGTTCAGCGATGAGGCTCATTTCTGGTTGAATGGCTACGTAAATAAGCAAAATTGCCGCATTTGGAGTGAAGAGCAACCAGAAGCCGTTCAAGAACTGCCCATGCATCCCGAAAAATGCACTGTTTGGTGTGGTTTGTACGCTGGTGGAATCATTGGACCGTATTTTTTCAAAGATGCTGTTGGACGCAACGTTACGGTGAATGAACACATTTCGAACCGAACACTGATTTTGGTAATAAAATTCAATGATTTGCAAGCGTTGCTCGTTAGTAAGTCTATTCATGATGAAATGTCAAAGTATACTGAGCATCTTTCTCTTTGACACCATGTCTGAAATCCCACGTGATCTGTCAAATACTAATGCATGAAAATCCTAACCTCAAAAAAATCACCCTTTATATATATTTCGCCCGATTTTTACTCCTAGAACCAGTGCAAGCGCATTTATTGACCAATCTTCCCAAAACCTCTTACAACGCTTTCCTCGACGACTGTCACCGTATGTGAGAAGTTTTCTCGAAATCGGTTCAGATTTAGGTATAGCTCCCATATATATGTTCCTCCGATTTTCAGTAATAATGCAATAAAATGGTCATTTGTTAACCGATTCTCTCGAAATTTGGCAGGAAGGATTTTCTTTTGACTCTCGACATTGCTTGTGAATTTTATGGAAATAGGTTTCGATTTATATATGGAACTCATATATATATATATATATATATATATTTCGCCCGATTTTCACTCCTAGAGCCAGTGCAAGCGCATTTATTGATCAATCTTCCCAAAACTTCCACGACGAATGCCAGAGTATTTGAGAAGTTTGTTCGAAATCGGCTCAGATTTTGGTATATATTCCCATATATATTTTCATCCGATTTTGAGAAATATTGCAAGAAAGTGCTCAGTTTTAAATGGATTCTTTCAAAATTTTGCAGTAAGGATTTTCTTATGACTCTCGATATTACTGGTGACAGATTTTAACTCCAAGAGCTACTGCAAGCGCATTTATTGACCCATCTTGCCAAAATTTTGCACAGCGCTATCGTCGACGACTGTCACAGTATCTTATAAGTTTTTCCGAAATCGGTTCAGATTTAGGTATAGCTCCCACATATATATGTTCGTCCGATTTTTAGAAATATTGCAAGAACGTGCTCAGTTTTAAATGGATTCTTTCGAAATTTTGCAAGTAAGGATTTTCTTATGACTCTCGATATTATTGGTGAATTTCATAGAAATCGGCCCAGATTTAGGTAAAGCTGTCATATATGTATATCGACAGATTTTAACTCCATGAGCTATTGCAAGCGCATTGTTAGACCAATCTTGCCAAAATTTTGCAAAACGCTTTCCTCGACGACTACCACATTATCTGAGAAGTTTGCTCGAAATCGGTTCAGAATTAGATATAGCTTGTATTTATATGTTCGTCAGATTTTAGGCAATTTGCAACAATGATGTCATTTGTCAACCAAAGTTATTACAGTTTGAACATATTTGCTCGATTTTTATGGATATACTAGGTCAGTTTGTATGATAAATGGACAAAATGGGTCCATGTGGAGAATAACTCCAGTATAATCGAATTGTCCGATTTGATTTCTAGACAACATGGAAGGTGCAATTGCAAACGCAAATTTGCCCATGAACATTCCATTAAGGAACTGGGGCAAACTTCTCATAAATCAATGAGTGCTGTCCGATTAAATTTTAAGCTCAATGATAAGGGACCTTCTTTTTATAACCGAATCCGAACGGCAGAGCGATACCTCATTGGGAAGAAGTTTTTACATGGCAAAGTATATCACAAAAGCCGCCAGCATTAGAAAGTGATAGCCACCGCTGAACAACTTTCTGATGTTCCTGCCAGGATTCGAACCCAGGCTCATGGGCGGACATGACGTAACTTCTGCGCTACGGTGACCTCCAACTTTGTTTTGTTTTAATGTGTATTTCATTCAAACCAATTTCTTTTTCTTCATAATACAATTGACCCCCTCTAATGTATATGAATTGAAACCCATTTTCTATTCGTATTGTGGATGCGTTAATCACATTAGTCTTGGTGATGATGGATACAAATGGAAACAATCATAACAAATCATTTGTTGTTTGTTGTTTTACTACCAAAAGAAAAAACTGATGTAATTGAGTTGATTTCGATTTTATGCGGCGTCATTCTTGGTAGATGAAATTTACAACTCTAATAATTGTGTAATAAACCTAAAATTTGGTAATGATTTTGATTTCTTTAGAAATAGAAAAATAGAAAACAAATTTCCCACAAATAAAAAGGCATTCGTAAAAATTGTGTTTACAAACATTAAATTTTGTCAACTAGTATTCATGTACAATAAATTTAATGAATAGTGTAAACAATCATCAGTGATTTGTGACATTTATTTGTGACTTAATTGCTCATCACAGACCATTTCAATCTAACCTTGGAAGACATTTCGATGTGTATAGATCTTGTGCTCCTCTTCTCTAACTTCAGACACCTCGTTTGAAAATGCCGTTCTCTACATGGTATCCCAAAGAAATATGGACAAAAATTGCTGTGCTATTGGAGCTATATCAAGTTATAGTCCGATTCGGACCATAAATGAATTAAATGTTGACGACCATAGTAGAAGTCATTGGGTAATATTTCAGTCCCTTGGGTTAAGAATTTCCCCTTGTAGGGGCTCAAAAAGCATAATAGGGAGATCGGTTTATATGAGAGCTGTATCAGACTATAGATTGATTCAGACCATATTGGACACGTATGTTGAAGGTATGAAGATTTGCGCCCTCTAGAGGCTTAAGAAGTCAAGCACAGTTTTTGGAAGTCATAACAAAACACTTCATATACAATTTCAGCCAAATCGCGCCCACTAGTGCCTCAAGAAATCAAGATCCAAGATCGTTTTATATGACAGCGATATCAGGTTATGAATCGATTTGAACCATATTTAGCGCAGTTGTTGGAAGTTATAACAAAACACCTAATATCAAATTTCTGCCATATGGGTTTATATGACAGCTATATCAGATTATGTACCGATTTGAACCATACTTAGCACAGGTAGTTGGAAGTCATAACAAAACACATCTTGCAAAATTTCAGCCAAATCGGATGAGAATTGCGCCCTCTAGAGGCTCAATAAGTCAAGATTCAAGATCGGTTAATATGACAGCGATATCAGGTTATTAGTCGATTTAAACCGTACTTAGCACAGTTCTTGAAAGTCATAACAAAACACCTTATGCAAAATTTTAGCCAAATCGGATGACAATTGCACCCTCTAGTGACTCATGAAGTCAAGATCAAAGATCGGTTTGTATGGCAGCTATATTTAAACATAGATCGATATGGCCCATTTACAATCCAAACCGACCTACACTGATAAGAAGTATTGGGTTGCCCAAAAGAAAGTAAATGCATTTTTAATAAAACTTAGTATGAACTTTAATCAAATATACCTTTTTTACACTTTTTTTCTAAAGCAAGCTAAAAGTAACAGCTGATAACTGACAGAAGAAAGAAGGCAATTACAGAGTCACAAGCTGTGAAAAAATTTGTCAACGCCGACTATATGAAAATTCCGCAATTACTTTTTGGGCAACCCAATATTTGTGCAAAATTTCAAGCGCCTAGCTTTACCCCTTCGAAAGATAGCGTGCTTTCGACAGACGGACGGAGCCACTAGATGGCGCAATTCTTATCCGATTTGGCTGAAATTTTTGCATGAAGTGTTTTGTTATAACTTCCAATTACCTGTGCTAAGTATGATTTAAATCAGTACTTAATCTGGTACAGATGTCATATGAACCAAACTAGAATCTTGACTTCTTAGGCCTCTAGAGGGCGCAATTCTTATCCGATTTGGCTGAAATTGTGCATGACGAATTTTGTCATGACTTCCAATAACTGTGCTAAGTATGGTTCAAATCGGTACATAATCTGATATAGCTGTCATATAAACCGATCTTGGATGTTGACTTCGCTGCTATATCTGAACAAATGCCACTGTATGGATCGATAGGCTTCATGAGCTCTTCAAAGAAGAAATGTTTACTTAATTTTGCGGAGTTTGGTAACAACTCACTCTATCGTCAATTTTAAATATTGTTGGCTTTTTGATGTGGTTCAAAATGTGTAGTTTAAAATATGGTTGAGTAGGCGCAGTTGGATTCGGATGCCCTGGGTCTTATATAATAAAGATAAAATTTTTAAAACCATGAATTAAATGCACTAACATTCTGTTTATGCCTAGAAAGGTCAGTAAAAAGAAGTTTTCCCATAAAAACAATGTCATTCAACGACATAACTCAGCATTTTGAACTTCATATAAAAACCTTGAATTTCAATTGATCTGATACTAGCAGTTTCAATAACATATTCTCAAAATAATTATAAACATTTTTTAATTGGCGTTTCATCTAAATTACATTTGAAAAATGAGATGATGAGTAGAGTGGATTTCTTAATTATCCGCAGATATTGCAAAAAGCAAAACTAAAACAAAAGCAAAAGTTTTCAAACATGAAACAGCAAAAAACCAATGACGGATGAAACTTTGTTTTAGTATTCAAATGGATTTTATGCTACTTTTATGAACGATCTTAGCAAATCATAAGAGCAGTATAACGATTTTCCAAACCAGCATAGGCATAGGTTTGAGTTTTCCAAACAGTTCCAACTAACTACAGTAGCCGGAGCACAACAAACAGTTCCATCAAGTCATCTGAAAACAAAGTGCTTACTGTGACTACTCAAGTGGCATGGACACCATCACCAACTCGCTGCTGGTCTGACTAACTGATAAATATTGTAGAGATCTCTGATAAACGTTACACGAGTGCGTCATTTTCAAAGCCTAAGCGAGGTCATGTTAATGTAACTGAAGATGGAACTCGAACAGAGTCAGCTTCAGCGCCACCATCATTATTATCAACATTTTATGAATGACACCGGGCCGTGGCTTCAAAATGCAAAAACAACACCAGCTGGCAAATGATAAAAATTTTGTGATGAACAGAAAATGTTGATTTTAATTGACGTTTAATGATTTAAAACTTCCCTATTACAAGTCACTGCTGCTGCAGCTACACACATCGATCAAGCAACTCCAAACTCCTCAATGACTGGCTTCCCCTGTACACACTACACTTCATCATCATCATCATCATCATTGGTTTTCCTTATGTTGAAGATAACATTGCGTTAGGTTTACCAATTGCATGTTGCGGTAGTCGCCAATTGGAGTTAATAGGTCTTTCGTCGTTTCATTACTTCTCATTGCCCATCTTCGTTTTCATTGTGGTTTAGTTTCCACCAAAACAAAAAAAAACACGCTTGCAACTGAGGTGTTGTTACCTAGCCGGCATCAAGTGTATACAAGCATTCATTATTTAAGCTTAGCTTAAACGCTACTATTTTGACTTTTGGTTCAGTGTGACACTCCATTTCACGCATTGTGCCAAATTTTAATGAACACTTTTTGTATAACCCAAAAGAAAACTAAAACTTCATAACAATAAAAAGGTTTTTATAACACTGACATACAGAAAACTTAAAAAATAATATTAAAAAGAATGAAAAATTTCGCCCTCTATAGGCTTCAGATATCAAATCTCGATATTGGCTTAAGCTGCGTAACTGCAAGCGAAATTTTCGGTAATGGTATCGAAACCGAAAACGAAAATTTTGTTCGAGGTGCATACCAGCCTTTATATATGGGAGTGAAATCATTTTATGATCATACTTGACGTAGATGTTTAAAGTCTTAACTGTGGTCATCAGTGGTTCAAAATTTAAGCCAAATCAAATGAATATTGCGCCCTCTGTAGGCTCATTAAGACAATTTGGGAGATTGTCTTATATGGCAGCTACATCTGATTGTAGACCAATTTGAAAAATACTTTGCATAGACACTAGAGGTCATTACGTATGCCATTGTGCAAAATATCTGATACATGAGTTAGTACTAGCGCCCTCTAGGGACTCAAAAAGTCAAATTGGGAGATCCCATTTAAAGGGAGTTATAAAAGGTTATAGGTCATTTTGTTGGAAGTCATAACAAAACAAATATTCATTTCTTATAATACCCTCCACCATAGGATGGGGATAAACCATTTTCGTCATTCCGTTTGTAGCACATCAAAATATTGGTCTGAGACCTAATAAAGTATGTATATTCTTGATCGTTTTGGCATTATAAGTCAATTTAGCCATGATCGTCCGTCCATCTGTCTGTGTTTTCTGTCTATCCGTCCATCTGTCTGTCCATCCATCTGTCTGTCCGTCCATCTGTATATTGGTCTGTACCCCGTCTGTCCGTCCGTCTGTAGACAGCACGCTATCTTTCAAAGAAAAAAAGCTAGCCACTTGAAATTTTGCACGAACACTTCCTGTAGGTGTGAAGGCCACCGTATCCCAGAGGATAGCATGCCCGCTTTGAAGCTAAACGACAGGATTCGATTCCTGGCGAGAACATCATTAAAATTTTCAGCGGTGGTTATCCCCTCCTAATGCTGGAGACATTTGGGAGGTACTGTACCATTTGGTATAGGAGCCATGTAAAAACTTCTCCACAAAGAGGTGCCGCACTGCGGCACGCCGTTCGGAATCGGCAACAGAAAGGAGGCTCCTTGTCATTGAGCTTATCTTCAATCGAACAGCACTCATTGATATGTGAGAAGGTGCCCCTGTTCCTTAATGGAATGTTCATTAGCAAATTTGCATTTTAACTTCCTGTAGGTCGGTTGGGATTGTATATATCGGTCCATGTTTTTATAAAGCTGCCATATAAACTGAACTTGGATCTTTATTTCTTGAGCCTCTATAGGGCGCAATTATTATACGATTTTTTTCTCAAATTTAGCATGAGGTGTTTTGGTAGTAATTCCAACAACTATGCTACGTATGATAAAAATCTATTAAAAACCTGATATAGCCCCCATACAAACCAATATCGGATCTTGACTTCTTGAGCCTCTAGAGGGCGCAATTATTATCCAATTTGGATGAAATTTGGTTTGAAGTGGTTTGTAATGAATTCCAACAACTGTGCTCTATTCATAACCTGATATAGCTCCCATATAAACCAACCTAACATAGCTCTTGAGCCTCTAGAGGGCGCAATTATTATCTGATTTAGCTGAAATTTGGTACAAAGTGTTTTGTTTTGGATTCCAACGATTGTGCCAAATATGGTCAAAATCGATGCATAACATGGCATAGCTCCAATAAAAACCATATGACATCGTAAGCCTCTTGAGGGCGAAATTATTATCGGATTTAGCTTCGGTATGAAGTGTTTTGTTTTGAATTCCAACGATTGTGCTAAGTATGGTTAAAATCGATTAATAACGTGGCATAGCTCCTATATAAACCAATCTCAAATTTGTCTCAAATTCAGCATGAGTTATTTTGTTATAATTTCCAACAACTGTGCAAAGTATGGTCAAAATCGATTTATAACCTGAAATAGCTGTCCTATAAAGCAATCTCGGATTTTGATTTCTTAAGCCTATAGAGGGCGCAATTATTATCCGATTTGGCTGATACTTTGAACAAAGTGTTTTGCCTTGACTTCCAATATTTATGCCAAGTGAGGTCTAAGTCTGTTCATAATGTGATATAGCTTCCATAAAAACCAATCTCAGATCTTGATTCCTTGAGCCTCTAGAGGGCGCAAATCTTATCCGATATGGCTAAAATTTAGCACAAGGACTTCCTCCTTTCTTCTGACCTTAAATATACGTGCTTAATATCGCGTGAATCGGTCCATAACCTGATATAGCTCTCATATAAACCTATCTTCCCATGTTGCTTCATGAGCCTCTAGAGGGCGCAATTCTTATCCAGTTTTGGCTTAAATTTTTTAATGAAATATTTTATTTTGACTTTCAGCAACTGTACTAAGTACGGTCTGATTCAGTTCCTAACCTGCTATAGCTCCCATATAAACTGATCCCCCGATTACATTTCTTGAGCCTCTAGAGAGCGCACTTCTTAACTGATTTTGCTAAAGTTTTGCGGGAGGTGTTTTGTTACGACTTTCATCAACAATGCCATGCATGGTCTAAATCGGTTTATAACTAGATATAGCTCCCATATAAACCGATCCTTCGATTAAAGTTCTTCAGCCTCTAGAGGGCGTAGTGTTTGGTTTGACTTCCAACACCTGAGCTAAGTACGGTCAATATCGAACTATAATCAGACATGGCTTCCATATAAACCAAACTCGGTTCTTGACTTTTGGAGCCACTGGAAGGCTCAAATCGGATCGAATCTGGCTAAAATTTTGTATTGGGTTGTCCAAAAAGTAATTGCGGGTTTTTTGAAAGAAAGTAAATGTATTTATGATAAAAATTAGAATACTTTAATCAAATATACTTTTTTACACTTTTTTTCTAAAGCAAGCTAAAGGTAAAAGCTGATAACTGACAGAAGAAAGAATGCAATTACAGAGTCACAACCTGTGAAAAAATTTGTCAACGCCGACTATATGAAAAATCCGCAATTACTTTTTGGGCAACCAATACAAAAACTTCTACGTATATATAAATATATGGTGCTTAATTAATGAATTGGTCCATAACCTGAAATAGCTCCCATATAAACCGATCTATCGATTTTACTTCTTGAGCCTCTAGTGGGAGCAATACTTATCCGCTTTGGCTGAAATTTTGCAAAATGACTTCTACTAAGATCTTGAACATCCAAACCAAGTATGGTGCAAATCAGTCCATAACCTGATATAACTCTAATAGCATATCAATTCTTACCGATTACCCTTTGTTTGCCTATTAAGAGGTGTCAGTAAAGGATTTGACAAATGCTATCCATGATGAAGGGTATATAAGATTTGGCCAGGCTGAACTTAGCATGCTTTTACTTATTAATTAATTTAAAAAAAAAATATATATTTATGATTTTTTTCTTCTGTGCTTCTTTTGTAGAGTTTGGGGAGCTTGAATTGTAGTGCATAACTTTTTTTTACCCAACATTGGCACCATGAAACTTCTCAGCACCTCCGCCGCGGTAAGTTTTACCTCACTAACGAGTATAGCCACATAATTTCTTCACATCATTAACTTGGTCATATTTATTTTGCTTCTCATTTTCTTTTCCAATCAGCTGCTATGCGTTACATTATTTGCCATGACGTCTGAAGCGAAGAAACGTGAGGCTCCTGTAAGCAACAGCTATTTGCCACCTTCCACAAACAATCGCGGCTCGTCCTCTTACAGTTCACCATCAAACTCCTATTTGCCTCCTGCTTCGGGACCAGCTTCGAATAGTTATGCCCCCAGTGGTCCTGCATCAAAGCCTTCATCTTCATATGGAGCTCCACCCAGAAGTCCTTCGTCTAGCTATGGTCCACCACCACCGCCATCAGGACCAGCGTCTGGCTATTCAAGTCGTCCTAGCTCAAGCTATGGCCCCCCAAAGAAGAGTTCTTCGCGTCGTCCCTCATCCAACTATGGACCACCCAAGCAACCTTCTTCCAGTTATGGACCTCCTGCAAGGGCACCCTCATCTAGTTATGGACCACCTAAGTCATCGCCTCCCTCTTCGTCATATGGAGCTCCCGCTAAAACTCCCTCATCCAGTTATGGTGCTCCTGCAAGGGCTCCTTCCTCTAGCTATGGTCCACCTAAATCATCACCACCATCGAGCAGCTATGGTGCACCGGCTAAAACACCATCTTCTAGTTATGGAGCTCCTGCTAAGGCTCCTTCCTCCAGCTATGGTGCGCCTTCAGCTCCTTCCTCTAGTTATGGTGCCCCAGCTAAGGCTCCTTCCTCCAGTTATGGTGCTCCTTCGGGTCCAGCAGCTCCCTCCTCTAGTTATGGTGCACCAGCCAAGGCCCCATCCTCCAGTTATGGTGCTCCTTCGGGCCCAGCAGCTCCCTCCTCTAGTTATGGCGCACCAGCTAAGGCTCCATCTTCCAGTTATGGTGCCCCTGCAGCTCCTTCTTCTAGTTATGGTGCCCCAGCTAAGGCACCATCTTCCAGCTATGGTGCACCATCAGCTCCCTCCTCCAGTTATGGTGCCCCAGCAAAGGCTCCCTCTACTAGTTACGGTGCTCCTTCTGCTCCCTCTTCTAGCTACGGTGCTCCTGCTCAAACTCCTTCATCCAGTTATGGAGCCCCAGCCCAAGCTCCATCGTCCAGCTATGGTGCCCCAGCTCAAGCTCCATCGTCCAGCTATGGTGCTCCCGCAAAAACACCTTCCTCCAGCTATGGTGCTCCAGCTCAAACTCCCTCATCAAGTTATGGTGCTCCTGCACAAGCTCCCTCATCCAGTTATGGTGCTCCTGCACAAGCTCCTTCATCCAGTTATGGTGCTCCTGCTAAGGCTCCCTCTTCTAGTTATGGTGCCCCAGCTAAAGCTCCTTCATCTAGCTATGGTGCTCCTGCTCAAGCTCCCTCCTCAAGTTATGGTGCTCCTGCTCAAGCTCCCTCCTCAAGTTATGGAGCTCCTGCTCAGGCTCCCTCTTCCAGTTATGGTGCTCCAGCTAAAGCCCCCTCTTCCAGTTATGGTGCCCCTGCTCAAGCCCCCTCTTCTAGTTATGGTGCTCCAGCTAAAGCCCCGTCTTCAAGTTATGGTGCTCCTGCCCAAACTCCCTCATCCAGTTATGGAGCTCCAGCTCAGACGCCTTCTTCTAGTTATGGTGCACCAGCCCAGGCTCCCTCATCCAGTTACGGTGCTCCAGCTCAGGCTCCTTCCTCCAGTTACGGTGCACCAGCTCAGGCTCCTTCCTCCAGCTATGGAGCTCCAGCTCAGGCTCCCTCCTCCAGTTACGGTGCTCCAGCTCAAGCTCCCTCATCCAGCTACGGTGCTCCAGCTCAAGCTCCTTCATCCAGCTACGGTGCTCCAGCTCAAACACCTTCCTCCAGTTACGGTGCTCCAGCTCAAGCTCCCTCATCCAGCTACGGTGCTCCAGCTCAAGCTCCTTCATCCAGCTACGGTGCTCCAGCTCAAACACCTTCCTCCAGTTATGGTGCCCCAGCTCAAGGACCTTCCTCAAGTTATGATGCTCCAGCTCAAACTCCCTCCTCCAGTTATGGTGCTCCTGCCCAGGCTCCCTCCTCAAGCTATGGTGCCCCAGCTCAAACTCCCTCCTCCGGTTATGGTGCTCCTGCCCAAGCGCCCTCCTCAAGCTATGGTGCCCCAGCTCAAACTCCCTCATCCAGCTATGGTGCTCCAGCCCAGACACCTTCCGGCAGTTATGGTGCTCCCGCCCAGGCCCCTTCATCTAGCTATGGCGCCCCATCTCAAGGTTCATCCTCATCATTCCAACCCATACAACCGCCTTCAACTAGCTATGGCACCCCAGCAAAGACACCATCGTCTAGCTATGGCGCCCCCACTGGGCCATCATCTGGCTATCCTTCGGGGCCCTCTTCCAGCTACAATGCTCCTTCGGCGCCCAGCTCTTCCTATGGTGCTCCCTCACAACAAGGCGGTACTGGCTCAGGCTATAGCTATTCTGCTCCTGCTTCTTCCAGCTATGATGCTCCTGCACAAACTCCCTCTTCAGGTTATGGTGCACCCTCGGGACCATCTTCTTCGTACAATGCCCCAAGTGCGCCATCTTCCTCATATGGTGCTCCCCCCACAGGCAATGACAATGGCGGAGGTGGCTCCAATGATGGGGGCTATTCCTATCCTGCACCCTCTAGCAAAGTACCCGATACCATTCCCCAGAGTTATTCCTCGGATGGCGGTTACTCTTATTAGATTTTAGATCAAACGAAATCGGGGCAGTACTTGATTTCACACAAAACGTGCCTTAATTTTATGTTTTTGTTTAGGCGAGAGCATTCGTTTCCTTCCTTCCACCATTAGGCCAAATTGAATCACAAAATTCAAGCAATTTGAAGCAGCGTCAGCTTCAGATTGCAGGCTAAACATCTCTCTTCCACCCAACGAACTACAAGGTTTATTTCATTGAACTAAATTATTTTCTTATACGAATATTTTTATATTTGGAATTTTAAATTAAGTTTTTTAGTATTCTTTTTTTATGTTATATATGTATGTTATAATAAAATTACAAAAGTATTTTTACAAGGAAAATTTGTTTTTCATTTGGAAACAAGGGACTGATTTATGGTTTTTCGGAATTTTTAGAATTATGTCATTGTTTGGATATTCGATGGCAGCGCGCACGGCCCCTGAGTCTTCAAGATGGACTATGACTTCCAAAAGAACGCCACAGCCATTTCGGAAGGAGAAGATGGTTGTTGAAAAAGGTAAAGAGCCGCTATCTTTTGCCAAAGTTGGCAGGAAGCACAACAGAGATGAACTGACGTAAGCACTCATCGATTCCACCAGATCATCAGTCTCAAGGATCTGATTAACGAGCGGATTTTGGAACATCTGTTGAACTCCGAAAAGGGTCCAGCGATACAAATTATGAGCTGTGAGTATAGAGGGGACATCTAGGTGCTGCGTTTTGCGTCAGCAGAATGTATCGATACCATCAAAAAGGTGTCTGTTGACAATGGCATATGAAATCCTCCAACGTCTTATCATCTTCCCCACATGCCCTACACGTGCTATTAATTGCCGCACCGATTTTGCATAAGTGAGCTCGCAGTCCATTGTGTCCTGTTATGATACCGAAGGCTATACATCCTATGACCTCCTTCTTACTTCCTTTCAGTATAGCCCGTCTTCTCACGATCTGGATCTTTCCATAGGACTTTCGCCGTCCTATCTACCTTTCTACCAACCACCTCACTCTGAGGCCTCTGTCCGCGACTTGCCGTGTCAGCTACTCCGTATGGAGCATTCCACTATCCGCAACCTGTGGACACGCCCGGTAGCTCGCACCTAAGCTTCTAATAACATATATGAGCATCACACAGATCTCACCTTAAAGTCCTAGTCTGTGCGGTGCTCACAGCTATCCCGTGCCACGCCAACACAGGGGTTCATCATCGATGTCGCACTACCAGAATCCATGCGCCACCCAAACTTTGCCATCTCGTTAGACGCTTCGTTTTGCATCACCTCCGTGATGGACCGGAACCCAGCACAAGCTGACAGCAACCCCCAAACGTCCGAGACGCTACTTGCATCTCCCGACAAGCCTTAACCTCACATGACCCACAGCCAGGGCCTAAACGCCGCCTGACTGTATACATTAATCGTGACAGTCTAGAAGGGGCCCACTCCTGACTTAGGATCAGCTCCAAGCAAAAACCTCTGCCTGATAGGCATCAGACCCATTTAGAAGTCTCTGTGACTCCCTTATTTCTAGGAATTCCACAAAAATCCCTGCCCCGGTGCTTCCATCCAGTTTGGACCAGCAGCCAGGGCCTCAGCGCCTGACTGTCTCGCAGTCCATTGTGTCCTGTTATGATACCGAAAGCTATACCTCCTATAACCTCCTTCTTACTTCCTTTCAGCATCGTCTTCTCACGATCCGGATCTCCCCATAGGATTTTCGCCGTCCTATCTACCTTTCTACCAACCACCTCACTCGGAGAAATCTTGTCCATTGTGTTTGAAATAGAAAGATATTAAAATAGAGAGGAGAGACGACAGCCATAAGAAAAAAGTCAGCATAGATACCACAAGAATTCTCACCCACTAGAGGAGCACCCCGTCACCAATCCCAGACCCTTGAAAAAGTCGAGAATGACTCGGGTCGAAACACTGTAGAGGGCTCAGTGAAGATAAGAGCTGTTAACCCATAATCCTACGCCTTCTCCCCGTCATAGCGGGGCATAAGAACAGCCGATACTAAACCGTCTACAACTCCTAGTCATCCTCACAGAATCTACAGAAATCCTCATCTTCCTGAATATATCGCAATGTCAGCAACCTGACATTGCAGTGACCGGTCATGACTCCCGCCATCAGTTCATGGTCATGCTTCTCCAACTCGAAAACAATCAAGGTCCTCGTTCCAGAGAACATCAGGCAGAGGGCCTTGGCAACCATGCAGCCCACGCCGAGTCAGCATATTCGTCGCAGTAGGAATCCATCATCCCAAAAGTAAACACAGAGTTGTTGTTGTTGTAGACACATTTGCATGTGGAGGTGACGATCCTCGTCAAGCTCCTTTAGGTGAGAAAGCTAGTACCGGTACAAAGGACCGATAGCCTCGAGAACATGGGGGACATTGGTTATTCAAAGTCGCCAATAACTCGCCTGTACAAATCGAGGATTATAGGCACTCAGTATTTATGCAAGAGCTGGTGCCGTCCGCGACACCTGAAACTCTCCGGTTGATACCGCTGATTGTCCGCGACTGCCGTTGCAGCTACCCCGTATGGAGCATTCCACTATCCGCAAACTGTAGACGCGCTCGGTAGCTCGCAGCTAAGCTTCTAGTTACATATATGAGCACTACACAGACCGGACCTTAAAGTCCCAGTCTGTGTGGTGCTCACAGCTATCCTGTGCCAGATCCAACACAGGGGTTCACAATCTGTGCCGCACTACAGAGTCCATCCGTGTCCAAACCTGGCCAGCTCGCCAGATGCTTTGTTCCCAGCACAAGCTGACAGCAGCCCCCGACGTCCGAGACGCTAATTGCATCTCCCGACAAGCTTCGACCTAAGGTAATCCTTAGCCAGTACCTCAACGCCGCCCGACTATCCACATAAATCGTGATAGTCTAAGAGGGGCCCCGACCCTGACTCAGTATCGTAGAACCCATTCAGAAGTCTATTTCTAGGAATTTAAAAAAATACCCCTGATCCGGTGCTTCTATCCAGTTTGTACCAGCAGCCACCTGACTGTCCACATACATCGTACCAGTCTGAGAGCGCCGCCGCTTACGACACAGGATCACATCCGAGGCCCGAAAGATAGGGAAAACTTCAGCCTGAAAACTTCTGCATCCATTCCTAGGAATTCAACAAAAAACCTCAGCCCCTGTGCTTCCATCAAGATTGGACCCATCCGACAGAGGGATCCAAGAATGGCAAGGCATCCCCAGACCAAAGCTTCCTTCCAGTAAAGGCAACCTTCTGGTTCCCATCCAAAAAAAATCCGCCCGGCACATAGTTCGTTGTGTCGCCAATGTCATATAGTCATCCCACGCCAACGGACTTCCGCAAAACAAACGAATGCCCGAAATCCAAAGAGCCCTATGTCCCTAACTACCTTAGTCTGAGGACTGACTCATCTACCCTGTATTTTCTCTATCACACCGCGAAGACACACCTTCTCGAGAGCACGGATCGATCGCACCACAGTAGTGTTCATCCTGCCCACCGAATTGCGATATGAGTAGAAAGCATTTAGCTCCCCAAGGTTTGGTAGCGGTGAAATGAGTGGACTTCCTTAGGGAGTAGGAGAAGGAAGAAAATCTCCTTGTGGTGGGTCTTGACCAAGTTTCCATGATAAGTTTGGCTAAAACTATAGAAATTGCTTCTAAGCGACTAAGGTTATATTTTTCTAGATTGGAAAGACTAGGATAGGTACAGATCCTCCTATTGACACATCAGGCAGAGCAGTGAAAGGGGACTCAATACTGTCTTACGAACAGGGGGCCAACGATGAGACCAGCAAAGATCCTAATATTAAAGCCGTTAGAAACCTCATGAAGTGCAGGGACTAGGACAGGGACAGGGACGCATGAAACGATATTCTCCGTTCGGCTAGTAGAACAAATGTTCTGTCATAGCCATCGGCAAGATCCTAATATTAAAAAACCAGGCGGTGCAGTGGTAGAAGACTCAATAACGCCTAACGAATAGAGACCGAGGTTGAGATCGTCACCGACTACCAAGAAGCCATTTTACTGGAGGAACAATGATTGAGGTCATATAGATAAACCTTCAATGGAGTGATACGGCCACACACGCTCTGATAGCATGGGCAAGATTCATATTGCCTTAATTCAGCAGCCATGGACGACCCGGAACAAAGATTCTGGACTGACCCACGTCAACTACCAATTACATGGTATGCTGCCGAGGACCTGCGTTATTCATCATGAAAAATTTAAGTTATCTCTTTGGTCCAGAGTTGTCAATGTCGAATACAACAATTCTATTGGATTGATTCGGATCGTGAGAAGACAAGGCTATGACTGAAAGGACATAAGAAGGAGGATATTATAGCATTCGGTATCACAACGGGACACATAGGACAACGAGTTCACTTATACAGAATAGGTATGGCAAGTTGAGCAATTCAACTGTTATTGCTCAGCTTTCGCAGCTATTAGACACAGACACATAGGTGGGGAAACAGTGCCAGGCATGAACCGAATTAGTGGCGTGATAAGAAAAACAATTAGGAACTATGTTAGTAGCACGGAGTTCCTAACTAGGATTTTTTTCGAGGTTACTTTTTAGTATTTAGAGCGCACAACAAGCCGATTATTGACTTATGGTGACATATGAACATGTTCGATTAAAAACTTAAATCGGGAGATCGGTCTTTATGACAACTATTGGTTGCCCAAAAAGTAGTTGCGGATTTTTTAAAAGAAAGTAAATGCATTTTTAATAAAACTTAGAATGAACTTTAATCAAATATACTTTTTTACACATTTTTTCTAAAGCAAGCTAAAAGTTACAGCTGATAACTGACAGAAGAAAGAATGCAATTACAGAGTCACAAGCTGTGAAAAAATTTGTCAACGCCGACTATATGAAAAATCCGCAATTACTTTTTGGGCAACCCAATACATCAAAATATAGTCCAATCTTGACTATATCCAGTTAGGATGCAGGGAGGCTTGAAACAACCCACAATTTCCAATTTGAGAGAATTCAGTTTATAACTGAAACAGTTGTGGGCTTAAAACCCTAACTGCCGATTTAGGGTTTTAAGCTCTTAACTACATTTGTCTAAATGGCAGCTATATCTAAATATGGCCCGATCTAGACCATATTCGGCTAGGATATCGGGAGCCATAGCACAGCTCACTGTTCCAAATTTTATGGGCTGTCGGCAGATCGTTCTTTGTGGCAGCAATACCCAAATATAGACCCATTTCGGAAATGGATATTTCGATGTGTTACAAACGGAATGACTATGGTGTTGGGTATAAAAAGGAAGAATGCTTTTCTACAGCACATTTACCTTCATATGTACTTGTATAAGAAAACTACAGCGTGATTCAAGTAATCTAATATACAAAGCTAAAAGCCTTTTAAATTAGTAACTTATTTTAATACACAGGTACTTTACGTATCGCTATCTTAAGAGTTTTGCATAAAATGAAAATACAGATCCACATCCCACAGTTTCAAGTTAAAAGTTAAATGAATCTATGGCAGAGTATCATATTAATTAATTTTATGAAAAAAATAAGGGAAAAAGGCACACGAAAATAAAAACTGCTGTAATTATGGATAATTAAAAGTACCATTAGACTATTAGACTTAATAAAGACATTAAGCACTTCAAATGGCAGAACCTAGTGCAGTCTCTTAAATGGCGTCTCAGATGAAGATACATGACATTGGCTATTGTAACTCTAAATGGGAGAAAAACACTTGACAATGACCTAAAAATTGTGCGGAAAGATGAAGATTAACCACATGTGCTTGAAAATATGAAGAGATATAAATAGGCGGAGCCTTCATTAAAAGCGAAAAAAACTGGTGCAGCTTTTACAGCAATAAACCAATAAGGAAGGGCAAAAGTCGGTGCCGACTGTATAATATCCTACACCTACCCTATAAGAACAATGTGGGAGCTATATCCACTTCTGAACCATTTTTGATGGACCTCGGCGAGCAAAAATATGTTCAAACTGTAATAACTACGGTTGACAAATGACAACATTATTGCAAATTACCCAAAATCTGACGAACATATATATGGGACCCATAACTAATACTGAACCGATTTCCATGAAAATCACCAGTAATGTTGAGAGTCATTAGAAAAATAATTTCCTGCTAAATTTAGAGAGAATCGGGTAACAAATGATCATTTTATTGCATTATTACTGCAAATCGGACGAACATATATATGGGAGCTATATCCAAATCTGAACCGATTTTTTCCAATTTCAATAGGCTTCGTCTTTAGGCCGAAAAACATGCCTGTACCAAATTTGAAGGATGAAAACTGCGACCTGTACTTTGTACACAAATTAACATGGACAGACGGACAGACAGACAGACGGACATAGCTAAATCGAATCAGAAAGTGATTCTGAGTCGATCGGTATACAATGGGTCTATCTCTCTACCTTTTGGGTGTTACAAACTAATTCACTAAGTTATAATACCCTGTACCACAATAGTAGTGTACGGTATAAAAACGGTATTGAATTTGAATATTGAAATTTTTTGACTATAATATGAAAAATAGTCACTTCATGAATATTATTATTATACTAGCCGAACCGGGCACGCCCCGCTGCGCCATCTTTAACTCTCTAATATCTTTTTAGGATTGGGACACTTCGCCCTGAATGCGGATATCGAATTGGTGCCATTGTAGCCTATGACGCTGAACGCGTTCGAATATTGGCAAGAACCACGGACAAAGCGGTGTTTATACCCTCTTTATGTTAGTGCTTTAGGACGTACCCCAAAACACTTGGCTCCTAAATTGGATATCAAATTCGTTTTATACTCTCAAATACCTTTCATTTGACTTCCATATGGTCATAATGGATCAAATAACCCATTTGACGTATCTTTAGGAGGAAAAACGCCACCTAGACTTGAACGCAAATTTTAATGTCATATTCGTTATTTACTCTCTAATATCTTTCATTTGAAACCCATATTGTGCCTATCGGTCCACTTTTGGTTTTGTATGGCGTTGTTGGGGTAAGGGGAGGGACCGCCCCATCCGATATCTAAAAATTATATAGCCTATGATTCCTTCCAGATAAACTTACACAATTTGTGAAAATTTTAAGAAAATAGACCCACATTTTAATACCATATACGTATTCTAATTTCCAATATTTTTCATTTGATACCCATATTGTCCCGATCGGTCCACTTTTGATTTTGGGTGGTGTTTTTGGGTAATGGGGGAGGGTCCGCCCCCTTCCAAATCAACAAATTATAAAGCCCATTTCTCCTTCCGGACCATATTCGCAATCTACTCCCAAATACCTTTCATTTGAGTCCTATATTGTCATCATTGTCCAAAAAAACTATTTTAGGGGTTTTGGGGTTGGGACGGCCCCTCAGTTGCAAATTGCAAATTTGGCCATTCCACTAAGGAACAGGAGCAAACTTCTCACATATCTATGAGTGCAATTCTGCGCTACGATGGCCTCCAGTTACTTGGACCCAAGTTTTAATGTGAAATTCGTACTCTACTCCTGAATACCTTTCATTTAAGTCCCACATTGTCCCGATGAGTTCAGTTTTATTTTTGGGTAGTTCTTTTGGGGTGAGGCGGAGGGTCCGCCCACCCTTCCGATATCAAAAAGTTATATAGCCTATATTTCCTTCCAGACCAACCTAAACAATCTGTAAAAATTTCAAGGTAATCGGTTCAACCTTTTTTATACCCTCCACCATAGGATGGGGGTATACTAATTTCGTCATTCTGTTTGTAACACCTCGAAATATGCGTCTAAGACCCCATAAAGTATATATGGTATATTCTTGATCGTCATGTCATTTTAAGTCGATCCTCCCATGTCCGTCTGTCTATCCGCCCGTCCGTCTGTCTGTCGAAAGCACGCTAACTTTCGAAGGAATAAAGCTTGAAATTTTTCACAAATACTTTTTATTAGCGTAGGTCGGTTGGTATTGTAAATGGGCTAAATCGGCCCATGTTTTGATATAGCTGCCATATAAACCGATCTTGGGTCTTGATTTCTGGAGCCTCTAGATGGCGCAATTGTTATCCAATTTTATTGAAATTTTACACGTAGTGTTTTGGTATCACTTTCAAAAACTACGCTAAGTATGGTTTTGATCGGTTCATGGTTTGATATAGTTACCATATAAACCGATCTTGGGTCTTGACTTCTTGAGCCTCTAGAGGGCGCAATTCTCATCCGATTAGGCTGAAATTTAGCATGAGATGTTTTGTTATGACTTCCAACAACTGTGCTAAGTGTGGCGTAAATCGGTATAGAACTTGATATAGCTGCCATATAAACCGATCTGGGATCTTAACTTCTTGATTCTCTAGAGGGCGCAATTCTCATCCGAATTGGTTAAAATTTTGTACACCGGCTTCTCTCATGACCTTCAATAAACGTGTCTAAAATGGTCTGAATCGATCCATAGCTTGATACAGCTCCCATATAAACCTATCTCCCGATTTTGCTTTTTGAGCCCCTACAAGACGCAATACTTATCCGAATGAACTGAAATATTACACAATGACTTCTACAATGTTCAGCATTCATTTGATATAGCTCCAATAGCATAACAGTTCTTATTCAATATTCTTTGTTTGTCTAAAATGAGATACCGCGTATAGAACTCGACAAATGCGATCAATGGTGGAGGGTATATAAGATTCGGCCCGCACGCTCTTACTTGTTGAGTCTATACGAAACAAACAAACAAACAAACACAAATTCAATTTTATACATAAGAAGATTGTATTTCGAATAGGATTGAAGATTCTACGACCTGTTGAGAACCTGGGAAACTTTCGCTTGCTGAATTCTTTTATGGTCATTATGAACATTAGTGGTAAGTATATTCTAAATAGGTTTTAAAACTTTTATAGGTCCCAAATAACAATTAATATCCTTAGAACTTGAAGACCGGCACTGCTGAAATTATATATATATGAGTACCAATCCATTCCAAAAGTGGTTAAAATTTTTAATACATTCAATCTTTCCTTAAATAAACATTTTCTCCATAAACCCTAAGATTTCTTTGGTTATTTTGACTTAATTTGTTCCTCTGTGATAATCTCTCATCGGTTGATATGTTGCAGATGCTCACGTATAACATAAATAAAGTTATTTCCTTACCATATACAATATATTTTTATTGTTACAATTAAAATTGTGTAATATTTCTATATAAATTACCCAGTTGTGTGTGAGTGAATGGTTAAGTGTGGTGTGGCTTGGGAAGTATTCACATATTTATTTAAGCCAATATGAAAACAGATAAGACACAGACATACATCCATATGCGTACAACCCAACTAGCACTAATTCAGATAAATGAATCTGGCAACAAGTGAATGGAATGGGTGCCATAGCAATGTGGCAAAGTACAAAGTTGCAATGGTGGCCTCTTCTAGCCCTGAGCATAAATGAAGACATCAAATTAAACAATAGTCAACTTTTATGTGACATTTTTATGCAGCTTCATACGAGCGGAAATATTCCCACAAATATATTTAATTCTGCTTTTATTTTAGAGTTTTGTTCGGTTTTATTTGTACTCCATTTCCTTCTCCATGAGTTGCTAAAACATGGATTTCTTAACCAAGTTGATGTGAATTGAATCTAGTAGTGATTTTTCTTGACATGACTAGCACGTCTGGCAAAAGATAAATATGCAACTGAACATATAAATAAATTGATACAATATATAGAGTTTTTTATGTAAAATTATTTCCATCAATTAGAAGTGCTCTTTTACAATGCACTATGGACCGAATCGTAAAAAAGCGGCAAAAGTCAAATTTTAAAAATGAAAAATTTTTTTAATGCTCTAATTGAAGTTGCTTTAGAAGACCTTGGAGAGCAAAAATCACAAGTAATTATAAACGTTTGGCAACCCTGATAATTAGAAAACAGCTGATAATATTTACAAAATTTAAACAATCGTTAACCAGCAGAGTTGAAAGTTAAATGTCAAAAACTTTTTTATATGGATTCTAATGGCAGAGGGGAGTACTTAAAAAGTAAACATGGTAAACATATTGTACACTACATCATTGGATGGGCGTATACTATATTCGTCATTCCATGAACATTCCACTAGGAAACAGGGGCAAACTTCTCACATATCAATGAGTGGGGTCCCCTTTTTATAGACGAGTTCGAAAAGCGTGTCGCATTGCGACACATCTTTGAAGAGAAGTTTTACATGGCATAGTACCTCACAAATGTTGCCAGCATTAGGAGGGGAAAATCACCGCTGAAAAAAAAAATTATTTCTGATGGTCTCGCTAGTATTCGAACCCAGGCATTCAGCGTCATAGGCATTGTAAATTGGCTATATCGGTCCATGTTTTGACATAGCTGCCATATAAACCGCTCTTGTATCATGGATTCTTGAGCAGAAATTTTGCACGTGACAGAAATTTTGCACATGGTGTTTTGTTATAACTTCCTACAACTGTGCTATGTATGGCTTATATCGGAATATAACCTGATATAGTTGCCATATAAACCGATCTTGGATCTTGACATCTTAGGACTCTAAAGGGCTCGATTCTCATCCGATTTGGCTGAAATTTTCCATGCAGTGTTTTGTTATGACTTCCAACAACTGTGTTATGTATGGCTTATATCGGAACATAGCCTGATATAGTTGCCATATAAACCGATCTTGGATCTTGACATCTTAGGACTCTAAAGGTCTCGATTCTCATCCGATTTGGCTGAAATTTTGCATGCAGTGTTTTGTTATGACTTCCAACAACTGTGCTAAGTATGGTTTAAATCAGTACATAGCCTGATTTAGCTGCTATATAAACCGATATGGTACTTAATTGAAACTTTTTTCTAGCTAAACTTAGCCCCATATTTAATTTTAATAAAAAAAAACGCTTTTCAAAATTACCGGTTTTTCGATCACTGTATTCTTGAATCCTTACAAGCCGCAATTTTAGTCCGATTTGGCTGAAATTTTGCATACGGTGTTGTTCCATTAAACATTAAACTCTCGATCATCCTTGTTCGGTTCCTAGAAGTTTCTAATTTTGCTGGTTTGAAAGAAGCTTGTCATATAGAATAATATTATACCCTACAACTAAATTTATTTTTTATAAATTTTTATCATAATCCATGGTGGTGGGTTCTCAATATTCGGCCCGGCCGAATTCAGCACCCTTTCACTTGTTAGTATTTAGAGCGCCCAACAAGCCGATTACTTGAGTCTAAGGCGGATTTGTATTCGCACCCTCATTTCAACCAAACCTAATCTTATTCTTATATATAAAATTCAATTTGTGTTTGTTTGTTTGTTCCGTATAGACTCAAAAACGGCTGTACCGATTACCTTGAAATTTTCACAGATTGTGTAGGTTGGTCTGGAATGAAACATAGGCTATATAATTTTTTGATATCGAGAGGGGGCGGACCCTCCCCTTACCCCAAAAGTACTACCCAAAAATAAAAGTGAACCGATCGAGACAATATGGGATTTAAATGAAAGGTATTCAAGAGTAAAGTACGAATTTCATAATAATAGTCCAAGGTCCAAGTACCTGGGGGCCGCCCTAGCCCCAAAACCCCTTAATATAGGTTTATTTGACGAACCTGACAATATTATTTGACGAACCTGACAATACGAATATGGTCAGGAAATAGGAATAGGCTTTATAATTTATTGATAACGGAAGGCGGCGGATCCTCCACCGTTACCCCAAAAACACCACCCAAAATCAAAAGTGGACCGATAAGGACAATATGGGTATCAAATGAAAAGTATGCGGGAGTAGATAACGAATCGGGCATACAAATTAATGTCGAAGTATAGAGGGTCACCCCACCCCCACAAAAACGCCCAATATGGGCACATTAGCCAATCACGGATATATGGGACTCGGTTTGTTTGTTCCGTATAGACTGAAAAACGGCAGAACCGATTTTCTCGAAATTTTCGCATACATAATTTTTCGGTATCGGAAGGGGGACTAATCCTCCCCCATATGCCAAAAACACAACCCAAAATCAAAAATGGACCGATCGGGACAATATAGGTATTAAATGAAAGGTATTGTAGAGTAAAATACAAATATGGTATTAAAATTTGAGTCTCAGTACCCATTGGGACGCCCCAACCCCAAAACTCCCCCAAACAGACATATTGGACGTGAATTTTAATATGGGGCTCAAATGAAACGTATTCGGGAATAGATTTCGAATTTGCCACACAAAATCAGATCGAAGTATAGGGGGTCACGCCACCCCTCAAAAACGCCATTAGACCCATTATGACTATATGATACTTGGCTGAACCGATTTTCATAGATTGTGTACGTTTGTCTCGAAGGACACATAGGCTATATAATTTTTAGATATCGGGTGGATGGTAAAACAAGGGTATCAAATGAAAGGTATTGGAGACCAGAAAAAGAATATGGTATTAAAATTTGGGTCTAAGTACCCAGCGGCCTTCCCCAACCCCAACACTCTTCTAAACAGATATTTTCGATGTTCATGTCAATATGGGACTCAAATGGAGAGTATAAGCCGGTAGATTATTAATATGGTATAAACCATTAGATACAAGTAACGCGAGGCGCCCACCCCAAAATACCCCCAAATGGGCATATTAGCCGACCATGGCTATATTGGGCTCAAATGAAAGGAATTTGGGAGTAGATTACAAATATGACATTAAAATTTGCCTTCAAGTCTAGGTGGCGCTTTTCCTCTTAAAGATACGTCAAATGGCCCATTACGACATTATGGGACTCAAATGAAAGGTATTTGAGAGTAGAAAACGAATTTGATATCCAATTTTGGAGACAAGTTTTTTGGGGTACTCCCTAAAGCACCCCCCAAAACTGAACTTCATTTCCCTTGGGAATAAAGAATGTATTTGATATCTATTTTCAGTGCAAACTGCCGCTCAGCCCCAAAACATCCTCCAAACGGTTCATGTTTGCCGGCCATGGCAATATGGGACTCAAATTAAAGGGATTTGGAAGTGCAGCACGAATTTGATATCCATTTTTGAGTTGAAAAGATCGAAGTGCCATCCCTCCCCTAAAGAACACTTCTCGTAATCCTAATTTTTAAAAACACTAGGGGAAAACTTCTCAAGCAATGAGTGCTTTCCAATTTAAGTTTAAACTCAATGGTAAGGTATATTTCCCCTTCAAAGTCAGTCAGCAGTTATTTAGATGGCCTTCCAAAGTGCAATTTGGATGGACTTTGATGTGCAAGCTGTACTCGAGCTCCAAGCGCGTTCACACAAGACTTGTATTTAGTTTAAACCACCATTATTTCGAACTTTAAAGTATATATATTCTTGATCAGCGTAAAAATCTAAGACGATCTAGACATGTCCGTCCGTCTGCCCGTCTGTCCGTCTGTCTGTTGAAATCACGCTACAGTCTTCAAAAATTGAGATATTAAGCTGAAACTTTGCACAGATTCTTTTTTTGTCCATAAGCAGGTTAAGTTCGAAGATGGGCTATATCGGACTATATCTTGATATAGCCCCCATATAGACCGATCCACCGATTTAGGGTATTAGGCCAATAAAAACCACATTTATTATCCGATTTGATCCGATTGCGTTAGGACCCCCGACATCCTCCGTCAATTTGGCTCAGATCGGTCAAGATTTGGATATAGCTGCCATATAGACCGATCCTCCGATTTAGGGTCTTAGGCCAATTAAAGCCACATTTATTATCCGATTTTGCTGAAATTTGGGACCGTGAGTTGCGTTAGGACCCCCGACATCCTCCGTCAATTTGGCTCAAATCGGTCCAGATTTGGATATAGCTGCCATATAGACCAATCCGCCGATTTAGGGTCTTAGGCCCATAAAAGGCGCATTTATTGTCCGATGTCGCCGAAATTTTGGATAGTGAGTTAAGTTAAGCCCCTTGACATACTTCTGCAATATGGCCAATATCGGTCCAGATTTGGACATAGCTGCCATATAGACCGATCTCTCGATTTAAGGTTTTGGGCCATAAAAATCGCATTTATTGTCCGATGTCGCCGAAACTTGGGACAGTGAGCTGTATTATGGCCTTAGATGTCCGTTTTCAATTTGGTTCAGATCGGTCCAGATTTTAATATAGCTGCCATATAGACCGATTTCTCGATTTAAGGTTTTGGGCCCATAAAAGACGCATTTATTGTCCGATTTCGCCAAAGTTTGGGATAGTGCTTTGTGTTAGGCTCTTCGACTTTTGTCTGCAACTTGGCCCAAATCGCCCCTGATTTGGATATAGCTGCCATGTAGACCGATATCTCGATTTCAAGTCTTGGCCCAATAAAAGGCGCATTTATAATCCGATTTCACTTAAATTTGACACAGTGACTTATGTTATGCTTTTCGACATCCGTGTCGTATATGGTTCAGATCGGTTCATTTTTATTTTTAGATATAGCTACTGTACTTATTAGTATTTGGTCCAAATCGGAACATATTTCGATATAACTGCTATGGGACATAAGTTATGAAATTTTCACCGGATTTTGATGAAAGCGGGTTTATATATATACCTGAGGTGGTGGGTATCCAAAGTTCGGCCCGGCCGAACTTAACGCCTTTTTACTTGTTTAAATTAAAACACACTAGTTATTTATTCTTTGATTTCATCAACAAAGAAACCATATCAATATATAATATGTTTTTTGGTTTATTAAATACTTCATTTTGTCTTTCATTATATATATATATATGTTTTTGCTTTTTTTGTTTTTTCTTCATATAATTTCATGTCTATAATTTATTAAAACATTGATATGTATAAGATTACATAATAATAATACAAATGAAGGGAACATAGTTACATACATATTTTGAACATATATTTAATTTTTCGATTGAAATAAAAAAATATAAAAATTAGAATCTCAAACAATGTTAGATAAATAACAGCAATTGCAACAATAAAATTCACCAAAATATTTATAACTAAACAACTAATTGTATACATTTTATTGTTGTATTAAAATTATTATTTTTAGTTGAATTATATATGTATAGGTGGTTATTACATTTTAATTGATACATGTATTTCTTTTATATATGTATATTTCATTATATTTTTTATTTTTATTTGCATTGTTTTTAGGTGTGAAAGGAAACTGATTTATATAACAACAATAATTCTTTTGGGATCAACAAATACTAACAGGTTTTTTTTTTAATTTTCGTAAATTATGCTTGATTAGGCTTCTTGAGGGATTTTTTTTATTTGTATATATATTATCTTCCATATATGGTTATTTGCTTTTGGTTTTCATATTCTTTTCTATATGTTTTAGTTTATTTACATAAATAGTTTCTATGTTTGCTTTTGAATTTTTTTTTTTTTTTTTTACTTTTCTTGTTTGTTTATTGATAACTTAAGGAACATTTTTTTTTTTGGTTTTTTTTTATTTTCGGCGAGAGAAAAAAAAGAAATACCAAAACTTTATTTCAAATACAACTTCTTAAAAGGAAACTCATTATATTAAAAACACATTTTTTTTCAAAAATTTCAAAAATCAGTTGTTTTCTTCTTTCTTTACTTCAAATGTTATCTCTATGACCAGGTGTTTTATTAATTGATAGTTTTGGTAATAGTTCTGAGTAAAAAATCTATTTTCTCAACATACATCGCAGATATCAATTTTGAAATTGTATATTATTAGTAGAAAGATGTAAAAGTTTTATTTCAAAATAAATGCTTTTTTTATAGTTAAAAAGTTGCAATAGTTTTTAATTTTAGTCGCTGTATTTTAAACACAAGTCATGTCGTTAAAGGTATGTATGTGTAGAAATTTTAAGTTTATTGGTGAGAAATTGTATGTTTCTCATATTTAATCACAATGTATTTGTAGAACATACAATAACTTGTAACGTGCAAGGAACAGGGGTAAACTTCTCACAAATCAATGAGTGCAGTTCGATTCAAGTTATTAAGCTCAATTATAAGGGGTCCTCTTTTTAAAGCCGAGTCCGAATGGCGTGCCGCAGTGCGACACCTCTTTGGAGAGAAGTTTTACTTGACAAATATTGCCAGCATTAGGAGAAAAAAACCAGCGATAAAATTTTTTCTGATGGTCTCACCAGGATTCGAACCCAAACGTTCAGCGTTACATAAACATCAATATTAACGGTCATATTCACAAAACTTTATGAAGCCTTAACTTGAGTTTATTTGACAGTTCTATAAAGCAAATCTGTCCGATAAACCTATTTCAAAGCTATATTAAGCCTTGTGAATACCGGTGTGAATATTGTTGTTTGTGTATATTTCAATCTGTAAAGTCAGTTTCAATAAAGTTTTAAACACGTAAATCCCCTGTTTTGGAAGACAACTAAACGGTGAAATTTTGCAAACAAAATGTCAATGTCAAATTAACAATGTTGGCTAACCTGCTACAAACTTTGTCAGAGAGACACTGATGTTGCACATTGGTATAGAATCGAAAAAAAACTAATCAAAAATATGATTTTTGAGAACGGATAGAGGTAACCCTTTCAAATGGTTAGAGCTATGGTATGATCGAGCGCATATGTAAAAAGCACTGCACTACTATTCCCGATAGGACCGATAGCAACTACAATATCCCTGTTAATAGAAGTTACGTAGACTTCTAGAAGGATGGATCCAAACTGGAAGACCAGGTGGGCTTGGTGGTGTACTCTGAAGTACTAGGACTGGCCATATCGAGAAGATTACCCGACCACTGTAGTGTGAAATGGTTAGAGCTAAGGTATAATCGAGAGCATGTGTAAAATTTCAAAGCCCTAGGTGGTGCGGGCGACCCTTGGCAGGGCCCTTAAATCGGTCACCTCTGCATATCGAAAAATTTGTCGAACTGCCAAACCTTCACTTGTAGTCCGATTTGCACTTTATTTTGCGGAATAGTGTTAAAAAAAGGCTGTAAAAAAATTTACTCAGGGTATACAATATCTCCACTGGTTAAGAGGATATTTGACCTTTAAATTTTTTTTAATTTTTATCGAGATTGACTTTGTATTTTGCCATTTTAAAGGCAATTGTGATTCGATTTTCATTTTGATGCATGTTTTGGATTAGCGACAAAATTTACAAGGACTTTGCTGCAGTATGCTTCAACATCTGAAAATTCAGTTAAAAGTTATACAGTTTGGAAGTCAACAAATGATTTTTGATTTTTTCAGGTTTATGTTTCTTTTTTACTCAAATGCCTCCTAAACAGAGCCAAAACATTTTTTGCACCAGACAATATTTGTAAAGATGAAAAGCAACCCATAGTGGTTGGCGTGTGTTGCGATCCAACTTTTACAGCCTGTCCCATTAAGTTTTTTTGCTTCCATTCACACACACGATATCGGACAAATTTCGATTTACGTCCCAATAAGAATCAAAAAAACGACTTATCGGGTGGGTATATATATACTACAGTTGTGAGACATATAATGCTCTATGGTGTTGTGGTCTGGTGGGCGGCGCTTCAAAAGTCCACCTACTTTTTAATACTCAGCCGGATCCAAAGGACGGCAGTTTGTGAATCAAAGGAGCACTGAGGACGGCGCCATCTAATCAACTGAATGTACTACTACATCTAATGCCTCTGGACATTGTTGCTAGACAGTTTACTGTGAGGTGAAGGTAGCTTTCTCTTTGGTCATGCGGTGGCTATGGATACTGTCTTATCCTCGGTACAATATGTGATTTTCAAGACAGTGTAGATTATACACTACCGGAGCCGCTTTTTGATAAAAAATTCTCTACTAATATTTCTGATAGGACCCATTGGAAAAACAATAGACTTCTATACGGATGGATTCAAACTGAAAGACCAGGAGGGCTTTGGGGTGTACTCTGAAGAACTCAAGAAGATGACCCAACCTTTGAAGATTGTATCAAGCGGAGATCCATGCAATTTAAGGAAGTGGTGAAGTGGCATATAAAGTAATAAGGACGACTGGCATAAACATCTTCTCACACAGCCCTTATATTTCTGAGGAACATATTTCTGTATTCACAAATCGTCCATGTCCGGCCACATTCCAAAATGATGTGGCCTAATCTGGACTTGAAAATATTGTTTCCCTTATTATAAAAGAAAGAGTAGTGAAGCGGGTTCAGGTCTAGCTACCGGCATATGCTAAAAGTTATTAATATATCTTTTTTCATAAACTTTTTCAATCACATTTTATATATAAAATTTTTTTCAGATTCAATTTAAAAAAATGATTGAATCAATTAATTTTTTAATTAAAAATTTCAAAAACTTCAATCACGATCCTAATTGAAAAAAAAAAATCATGATTCAATTACAAAATGATTGAATCAAATAATTTTTAATTGAAAATGACAAAAATATCAATCACGATCGTAATTGAAAAAAAAAATCCTTATTCAATTACAAAATGAATTAAAATCTTCGTGATATTTTTCTGTGTAAATAGATGTATGCCTGTCTTCAATTAAATCTTTTCCAAGTTGCGGAAGCAGAATAACGTCGGTAATCTTATGGGGGCTATATATAATGTTAGTAAGATATATAATGTTAGTAAGTCAAATCAAGGCCAGTATAAAAATTTGGAAAAATCCTACCAAACCCGACCAAAACCTCCCAAATGTTCTACAAGCCAAAACTGCGCTATATTTTTATAACCACCATCGAAGAGTTGGCCATTTCTCCATTCCATTTGGAACACATTAAAGCTGCAAAGTACTATGTCGTTGTTATTCATATATGGTCCAGACATATCCGTCACTCAACAGCCTCACTTTCAATCATGGCTTATATCTTGATATAGCACCCTTTTTACCTATCTCCTGTTAACGAAACCGGAGTTCACAAAGTCGGGTTTTTGCCCCGATTTCCATGAACAACCGTGTCGGCTTTGGATAAAGCGTTCTCCCGATTTAAGTGTTCGAGCCCAGAAATGCGCTTTTACTACCCATATTTGCCGTATCGGTGAGTTCCATGGACCCCCACTATCTGAATATGGACCAGATCTGACCATATTTGTATGCAGCTGCCACCTAGACCTGTATACTGATTTTAGACATTGAACGCATACAAGCCGCAATTACAATCAATATCAGAACTTACGCTGCTTTTTCAGTGAGAACCCTAGCATTAGGTCCCTCGACATCCACGGTTTTGTTCTGCACTCTTAAGAAATACACAGAAACGACAAAAGTGATTTAATTTTAAGTTATCCCCGTCGATTTTATTTAACTTTGTATATCTATGTTTGAAACACCTACCAAAAATTGAGATCAGCCTACCAACCTACCAAGAGAATATAATCCTACCAATTTTGGTAGGAATCTACCAAAAACGGCAACACTGATCAAGGACGTAAGATTGCTTCGGTGAGTTATCCTGCAATGTAGTGTGCAAAGCAAAGAATACAGACGCTAATTGGTTGCAAGAGGGAGTATATGGACAAATTTACCTTTTGACTCTATTTTTGATCAAAGCCTCTATCTCTCAAATTGATACTTTTATATGAGTTTTTCTTGTATGTTTTAAGTTCTCTGGAGGAAAAAAACTGATACTGTAATATTTCTTCTCATTTTCAACACATTACATTACCATTATAGCAGAATGAAATCATATTCGGCCTTATTCGCAAAACTTAATGTAGATTTGAAATAGTTTTATTTGACATATTTCCTTTATAGAACTGTCAAATAAACCTATTTTAAGGCTTCATAAAGTTTGGTCAATAAGGCCGATTATGTTTTACAAAATGTTTAACTATTATCAATTTGTATACATACTCAGTTATTAAAACACCCAATACTTGAAGAAATGCAATAACTCGTCTATGTTTAAATGATTACTTGTAAGTAAATACTTAAATGGATGTTATTTTTTTTTCTAAATTCTTAAAAAGCAGTCATTTTCTCTTAACATTTAATGTAAACATGTTTATAATGGAATTTTTAACATTATTCTATACTTTTAATGATTTTTATAGTTTTGTTTCATTTAGAATAAAATTCATTTAAACTTGTAACAACGTTAGAAAAATTCATGAGAAACAAATTAACAAACACGAACTTGGAAAAATTAAAAACAAAATCTTTTTTATTATTCAGAGATATACCTTGTATTTCTGTGATTATGTTGAACATTTAAAATATATGTATTTTTTATAGATGTAATAATATTCTTAGTTCTTAGTTTTCATGGATTTATTTCTTTTTAGGTTTGTTTATGATATGTATGTTTGTAGTAATTGTTACTTGATTATTTGAGGCAGCTCTAATTAGGATTTCTCACATTCATTTTAACACATTCAATTCAATTTTGGTTTTTGGTTAGACAACACAAGCGATTCGGTTACTTTAGTGGAATTCATTTGTTTTTTCCTTGGTTTTGTTGTTCACATTTGTTCAATCATTGTCATATGGTATATGGATATGTTTTTGTATTGTTGTTATGTTTGAGTAATTTGAGTTTTATTTTTAAATATAAAACCGATTTAAAATATTAGAGAAACAGCAGGTGAATTAAATTTTCATACAACTTTCATTAAAATTATTAAATTATTCAGGAATACCATTTTTAAAATAAAAAAGATTGTGAACAGTCAATATTGACCATAGAAAATATGAAAAAAATCTAAATTGTAAAAAGTTTTTAAACTATTCAAAAAATATTCAACAAAGTTTCTAGACTGAACCATATCAACTACCAATTATTCTATGCTAGCACTGATACTCGGCAGAGGACCTGCATTATTTGTCATAGAAATTTAAATAATGTATTTTCCCCCGAGTTGCCACCCTCGGATACAACAAGTGATGAGACGGGGAAACGGTGGAGCATACCACACTTAATCTGCCTTTCAACCCTTCGAAACTGCCACCTGCGTCGAAGCTGCAAAGGTTGGTAAACAAAGCAACACAGACAGGAAATAAGGAACTAATAGGATGCAGGGTATTACCAACAATAGTAAGCGGGGCCAAGCTTTGGCTAAATTCTTGAATACTAACAAGCTAATAACACTTAATATTGTTAGGTTAGATTAGGTTGAAAAGAGGATGCGGATGTTAACCCGCCCCATGCCGCTATGGACATACACCTAAGCCTGTAATCGGCTTGTTGTGCGCTCTAAATACTAACAAGTAAGACCGTGCTAAGTTCGGCCGTGCTGAATCTTATACACCCTCCACCATGAACCGCATTTGTCGAATATTGAATATCGTATCGTCTCAGACGCGTTACAATTAGTATTAGTATTAGTTACAAATTAGTATTAGTATACCATCCTATGGTGGAGGTTATAATAAAACAAACAAAAATTTAACCTCGAAAAAGAAAATCTAGGTTAGGAATTCTGTGCTACATACAAAATCCTTAATTTTTTTCCATACCACTCCCTTAAGTTGGTGGCCCAATTTGACGTACCGCGTTTTCTCAATAAAACGATTTCAATATTTGAAAGGTCAAATACTTAGGGGTGATCTTGGATAGGAAACTTAATTGCAAGTGTCACATTCAGAAGCGTACTCAGAAGGCTCACAGATGTAGGGCACTACATAGGCTCGAAGGAAGGAAAGAGGTTTCCGATCGGATACCTCAGACGACACTTGAGGTCGAGTGCGAGGAACTGCTGCCATCGGCACAGTCTTGGATTGACGGAACTCTGGTATTGCCATTTGGAAGATCATGTTACACGGATGGATCAAAGCAAGGGGACAGAGTGGGCCTGGGGGTCTACATTGAGATCCCAGGGTCTAAGATCTGTTTTAGACTGCCTGACTATAATACGGTCCTGCAGGTGGAGATCGGGGCGATAACGGAATGCGTAAGGTGGTGTGGTACAAACGTGAGAACGTCGAGTGTGAACATTGTTACAAACAGTAAAATGGGTAAAAACCCATTTTTAATATTTAAAATCACTCTCTAACCCGCTCTCACTTAATTATTTTTAAATGTTGAATAAAAATCTAAATTTTTATTGCATACTCTCTTGCAACTCTGTAAACGAGATTGGAAGCACGCGCTTACAGTGCTGCATCCAAGTTTGCTCTAATAGAGTACCAAGAAAAACATTACGAGCGGTATTTTTTTATTAATTATTACCACTTTCTTTCCCAAAATGTTATGTGTTCATCGTTGAAGGGATAACGGCTTCAAAGTAATGCTTACGGAATGAAAATGTATGCCCCCATAGCAGTTATATCGAAATATGGTCCGATTTGAACAACATTCCGCACGGACATTGAGTTGTCTAATAAGTACAAACCATTGTTCAGTTTTGTAGAACAAAATATTGGTATTTTTGGTAACTAAATCCAAATACAGACCGTATATGACGCGGATGTCGAAAAACCTAACATAGGTCACTGTGTCAAATTTCAGCGAAATCGGATTATAAATATTCCTTTCATGGGCGCAAGACCTTAAATCGAAAATTCGGTCTATATGACAGCTATGTCCAAATCTGAACCGATCTGGGCCATATTGCAGAAGAATGTCGAAGGGCTTAACTTAGTTCACTGTCCCAAATTTCGGCGAAATCGGGCAATAAATGCGCCTTTTATGGACCCAAAACCTTAAATCGAGACATCGGTCCATACGGCAGCTATATCGAAATCTGGATGAATCTGGGACAAATTGAAAAAAGATGTCGAAGGCCATAACATAACTCACTGTGTCAAATATTGAAATCGGATAATAAATGCGCCATTTATGGACCCAAGACCTTAAATCGGCGAATCGGTCTATATGGAGGCTATATCCAGATATAGTCCGATATAGCCTATCTTCGAACTTAATCTGCCTATGGACCAAAAAAGAATCTGAGCAAAGTTTCTGCTCAATATATCTATTTCAACACATAGACGGACATGGCTAGATCATCTTAGATTTTTACGAGGATCAAGAATATATATACATTATGGGATCCGAAATGGATATTTCAATCCACCATCCTACGGTGGTGGGTATAAAAATGTACTGCTTCCAATTTCGAGCCAATTTTCTGTTGGAAAGTTCAATAGACACTTACATGTGTCCCATATATTTAATTGAATACTTCAAAGGGAATACATAAAGACAGTAGAGGCATCACTTGTAAATTTTTTAGAAGATGCAAGGTAGTCCTCTTGGAAGCTCATGTTAGAAGCAATACGGTCTTGCTATTAGAAGGCCTTGCAATAGTGTTATTAGGTCAGATTTAAGCAGGCCTTACTAGTTTCCCACAGGGTATTGTTGTTAAATTCACAAACTTTTAGATTTCAGATGTTTTTTTTTTTTATTTTCAGACTCAATACCTTACAGAAAACAACTTAATGTAATAGTTTCGGAAAATTATCATTTTTATTCATGATTCCCTATTTGTTTAGTCCAACAATGAACATCCAAAGTACCATGCATCAGCTTCAATATTTTGAATATAATCTTAGATTCATAAAATGTCCCATGACTTGTTGTTACCCACCTGCTGCATCAGATATTTTATGTTTTTATAATTTTCTTTCTTTTTAAGGTACTATTATGAATTTGGTTTGATTTGTTGTAGAATAGATGTCTTAGTTTGCACATAGCCCTTATATTAAGGTAAATTCAAAACAATAATTTCATCTAAAGTTGTTCATAATAATAACATTAATCTAATCTTTGTTTCCTCTTCATTAAATCCAAAAAGAAAATCAAAAAAGGCTTTTGATAAGTAACATTTCAATAAAACTATGGATTATTCGTATGTGTGCAAACCATTCAATAATTTCAAATTCAAAAATTGTTTATCGGCTCTGATGTTTTTTTACATTAACTTGATGTGTTTAAGGTTACTCAAATAAATTGGTTTGTTGTATATATTTCGAATTATCTTTTCAATTCAGCTATTACTTTGTGACATTACTCTTTGAGAGTTCATTTATATATATATATAATTTGTAGTAAATTTTTCTATAATATAGATAGATCTCTTCATATTCGTTTTGCTTCTATGGTTTAGTTATTATATATTTTGTTATTATATTTAACATTAGTACAATACATGGGGATGGGCCTGTTCTTTGGTTTGCAAAATATATTATAATACATGCTTTTTAAATTTATTTAATTTTTTATATCAGTTTTGTAAATACACCTAATAATTCATATGCCAATACACCCTATTAATATATATGTATCTTAGAATATCTTTGTTTTTTTGGTATTTCTCAATATGATTATTGAAAATGATATGTTTATGATATTGGTTGTTGATATGTATAGCCTTTTTTGTAAAGGTTACATTTAAATCTTTTCACTTGATATGCGTTAAGTTCATTTGTTTTTATTTTTTTCTTTACTATATGAATAGTTTTTTGTATATGTATATTATGTATTAAGTTTTCCTTTTCGTGTTCTAATTGTGTATAAGACTATTTAAAATATCCTTATAATCATTTTATTTCTTATGGAAGGATTTTTTTCCATTTACATATTCAATTTTTTCAATTGTGTTTTAATTGTAAGATAATGAAAAACATTTTAATTATTAAGTTTCAATGGAAAATATAAGAAAATCTTAAAAGAATTTAAATATTTTAATTATACAATAAGGAAAAATGATCAAGCAATTTGTTCAGCTCCTTAATATACAAAATACCATTTAGTAGATCGATTTCAATTTGGATACATTGTTGAAATTCTAACACTGGTATTCACAAAACTTAACGTAGCTTTATAGAACAGTAAAATAAACGTATTTTAAGGCTTCACAAAGTTTTTTGAATACTGCCGTAAATATTTTCTTCAATTACATTTTTTTTTGTTTGTAGAAATTATCGATCTTATTTATTTGAATTGGTTAAGCTTTTCATCAATGCCTTCGTGGTAAACTTCTACCGAATTTGTGTATTTTGTCAAAGTCGCCAATTAAATTACATCCTGCAATATTTTTACCTTACATTTGCATATTACAAGTGTTTCGTTTTAGCTCTGTGAACTAAGTAGTTCATTCAATAAATTACCTATTTCATTGACCTGTTTTAGCTCTTTTCTTTAGCAAACAGCCATATTCATCGTTTCATATCAAAATAAGTAAGTGCGAGCTAAAGTTGGGCAAAGCCAACATTTTGTTACCCTACACCAGAGATGATATGCAGACTAAGGCGTCGAATATAAAATTTACTTAAATTTGATATGTAGAATTTCGATCAAAATCCTTACATATTGTAAAAGCCATAGAGTAAATCGTTGTGTAAATTTTAGAGAAAATCGATTGATTAATGCATTAGCAGAGGTCGTAAAAGTGAAAATCGGCTCTGTATCTGAACGAAACCCTCAAATGAAAAAGGGTGAGGCACACAGAAGATAACAGCTGTATTTGGTGTTTCAAGACCAGTAGCAGCAGTCAGGGCGCCGGAATTTCTGGCTCAATCTGAAGGTGTTCCCTGCCGGTCTTCAAGGAGCCGTCTACTTCGCAGCAGAATTCTTTTCTTGGGAGAACTACTTTGCAACAAGGAACATATCAACCGAGGAGACTCAACCTTCAGTGACAGAAAAGTCACGACCAAATCCATCGCTTAGGCGGACAGTTGGCTAACAGGCGGAGAGGATGGCCATAAGGGGCAGTTCAGAAGCTTACACAAAGCTGGTCAAATTTATGCCAGAACGAGGTCAATCGATTGAGTATCCCAGCCAGGAGCTAATGAAGACCATTGAGAGTTAATAGAAATGCTGACATATCATTGAAATGTTCAGGTCTTTAAGGAGGGCTGCTGCAGGGTCCGTGTTAACAAGAATAAGTCTGCACATTTTTAGTACGATTGCCCAATAATTGTGAACTCATGCGTAGACCTCTTTCAGTGGCTGGATTCCCTCCAGTTACTTAGCTCTCTTGTCATTCTGGTCTACTGTAAAAACCTGAAGTGGAAGGCGAAGTACCGGGCGGACCAGTTTCTTTCTGGTCCGCCCGGTTCCCTTCCCTATCTATTACAAGTTGCGAGACCTCCAAGCTAACATAGTGATGTCTTGTATTCACTTGAATACAAGAGAAGTATCTGCGATGGTACTCAATGGAATGTTAATGGGCAAATCCGTGCACGGAACAGCTATGAGAACCACACAGGCTGGAACATAGAGGTCCGATCTGTGTAGTGTCTACTGCTGTCACAAGAAGCTTAGCTGCGAGCTACCGGGCGCGTCCACAGGTTGCGGATAGTGGAATGCTTCATAAAAAGTAGCTACAACGGCATTCGCGGAAAATCTGCGGCATTGAGCAGAGAGTCTCAGTGAGCGGTCGAGTGGCACCGGCTTCTGCACAAATACTGAGTGCCTAAGATGCTCGATATGACAAAGCGAGTTATTGTTGACTTTAAATAACTAATGGCCACCCTGTTCCAGCAGCGATCGGTCCTTTGGACAGGAACTAGCTTGCTCACCTACGGGAGCTTGATGAGGATCGCCATCTCCACATGAAAATATGAGAAAATGATAATATTTTAGAACTACAAAGCTTGGCAAGATAGTATAGGAAATTGACAATATTTTTAACAGTAACTAGAATTTTTTTGACTAACATTACCAAGAAAAGGACGGGCATTTTTTTTTTTAAGAAATGCGTATGGAACATTTAACATACATTCGATGGCATTTCTGTGGTTTAAAAATTTTTAAAAGTTTTGGATTTATATTAAAATATTTCTAAATTTCATTTTCATCTGAACATTTTTAAAGTATATCTCTCTTGAAAAATTTTGTAATTTAAATATATATATTTTTTTCTTTAAAATAACAGATAAAGTTAATTTAAATTGTATTTATACACATTAAGTATTATGATATGTTTGTTGTTTTTTTGTATTTTTTTAATTTGTGAATACACAAATGCATTTGATATGTATAGATTTGGTTTACGTCGATTTCTTTTTCAATTTTGGTTATTTTTCTTTCAACATATTAACTACATTTTTATATATAAATCTATAACTATTATCTTTGCTTGTGTTTGATAGTTTTTATGGATTTCTATAAATAATTTGTTTATTTAACATCAAACAATTAAAACAGAAGAAATAGAAAAGAGACTAAAATTAACTTACAAAACGGAACATTTTGTTTGCGAAATTCGTAAAAAATAGATCTTTAAGAAAGATTCAGAGCTGAAAATATTTATTACTACAACTTATGTGTAACTTTTCGCAACAATTTTAATTAATTTATACTTTTTTATATATTATTTAATTTATATTTTTTTATTTTATTTAATTTATATTTTTTATTTTATTTTATTTTACCTTTATCTTTATATTTATCTGATTTTGTTTTATTTTATTTTATTTTATTTTATTTTATTTTATTTTATTTTAATTTGTTTTTTTTTATTTTTTTATTTTTTATTTTATTTTATTTTATTTTATTTTATTTTATTTTATTTTATTTTATTTTATTTTATTTTATTTTATTTTATTTTATTTTATTTTATTTTATTTTATTTTATTTTATTTTATTTTATTTTATTTTATTTTATTTTATTTTATTTTATTTTATTTTATTTTATTTTATTTTATTTTATTTTATTTTATTTTATTTTATTTTATTTTATTTTATTTTATTTTATTTTATTTTATTTTATTTTATTTTATTTTATTTTATTTTATTTTATTTTATTTCATTTTATTTTATTTTATTTTATTTTATTTTATTTAATTTTATTTTATTTCATTATATTTTATTTTATTTTATTTAATTTTATTTTATTTTATTTTATTTTATTTTATTTTATTTTATTTTATTTTATTTTATTTTATTTTATTTTATTCAATTTTATTTAATTTTATTTTATTAATTTATTTTATTTTATTTTATTTTATTTTATTTTATTTTATTTTATTTTATTTTATTTTATTTTATTTTATTTTATTTTATTTTCTTTTATTTTATTTTATTTTATTTTATTTTATTTTATTTTATTTTATTTTATTTTTTTTTTTATTTTATTTTATTTTATTTTATTTTATTTTATTTTATTTTATTTAATTTTATTTTATTTTATTTTATTTTATTTTATTTTATTTTATTTTATTTTATTTTATTTTATTTTATTTTATTTTATTTTATTTTATTTTATTTTATTTTATTTTATTTTATTTTATTTTATTTTATTTTATTTTATTTTATTTTGTTTTATTTAATTTAATTTTATTTGATTTAATATAATTTAATTTTATTTTATATTATTTTATTTTATTTCATTTTAGTTAATTTTTTTTATTTTACTTCATTTTATTTTATTTTATTTTATTTTGTTTTATTTAATTAATTTTATTTTATTTTTATATATTTTATTTTATTTTATTATGTTTTATTTTATTTTATTTAATTTTATTTTTTTGTTTTATTTAATTTTATTTTATTTTATTTAATATAATTTTATTTTTTTTTTTTTATTTTATATTATTTTATTTTATATTATTTTATATTATTTTATTTTATTTATTGTAAGTAAATTTTAGTTTCTTTTTATTATACGCATTGGTTTTGTTTCTAAATTTAGACTAAAATTAACTAAGCATAACACATATGTATGTATGTAACCAATCATTGTTTTTTTAAAGTCTATAAATAACACAACAATAGTTAGTTAGTGAAGTAAATACTTAATTTTGTTTTGAACATTAGCAACTTAAAAATAATTAATCGTTAGATAACAGATAGTTAATTAAATATTTAACAAACATTAACATGGAATACCTGAGCACTTGCATTTTTTTCTTGCTTAAGCTTAACAATTCTGTTTTTATAGCCATCTGAAACTAGTTTACAACAATATTTCATTTGCCTAGTTTGGTTTCGTTCGAAATTAATATTACAAAAAAACACAAAAAAAATCAATACAAAAAAGCCTTAATTTAACAAACATAGTTTGTTGTGTATATATGTGTGTGTGTATTGGTGGTACCAAATAGATATCATATCAGGAGTGGGATAAGGAAAGATCATGGGGCGAAGTATGTGTCATTTTTTTTTTTGTTATATAGGAGGGCCATCAAAATTGCTTTTTGCATTCATTGTGTAGTTTCTCACATTTATATACAATTGTCCTAAATCTCTTTTTTTCATCAAGGGAGGGGTTGATTTGTTTTAGAATATCTAGTCTTTGTTATCAGTTTTGTGATAATGGCAACTTTAATTGCCAATTTTGTTAGTGTTGATTTTCAGGGGACCTACTATATGCTTTACTTGCCTACATTTGACTTTTTGGAATGTGTTTGTGTGTGTGTAATCTACTTTTTGTATACATTCAACTCCCTTTTCAAAAGGATAACTATACTTGTTTTTTATTTTCTTAATTTTTTTCATGGTGAGCGTTTCTCTAATCGTTTTTCTAAGTTTTCTAATTCGTTTCGACACCTTTAGCATCCTCTACATTATCCTTTAAGGTGCTACGTGTGTGTGTGTGTAGGTTTAGTTGTTCGAATTTAGTTCGGAATTCTAAATTTGGTTATCCTGCTTAGATTTTTGCTTTTCTTGGTTTTCTAGATTTTCGTGAATTTTTGTTTTCTTTGTTTTTGGTTTTTCTTAAAAGGCAGTATTGTCTTGATCAGCAGTTGGCATTGCCATACCTCCTCCAAATCCCCCACCTCCACCGCCTCCCCCACTACCACTAGAGTCTCGGCGATTTTGTCCCGTTGCCGAACTCAACATTTTTTGCACCTGCTCTTGAGCGGTCTGTTGATTTAGTCGCCTTGCCTCGGCCACTGGCAGATCATCGTCTGTTTCAAGCGCAGGATTAATGCGACCATTGCGTTCATCTTTACCCGCCATTGTGGCTGCACCATATGAGCGACCCAAGGGGCCAGCCATAACTGAGAGCTGTGAATGAAAAGAACGTAAAATTGAATGATAGAGAGGAATGAATCAAATTTTAACAAGAGCGTGCTAAGTTCGGCCGAGCCGAATCTTGTAAACCGTCCACCGTGGATCGCATTTGTCGAGTTCTTTGGCCGATATCTCATTAAAGACAAACAAAGGATTATGGATAAAAATAGCTATGATATTTCAGCTATACGAAGTTATGAGCCGATTGGGGCCATACTTGGTTTCATTGTGCAAAATTTCAGACAAATAAGTATTGCGCCCTATAGTGGCTCTATACATAAAATTGGGAGAGCTGTTTATATGGAAGCTATATCAGGTTATGGACCGATTCAGGCCATATTTAATACATATGTTAAATGCCATACAAAAGTCGTTGTGTAAAATTTCAGCCAAATCGAAGAAGAATTGCTCCCTCTAGAGGCTCAAGAAGTACAATCGGGAGATCGGTTTATATTGGAGCTGTATCAGGTTGTGAGCCGATTTAGGCCATACTTGACGCATTTGTTGATGATACAGTTCATGCAAATTTTCAAACAAACAAATTGCGCCCTTTATCGGCTCAAGAAGTCAAAATCGGAAATTGGTTTATATGGCACCTATACCAAAACATGGCCCAATTTGGCCCATTTACAATCCCAACCGACCTGCAGTAATAAGAAGTATTTATGCAAAATTTCAATCAACTAGCTTTACTCCTTCGAAAGTTTGCGTGCTTTCTACAGATAGGCGGACGGACGGGCAGACGGACGGACAGACAGATGGACGGACGGACAGGGCTTATCGTTATATCCAAATCTTCAGTTTCCACCGCAAAAGATTTCTCCAAAAACTCACAAATGAGCTCAAGTATTGATTAAGTTTACGTCTAGAGCCTCAGAAATTTAATCAGGATATCGGTTTATAAGATGGCACATGTAGAGACATGACTAGATCGATTTAGAATGTCAATATAATCAAGAAAATATATGCTTGTTATAGGGGTAAACATCAAAATAACGTGGTATTGTAAACGGATTGACAAGGTTGGAATACGAGTATCATTCCAAATGTTGTCTATATAAATAAGAAACACCTTTTATGTGCGCCAAAAGTTAAATGGGGTAATATAGGGAATGTTGCAAAACAACCAACTATTCAAATTAGGTTTAACTTGGTTCAAGGAATTTCTGGTTTTCTCTTCATCCAAATAGAGGACATAGAAATCCCTGGTCAAAATCCATTAATCGATATGCCCCATTTATAAACCCAACCGACCTACACTAATAAAAATGCAAAGGCAAATTTGGACATGAACATTCCATTAAGGAACAGAGGCAAACTTCTCACATATCACTGAGTGCAGTCCGATTCAAGTTTAAGGCGAGTCCTAACGGCGTGCCGAAATGCAACACTTCTTTTGGGAGGAGGTTATAAGTACCCACAACGTTTTGACATACGAGCGCTTTTTGTGTTGTTTGCAGAAACTTAAAAAATTCATCTCGCCCAAAAAATGGAATTAAATCGTGAAAATTTTCGTGCGATTATTTTTTACAATTTTTGACATGGATTAATTCAACAACAGTGCATCGATTCAATTTTTGGCGATGAAGCTCCATCAAGGATTATCGATGGTATGGTCAATTCAACCGAGGTCGTAGTGAGTAGTTTTAATACCCTTTACTATGGAAATGGGTAGGTTTAGTACCCTTTTCTTTGGAGAAGGTAGTTTTAGTATCGTAGGGTAGTTTTAATACTCTTTCCTATGGAAAAGAATAGTTTTTGTACCCTTTCCTTTGGAAAATGGTATCTTTGGTACCTTTTCCTTTGGAAAAGGATAGTTAAAGTACCCTTTCCTTTGGAAAAGGGTAGTTTTGGTACCATTTCTTTTGGGAAAAGGGTGGATTCAGTACATTTACTTCGGAAAAGGGTAGATTTAGTACCTTTTCCTTTGGAAAAAGATGGTTTTAATATTATTTCCTTTAGAAAGAAAATGGGTAGGGTATTTTTAGTACCCTTTCCTTTAGAAAAGGGTAGTTTTAGTACGCTTTCCTTTGGAAAAGGTTAATTTTAGTGCCCCAAAAGTGAAATTTTGGTACCTTTTCCTTTGGAAAAGGGCAGTTTTACTACCCTTTCCTTTGTAAAAGGTTTATTTTTGTACCTTATTATAACTTATTGTAGCTATAACCATATTATACATGTAATTTCGTGAAGATATCTTTATCTGTTCCATAATTTGTTCCCCCCACTGTGCGCCAGTTAGTAGTTGAGCCTAATAAAATGCGTCGAATACCTATTAAAGTCTATTAAAGACGTTTTTTTGGCAATATGCCTTTTTCGAGACATCATTAATGCTGCAGCTTTTTGTCCTATTGGGCAAGTACCTCATGTATAAGATGTTTCGTTCCATTCCTCAAAATCGCAGAATCAAATTAATGGAACCGTCAATGAGCCTCTGCGAAATTTAGGGCAAACTTTTTAACTTATTTATCGCCATTGCCAAGTTGTGGCCTACTTTAAACTTAAACTTCTATGGCTCCCATATAAATCGAGATCCTAACCAACTGGATTTTTTAATCGGCCCAAATCTGTTAAAGCTTTCATATGGGCAAATTCCACTCACACTATTACACATTACCATAAATGTGTATAAGTCGATGCCCTGCAAACTTTTTCGATCGCCAAACAATCTTTCGCAAATCTTCTAGATGAAAGTTATGATCGCGGGCTAGCTCGTCTAAGAGTCGTAGACGATTCCCCCATCGTGAGTAGTTGTGTCCTTAGGAGTTGTGGCCTTTGGATCTTTTGGAAGAGTGTTTCGCGAATCTTCCGTATGATTTGCTAAAGAGTAGGTTAGAAAACTCTTTAAAAATCTTAGAATTGCGCAAGAATCATGCGGACGAGTAACAAATGAGTCTTTTGGAAGATTTAGAAAATACTTTACTAGAAGAGTTGCACATTCATCGCCTGGACGAATATCAAATAAGTGATTGCAAAACACTTATTTGATATTCGTTCATATATTCTATATATATTCTTTATTAAATATTGTTGTTAAAGAGTTGCGATTTATTCGCTTGGAAGATCTAAAAATACATATCAAAATTATTTGTTCGTCAAAAACGTAACAACTACAAAAAAAAATTAAAAAGAAAATTTTTTTATTTATTTCACGTACCAATCTTCATATAAGCCAAGTGAAAATTCTATTTTGTTTTGTGGAAGTTGTGCTCTCAAAACAAAACATCGAACAACATAATTAAATACAAACTTCAAACGCACCAGGTATGAAAATAAAAACAATTGCGAAAAGTTAACTCAGGCGATGTATAAACAAATCTTCCGGACGATTATAACGCAATGGGTTGCGCAATAATCATTGCGAAGAGTTGCTAAAAATTCCGCACACGCAATGGATTGTCCAATGATAACCTAGAAGAGTGTTTGACGACTCATACAGACGATTATAAGGCAATAGGTTGTAAGAGAATCGTCGCGATATATTGCTAAAACATCCGCACACGCAATGGACTGCCCAATGATATCGTAGAGGAGTGTTTCGCGACCTAAATGGACGAACAATTGCGAAAAAATCTTCCAGAAGATTGTTTAAACCTTCCAGAAGATTGTTTTATATAACGCGTTGACGAACGCTCTTCCAAAATTATGATTAAAGTTTGTAGGGTGGGCTTGGAAATAGTGCGCACATTTTTTTTATATAAACCAATGTCTCTATTTGATTTCTTTTCTTATTCGATTAGGCCTACTGTTCCAAGAGATTTTCTGTTATGATTTCAATGTTTATGCTGTTTTTGGTAGAAATTTACAAACGCAATAAGGTACGATACGACCCTGTCGAGTCTGCGTCTAAAAACTTGTTTCATTTTACCTGTTCTCCACATTCGGCAGGATCACCCACTCTTTGTACATCTTCAGGAATATTAACCACACATCGGAAAATATCATAACTCGGCGGTAATTTACCAGACTCAAACATCATTCTATTATAAAAAATACAATAAAAATTAACATTTTCACTCTGATTGCTCTAACCAGCAGCACTTACTTCGTCCACCATGAAACCAGGACCAATGTGACTAAACTAACCAACATAGCCATTGTGCGGAAGGGGAACAATTGTGTTTGATTTTCTGCATCATAGCCAGGATAATGGATAAGAGCGGGAAGACCCAATAGTGCCTCACCGCCTGACAGACGTATGAATAGGGCAATAATATAAGCAGCTAAGCTGCCATAAGTGTTGCAATGTTTCTTAAAATGGACGACCATCAGTAGCTGGGGGAAGAGAATCACATAAACCAAATCGGAACACATGGACCTAGAAGAAAGGAGCTTGAAATTTATTGAATCCCATTTTTGACTTTCTCTCTACTTACCATAGGCCATAGATGGAGGGTATTGTAAGGGCCATTATGGTAGCCATAATGCCCACCACAATGATGCCACCTCTCATGACCCATATAATTTCCATTTCGGAAGCCTTTTGACGGAATATCAATTTGTAGACATTGCGAGCAAACATAGAAGCTGCTGACAACACCGAAGAATCTGCTGAAGACATAACGGCCGCTGAGACAGCACCCAAACCGAAGAACGATACAAAATCTGGTGTTAAATACTGTAGGACCATAGGTAAAATCATGCTAGTTTCCTGCACAGTCAGTGGATAAGGACCCGTATAGGCAGTTTCATTCCAAGCTAAAGATGAAACAAAAACTTCAAATCATTTGTTGAGATGGAGGCAAAGTATTTAACTTACGAGTTGCTTTGGCAATAGCGCCAATGAGTACCGGTGGGATGGCCATTAGGATACAACCTGCCGCTGCCACATAGGATAATAACTGAGCTCGACCAGCCGTCTTGCTGGACAATACACGTTGGAAATAGACCTGAAATGAAAATGTTTAACAAAATACAATATTAACACAAGTTTTCCTTTGTTATGTTTTCTTTTCACTCTCACCTGCCATGGTATACCACCGAATATCAGCAGCAAACCATAGTCTATGTAAAACCATCTTTGTTCCGGCTCCACATGTCCTATCCAATCCACATCCATGGATGATAGACTCTTCACATGATCATTGGCCCAAGCGAAGGGTATGCACATCCACAAACCAATGAAAATACAAAACAATTGTATCACATCTGTATAGGCCACTGAATAGAGACCCCCGAATAATGTATAGAAAATGGCAATACATGAAGATAAGATAACCGATGTCCTGTGATCCATATCAATAATGACGGACAGTGTAGCACCCAAAGCAGCCAAAATACCCGCTGCCCAAAACACTTCACCACACAGAGCTGGCAAAAACAACAAACCACCCATACGTTCTCCAAAAGAGTCCTGCAAAGGGTCCAACATGGTGATGTAGCCCTGTTTTCGCATGGGATTCGCAAAGAAGATGCCACCTGGGAAATTTAAATTGGAAATTAATTTTTGCTACCAGAATTGTAAAATAATTAAGAACTGTTCTATACTTACCGAACACTAAACTTAGGGCATATCCAAAGGGAGCCTGACACCAAACCAAACCCGATGTATAAATAGCCTCGGCTGTTCCGTTGATGTAGCCTCCACCAACCCATGTAGCTGAAATGTAAAAAAGTTTATATATGTAAAATTTTTATTTTTAAAAAATTTTCCAGAAAAGTACAACAGATTTTTTAAAACCTGCATCAGGACGAAAAGCAAATCTGATATTCAAAGCTGGAGCCTAAACGATCGACCATAACTACATTGAATTTAGAATAGCATGACCAAGGTCGAATTCGACAAGCTTTTGAAATAAAGTAAAGATGAACTGAACAAAGTTCGGAAGACTACTCGGAGCAAGACTTGGGTAAGATGCTTTGGACTTCGAAGACATTGACTGCAATGTCAATAGGATTATGTCTGCAAAATTGGGGTCTATGGACCTACTGGCCTTGAGGTGGATAAGAATATATATAAAGCTAGACTAAACTCCCAACCAGAGTCCACTTTGAAGGATATTCGACAGGACACGCTAAGAATTTGAAAGTCAAGATGTAATGAAAATGGCGAGTCAGATGACATTAAGACTTATCGCCGACTTATATACGTCGTAAGAAACAAAGGCGACGTCAACTTCTGAATGAAGCAGCCAATGTATGGACACAGCTACTTTCACAAGAACCTATACAGTGCAGAAAAATGAAGCTGAGCGAACTGTACCAACAAAGAATGGTGGTAGATGATGCCGGACTCTATGAGAGAAGGAGAACGGAGAAATAACCCCCAGCACAGAACATAACAACGAAGACAAGCAGTAGCAAGAATAGCTGGAAAGCCGTGGTAAGATTTTTTTGCGGTTCTTATGCAGTTCAAAGAAAAGAGACCTTGATATATACGACGAGTATATTGGAAGGTCATTTGGAGGCATAGATATTACAACGCAAGGAGCTAGTAGCAAGTAGGAATCCCGACACGGGATAACTATGAGCACCACAAGGCTTGAAACACTCAGTTCCGACTAACGGAGTAGCTGCAACCGCAGTCGCGGAAAATCAACGGTATCGAGTAGAGAGCCTCAATAAGCGGTCGGACTTAGGGTTTAAATACTGCGTGCATATGATACTCGATATAACAAGGCGTTCGGTCCTGGACCCACAAAACCAACAACAACCAAGTAGGGATCGACCTAGAAATTATGCGAGAGCGGTCCCGATTTGGTTTCCATATCGCATAAAAATATCTATTTTTAAATACGGCAATCGTTAGATTCCCAATGTACTTTCCCAGCTTATACCCAAAACAAGAAAAACCGTGCTAAGTTCCGCCGACTGAATTTTATATAGGATAGGGAATAAATTGAAAAGAATTGTTTTCCGTACTTGCTCAAGAAGTCAAATCGAGAAATGGGTTATATGGGAGTTATGCCAGATTACGGACCGGTTGTGCCTTTACTTGACACGAATGTTAGAGGTCATAGTTGAAGTCAATGTGCAACATTTCAAACAAATCGGGTAAAAGTTATGCATTCTATACCTTCGGGAGTTCGGTTTATATGATAGCTTTATCTGTTTATAAACCTATTCAGACCATACTTGGCTCATAAGACGTCATAGTAGAAGTCATTACGCCAAATTTCACCCAAATCGGGTAAGAATTACGTATTCTAAGGGACCGATTCGGACCATACTTAGCACAAATGTTGAAGGTCATAGTAGAAGTCACTGCGCAAAATTTCAGGCAAAATCGCAAAAATATTGGGCAAAAATATTGGGCGCAAAAAGTACAGTGGGGAGATCAGGTTATATGGGAGCTATATCAGGTGAAGGACCGAATTAGACCATACTTGGCACGAGTGTTGGAGCTCATAATAAAAATCATTGATCGAAATTTCAGACAAGCACCTCTAGGGCTAAAGACAACATATTGATGGATCAGTTTATATGGTGGATATTTCCAAATCTGAACCGATATGGCCCATTTTCAATCCCCAACGACCTATATCAATAAGAAGTGTGTGTGTACAAAATTTGCACGCGTTCGACCGCTATGTTGATTTCGATCCCAGATGGAATAAAAGCAGAGACAACTTTGATGAAAACGCATTTTCACATTATACAAGGTGACACTCAAACACAACAGATTTGAAACGATGAGTTTGGTCGGAAACCACCTTGGCACAGAGGTTAGCATCTCCACCTATGACACCAAACTCCTGGGTTAAAATCCCGGTGTGAACATCAAAAAAAATCAGCTGTGGTTTTCCCCTTACTAATGCTGGCTAAATTTTTAAGGTATCCTGCAATGTTAAAACTTCTCTACCAAGTGGTGTCGCTATGCGGCACGCCATTCGGACTGGACCCAAAAAAGGAGGCCCCTTGTCATTGAGATTAAACTTTAATCAGACTGCTCTCTTTGACATGAGAGAATATCTCCAGTTCCTTAATGGAATGTTCGTGGGAAATTTAGTATCAGAGCTTGGTCGCCAGCTCATCGTCATGGACATTAGAGTACAAACAGTCTTTCAACCGATTACTTCAACAGTACCTGATGAAATATTTGCTCTATTACTACAAAAGCAGTCGGACTACTGGTGACCTCATCTAGCCGCTATATTTACAGCATGCCGAGAACTCGCATATACACCGAAAACTTGGCAGGAGACATAGGTAGTGCTTATACCAAAAACCTGCAAGGCAAGTTATGTGGCAGCCAAGGCCCATAGACTTACGTCCGTCCTTCTCAAAAACATGAAGCGTATAGTAGATACCATTATAAGGAAAGCACATCCGGCGAATTGCTCAGCTACAAGCAGCTTGACTATGTCAAAGGGCGAACAGTGGAAACCCCACTGCAGGGATTTTAGTCTTGAACAGGAAACTGAACTGATAGTTTCACATCCTGTAGCGGAAAGAGAAGACTCTCGGGTGTTAAGCTCTATAATCACCTCGAAATAAGCCTGACTCCGAAGATAGCCCACTGGCTCTACATCAGCATAATTAGATCAAAACTTAACAATGGCTCGTTAGTATGGAGGATGCCCAGCCGAAACGGGATAACGGTGAGCACCACACGGGCTAGAACTTTGAGCTTCGACTTGTGTGATATTCATCGTTATCACGGGATGATTAACTGAAAGCTACCGGGCGCATCAACAGGTTGCCGATAGTGAAAAACTTTAGTAGTTGCAAATGCAGCCACGTGCATTCAGCGATTTCGAGAGGAGAGTCTCAGTGAGGCGTTAGGTGGCACTGACTCTCACCCAAATACTGAACGCCAATGATACTCGATATGGCATGGCGAGTTATTGGCGTTACAAAATAACCAATGACCAACATCAGCGACTGCTCCGAGGGTAGAGGCGGCTGGAATCGAGCTTCGAATGTTGGAGCAAGCGGCTCACGACATCGAGGGATATATAGCGATCTCACATAACCCATGCGGTTGGGGCGCTGCGCCAGTAACCCGCCCCCGGAAAATTAAAAAGATCACTCTGAGAAGCAAAAGCATAGAAAATACGGACTTCCCCAACGTTGACTACCCCCGCAAACATAAAAGGATCATGATCTACGGATCAGCATCTAGGATGTCCAGACTCATAACAGAGAAGGTGCACTGGTGGATGTATTGGAGAAGTACAAGGTAGATATTACCGCCTTACAGGAAGTGATATCGACCGAAAGTGCCTGCCATGATACGAGACATGAATTTGGCTGTGTATTTGTGATAAGTCGGAGACAGAGTCACCTTGTCTCCAGCTTTACTCTGGTGGATGAATGGCTAGCCAAAATCAGCATCAAATCCAAATTTCTCAACATCGCCTTATTTGTGTCAATGCCACTACGAAAACGAGAACGAGCAGACCAAAGATATTTTCTACGAGAGGGAGAACACGATCGCTTTCCCGCCCATGATATTAGAATCGTTCTGGGAGATTTTAATGGGAAGATAGAGAGTCGGAAAATTTAGCCTCCACGACGATAATGGGCTAAGGCTAACAGATTTCGCAGCGGGAAAAAAAAACATGATAGTTAGCAGCAGCAGCCACATGGCTGTCCCCAGATTAAGAAGTTCGGAACAAAAATAATCACATTGTGATAGATGATCCGAGTATATAGATTCGGATCATTGTCTTGTTGCAGCAAAGTTTCGCACACGTTTGAGTGTGGCGAGAAAGTACGTTCTGACACTGCACGGAAGCTGGACATTGAAAAGCTTCAAACACAACAGAAGGCAACGGCATACTTCATTCAACTGACCCAACTGCTTGATGAAAGCACTCCTTGTTCCGATGCTATAAGGACGCAACAGCAATCCATTGCCCACTCTATGGAAAATGCCGCGAAATCCGTACATGGGTACTGGAAGCCTCCCCCAAGAAACCCATGGTATGACCAAAAGTGTCGAAATGCTGTTGAAGCCAATGATGCGGCATACAGAGCAACCCTGCAATCAGTAGCAGCGCTCCAGATGAAGGAGAGGTATCGCGAGAAAAGGAGGAACGTCTCTTCCGCAGAAAAAAGGAAATAGGAAGTCGTAAGTGTGAGAGAATTGAGATGTACAGGAGTAGAATGAAGTCCCATTTCGGAACAAATCAGAGGGAAACTTATCGTATGATCCCTTTAATATCCTGCTGTAGAAGATTATGCAAGGTGCAGATGTGAGTAGATGTAGCCGAGTTGGTAGCGTGCTTAGATTACCAATAAAGGGGTCGTGGGTTCAATTTGGACTTAAAATTGTGTAAGTGAGTACCAAAGGACTGCCACTCTTACCTAACCTAACCTAACACACAAGAAAACACATGCTGCTGGCCTAAGTCAACGACATCGAACTCATGGGTCGGTCACCGGAAGTAGAAACTGCAGCCTTTGAAAGAATCGAAAGAAAATCAGTGAAAATGGATCTGGCAGTAAATGGAGTTAAGACGAAATGGCTGGTTTCAACTCCCAAAACGCTTTGTACATCCAAGCAGATAAAGAAAATAGAAAAAGTTGGGAACCACAACTTTAAGATAGTCAACAACTTTATCTACTACGGCACCGTCGTAACCGAATACCGAATAACACCAGTTTTGAAATAAAGCCAAAAATAATACTGACAAACAGATGATACTTTTGATTAAGCAGGCAGTTTAAAAACAAGGCCACCTCGCGACAGACGAAGATTACACTATATATGGCTCCGAATCATGGGTACTTGTGAAAACAGACGAGGCGGTACTTCGAGTGTTTGAGAGAAAGATTATTCGTAAAATTTATGGATCAGTTTGCATTGATAGAGAGTATCGGCGTCGTATGAACCACGAACGTATCAAAATGCAACGGTTACGTTGGCTAGGACATGATGTCAGAATGAATGAAGAAGGGCTCGCGAAGAAGTCTTTTGAAGGCGATCATGGTGGTACACGCAAACCGGGACGACCGAAAGCCCGATGGAAAGACCAAGTGGTGAAAGACATCTCGAAATTTGATGTCAGAGATTTAAGAAGAAGCGCTGTACCATTTGGTATGGCAGCCATGTAAAAACTTCTACACAAAGAGCTGCGGCACGCCGTTCGGACTCGGATATAAAAAGGAGACCCCCTTATCATTGAGAAGTTTGCCCCTGCACCTTAATGGAATGTTCAGGGGCAAATTTGCATTACCATTCCCCCACAGTTCGAGACCCCTCAATTTCATTGCCATCTAAGTAAGTGTGTATCAATTTTCAGCGTAATATTCTTAAAACAAAATCGCACCATGCTAAATTGTCCATACTCAAAACACTGTGCACCTCTCCATTAATAGGCACCCCATCAAAATCATTTAATTAAATCTAATTCGTTACATGTTAGAAAAAGAAAATCACTTACCTGTCATGGTGAATATGCCAACGAATAGACCGATCGAACGACCTGCCAACATGACCTCCTCTTCGGAATCATTGCCGGACTCCTTTTTCCGTCCGGCCCAAATTCCCACAACTAAGATGAGCAAATAGAAGAGCACAATGCTCACAACGCCAGCGATATTAATCATTTTGTTGTCTTTTGTTTTGTTTTGTTTTGGTATTTGCCCTGTCGCTGGCTCAGTATCTAAATATCTGAATATCTATCTATCTGCCCCTGAATGGGCCTTTGTCAAATGTCTTTTTCTGTGCTGCAGAAGATATCAGATTACCAGAAATCACACGCAATGACGGCAACAACAGTCGATATTTCCTAGTGTCCCAATGACACACGACGAGGTCAAAATCACTCAAGTAATTATTGTTCCGGACGTTGGATGTTGAATGTGTGAACCAGGGGAAGATGATGGAAGCTGGATGCTGTTTCTAATATTGTAATTGTTGTTTTTGTTGTTGTAGTGCCTATTGATACTAATGCTGGCAATTACTTTAAGCACCTCTTTCCTATTTCTGATGCTGCTGCTGCTGCTGTTGTTGTTGCCAATGATGATGATGACGACAAAAGTGATTGAGTTGTCCGTTCATTTCTTGGTTGGAGTGTGAAAGGGGGGCTCTTTAAATGGGCTTTTCCCATCAATAAACTATGAACTCTTCAATTCGTTTGATATGCATTTAGTTCTCCTTGTTGTTGTACTCAGACAAGTAATCGAAATTAATTTATTAATATTTAGTTAGTTGTTGTAGTCGGTGTTTTTTGGTAACTTAGTTGTTAGTGTAAATTTTTAATACTTTTTATAACGCCTTGTTTTAGTTTAGGCCTTGTTTGATTATTTCGTTTGTTTTAGATTTTAAGCCAAACAGTTTGTGAATATTTTTCCGGATCTTTGCCTTTGCATGAACTCAAATTTTTATAAAGAAGTCAGCCAGTAATTCCAAAGGTGAGTTATCTGAAAAGGAGAGAACAAAAACAATGTAAGATCAACAAGACAAAGCTTTGAAGTAATTAAAACAAGCAGGGGTAGGGAAATGTTGGGCGGTTTTGACTATATTATAACCCTAAATTGGGCGGTTACATTATATATGCAAATTTTGCCCATGAACATTCCATGAAGGAACAGGGGCTCAATGTCAATGAGTGCAGTCCGATTCAGGTTTAAGCTCAATAATTAGCGCCTCCTTTTTATAGCCGAGTGCGAACGGCGTGCTGCATCGCGACTCCTGTTTGGAGAGAAGTTTTTACATGGCATGGGGAAAACCACCACTGAAAAATATTTTTTCTAATGGTCTCGCTAAGATTCGAACCCAGGCGTTCAGCATCATAGGCGGACATGCCAACCTCCGCGCTACGGTTGCCTCCAATATGCTACATTTAAATTTGAACCGAAGTTTTTGCAGGTCAAAGCGCTTTCGGCGGGCCGGATCCTATATACCCTCCACCATGAATCGCGATGGAAACGTTCTTTCTTTTGCAAAAATTGCTCATTTCCATTTAGAAACTGGGGAAAACTTCTCACATATCAATGAGTGCTGTCCGATTCAAGTTTAAGCTCAATGATAAGGAGGTCTCTTTTATAGCCGAGTACGAATTGCTTGGAGAGAAGTTTTTACATGGCTTCTATGCTGGGCATAGTACTTCACAAATGTCGCCAGTATTTGGAGGGGAAAACTACAGCTGAAAATTTTTTCTGCTGTTTCGCCGGGATTCGAACTTCAGCATTATAGGCGGACATGTTAGCCTCTCCGCTAGATTTGTTCTTTGAATGACCTTTAAAAATATATAGGAGATACATCAAATTATGGACCGTACTTATGACTTTATGAAGTCATATACAAAACCAAAATTTAAAATTTCATCCAAATCGGATGAAAATAGCGCCATCGAGAGGCTCAAGAAGTCAAAACGGGCGATCGGTTTATATGGAAGCTATATCAGGTTATGAACAGATTTTGGTGATTCTTAGCCCAGCTGTTGGTCGAAGCAAAACTTTACATGCGAAATTTCAGGTAAATTATTGGAAGTAATAGCAAAGCTGTTGGAAGTCATAACAAAACTCTATTTGCGAAATTTCAGGTAAATTGGTTTGAAATTGTGTCTTCTAAAAGCTCAAGTAGTCCAATTTGAAGATCGATTTGTATGACAGCAATATCAGGTTATAGACCATTTTGCTACAAGTCATAGCTTAGTGTTTGCTTTTGTTCTCTTTTTTTCTAGTTGTCCAAATGATGGGAGATTTTAAAATAGATTCGGCCAATATACGAGGGTTGAGGACGAATTTCTTTGCGGGGCATGCACATATTCATTTTCACCGTCCTAAAATTCTAGCACTTTGTGAGACCCAGGTGCCTGAGGATTCAGATCCAGAGGATTTTCACATCCCTGAGTACTACACTCTGTCTCTTTTTATTTCGCACAGAGGCCTCGTGGTATATGTACGTAATGATGTACGTCAAAGACGTTAACACCTGGACTCACAGGATCCTGAATTTAATCCATTTGGGTTAAATTCGGGATTGGATCACATATACAGCACTTTGGATTTCTATATAGATGGCCAAACTCAGAAAGGGAGGCTTCCATGAACGGTTTTGACGCCCTTTCTGATTCCATTACAAATATTTTGGAGGATCTGTTGTTGCTGGGGATTTCAATGTCCACAACTCCATTCAAGTCATATGACTCCTGAAGGCCAATATGTTGAGCTTTCGCTGCTCATAATGGTTTGGCGCAACTAGTGAATGAACCGACACATATCGCATGTATCCAAGGGCACAAAAATAATACTGAAGCATAAAGTATGAAGTTAATACTCTTGCACCTCTTGGTAACTCTGATCACTGCATTGTTTCAGCATATTTTGTCGTATTCTGCTCTTCGAACTGCTTTCTCCCCATTCCCGAAGCGGTCAATATTTTTATACGAAAAAGCACGTTGGGCTGAGCTCAATGGATTCTTTCAGCATTTTAATTGGAAACTATGTTTTCTAGATGACCATATAAATGCTACTGCTGAAATTATTGAAAAGATAATTTTAAATGGAATGAGGACATTTATTCCAGTTAAGACTATAACGGCCAAATCAGACGACAAAAGTTGGTTTAACCAGACATGCAGAGATGCTTTCAGATCGAAAGAGATAGCTTTCAGGAACTGGCGCTTGGATAATAATGCCAACACTGAACTGCTGCGAGAGCACGCAAGATCTTCGTGTGCCAATGTCCTTAGGCGCGAAAAATTTCTTTACGAAAAGCGTCTACATACTAAGGTTCTTACTTCCACACTAGGAAGTAAGAGCTTTTGGTCGTTCGTGAAAAGTGTAAAGGGTAGTTCTTCATCTATTCCAACTCTTGTTAAGAATGAACAAACGTTCACTGACCCGGTTGCCAAAAGGTTGTGGCTGATATATTTGCAGGGAACTCTTCCCTGCCGGATATCAATGAACCACTCCCCTCAATCAAAAATGTATCTGACGTTATGCCCGAAATATTTTTTCGAATTCCTGGAGTTGAAAGGGTTCTTGAGAATCTAGACTTAAATAAATCCCCGGGCCCGAATGGCATATCAACACTTGTCTTACGCAGGTGTTCTTCGACGCTCGCTCGTCCATTACGCAACCTTTTCAACCTTGCTTACCGTGCGGGAGTCTTTCCGGCGCGTTGGAAGGTTGCGCACGTACAGCCAATACCCAAGAAGGGTGAAGCAAACAACCCTGCGAATTATCGGCCAATTTCAATATGCTCCGCTCTTTCTAAGGTCAAGGAGAGAATGGTTAGTCGCCATCTCGTGAGCTATTTAGAGTCTAATGGCCTTCTTAGCGACCAACAGTATGGGTTCCGCAGAAATCGCTCTACGAGCGACCTCATGGCACTTCTGTCGAAACGTTGGAGTCGCTCAATCCACCAGTTTGGTGAGAGTAAGGTTGTGGCTCGGGATATCTCCAAGGCATTTGATTGGGTCTGGCACGGTGCACTACTATCAAAGCTTGTCGCATTTGGTGTCAGTAATGGCTTCGTACGATTTATTTCGAGCTTTCTCAGAGATCGCACTATTCGAGTTGTTATAGATAGGGTTCTCATCCAATGAGCATAAAGGGCTCTCTTCTTTCTCCTTCTGCTTTTCTTATTTTCATCAACAATCTGTTGGGTCAGACATCGAATCCGATCTGCTCATTTGCAGATGACAGTCTGCGAGAGATTGAGGACAATAGGCGGGTTATGGGTGATACACTCTGCCAGGATTTGCTGGCCATTTCTGAGTGGGGTCGAATGAATCGAGTAGGTTTTAATGCACGTGCTGTTGTCATACAAACGATTCGCTGACCCATTACGGGCATCTTTGTCTATTAACGGTATCAATTTGAGCAATCAGAAGCTCTTGTTGTTCTGGGCATGAAAATGCAAAGTTACGTCTGTTGGGCTAAACATATATTTGAAGTGTCGAAAGAAGCATTCAAGTGTTTAGGCTTCCTTAAACGGCGTAAGAATGACTTCACTCCGTATGATCTTCTTAACATCTACACCACTTTCATAAGGCCGAAAATGGAGTACAACTCACATGTATGGGCTGGAGCTTGAAAATCATCCCTGGAGCTACTGGACCGTGTACAGAGGAGGGCGATGGCGTTGATTGGGGACAGTAGGGTACCCAACTCTATTGCCTCCCTTGATCATCGTCGCAATGTGTGTTGTTTGGCGCTGTTCCATCGGTACTTTCATGGTGTGTATTCGTCTGATATTCGTCTTCTGTCAGGGAAACTAGACATTCTGTCAGGGATACTAGACATTCCAGGAACTCACACTCGTTTGTAATTGATCCGATTTTATTATCCAAAATTATTATCCGATTTGGCTGAAATGTTGTACAACGACTTATCTGATGACCTTCAATATGCGTGTCAATTATGGCCTAAATCGGTCTATAGCCTGATACAGCTCCCATATAAACCGATCTCCCTATTTGCTACTTGAGCCCCTAAAAAACGATTTTTATACCCTCCACCATAAGATGGGGGGTATACTAATTTCGTCATTCTGTTTGTAACTACTCGAAATATTCGTCTGAGACCCCATAAAGTATATATATTCTTGATCGTCGTGACATTTTATGTCGATCTAGCCATGTCCGTCCGTCCGTCCGTCCGTCTGTCTGTCGAAAGCACGCTAACTTTCGAAGGAGTAAAGCTAGCCGCTTGAAATTTTGCACAAATACTTCTTATTAGTGTAGGTCGCTTGGTATTGTAAGTGGGACATATCGGTCCATGTTTTGATATAGCTGCCATATAAACCGATCTTGGGTCTTGACTTCTTGAGCCTCTAGAGTGCGCAATTCTTATCCGATTGGAATGAAATTTTGCACGACGTGTTTTGTTATGATATCCAACAACTGCGCCATGTATAGTTCAAATCGGTCCATAACCTGATATAGCTGCCATATAAACCGATCTTGGGTCTTGACTTCTTGAGCCTCTAGTGTGCGCAATTCTTATCCGATCAGAATGAAATTTTGCACGACGTGTTTTGTTATTATATCCAATAACTGTGCCAAGTATGGTTCAAATCGGTCCATAACCTGAAATAGCTGCCATATAAACCGATCTTGGGTCTTGACTTCTTGAGCCTCTAGAGTGCGCAATTCTTGTCGGATTGAAATTAAATTTTGCACGACGTGTTTTATTATTATATCCAACAACTGTGCCAAGTATGGTTCAAATCGGTCCATAACCTGATATAGCTGCCATATAAACCGATCTTGGGTCTTGACTTCTTGAGCCTCTAGAGGGGGCAATTCTTATCCGAATGGAATGGAATTTTGCACGACGTGTTTTGTTATGATACCCAACAACTGTGCCAAGTATGGTTTAAATCAGTTTATAACCTGATATAGCTGCCATATAAACCGATCTTGGGTCTTGACTTCTTGAGCCTCTAGAGGGCACAATTTCCATCCGATTTGAATGAATTTTTGCACGAAGTATTTCGTTATGATATCCAACAACTGTACCAAGTATGGTTCAAATCGGTTCATAACCTGATATAGCTGTCATATAAACAGATCTGGGGATTTGACTTCTTGAGCTTTTAGAGGGTGCAATTCCTATCCGATTTGGCTGAAATTTTGCATGACGTATTTTATTTTTACTTTCAACAACTGTGTCAAATAAGGTTCAAATCGGTTCATAACCTGATATAGACCCCTAGAGGTCGCAATTATTATCCGATATGCCTGAAATTTTATACGACGGATCCTCTCATGACCATCAACAAACGTGTTTATTATGGTCTGAATCGGTCTATAGCCCGATACAGATCCCATATAAATCGTTCTCTCTATTTTACTTCGTGAGCCCCAATGGGCGCAATTCTTATACGAATTGGCTGAAATTTTACACAGGTCTCCAACATATAATTTAATTGTGGTCCGAACCGGACCATATCTTGATTTCGTTTTAATAGCAGAGCAACTCTTTTCTTATATCCTTTTTTGCCTAAGAAGAGATGCCGAGAAAAGAACTCGACAAATGCGATCCATGGTGGAGGGTATATAAGATTCGGCCCGGCCGAACTTAGCACGCTTTTACTTGTTTTTATTAGAATTGGCTGAAATTTTACACAACGACTTCTACTATGGTATCCAGCATTCAGTTCAATCATGGTCCGAATCGGACGATAACTTAATATTATAGCTCCAATATCATAGCAATTCTTTCCTTTTATCATATGTTTGCCTAAAAAGAGATACCGGGAAAAGAACTCGATAAATGCGATCCATGGTGGAGGGTATATAAGATTCGGCCCGACCGAACTTAGCACCCTTTCACTTGTTACAGACTGTAGCGTGATTACAATTTCTTCGAAGTGGAGCCAAATCCAACGAAAGTTGTCCGTGGATGAAGCACTTCGAAGCAAATGGTCGCCTGGTTTTTCCGCAAAACTGGCAGGAGTGGTACATCACAAATTGATTTCCTGAAGTTTTAAAAAAATTAGAAAAACGATTATGAGAAGACGAATCATTGTTCACCATGACAATGCGAGCTCTCACACATCGACTCAAACCAGCCTCTTTTTGAACGACCAAAACGTCGAATTGATGGGTCGTCCGCCGTACAGTCCTGACTTGGCACCCAATGACTTGTTTTTGTTTCCTCACATTCAATTAAAAATGAGTGGTTAATGAGTTTCGTCACTGGAAAATGCTGCTGTAGAGTTCAATACCATGTTTTGGAAGTGTCTCAATTGGAATGGAAAAAGAGCTTCGACAATTGGTTGGAGCTCATGCAAAAGTAGATAAATCATTCGGAAGAATACTTTGAAAAACGATCGATTCATTCTCGATGATAAAGATTTGCATTTATACTATTAGGGCAGATATTTATATAGCAACCCTCGCATGTCTATGCCTAAATTTAACTTGCTAATCAAAACAATGAAAATCACATTTTTTATATCAAATTCATCACAATTTTAATATCAGGCCACCGTAGCGCAGAGGAAGCATGCCCGCCTATGATGCTGAAGGACTGGGTTCGAATCCTGGTGAGACCATCAGAAAAAATTTTCAGCGGTGGTTTTCCCCTCCTAATGCTGACAACATTTGTGAGGTCTATACCATGTAAAAACTTCTCACAAAAGAGGTGTCGCAGTGCGGCACGCCGTTCGAACTCGGCTATAAAAAGGAGGCCACTTGCCATTGAGCTCAAACTTGACTCAGACTGCACTCTTTGATATGTGAGAAGTTTGCCCATGTTTCTTAGTGGAATGCTAATGAGCAAATTTTGCATTTGCAAAATCAAACTCAAAAAATTATGAACTTTAAATCTTAGTAACGCTAAAAATCTGATACATGTGCATGGGAGCTGTATCTAAATGTGAACAGATTTCTATCAAATTCGCCATTACATAATCTGAAGAGTCATAAGAGAATCCTTCGTAATGAATTTAGATCTGTACTTGGTGTTACAAACAAATGCACTAAGCTGTAATACCCTGTACTGCAGCAGTGGTGTATGGTATACAAATCCTTCGTTCTTTTTCTCGTTTAAAAAGTCACGATTTTATGATTTAACAAACCTCGTGACTTTTCTGTATCCAGAAAAAAAAACCCAACTATTATTAAGTATTTTTGTATGCTTTGCCTTGAAAGGCAGACAAAGGCCATCAAAGTAAGCTTTCCAGCATGGTAGTTATTATTAACATAGCTTTAATATATAAAGTCAAATAAGTAAACTACAACCTTTTATGCCTCGCCATATAAGCTAAACAATAAAAAAAAACTCCCCCTTTTACCATTGTTAGTATGTATGGTTTTAGATCGTTCTTTTAAATGTCAAGTCCTTTGGCAGCATAAATACCAACTAAGTGCGTGTATTAGGTCTGAAAGAGTTGTGTGCGAGTGAGTGTGTAATTTTTGAAAAAGGACATTCCCTACTTAAGTTAATGAGCATAATTACAAGTACATCCATATTTAGTTGTGGTGAAAAGAACATGGTCACTCACTGTTCCCATAACGATTATTAGCAACAGAAAAAGTGGGATTTCTTTTTAAAAGGCTGAGATTTGGAAAATTAAGTAAACAATTAAAAAGGTGTTAAGTTCGGCCGGGTCGAACTTTGGATGCGCATCACCTCCGGTATATATGTAAACCACCTTTCGTTATAATCCGGTGAAAAGTGCATAATTTAGTGCATAAGTAGCTATATGGAAATATGGTACGATTTGGACCAAATTCGGCACGGACATTGATTGTTCTAATAAGTACAAGTCATTGTTTAATTTTGTAGAACAAAATATGTGTCTTTTTGGGTAACTATATCCAACTACAGACCATATATGACACTGTGTAAAATTTCGACGAAATCGGACAATAAATGCGTCTTTTATGAGCCTAAGACCTTAAATAGAGAGATTGGTCTAAATAGCAGCTGTATTGAAATCTGGACCGATTTAGGCCGAGTTACAGAAAGTCACTGTCCCTAATTTCGGCGACAAAAAATGCAAAAATACAAATTTTGCCTATGAACATTCTACCAAGGAACAGGGGCAAACTTCTCACATATTAATGAGTGCAGTCCGATTCAAGTTTAAGCTCAATGATAAGGGGCCTCCTTTTTAAAGCCGAGTCCGAGCGGCGTATCGCAGTGCGACACCTCTTTGGAAAGAAGTTTTACATGGCATAGTACCTCACAAATGTTGCCAGCATTAGGAGGGGAAAACTACCGCTGAAAATTTTTTCTGGTGGTCTCGCCAGGATTCGAACTCAGGCGTTCAGCGTCGTAGACGGAGATGGGTCTATATGGCAGCTATATCCAAATCGGGATCGATCTAGGCCAAATTAGAGAGGGATGTCGAAGGGCCTAACACAACTCACTATCCCAAATTCTTGGCAAAATCGGACAATAAATGTGCCTTTTATGGGCCTAAAACCTTAAATCGAAAGATCAGTCTATATGGCAGCTATATCAAATTTTGGACCAATCTGAGCCAAAATGAAGAAGAATGTTGCAAGAGCCTAACACAACTTACTGTCCCAAATTCCGACGAAATAGGAAAATAAATGCGCTTTTCATGGGCCCAAGTCCTTAAATTGAAAGATCGGTCTATGTGGCAGTTATATCCAAATCTGGACCGTTCTGGTCCAAATTGCAGAAAAATGTCGAGTAGTCTTACACAACTCACTGTCCTAAATTTTGCCGACATTGGACAATAAATGAGTCTTTTATGGGCCCAAAACCTTAAATCAAAAGATTGGTCTACATGGCAGCTATATCCAAATCTGGACCGATCTGGGCCAAATTGAAGAAGAATGTTGAAAAATCCTAACACAACTCACTGTCCCAAATTCCGTCGAAATCGGATTATAAATGCGCCCTTTATGGGGCCAAGACTTTAAATCGAGAGATCGGTCTATATGGCAGCTATATCCAAATCTGGACCGATGTATGCCATATTGCAGAAGTAAATCGAGGGACTCAACTTAACTCACTTTCCCAAATTTCGACGATATCGGATAACAAATGCGCCTTTGATGGACCCAAAACCTTAAATCGAGAGATCGGTCTATATGGCAGCTGTATCCAAATCTGGACCGATCTGGGCCAAATTGAAGAAGGATGTCGAAGGGCCTAACACAACTCACTGTCTCAAATTTTAGCAAAATCGGATAATAAATGCGCCTTTTATGGTTCCAAAACCTTAAATCGAGAAATTGGTCTATATGGCAGCTATATCCAAATCTGGACCGATCGGGATCAAATTGAAGAAGGATATCGACTAGCCTGACACAACTCACTGTCCCAAATTTCAGCAAAATCAGATAATAAATTTGACTTTTATGGGCCTAAGACCCTAAATCGGTGGATCGGTCTATATGGGGGCTATATCAAGATATAGTCTGATATAGCCCATCTTCGAACTTAACCTGCTTATGGACAAAAAAAAGAATCTGTGCAAAGTTCCGTAATTTCAACAGACGGACAGACAGACGGGTGGAAAGACAGACGGACGGACGGACAGACGCACGAACAGACGCACGGACAGACGCACGGGCAGACTGACGGACAGACCGACGCACAGACGGTCAGACGGACGGACAGACGGACGGACAGACGGACGGACAGACGGACGGACAGACGGACGGACAGACGGACGGACAGACGGACGGACAGACGGACGGACAGACGGACGGACAGACGGACGGACAGACGGACGGACAGACGGACGGACAGACGGACGGACAGACGGACGGACAGACGGACGGACAGACGGACGGACAGACGGACGGACAGACGGACGGACAGACGGACAGACGGACGGACAGGCGGACGGACAGACGGACGGACAGACGGACGGTCAGACGGACGGACGGACAGACGGACGGACAGACGGACAGACGGACGGACAGACGCACGGACAGACGGACGGACAGACGGACGGACAGACGGACGGACAGACGGACGGACAGACGGACGGACAGACGGACGGACAGACGGACGGACAGACGGACGGACAGACGGACGGACAGACGGACGGACAGACGGACGGACAGACGGACGGACAGACGGACGGACAGACGGACGGACAGACGGACGGACAGACGGACTGACAGTCGGATGGACAGACGGACGGACGGACAGACAGACGGGCATGGCTAGATCGTCTTAGATTTTTACGGCGATCAAGAATGTATATACTTTATAGGGTCGAAAATGGATATTTCGATGTGTTGCAAACGGAATGGCAAAATGAAAATACCCCCATCCTTCGGTGGTGGGTATAAAAATTGAAAGCACATTGAAATAATTTAATGACTAAATTATGTTGGCCTCTGCCACCATTATGATCCGGTATGCACTTGTACTCTATGGAACTGTGCAAGCTCGAAGGGAAGACGAATATTCTATCCCGGTACGGGAAAACTATGAGCACCACATAGATTGGAACTTTTATGTTCATCATTATCATGAGATAACGTTTTTAGCTGGGAACTATGGGGCGAGTTCACAGCATGGGGTTGCCCAAATACTGAGTGCCTATGATACTCGATATCACAAGGCTATTTCTTAGCCCATTTAAATAACCAATGGCCATAACATTTCGAGGAGATCGGTCCAATGGACCGGAACCAACAACGACTCACATGCAAATATGTGGCTTAGAAAGATGTCAGTATGGTTTGCATACCACTGCGGACTACTGGATTATTTCTGCAGAATAGGTGCAGACCGCGTGTAGGCCAGTTAAGAAGGTGACAAGAAGTTACAGCACTTGCTTTACATACCATCACCCGGTTTTTACGGCTTACAGATTTCGACACTAAGGTATGGATGCAAAATCACACTAAGGTATGATGCGAAATCAGACTTGAACCAACTTAAAAGCATAAAATGAAAAATGATTAGTGATTATGTAGCAGAGAATTCCCGTCAAAGATTTCTTTGAGGATACCTCTTATTCCCCCTATGAAACAACTTTTTTCAACATTTCAAAGGTAAAGGTAAGGAATTGTGAAAGAAGAGCCAAAACCTAATGACACGTACATCTACGTTTTGAACATTTACATCGGGAAATAACCTTACAAAAAAGAAGAATTTCAACACTCTGGATGATTTTCTGATTATTCGGCATACGATCACTTGTAATCTCTATACCCTATACCACTACTTTGGTAAAGGGTATTATAACTTTGTGCATCAGTACTTCCCGATTCAATATAGCCTATCTGTCTGTCCCTGGATTGTTGTAATTGAGGTATATGTCGCATTTATTATCCGATTGTCATCAAATATAAATAAAAATCAAGTAAGAAGTAAAAGCGTGGTAAGTTCGGCCTTGCCGAATCTTGAGAACCCATCGATGTATGATCGAGAGACCGGTTTACATGGGAGCTATATCAGGTTATAGACGGATTTTGGACAAATTTAGATTTAGACAATACATCGCATGCAAAATGTCAGCCTGATCGGACAAAAATTGCGGCTTGTAAGGACTCAAGAAGTCAAAATGGAAGATCGGTTTATATGGGAGCTATATCAGGTTATAGACCGATTTGGACCGCACTTGGACATAAATTGTGGTTTGTAAAGGCTCAAGAAGTCAAGTCGGTCGATCGGTTTATATGGAAGCTATATCAGGTTATAGAGTGTGAGTGTGAGAATGATAGTGTGAGTATATGTGTGCGAGGAGCACACAATTGCAATTATTTGCAAGCCCATGGGCCTGCTTGAAATTTCATGTACACGTACAAAGTAATATGCAATAAGTGAGTATTTTTGTCAGCCACTGGTCTATACGCTCAAATACTCACTCTTTCTCTCTAGTAGAAGAGACACAAGAGAATAATTATTAGACCGGTCGTAACAGAACTCTATGGGCAAAATTTTAGCTAAATCGGACAAAAATTGCTGCTTCCTGCGGCTCAAGAGAGATCAGTTTATATAGGAGCTATATCAGGTTATAAACCGATTTGGACTATACTTAATACACTTATTGTAAGTCTTAACAGAACACTATCTGCAAAATTTCAGCCAAATCGGAAAAAATGCCGCTTCCAGCGTCTCAAGATGTCAAATCTGCTATATCAGGTTATAGACCGATTTGAACCGTTCTTGGCACAGTTGTTGAGACGCATAACATAAAATTTCAGCCAAATCGGTTATAAATCGTGCTTGGGCTCAAGAAGTCAAATAGGGCGATCGGTTTATATGGGAGCTATATCAGGTCAAAGACCGATTTGAACCGCACTTGGCATAGTTGTTGAAAGCCATAACAGAACACTACGTGCAAAACTTCAGACAAATCGGAAAAAAATTGCGTCTTCCAGGGGCTCTAGGAATCAAATCGGAAGATCGGTTTATATGGGAGCTATAACCAAATCTAAACCGATGTGACCATTTGCAATCCCCAATGACTTACATCAACATTTAGTATCTGTGAAAAATTTCAAGCGGCTAGCTTCATGCGTTCGACCGCTATCGTGATTTCAACAGACGGACGCACGGACGGACGGACATGGGTAGGTCTACTCATAATATCGAGAGGGTCAAGAATATATATACTTTATGGGGTCCTAGATCAATATATGGAGGTGTTAAAAACGGAATGACTAGATTAGTATACCCTCATCCTATGGTGGTGGGTATAATCGCTAACAATGGTCTGTCGCATATAAAACTCGGCCTAGTTGAACTTAATTTAGGCTTTTCTCCAAAATTTAAATGTAGTGTCGGCGGCTTAAGAGTCACATTAACCTTGAATGTCACTCCCTCATAGTGCGGTTTTAAATTTTGTCTTGAAGTTAAGTGACCCAATTAACATAACCATGGCACGAAGTCACATAATATTCATGGTTAATAATAGAAGCTACGAAGAAGCAGCATTTTTAATTTTTTATATATCTTTGGAACATTATAAACTCTACTTAAGATTTACTTTTCATAACTACTTGGTACAAATCTTCTAAATTTTCTTCATTATCTTTACTACACGAAAATATTGAACAATTCAATATTTCCCACATTATTTTTATATCACGTTGCGTCTCATACGTTTCACTTTAATTTTTCTGTTATCAATAATTTCCTTGCCAGTTATGGGGGGCAATTCATCATACAATTCTTTAATAAATTAAAATTGCCGCGAAAATAAAACGCAGTTGTCCATATTTCTTGAACACGATTTACTTAAATTCTTGTACACATCAATTAATTGTTTCCAAAAATCTATAAATGTGGAGGTTACCTTCGACCATGCATATACATTTGTATACACACGCATGTAAGCAAGTAAATGGTTATTGGTATATGCTTCTCTTTATTTACTTGTCTCAGCCTAAAAGTATACCATTAGTAAGGTTGTTAGAATTCAAACAACATGGCGTTACAGCTGTAAGAGAAAGCACGTGTGTCACCAAAAACCGAAAGAGAGGAAAATCAAAATTAGCTCTTGGGTTTCTTTTGGGGGGAGGGGGGAAATGGGGTATCTTTTTGGTTAGGCCATAAAAAATTCATTCACAAATGTTTTATAACTCGCTTTATCATGTGGCAGCACATTTTGTTCTTTTTTTTTTTTGGAGGGGGAGAGGGAATTTTGTTTACTCTCTTTCTTGGGAAACACACCAAATTCTATTTGCTTATAAATCATCCAAGTAATTACTTACCTGCCCTATCCTCTAACTCTGTGTCTCTGCGCCAAAGATAAAAGTCAAATTTTTCTATGACTGCTGAATGCCAGAGAGCTCAGCTAGCAGTCACGCACCAAATTAGAAGTTGAAAATGTTAATTTGGTTTGTTGTTGTGAGTTTTCTCGCCGTTTTCAAAGCAAAATAGGATTTGACTTAAAATTATGCAACTTTAGATTTTTATAGAATACGTTGTAGTAGTAGTTTGTAGTTAATGACAATAACCAAAAACACAGCACTTTACAGGTAACTTATGGGTAATTTAATTTTTTGGGTTTTTTCCTTTACTTTCGGAGTGTGGACTAAACGATTACACAAAATAGTTGCAAGTTGTTTGTATTCAATTTAATTTTATTTTTTTATTTTACAAATAAATAGGAATTTGTTATTTTTAGTTGTGGTATGCCTAAATGTAGGCTACACTATTTCGGTGATTTATAGCTGATGCCTTAAGCTTATACTTTACTCTGTGAGTAGAGGTGAGTTAGGTATGAGAGTTTGTGTGTGTGTGGGTGTTTCTGCTTTAATTTCCACAACTATCGCCCCAACGCAGGGACGTCTTTTGAGACGGACTATTTCGTGTTTTATATCGAAACATGGGCTCTTCTTCTGATTTCGTTAAATTCACACATAAACACAAACATTTAGTTGCCGAGGACACTGATGCTTATCAAAATGGATTTGTTTGTTTTATTACTCACAGACCCACTTATATTGATTATATAATGGCCGAGTGGTTAAGTGCTATGTATTTTTTCTTTCACAAAACCAGCCAACAACAAAAAAATATCTTTTGGGGTAGTAAACAATCTTGGACGATCGCGTTTTTAAGAACTGTTTAACACTGATTGGTGACGTTCAACTTTCACCTTAAAATATGCCACACTTTCTAAATGCTTTATTTACAATTCTCTTAGAGAATGTTAGAGAGCGTCTCTCTCTCTGAAATAAAAAGTTTATAGCTCTCTCTCTCTCTCGCTTTAAGTCACTCAACACTTTTCGCCAAAAGCGCGCGCGCCTAAAAACAGACTTCTTTTTATTTTTACGAAACAAAGTAAACGTCACAGCGGATATAAATCATCTGTACTGCTTGTTTCCCCCAAAATCAGGTGGCTGCATAAATTTTTTCTTTTTTTTTCTCGGTCACTCAAACACTTGTCATGTTAATGAAATTTTGAAGTGTTGGTGGATTTTTTCAAAAAAAAATTCAAATTTTGCCAGAACTATTTTCTATTTTTTTGAATTTTCTATATGTCTGATTGGTCGTTTTTTTATTAAATAAATAAAAACACTTTAATTTTTTTTTTGTAATTTCGTTTTCCAAAAAAAGTTTTTAGATTTTTTTGTTTCGTTTCTTTGGCAATTCCTTCATGCGCTTTTATGTTGTTAGGGGTTCTATGGTAAATGGCTTACTGAACTTCATTGGTCGATTTTGGAATATGCCATTCCTTGTGTATAGGTATTTTTTCAGGTTGTCAGGAATATTTAAATTCCAGTGTTTACTTATGGTTCAGGTGGCAGTGTTGTCAGTGTTCCAAAATGAACTTCTCATACGCGGTTCATTTCTCTCAAAAAAATCACATTTTAATGAATTTCTCTTGAAATTTTCCAAGAAGAGAAAAAGTTATTCTTCCCTTAAATTTCCCCTGCACAATAAACGATTCATTTTAAAACGTTCTCTTTATGGCCATTGGTCTTCTTGTAGGAGAAAGTGTGGTGAAAGCTCACAAATTTATTTTTGAGTTTATTTGTTATATTTCTCTTTAATTACAAGATAAATATTTGAATTATTTGTACACAATGAAATAGTTTATGACCAAAGGTTGTGAACTTAGAGTGTTAAAATGTTAACACGCAAAGAGTAAGTGCAGGAAGATTTTTCCAGTTTGGTTTTCGAGAGGCCAAAAGTCAATAAAATGAAATTTTCTCTAAAGGCGAAATTTCAGTGAAATTTTCTCTAAAAGCGAAATTTCAATGAAATTTTCTCTAAAGGTAAAATTTCTCTACAGACAAAATTCCAATGAAATTTTCTCTAAAGACAAAATTCCAATGAAATTTTCTCTAAAGACAAAATTTCAATGAAATTTTCTCTAGAGACAAAACTTCAATGAAATTTTCTCTACATACAAAATTTCAATGAAATTTTCTCTAAAGACAAAATTTCAATGAAATTTTCTCTAGAGACAAAATTTCAATGAAATTTTCTCTAGAGACAAAATTTCAATGAAATTTTCTCTAAAGACAAAATTTCAATGAAATTTTCTCTAAAGACAAAATTTCAATGATATTTTCTCTTAAGGCGAAATGTCAATGAAATTTTCTCTTAAGGCGAAATGTCAATGAAATTTTCTCTAAAGACAAAATTTCAATGAAATTTTCCCTAAAGGCGAAATGCCAATGAAATTTTCCCTAAAGGCGAAATGTCAATGAAATTTTCCCTAAAGACAAAATTTAATGAAATTTTCCCTAAAGACAAAATTTAATGAAATTTTCTCTAAAGACAAAATTTCAATGAAATTTTCTCTATAGACAAAATTTCAATGAAATTTTCTCTAAAGACAAAATTTCAATAAAATTTTCTCTCAAGACAAAATTTCAATGAAATTTTCTCTCAAGACAAAATTTCAATGAAATTTTCTCTAAAGACAAAATTTCAATGAAATTTTCTCTCAAGACAAAATTTCAATGAAATTTTCTCTAAAGACAAAATTTCAATGAAATTTTCTCTAAAGACAAAATTTTAATGAAATTTTCTCTAAAGAAAAAATTTTAATGAAATTTTCTCTAAAGACAAAATTTCAATGAAATTTTCTCTAAAGACAAAATTTCAATGAAATTTTCTCTAAAGACAAAATTTCAATGAAATTTTCTCTAAAGACAAAATTTCAATGAAATTTTCTCTAAAGACAAAAAAAGACAAAATTTCAATGAAATTTTCTCTAAAGACAAAATTTCAATGACATTTTCTCTAAAGACAAAATTTCAATGAAATTTTCTCTAAAGACAAAATTTCAATGTAATTTTAATAAAACACAGAGGTTATGACGCCAAACGCCTGAGTTCAAATCCCGGCGTCAACACAAAAAAAAAATGTCAGCGGTGGTTTTCCCTTTACTAATGCTGACTACATTTGTGAGGTATCCTGTCATGTTAACACTTCTCTACCATGTGGTGTCGCTGTGCTGCGCGCTGTTCAAACTAAACAAGTAAAAGCGTGCTAAGTTCGGCAGGGCTGAGTCTTATATACCCTTCACTATGGATCGCATTTGTCAAATTCTTTGAATGACTTTTTAAACCCTACACCACTACTGTCTGTCTATAAGTCCGTCTGTCTATGTTAATTTGCGTACAAAGTACAGGTCGCAATTTTCGTCCGACCGTCTTCAAATTTGGCACAAGCATTTTCTTGAGTCTAGAGACGAAGCCTATTGAAATTGGAAAAAATGGGCTCAGATTTGGATATAGCTCCCATATATATGTTCGTCCGATTTGGAATAAAATTGCAATTATATCGTCGAACTGGCCGAACTTAGCACGCTTTTACTTGTTGTTCACTTGAACATTCTTTGAATATCACTGCAAGTGTTTTTTTGAGAAAATTTTCTTCGAAATAGAATTTATATTTTATTAAAGTTCATTCTAAGTTTTATTAAAAATGCATTTACTTTCTTTTAAAAAATCCGCAATTACTTTTTGGGCAACCCAATATATGCTTGATCCTCTCGACATTCTGAGTCGAACTAGCCATGTCTGCCCGTCCGTCCGTCTGTCGAAATCACGATAGAGGTCGAACGCGTAAAGCTATATGCTTGAAATTTTGTACATATAATTAATATCGAGTAGGTCGGTAGGTATTGCTAATGGGCCATATCGGTTCAGATTTAGATATATCTCTCATATAAACCGATCTTCCGATTTGATTTCTTGAGCTCCTGGAAGCCTCAATTTTTATCCGATATGGCTGAAATTTTGCAAGTGGAGTTCTTTTATTAGTATCAATAAGTGTGCCAAGTACGGTCTAAATCGGTTCATAGCCTGATATAGCTCCCATATAAACCGATCTCCCGATTTGATTTCTTGAGCCCCTGGAAGCCGCAATTTGTATCCGATTTGACTGCAATTTTGCACGAGGCGTTCTCATAGTACTATCGACAAGTGTGTCAAGTACGGTCCAAATCGGTCTATAACCTAATATAGCTCCCATATAAACCGATCTCCCGATTTGATTTCTTGAGCTCCTGGAAGCCTCAATTTTAATCCGATATGGCTGAAATTTTGCAAGTGGAGTTCTTTTATTACTTCCAACAACTGTGCTAAGTACGGTCTAAATCGGTCCATAGCCTGATATAGCTCCCATATAAACCGATCTCCCGATTTGATTTCTTGAGCTCCTGGAAGCCGCAATTTTTATCCGATTTGACTGCAATTTTGCACGTAGTGTTTTGTTATGACTTTCAACAAGTGTGTCAAGTACGGTCTAAATCGGTCCATAGCCTGATATAGCTCCCATATAAACCGATCTCCCGATTTGATTTCTTGAGCCCCTGGAAGCCGCAATTTTTATCCGATTTGACTGCAATTTTGCACGTAGTGTTTTGTTATGACTTTCAACAAGTGTGTCAAGTACGGTCCAAATCGGTCTATAACCTAATATAGCTCCCATATGAACCGATCTCCCGATTAGACTTCTTGAACCCCTGGAAGCCGCAATTTTCATCCGATTTGGCTGAAATTTTGCATGTAGTGTTTTGTTATGACTTTCAACAACTGTGCTGAGTACGGTCTAAATCGGTCGATAACTTGATATAGCTCCCATATAAACCGATCTCCCGATTTGACTTCTTGAACCCCTGGAAGCCGCAATTTTCAACCGATTTGGCTGAAATTTTGCATGTGGTGTTCTATTATGAATTCCAACAACTGTGCTAAGTACCGTTCAAATCGGTCTATAACCTGATGTAGCTCCCATATAAACCGGTCTCTCGATAATTCTTGTTCGATTCCTAGAAGCTTTAATTTTTGCTGGTTTGACAGAAGTTTGGTATGTAAAATAAAACTGTGCCCTACAACTTAATTTATTTTGTATAAATTTATAGCAGAATCCATGGTGGTGGGTTTCTAAGATTCGGGCCGGTCGATTAGCTCCCTTTTACTTGTTTTATAACATTTTTTTCCTGGAACTTCCATGAAGTTTTATTCCTACCAATTTTTGGAGATAATCGAATTCCGACAAAAAATCTTTGAATAATTTTCTGACATCTTTAAAAAATTCAAATATCTACAAAATTTTGTTTTTAAAAATCGAATTTCGGTGAAATTTTCTGTTAACACAGATTCCGTCGAAATTTTCAAAATTCTGTTTTGTGGAAATTTCTATAAAAACCATGTTTCAACCAAAATTTTATTGGGAAAATCAAATTCTAAGGAAATTTTCTTCGAAAATCAAATTTTGACATTTTTTCCAAATTCGTTTTAATTTTCTTCAAAAACAAATTTTATCAAAATTTTCTAAAAAAACCTAACATTCGTAAAAATTGTTATTAAAATCGAATTTGCCAGATTTTGATCCCACGATTTTTTCTTCTACAAATTTACTTAAATTTTTATTGTCCAAATTCAAACATGTCCAAATTCGAACAAAAATTTGTTTCAAATATTTAAGATTTTTTTTTGTGGGCGTTTTTATTTGTAGTATTACAAAATACCATTTATACATACACTTATACAAAATATAACTATAAACTATATCATAGATTTATTTTTTGATTTTTTACCAAATTTCATTTTTTTCTTTTTGGGCTCTGAGCCATTGTCTGTTTTTGAGGTATCCAAAGGTTCATCCAAACGTTTGACACCGCTAAAATTAAAAAAAACAAAACAAATGTTAGAAAATTCTTTAACAGCCTATAAAATGCGTAAAAATTATTAAGAAACTAACCTTTTAACAGATATCAATTTCGATTTACCCTCTTTGCCGGATAAAGCCTTGGACCAATCCTCATCACTGCCTTTGATGGCAAACTCCTTAAGACTTTCCATTTTTAAACGTTTCAAATCGTCTTTTTGCTTCTTGCTTATTTGTTTTGCAGTCTCTTCCAATTCATCGTTTAGAGATAAAGCTATGGGCTCGAAGTCCTCACCTCGTTTAAGTTGTGTTTCACTCACCATGGTGCTTTCTATATGACCTTCCACAACATTGGAGAAATATTTCGAAGCCTTTTTAATTAAGTCATAGAATTTGGCTAGAATTTGTTGACCTGGCATATTCAGCTCACCAGCTATGCCATCCACTGTCTTGCCTTGAACACCTATGGCCAAGAGTATAGCTTTCTGCAGTGTATCTATGGGTAGATCAGTCATTTTGCCTTGGAAATATAAATAACTAATGTCATTGGTAAGATCTAATATCAAACGATATTCAATTTGATTGCGTGCGTAGGACTCCAAACGCTGTAAATCGTGAGGCAGAAAGTATATGTCCAATACTTGTTTGTTCAATTCATCATGGGGTATTTTAACCCATTTGTTGTCTAGCAGCGAAAGAGCCAAACTTGTAGGGAACTCTCTAAAGGCTTTGCCCATAAGTTTTATGGCTCTTCTACGAAAATCATTGAAATAAAGACTTAGCCATTCGGCATTGACTTTTTGATGAGGAGCTCCTGACTTATCCAATGTATGTAGCATAATGCATGAATGTTCACCAGTCAAATCATTGGCTTTTTGACTCAGATAAACGGGAACATAGCCCAGATTTTTCCAGAATTTCAATAGCTCTTGCGTTAACCCATATGAAGTGCCCATATAATCAATGTTTTCGGGTACTCGTTCACTCAAACGCTTCAGCAAAGTGGGAATTTTGCGCTTGGGACGAATTTGTTCCTTAAGAAGGCCCACATCTTCATCTTCAACCTCTTCGATGCCTATGGAATAAGAAATTACATAATTTTGAGAATTGTTAACTTAGACGTTAAACACCTACCATTATTATCCTCATTATTGGCATTGTTTTCATCCAAATCGGTAAACTTTCCTGCATAATAGTCCTTCAATAACTTCAAAGCACGCTTGCCATAGCCCATCTGGAAAATGTTATGCAAGAAATATTAATATCATGTTTTTCCCAAGTAAAACTTCAGAGCAATCACTACAATTGAAAGTTCAAATTGGACTTGCTTTCCTCTGAATGATTGCTATGTTTGCCTTAAAAAAATCTAACCCTTTGATAGTTTGGATGTGTGGCAATGCGCACCACTCTCACACCAGACAATTTGGGGAATTCCCTATCACCATACTGCTCGGATACATTCCATGGTATCAAATCACCACTAGCCTTTTTACCTCGCCCTAGAGAATCTGTTATGGTTTGTGATGATATTTCACCTTCTAAGGCTACTTGCACAACCACCAGAATTTCTGGCAAATGATCTTTACGCTGTATGGGACCCAATAGACAAAACAAATGATGAGCAGGAGCATCACTCATCATTTGCAAATCGTTGGGGCTATTCTTATAATGTGAGGAAACATAAATTGAAACAAGACGATGTAAAAATGATTCGGCTGCTTTGTGATATGAAAACAAGGCATCACGATCTATGTAATACAGTTCACAAGCATCGGGTGTGGGACAGCCAGAGCTTATATTTGGTACAGTATTGGTGGCATCCAAGCACAGCAAGTTTATCAACCAACTCTCAATGTCATCTCCCTCAGAGTAACGTATGGATTCATCAAGCTTGATCTAAAGAAAAAATAAATTAATCCTTAAAGGGGAAAAATCTAAGACCATTTTAAAGTCTTACCGGTGGTGGTGCCGCATTTTCCTTTTGCAATTGTGATATCAACTTCAAGCTCAACGACCTGCCAGTGCCTTCATAACCATTGATGGTTGAAGCCATAAATATCAAATAGGGACCCATCATTTTCTTTACCAACGGCAAAGGTATGGCAGCTGCTTCGTCAATCAATAAAAGATCAGCAGCATTCAAGAGATGGGTGTCATTGGGTGCTATATATTGAATAGTCTGACGACTAGAGCGTGTTATATTAATGCGTATGATGGCTTTTTTATAATCGGGATTTGTGGATCTTATTATGGTATAATCTGTATGTTCCTGATATTCCAAGGCATCGAAACCTTTGAGAACAAATTCAAATAAGGTTATCAAATTTTCTGGATGGGGTGAAGTTACATAAATGTTAACATAGCCAAAAGCTACTGCAGCGGCAATTGAAAGACCCATGGCAGCAGATTTACCACGACCACGAGCTGCAGTCAAGGAGGTGGGTGGTCTGTAACAAGAGTTGAAATAAATAAATAAAAAAGAGTCCTAAAGCCCGTCTTACTTCAGTTGTTTCTCTGCCAAAGCTTCAATGAACTGTGCCACCGCCTTGGCTTGGTCGTAGGTTTTGCATAAATTTACCAAAGGCCCCGCCGGTGGGGTATCACGCAAACTTTCCTTTAATTCCACCAAAAGTTCATTATTTTCCGACTTGTTAATATCTGCAGGCTGAAATAAAAACAAACAAAAATCTTAAAAAATGAAAATCAATGACATAGATTTTAATTACATTAACCGGATTAACATTGGCCGTCTTGGAGCTCAAAGGCAGCACAGTTAGATCATCATTAACCACCAGGCAACGCTTGCAATCGGCCAGCGAGAGTATGAGACGCTCATTGAAGCGACATGTCACCGTCTGATGAGCCTCGGTACGAAAGCGTTTGTGCACATCCATGCTCATGGTGAAAAGTTGTTTCAGTGAAGTCAAAGTTTTCAATAGCAATATGATAAGACCACCACCTTCCACGGTTTCCACAGTCCGAGCCAACAAGTTAGGTGTTAAGGCTTCGAAATCTTGTAAAACGCACACCCCATAAGTTCTGCCCAATATGGCATGGGTTTCTGAATAGTAACGGCCATGTATGGTTGTGGACACTCGGAAGGTATCAAATAAATCAGCATCGTTGATATCAATCTTTCCAGCTGCTATTTTCTTGGCACGTTTCTTGCCATGGCTTTAAAAGAAAAAGAGAAATTTGTTACTTCCTTTTTTTATATAAAATAAAAAAAAAATGTAACAAACTTGGATATGGCCTCGTCTTTATTCTTGTAACACCACAATACACTGGGTCTGGCTTTTACTGTGGACTTGGTCAGAATATCATAAAGTATGGGCACTTGATCTCTTCCCTTATCGCCGATAATAATGAACATTGTGCGGTGGCCCAATTTAACGCCATTTTCAATCATCACACGTATACGATTGTCAATTTTCTTTTTAACCATTTTATTATTTATGAAATATTAATAAAATTCCAAATTAAAAATATATAAAATTCGTATGCAACAACCCGTATCAAACGAAACTTCAAAAGGAATTTAATGCACGTGTACGAGTTTGTTTTGGTTTTCTTTGAGCGAAGCTAGGGTTGCCATAGCTCTTATTTAAATCAGTGATGACAACCATAAGATTTCATATTAACAACAAAATGACTTTGTTTCCATTCACAATAATTATGCTTATGCTTATGCTTAGATTCCCAAAACGTATTACAGCTTTAAATGATAGTTCTATAATCTATAAACCTGTGAAATAAACCTGCTTTAAGGCTGCAATAAGTTTTATGTATATGGGTATAACATATATCAGAATTCACTGAATAAGGTTAAGCCAAGCGATCAGCCGACATACAATTTTTGTAATTTTAGGCATTGAGGATGTCAACTTGTTCTCTTTTTACATTCTTTCTTTGTTTACGTTTTCTCCTATTGGATGACATTTTCTATTGGCAGATTTGACATCTTTAATGATGTTCATTGGGACTATCCACTTGACCTAACCTTCCTCCTAACCTTATTTGCGAAAAAATATAAAACTATAATAGCAGATGTATGGTCAGGAATTAGTGAATCCTGGCCGTACATCTGCTCTTTTTATATTTTTTCGCAAATAAGTAAAATAAGAAAAAGAAAAAAAGAACCATTGAAGCCAATAAGACAAACAAAAATTATGCCGACAATAGTTTCAAGCGTTGCACAATAAATTTCTTTTTGCAATTTTCCTCACTATAAACCGAATGCTACTTCTTTGCTATTTTCCGCAAACGTTTCGCCGGCATTGTTTATATGGAGTTTGGTATGTACTAATGACATCATTAATCCAAAAATTCCATTTCCAAGTTTTCAAATGTTCTGCTAAACCATCATCATTAATGCACATATATGCGTCTGAACTTATTTTCGGTACGTCCGTGAACTTTTGCCTTTAAAACAAACTTTACATTTGTGTCTCTTGAATCACATGTGTGGGTGGGAAAAATTAAAGAATTTGGTCTTAAAGAAGCTATGCGTAATTTCCCCGAAATACGCATTTACATTCCAATTCATAGAAATAAGGGTGTGCTTTAACGCCTATTTCTAAAATTATATTTATCATTCAAATACCATGTATATTGTTGTTCAAATATTGATTTCTTTTAACATTCACGATATTGCATTTTCACCTATTACACTGTTCATTGTATTTTTTTCTTATCCTCATCAAATAAAACTTTTCTATTGACATCACTTCGAAACCAGATGAGATGGCAACTCTATTGTTTACTATCTGTCATCCACATGTGCTATTGTTTTTCTGTTATTTGTTAAGTGCTGACCTGAAGTCGGAAAAACTCCTGCATGCAAAATGTCCTCCTGGAAAAAAGCATCCAAAAGTAATCAAAAAGTCCACAGAGAAAGACATCAGCCCGAGTCACGTGCTCACCTGGGCTTATTGGAAAAGAAAAAAGATTATCGCAAACGAGCTCGCGATGCTGAACGAAAAAGCAAAACATTACAATTGTTGCACAAACGGGCACTTAATAAAAATCCCGATGAATTCTATCACCACATGATTAAATCCAAACTGCACGATGGTCAACATCATGAAGAAGAAGTGGAAAAGGATGAACACAGCAAGGAACAATTGGCTTTGATGGAAACACAAGATCTAAAATATATCACAATGAAGCGAACCATGGAGGCAAAGAAAATAAAGCGTTTGCAATCACAGCTTCATATGATTGACTTTGCCAATACGGTGAGCAACAAACATTTGTTCTTTGACGATGAGCCTGGTAATAAGGAATATGTAGAGGGTAAACAATTGAGTGATATGGCATTGGCAGAACGCCTGGAGACACATCCAAGTATGTTGAGTAGAAAGACAAATAGACCCAGGTTAAAGGATTTAGAAAAAATGCAGATACCAGAATTGAGTCCGGAGGTAAGTGTATTCGAAAGACAACTTCCAACGGAACGAAAAAATCTTTTTTATTTTGCTTGGTTTTTTACTTTATTTTTAGGAAATTAAAAAGGCCAACCTGTTGAAGCAACAATCATACCAGGAACTTTCCAAGCGCATCGAAAGGGAAAAGGAATTAGCGATAGTACAACAAAAACTGGAAATAAAGCGTGCCTTGCAGCAGCCTCGCCTGCTGAAGCCAAAGAAAAAGAAGTCTGGCACAAAAGATGCAGCCCCCGTTTATGAATTTAAGTATGAGCGTAAGAAATAATTAGATAATGCCAATAAATATCAAGTTAATGGGAAAGAATAGAAAGAATTTTCGTAACAGAATTGTAACACATTCAGAATAGCAAATTGTATCCTGACTTGTCTTTATTTTTTTTAACCCTAATATTATTTGTTTACATCTAGTATCCATATTTTTCATTTAATTCTGTAATGCCATCACCCGATTGATTTTCTGGTGGTACCCATTTGGCATATTTCTCTGTGGACTCATGTTCAATGTCTTCATCGATGTCCACCTCCCGTTTGCCTCGTTGTCGATTGCGTTGGCGGCGCTTCTTTGCAGTATCTCTGGCAGTTATAGACTCTGATGTTTCGTTTAAGCTATAACGCGATATGTGTTCCATAGAAGACTCCTTTGAAGTTTTGTTTACAGTATCATCATTTGGTTTTTCCATGTCAAACGAAGTTTCATTTTCCTCAGATAACTTGGCCGTGATACCTGGCGACAGTGATGAGTCATCCAATACTTTCTTATCCTCATTTGTTGTCTCCTTATTGTCTTGCGCAGCTGCATCTGTAGCACTTTCAAATACTTCATTTATGTTTAATTTTGTACCACTTTTAGCTGATGTAGGTCTTGCGCTCTCTGGTACATTGTCATTATCTTCCTCTTCTATCTCTTCCTCATCGGATGCTAAACTGTGGTGGGGCTTGATTTGTTTTTCAGATGGAGCTGCCAAAGGTTTGACTAATTTAAATTTACTAAACTGATTACGTTTTCCTATCATAGGCATTGGCTTTTTCTTTGCCTCGTTTTTGTTCTCAAGATCTTGGGGATTCATTTCTAAGGGATTTTTAATGAATGGCAGATCTGCAGGTTTGGCAATTTTCAGAAGCCTTTGGTTACGCTGGATTTCTGTTTTGATACGTAACTCTTCCAGCTAAAAAAAAAAAGCCAATTTAACATTTTTAGTTTATAGCGTGATTTTTTATGTCGTGAAATATCTTACCCTTAACTTCTTTATCTCGGTCTTGTCCATGGGTGTCTCCTTATTTTGTAGATTTTCCATATAACTATCCAAATCATCACCCAGTTCTTTTTCCTTTTGCATTTTTAAACTTCTTTGCTGCTCTTGATATGCCAGAATATTATTTCGAATTTGATCCAGTTCGCGATTTAATTCGGCTTCTTGTTTGAGCTGTTAGTAGAAAAATAATTTGTTCATTGTTATAATAACAAAAAATCCCAAGACCTACCAAATCCTCATAAGTCAGTGTCACGCTTGTCGAGGCATTAGCTTTTCTCTGTTTCTTTCTGGCCACATCGCCAGTGCGATCCCAAAATTCATCATCATCTGAATCGGAATCTTTTGATTTCTGCTTTCTTTTCAACGGCTCTTGGTTGGCTTGCCTTAGAACTCCATGGCGATCCAGAATTCGGCAGGCCTCTAATGCACATTGCACCACACACTCTTTTTTCTTGCCTTTATGCACCACCTCGGCAATTATGGGACGTCCGTTGTCATCATCCAAGGGTAATTCAACCCGACATACAAATGAACCCGCCGACATTTCATCGCATTTATATTCCAATTGCAAACCCTCCCGTTCAAAGTAACCCCTTAACGTCTTTTTGGGATCATCCAAAAATAATTCCTCATTATTGGTCGATGCATAGGGATTGTGAGTGAGATCTGTCTCTTCGTCGGCATCATCACCCATGCCCCAGCTGCAACCTTCATTGCGTTCACGTTCTTCCGCTTCTTCAGCCATGCGTTGTTTTTGCAAAGCAGCTTCTTCCAAATCTCGTTGGCGTTTAGCTTTGAGCTCCGTTACAGTCAATTCGGATTCTGGCTCCTCATCTTCTGAGGGTCCTTGTAAAATATACGATCTGGTGCTGGCACCCAAACGCAAAATAAAACCTACCTTAATACGTATATAAACCTTAGGTGGTATACGTTGTTTGTTTAGAAACGTTCCATGTGTACTATCCAAATCGTATATGTACCAGCCTTCCGGCGGCCCTTTGTTGTTGTCATCTTCCACATTTTCTGTTTCGCTGTTGTCCTCGGCATTTGCTGTATCATTTCTCATTGGCTTATACTGCAGAATGGCATGAAATCGGGATATAGTCGGATGAGCCATTTCTATGTCGTTCTCCGGCAGTCTACCGAATGTCCAGTAAGGTTTGTTTTGTAAATTTTTCACTTCATCTATTATTTGCCCAGATTTGAGTACCTCAAATGAATAATTCCGATTGGAGTGAGGGGTGCCTGACCACAATGGAACTTTGTATGGACAATTTTGTTGTGCTTGTACCTTTCCGCTGTCTCGGTTTTCCTCCTTTGAATCCCCGGTGGACTCTTTTATTGCTTCTGTTTCACTTGCCGGTTCATCGGCTTTGGTCGGCATCGGCATTAAAGGCTTCTTAAATTCTTCCATGATGCGCCCGGCAAATGTGTATGCTTTTCTAAAATGTTAATATTCCGGAGTAAAGAATCCAAGTTACCATATGGGGTTTGTTTACTTGTAGAAGGCGATAGTATTGTTGATGTCGATAAAGCAGTTGATGGTTATCGGCTGCAGGTAGTGACTGTTCACATTTGAAGATGTGTCGGGAAAGAAAAGCAACCTTGTTCAAAATTCTTTAGAATGCATTTTTTAAGATTTTTGATTTGATTTTTCTAAATAAATTTGATTTTCAAATAATTTTTTTCGCGTACGTTCATTAATTTTATCTTCGCAAAGCAAGAGATGTAAAAAGTATAGCATTGCTTAGAAGTTAGTACGCGTTTATCCTCTTCCTTCTTCAAATTGACATAGGAAATTGTGATAATGCCGTTTTTAAAGACACGATTTTTTCTACCTAATGCTTGTGTTATCAGTTCGTATAGAGTTACAGCTGTTTTACAAGGTTTTGAATTTTTGATTTCTTTACTCCATTTTAATAAACTACAAACACAAAACTGTACTATTGTCCATTATTGTTAAATAACAACCTTTTAGAATCCCGTTGCCAATAACAATAAACAATAATTTTACTTTTTTTATGCTAAATAAGCCGTTTAATTTAGTCACGTCTGCCCACAATGTAGGCGGCTAAGTTATGCCGCACGCAAGTTGGTTACCAAAACGTAAATGAATTTACATGGGACTTTGCTCAATGAAACTCAGAATGCACTTATAAGGTCAGGTCATGCGAATAGCTGAGTATAATTTTTTATGTATGTTTTGATTTTGCAGTAAATCTTAATGTCAAAGGTATGATAACACAGCTGTAATTTTTTTCTAAAATCTTAAAAAGAAATTCTATTTGATCCGTTATTACACAATTAAGCAACAAAACAGTGTTATAATGATGAAAATACAAATATGAAGCACATTTGAAGAAGATAAGTTGTTTAAAAAAATTTTATTTCTAACCATTACCCTTTGACATTTACGACATTTACCACACAAGGTAGTTTCGCTAGGGATAGATTTTTGTTGCTGTGCTAATGACGCTACCTCTTAATTATATCATGAATTAAACCATGAAATCAATTACCAGGAAGTGTACCGTAAACAGCTGAGTACAATTTTTTGTCGCGAAGTGCTCTATCTGTCAACGAGTTTTCGTTGTGTGTGTGTATTATAGTTAAGAACCATATAACACACAAACAGTGGAAATGGATCGAACTAGTAACATACCGAAAATCAGTAGAGCAACAGCCACTACCTGTAAATGAATATATCTTGAATGAAACTTCAAAAATTTCTGTGCTGTCAAAAATCTTACTAGCCCCTGGACCACTCAAAAATTATTGACTACATTTAACGTCATATTTTTATTGGGTTGCCCAAAAAGTAATTACGGATTTTTCATATAGTCGGCGTTGACAAATTTTTTCACAGCTTGTGACTCTGTAATTGCATTATTTCTTCTGTCAGTTATCAGCTGTTACTTTTAGCTTGCTTTAGAAAAAAGTGTAAAAAAGTATATTTGATTAAAGTTCATTCTAACTTTTATTAAATATGCATTTACTTTCTTTTAAAAAATCCGCAATTACTTTTTGGGCAACCCAATACTATCCCCACAACTTTGCTACCATTCGACACACAGCTAAAGTCGATTATCGAACTTTTAAATCAGTAAAAGTCGACTTCGACTTATTTACGTAAGAAGTCGATTAATCGATTGGTCGAAAGTCTACTTTGGGATCCCTAGTGCCTAAGCGCCTAGAATTTTGTTTACATTTATTTCAAATTGTAATTTTATTGTCCCTTGTATTGTTGATTTACATCTCCTTGGAATCTACAAATGGCGTTCTCACAATCATTCGAATTTGGCAATAGCACTTTGATGAAATTAGAAAGTCAAGCTAATCGGGCTTTACAAGATGACCAAGAAAATTGCGATCTCAATGAAAAGGCTCTGGATGTTATATTGGAGTCTCCAAAATCGAATAATAGGACGTCTGTATTCTCAGCAACAAAATCACGTTCTCGTGTTTTACACACTACCCAACGCAATAATGTGAAGACTGCAGATACTACCCATCATAGGAAATTCAGGCGCAGTAAATCAGATTCTACATTACCCAAAGCAGTGAAGGAACTTAGTTGTGACAATTATTCGGAATTTTTTAAAAGTGACTTTTCATTTCCAAACAATGAACCCAAAGAAGATGCTCATGTTGCAGCTAAAGAAGAATCTTATCTTAGGGTGTCACAAATAGAAGCGGCATTTAGTGGCATAGATAAGATTCCAGAAGAAGAGCCAAAGGCAACATCATTAAGAGAATCAGAGATAGATGCTGCTTACAACCTGTTGACTGGCAACGAGAACTCCTTTAAAGTAAATAATGATGATTTTAATATTACCGATAATGAAATTGGCGAAAATGGCGACGATGATGAGGATGGCTCTTTGGATAAGCCAATTTTCTCTGAAGATATAAGAGATTTCATAGAAACAGAAGAACCTAATGACAAAGAAGATTTGTTACAAAATTCTTTGCCTCTGTCGCTTGTTGAGAGAAAGGAAGCACATTATGAAGAACCCAAGGAGGTCTTGCATGAAATTAGCAGCTTCTTGTATCATCCAAAAGATAATCCTTCTAATCTTGAAAGAACCCAAGCCATACACAAGGAACTAGAAACAAGCCACATGATATTCAAAGAGAGCGAGAGGCCAGAAATGAATGCAACATCAGAAAATATAAGTTTAAGTCACATGTCTCCAGATCAACTCAAATTTACCCAAGATTCACCAGATATTAAGAACAAAGTATCCCAAAGTGTTGATGTGTACAAAAAGCAATCAATGGAAAAATCAAATTTAGAAAATAAATCAGTCAGCAAAGCTGCACTGGAGAAAAAGAAAGACATGGTTTTATCTCAAAATATTGAAACACTCAAGTCCATATCAGCCTGGAATTTGCCATTGAGTGTTCTCAAGGAATATGAACGTAAAGGTGTTATAAAAATGTTCGACTGGCAAATTCAGTGTTTGAGCAATCCTAAGGTAGGTGTATGAAAGCGTAGATAATTTATATACCTATAATAAATAGAAAACTAAATTGAATATTTTCTTAGCATTAAAAATTGTTCCGTAAGAGATTTTTGGCCTTGGGAACTTCAAATTTCTCATATAATTGTTTATATGAATGCCATTTCATATAAAAAGCTTTATATATTTTTAATTTGGTCATACATTTTGAATAAGAGTAAGGTTTTAGTACATTAGAATTTTTCTAGATTTAAAAACAAGAAATACTCGTAGCATCGCTTCTACGGACGAAGTCCTTATGGTCGTACCTATTCTTATGTTGTTGTTGTAACCGCATTTTCATGTGGAGGTGGCGATCCTCGTCAAGCTCTTGTATGTGATGTGGCTCGTTCCGGTCCAAAGGACCGATCGCCGCGGGAACAAAGTGGCCATTGGTTATTTAAAGGCGCCAATATCTCGCCTTGTCATATCGAGCATCATAGGCACTCAGTATTTGTGCAAGAGCCGGTGCGACTCAGCCTTTCAATACGACTCTTCGCTCTATACCGCTGATTGTCCGCGACTGCCGTTGCATTTCACTATCCGCGACCTGTGGACGCGCCCGATAGCTTGCAGCTAATCTTCTCGTGACAGCAATGAACACCTCACAGATCGGACCTTAATGTTTCAGCCTGTACGGTGCTCACAGCTTTTCCGTGCGCGAATAGCTGTGCCTATTCTTATGGCTACCAAAGGCGGATTAAAGGTGAAAGAGTAGTTTAGAGTAGAGTAGTAGTTTAGAGTAGAGTAGTAGTAGTTTATTGGGATGCGCATCACATACTGCTCAAGGAATACAAAAAAATGATCTGAGCGGAAAAACGTAACTTCTGGTTACGTTTTCTGAAAATAGTTCGATGGGGATAACGAGGCCGCCAATATGAAATGAAAAAGTTTTCTATCTTAAACGTTAGTAGATAAAATGGAAATAAGAGCAGAAACAACAAAGGGGATGTTGAGGCTTCTGAGGAAAACGCATTTTTCATATCATACGACAGGACGCAAGGAGGCACCCAGAATTTAGGAACATTGAGATTGATCGAGGGCTCGTAATTACAGAATTAATGGTTTAGGAAGGCCACCGTGGCGCAGAGGTTAACATGGCCGTCTATGACGCTGAACATCTGGGTTCAAATCCCGGCATCAGAAGAATTTTTAATGATGGTTATCCCCTTATTAATGATGTGATGTATACATTTGAGAAATCCCGCCATTTTAAAACTTCTCAAACAAGTGGTTGTAGCAGTCGCTACACACCGAGAAGGCAGTCCTTACCGACGAAGAACTTCATCGGCTCCCATGGGACACAAGTGGTGTCGCTATGATACATGTCGCACTATGGTTCCAATGACCCATTTTTATTTTTTTTGGTCAAAAGTAAAAATGGAGATTTGACATGTTTTTGGTTTATTCAAATAGAAAACACAGAAACAACAGTTTTTATTACAAATGATAACAAATTATCAGTCAGGGGTAGGTTTAATTTGAATAGTTTCCTGTGGGAAATATAAATAGTAAATCTATACTGACTTACTATTGACTTTGTCACCAGGACTTCTGACAAATTGTACACCAGCCTATGTATTTTTGTTATAGACATTTTATATGAGCTTGTTATTCAGAAGTCTATATTGAAATTGTCAATAGTAAGTCATTAGGGAATATACCTTTGGGGCGGTTTTGGGCCTAAATACTTGCACCCAATTTTTTAAACCATATTCGTATCTAACTCCCAAATATCTTTCATTTGAGTCTCACATTGTCCCAATCGGTAAATATTTCCTCCTGGGGGTTTTGGGGAGTGGGGAGGCCTCTCAGACACCAAGGAATACATTTTTATGTCAGATTTGTACTCTACTTTTAAATATCTTTCATTTGAAATCCATATTTCCCAAAGCGATAAATTGGTTGGTGTTTTTGTGGGTGGGGTTCCCCCCGAACACTTAGAGTGATATTTGTAAACCATATTCGTACTCTATTCTTAAATACCTTTCATTTGATACCCATATTGTCCCAATCGATAAACATGTCCGTTCGGGTGGGTTTTAGGATGAGGCGTCCCCCCAGGTTATTTGACCCCAAAATTTCATACCACCTTATGGGGTACCATAAGGTGGTATGAAATTTACTACAAAATTCCGATGCACCCTCCGAGATCTGGCGTTTTTGAAAATGGGGGTAATGGGGAGGGCCCGCCCTCCCTTCGGATATAAAAAAATGTAGTACCCTATTTTCACCGGGGGCTCAAACTCTACCATCTGTGAAAATTTCATGAAAATCGGTTCGGCCGTTTTAGAGTCTATACAGAACAAAACAGCAAACTAACAAATAAACAAAGCGCAACAATTTAATTTGTATATCCTCCACCATAGGATGAGGTATACTAATTTCGTCATTCTCCTCGATCCTATAAAGTATATATACATATATATATATATCCTTGATAGTCATGATATTTTGAGTCGATCTAGCCATGTCCGTCCGTCTGACTGTCGAAAGCACGCTAACTTTCGAACGATTAAAGCTAGCCACTTGAAATTTTGCACAAATATTTCTAAGTAGTGTAGGTCGGTTGGAATAGTAAATGAGCCATATCGGTCCATGTTTTGATATAGCTTCCATATAAACCAATCTTGGATCATGACTCCTTCAGCCACTAGACAGTGCAATTCTCTGGTTTGGTTGACATTTTGCATGAGATGTTTTATTAAGATTTCCAATAACTGTGCTATGTGTGGTTAAAGTCGGTTTACAACCTGATACAGCTGTCATATAAACCGACTTGACTTTTTTAACCTCTAGAGGGCGCAATTCCCATCCGATTTGGCTGAAATTTGGCATGACGTGTTTTGTTATGACTTCCAACAACTGTGCTATGTATGGTTCAAATCGGCCCATAACCTGATATAGCTGTCACAAAAACCGATCTTGAATCTTGACTTTTTGAGCCACAGAGGGCGTAATTCTTATCCGATTTAGCTGAAATTTTGCATTTTGCCCTCTAGAGGGCGCAATTTTTATCCGATTTGGCTGAAATTTTGTACAAATGGCTTCTACTATGACCTTCAATATAAATGTCAAATATCGTCTGAATCGGTCTATAGCCTGATACAGCTCCCATATAAACCGATCTCAGTAATTTACTTCTTAAGCTTCTAAAGGGCGTAATTCTTATCCGAATTGTCGGAAATTTTGCTCTCCAACATTCAGTTCAATTATGGTCCGAATCGGACCATTACTTGATGTAGCTCCAATAGCATAGCAATTCTTTTCTTTTATCCTTTGTTTGCCTAAAAAGAGATACCGGGAAAAGAACTCGACAAATGCGATCCATGGTGGAGGGTATATAAGATTCGGCCCGACCAAATTTATGACGCTTTTACTTGTTATATAATACTATATTAAATATCAATTGAAGATTGTTTTTCCTTTTGTATAATAAACTACATATTCCAATTTTTAGGTTCTCTTCGAACATTGTAATTTGGTATACTCTGCTCCTACTTCCGCTGGCAAAACTCTGGTCAGTGAAATTCTACTGCTAAAGACTGTTTTGGAAAGGGGTAAAAAAGTTCTTCTGATTTTGCCCTTTATATCTGTGGTGCGAGAGAAAATGTTCTATCTACAAGATCTATTAACAGCCGCTGGATATCGTGTTGAAGGATTTTTTGGTGGCTATACACCTCCAGGAGGATTTGACAGCATAAATGTTGCCATTTGCACCATCGAAAAGGCCAACTCGATTGTCAACAAACTACTGGAACAAGGAAAACTGGATGAAATCGGCACTGTGGTAGTTGACGAAGTCCATTTGATTTCAGACCCTGGTAGAGGTTATATCTTAGAATTGCTATTGGCCAAAGTTTTGTATATGTCAAGGAAATATGCTTTGCAAATACAAGTTATCACAATGTCTGCCACATTGGCCAATGTGGAGTTGTTGCAGCGTTGGTTAGATGCCGAATTGTTTATAACAAATTTTCGACCAGTTGCTCTCAATGAAATGATAAAAGTCGGCAACAAAATCTATGATAATAATTTAAAAGTTATAAGATCAATAACTGAACCATCGGTGGATATACGCGAACCATTTCCTGCCATACCAAATGATGCGGATCATATTGCCCAATTGTGTGTGGAAACTTTAATTGAAGGTTGTTCGGTGATTGTGTTTTGTCCCTCCAAGGATTGGTGTGAAAATTTATCCATACAATTGGCTGGTGCCATACACACACTTGGCAAACAAGGCGGTGAATGGGGTATAAAGTTGAGAGCTCAGCTGAATAGAGAAGCCATTGATGAGATGAAAAAACAATTGAAAGATATTCCAACTGGTATGTAGAGACAATGTTATTTAAATAAGTGAGCAAATTAAAATTCGAAAATATTTTAATTATTTTGTAATAATTTTCTTTGCTAAGGTTTGGACACTGTCTTGGAAAAAACTGTTACCTATGGTTGTGCATTCCATCATGCTGGCTTGACCACAGAAGAAAGAGATATTGTCGAAGCCAGTTTTAAATCAGGTGCATTGAAAATAATTGTGGCAACAAGCACATTGAGTTCAGGTTAGTGTTTTTTTTTTGTAGCCAGCGTAAGATGGGCAAACACTCCAGCGGCGGAAAACAGTTGCCCTTCTCATAAAAACTACTGAAAGTTGACCTTACAAGACAGCCGAAACACATAAACTCTCAACTTCTAGCAACTTACATTATAGAAGTCCTAAAAGACAGTAATTCAATTTCATTTTTATGCCCTCCACCGTAGGATGGGGGTATACTAATTTCGTCATTCTCCTCGACCCTATTATGTATATATATATTCTTGATCGTCATGAAATTCTAAGTCGATCTAGCCATGTCCGTCTGTCTGCCTCTCAAAAGCAAGCTAACTTTCGAAGGAGTAAAGCTAGCCACTTGAAATTTTGCACAAATACTTCTTATTATTGTAGGTCATTTGGGATTGTAAATGAGCCATGTTTTAATATAGCTTCCATATAAACCGATCTTGGATCTTGACTTCTCGAACTACTAGAGGGCGCAATTCTCAACTGGTTATGCTAAAATTTTGCATGATGTGTTTTGTTAAGATTTCCAACAACTGTGCTGTGTATGGTTCGAATCGGTCCATAACCTGATATAGCTGCCAGACTATTTAGGGTCTTGAGACCATAAATGCCGCATTTTTTATTCGATTTCGTTGAAATTTGAAACTGTGAGTTTTTAAGCTTCCCAAAATCTGACACAAATATGGGTGAGATCGGACTATAGTGAGATATAGCTGCCATATAGACTGATCTGCCGATTTAGGGTTTTAAGGCTATTAATGCCGCATTTCTTATCCGATTTCGCTGAAATTTGAAACTGTGATTTTTTTTAAGCTTCCCAAAATCTGACTCAAATATGGTTAAGATCGGACTACAGTTAGATATAGCTGCTATATAGACCGATCTACCGATTTAGGATCTTAAGGCCATAAATGCCGCTCTTATCCGATTTCCCTGAAATTTTAAACTGTGAGTGTTTTTTAGCTTGCCAAAATCTGACTCAAATATGTTTTAGATCGGACTATAGTTAGATATAGCTGCCATATAGACCGATTTAGGATCTTAAGGTCATAAATGCCGCTTTTATTATCCGATTTCGCTGAAATTTGAAACTGTGAGTTTTTTAAGCTTCCCAAAATCTGACTCAAATATGGTTAAGATCGGACTACAGTTAGATATAACTGCCATATAGACCGATCTGTAGATTTAGGGTCTTGAGGCCATAAATGCCCCATTTATTATCCGATTTCGCTGAAATTTGAAACTGTGAGTTTTTAAGCTTCCCCAAATCTGACACAAATATGGGTGAGATCGGACTATAGTGAGATATAGCTGCCATATAGACTGATCTGCCGATTTAGGGTTTTAAGGCTATTAATGCCGCATTTCTTATCCGATTTCGCTGAAATTTGAAGCAGTGTTTTTTTTTAAGCTTCCCAAAATCTGACTCAAATATGGTTAAGATCGGACCACAGTTAGATATAGCTGCCATATAGACCGATCTACCGATTTAGGATCTTAAGGCCATAAATGCCGCTCTTATTATCCGATTTCCCTGAAATTTGAAACTGTGAGTGTTTTTTAGCTTGCCAAAATCTGACTCAAATATGTTTTAGATCGGACTATAGTTAGATATAGCTGCCATATAGACCGATTTAGGATCTTAAGGTCATAAATGCCGCTTTTATTATCCGATTTCGCTGAAATTTGAAACTGTGAGTTTTTTAAGCTTCCCAAAATCTGACTCAAATATGGTTAAGATCGGACTACAGTTAGATATAACTGCCATATAGACCGATCTGTAGATTTAGGGTCTTGAGGCCATAAATGCCCCATTTATTATCCGATTTCGCTGAAATTTGAAACTGTGAGTTTTTTAAGCTTCCCAAAATCTGACTCAAATATGGTTAAGATCGGACTATAGTTAGATATAGCTGCCATATAGACCGATCTGCCGATTTATGGTCTTAAGGCCACAAATGTCGTATTTATTATCCGATTTCGGTGAAATTTTTTTAAGTTTTCCGTCATCCGACCCCAATGTCCTCCATATCGTAACATACAATATGAGGCAAGTTCGTTGAGTTAGACGTTCAACCTATCGAAGATGTCAACAATGGGTGGGGTGTCGTATCGTACAATCGTCCGCATATGATACGATCTCTATTCCATCTGAAGGGGGTGGAATGGAGGATATATAGAGGTTGAACAGTGCCGGAGATATCACCCCACCCTGTTTCACTCTACGGTGCTTCGACTTCTTTTCCCTAAATTCCACAAAGGACTGGCAACCACACAGATAATTCGCGACCCAGCGTTTCAAGACTGACTGGAGTCGTCGAAGAGTGTCGAGTAATGCCTCAAGTGTCTTCGCCACTGGTGGGAGAAGGCAGATCGGTCTGTACGACTCCCTCAAACTCGGGCCCTTCCCAGGCTTCAGAAGCGGAATCACTCTGACCATTTTCCAGATATCGGGAACTGTAAGAGTGTTTAAAGACAGGCTGAGGACGGTAGTAAGGTACTCAACTCCAGGTGAATACAGATTCTTTAACATCAATGTGGAGATTCCGTCGGAGCCCAACGTCTTAGATGATTTGGCGCCACGGATGACATTCATAATTCGCCCACGGTAAAATGGTAAAAATTAAGAAACCAGAACCAAAAACCCCAGCAATATTTTTCTTTTTTTTTTAATTTAAGACATTCTAAAAATGCTGAAAAAGATGCCTGTTTTCAGCGGTATTTTAGAAGGCATTATTAACACACTCTTTCAACAGCGCTTATATAAGTGCTAATAGTGGAAGTGAAAGGTGATGCCCTGTTCGCCAATGACATGCCGTGTAAATTTGAAAGCATATGTCTCTGGAATGCCTGTAGATTTCTTTGCAGGCATTATAAAAAGCCTGCTGTATAACTCTTTCCGCCGCTGGGACGTTTTTGTATTTTATATCCTCTTGAGATGCATTGACAAATTTCTCAGTCACCACATAGCCGATATAGTGGATCTTAGCAAAACATTATCGGAAAACTGTCTTAAAAACTCAGCTCATCAGACATTGGCATTATTTGACATGTTACAGTCTAGCTTGAAATACTTTGGGGCTGAAATCGTAAATACTAGGAGGTGGAGGATATTTAGTATGAGCAACATTGGATTTTATTGAATTTTTACCTTGTAGGAGTAAATTTACCCGCACGTCGAGTATTAATACGATCTCCTTTGTTTGGGGGCAAACAAATGAGTTCATTAACCTATCGTCAGATGATTGGTAGGGCTGGAAGAACAGGAAAGGTAAGTAAAATGTAAGAAAAAACATTCATTCTTTTATATAATTGCTTGTTTGTTTAGGATACTTTGGGTGAATCCATTCTAATTTGCACTGAGAATAATGCACGAATAGGCAAGGAATTGGTAACGGCTGATTTGAGGCCAATAACTTCTTGTCTTGAAATGGACAGCAGTGTAAGTTTTACAAATCACTGTGACATTCCCTAACGGGAAAGTGGTTTTGTATGGCTATTAGTAATTTTGCCTTTTCATTCATTGTTTATAATTCAAGACCCACCTGAAACGTGCTCTGCTCGAGGTCATATCCTCCGGAGTGGCAACCACGAAAGCCGATATAGATAACTTTGTAAAGTGTACACTTCTTAGCGCTCAGAAACAAATGTCCAATAATCAAAACGAGAGTAATCAAGAGGATATGGAAGACGAATATATAGGAGGAGCCTTGGATTTTCTGGTGGAATATGAATTTGTGCGTTTACAAAATAGTGAAGAGACTAATGAGCAATACTATGTGGCCACCAGACTAGGAATGGCTTGCTTGGGTAAGTCGTAGAGGTTTATCTTCAGTTTTTGAAAACTAATTTCTGTTTTACAGCTTCCTCCATGCCACCAACTGATGGCTTAATATTATTTGCTGAATTACAAAAATCTCGTCGTTGTTTCGTCTTGGAATCGGAATTACATGCTGTGTATTTGGTTACCCCCTATTCGGTATGCTATCAGTTGCAGGATTTAGATTGGTTGTTTTTTCTGGATTTATGGGAAAAGCTTACGCCGGCAATGAAAAAGGTCGGCGAGTTAGTTGGTGTCAAGGAATCGTTTTTAGTCAGAGCTATGAGAGGTCAAACTAAGCTGGACTATAAGTTGATGCAGATACACAAGAGGTGAGACACATTTGAGGGTATTTCTTCCTTTATCACCGTGAATTAAAACGAATCTTTATTTTATTAACCTGTCGGCAAAACACACAATTTTGTATTCCGCCCGAAAGAGCCAAATAAACTTCATCGGCTTCAAATTCTGAGGATTAGGTTAGGTTTCTGTTAGGTTCAATCAGGTTGAGACCTTCGATCTATTGTGTTTGTCCTAAAAGGAGAAGAAGAATAATTGAATAAACAAGAAGGGAAGGCCGACACGGGATGACTATGAGTACCTCACAGGTTGGAACTCTGAGCACCAATTTGTGTAGTGTTAATCGTTATCACGAGAAGCTCAGCTGAGAACTATCGAGCGTGTTCACAAGTTGCGGATAGTGAAATGATTCGTATACGGAATTTGAAATATGTCACCTGTTTAACTGCCCGTCCAGACCCACTCGACTCAGACCCAGATCCATGTGGACGCACCCCATCTTAGTCGCAGAATTGCTGGGTCTTGACACTCAAAATCAAGCAGACGAAAGATAGAACACAATAAACTGCTACAACAACAACAATAACGGAATTTAAATTTCGTCTCGACCTTTCATAGGCAGGCGCCATAGCCTTCAGCGCCGCCTGACTCTCCATTTATATCCTAAAAGTCCAAACTGGCAGTCACTGCTGCGAAAAAGATGTTCTCCAGTGCCTTCAGAACAACTGCGCCTGAAAGACGCTACTTCCCGTCCAAAAGCCTAATTATCCCTCCCTAATTCTAAGGAACTCAATGTAAATTCCTACCTCGGCGCTGCACTAATTTAGACCTGTCCGTGTTGTTCTTGTAGCAGTGTGTTGTACATTGAGGCGGCAGTACTCGTCGATGAAGGAATCCATGGGATTGACCTATCAGTGTATGCAAAAGCTCCTGGAAAAGATGGTTCATATGAAGCCCAACCCGTAAACAAGGGTTGTGGGTTGTTTGGCGCTGTTCTATCGGTACTTTCATGGTGTGTGTTCGTCTGATATTAGCCTTCTCATTCCTGATGTATGGATGTATTTCAGGGATACTAGACATTCCAGGAACTCAGACCCGTTTGTAATTGATTGGCCAGCGGATCGCGCAATGCATTGTAGGGAGAATTCTAATTTCGCCCGAACCGTTCGTATGTGGAATCGACTTCCGGCTAATGTTTTTTTACCACCCACTTTGACATCCAAGGATTTAAGACAAATGTCAATAAGCACTACACCCTTTTCCCCCCTCCAATACCTAATTTCGTCTTGCCAAGGCAACGCACTGCATTCATCGGGGACATCCCCTGCTTATTGGCTGATAGAAAAAAAAGTAGGTTAATAGCATTTACATAATCCATATTGCCTCAAATTTCCTGCCGCCACGCCCTACAACAACAACCAGCCTTAATCGGAATAGAAGAATGTCCGTAGTTTGAGAAACGTCAGGTTTCCGTCTCCCTCAGTCTTAGGGCGATCCTCATTTCTGCATACCTAACATAAATGTCCAAAGTCATGGAATACAGCGTCTCTTTCGTGACACTCCTCGTTGCTCTAGAGATGAACACAGCCCTGTACTTTCTCGATCTTCCTGCGCAGGGCATAGCTGTCCAGAGCCTGATGCCGTACCAGACATAAACATCGGATGTACTGTCCCCACTTAAGCCCCACACCTTTTTAAGGAGTTTCGACAGGAATATATCGCATTCAGTCCCCTTCTGGCCCTTTCCTGTGTATTCCTTTTCCAGTTCAGTTTGAGGTCAAGAATCACGCCCAGCTACTTGGCCCCCGGAGAGAATGGCGACTCTATCCCATTCAGAATAGAAAACTCTCAGCCTCTTTTACTATGTGAAAAATATTGTCTTAGTCTCTCTGGGGTTTATGCCAAGGCCCTGAACGAGGTTCGTGATGGTAGAGAGAAAGAAGGCAAACCAGCATGAAGACGATGTCGCCTGCCATTGCAATAGCCTTCTGCCTATCTTCCTCACATGTAGGAGGAGAAGGAGGATGCAGCCGCCTCAACTCTTACAGAGCAAGGGTTGATGCCGACGTAACTGCCCCAATCCCATGGCAGCCGGTTGTACGTACCGGATTGACCCGATGGAGTTCTCCATCGGCAAGGGCTGCCGCCTCAGTGTACAACACACTGCTACAACAACAACGTAACTGCCCAGCCAGACCCACTCGACTCAGGCCCAGATCCCTGTGGACGCACCCCATCTTAGTCCCAGAGTTCCTGGGTCTTGACACTCAAGCAGACGAAAGATAGAACATAACAAACTGCTACAACAACAACCTATCCTCCTCCGGGCACGAAATGACTATGAGCATCATAAATGCTGGAACTTTAAACTCCAATCTGTGTGGTGTTCTTCATTATAGCGAGAAGTTTGGCTGGGAGCTACCACATCTACAGGTTACGGATAGGAGAATGCTCCTTACGTAGTAGCTGTAACTGTAGTCGCGGACAATCAGCGGTGTCGAGTAAGAGGCCGGGTGGCATCGGCTTCTGAGTGCCTATGATGCTCCATTCGACAAGGCGAGATATTGGCGCCTTTTAATAACCATTGGCCATCATCTTCCCGCGGGGATCGGTCGTATAAAACCTATAAGAGTTTTACGAAGATGTCGCCTGCCATTGCAATAACCTTCTGCCTATATTCCTCATATGTAGGAGGAGAAGGAGGATGCAGCCGCCTCAACTCCTACAGAGCAAGGATTGATGTCGTCGTAACTGCCCAGCCAGACCCACTCGACTCAGGCCCAGATCCCTGTGGACGCACCCCATCTTAGTCCCAGAGTTCCTGGGTCTTGACACTCAAGCAGACGAAAGATAGAACATAACATGCAAATGTGGCTACAACAACAACCTATACTCCTCGAAGTACATGTAAATTCCATTGATAATCAAAAGATCAAAAGACGCAGAAGGAACACAATCTTCCGTATCGAACCTTCCGATAGTTATGCGTCGATAACCATGCCTTTCAGCACTGTATCAACCCAATTCACAGGGAGAAAGGGATTCTCTTTTCCAGAGATTTGAAAGCATGTTGCACATAGAAAGGGCTCCTTTTATGCCGCCAGAGATCGCACTATACGAGTTGTTGTAGATGGTTTTTCATCCGATGAGTATACATTGACCGCAGGTGTGCCACAAGGCTCTGTCCTTTCCCCTTCCCTTTTTCTTATTTTCATTGACGATCTATTGGGTCAGACTTCGAATCCAGTTTACTCATTTGCCGATGACAGTAGTCTGTGTCATTCATATTCATTCGACCTTTTATGTGCAGTCCTCAAGAGGAGCATTATGGATGAAACGCTCTCCCAGGATTTGTTGGGCATTTCCGAGTGGGGTAGAATGAACAGATTAGACTTTAATGCACAGAACACGCAATGCTGTTTTTTGTCTCACATCCGATTCACTGACCCACTTTAATCGTCGACATCTATCGACGGTATAGATATTGAACAATCAGATGCTCTTGATGTTCCGTGATGTCCTTTGGTTGAAACACGTAGTGTCGTGTTTCAACTAACGTCGTGAATGCTTGTCGTGTCGAAGTGTCCAAAAGAAGCATTCAAGTGTTTGGACTTCCTTAACAGGTGCAAGAAATATTTCACCTCTTCTGATCTTCTCAATATCTATACTACCTACATCAGGCCGAGGATGGAATATAACTCTCATATATGGGCAGGAGCTCCAAAACCATCATTGGAGCTACTTGACCGTGTTCAACGGAGAGCGATGTGGTTGATTGGGGACAGTAGGGTATCCAACTCTATTACTTTTCTTGAACATCGTCGGAATGTGGGTAGCATTGTATTGCTCTATCGTTATTTTCCAAGGATATTCCTCTTCTCAGGGATACGTTAGGGTGTTCACCAGGAGTACAAGACTTGCCAGGAACTCACACCCGTCTGTAATTGATTGTCCAGTCTACCGAACTATGCATTACCCAGAAAATTCGTTTTTCGCCCGAACCATTTGTATGCGGAGTCGACTTCCGGCTAATGTCTTTCCCACCGACATTAACGTTCAGAAAGAAGACGAATATCAATAAACACTACTCCCTCTTTCCCCCCTCCAACCCTTAACTTTCCTAATTGCCAACGCAATGCACTGCATATATAGGGGACATACCCTGCGTGTTGGTTACGTGAAAAAAAGGAGTGAAGTCGTCTATCTCCAAACTTCCTTTAATGTAGCCAATCATATCATGATGGGCACTGTATCCAACTGAACATTAGTGTAAGCATGCCAGTAGTGGCATAGTAGTGGTCCATAGTCATAGGGCAGGGGCTTTATGTAGACGCTGGTAAATAGCATAGAGCTACGGTCCATGCTGGAACCTTAGAAAAATATAAGGCGACTGATATGGAGCGTTTCCAGTTTAATGTGCCGGTAATTTGAGTAGTGAGTTTGCGGAGATGTGTGTTTGTAATTCTCTCAGACCAGAAAACCTGACCATCAAAAGGTTTTTTTAGCAAAAAGGTGCCTGGTAGTTTTTCGCAGGTTTCAATTATACTGTTTTGGGCGTCCTAAATTATTATACATAATGTAGCGTAGTGGTATGGTTAGGTTAGGTAAGAGTGGCAGTCCTTTACAGACAGACTTAGATTTTAGATTTTATGTTCGTTGTGATATCACAGTAGCGACAGACCAGACTGGTAATCCAAGCTCGCTACCAACTCGGCTACGGGGGCGCCCGCGTCGTGGTATGGCGCTTAGTTTAATTTCTTCATTTTACCCCTTAAGTTCTTAGCTCACAAGTGATTCCATGTTGGCGGGTATACGTGCTTGGAAACTTTTAAAGAACTTTATGCTGTGTTTATATTCTTTTTATACCACCACCGAAGGATGGGGCTATATTCATTTTGTCATTCCGTTTGCAACACATCGAAATATCCATTTCCGACCCTATAAAGTATATATATTCTTGATCAGCGTAGAAATCTAAGACCATCTAGACATGTCCGTGCGTCTGTCCGTCTGTCTGTTGAAATCATGCGACAGTCTTTAAAAATAGAGATATTGAGCTGAAATTTTGCCCAGGTTCTTTTTTTGTCCATAAGCAGGTTAAGTTCGAAGATGGGCAAGATTTGGATTTAGCTGCCATATAGACCGATCCTCCGATTTAGGGTCTTAGGCCCATAAAAGCCACATTTATTATCCGATTTTGCTAAAATTTGGGACAGTGAGTTGTGTTAGGCCCTTAGATATCCTCCGTCAATTTGGCTCAGATCGGTTCAGATTTGGATTTAGCTGCCATATAGACCGATCCTCCGATTTAGGGTCTTAGGCCCATAAAAGCCACATTTAATATCCGATTTTGCTGAAATTTGGGACAGTGAGTTGTGTTAGGCTCTTCGACATCCTTCGTCAATATGGCTCAGATCGGTCTAGATTTGGATATAGCTGCCATATAGACCGATATCGCCGAAATTTGAGTTGAGAGACAGTGAGTTAGGTTAAGCCCCTCGACATAATCCTGTAATATGCCACAGATCGGTTAAGATTTGGATATAGCTGCCATATAGACCGATCTTTCTATTTAAGGTTTTGGGCCCATAAAAGGTGCATTTATTGTCCGATGTCGCCGAAATTTGGGAGAGTGAGTTGAGTTAGGCCCTTCAACATTTTTCTGGAACTTGGGCCAAATCGGTTCAGATTTGGATATAGCTGCCATATAGACCGATATCTCGATTTAAAGTCTTGACCCCATAACAGGCGTATTTATAATCCGATTTCACTGAAATTTGACACGGTGACTTATGTTAGGCTTCTAGACATCCGTGTCGTATATGGTTTATTTTTAGATATAACTACTAAAAAGACCAATATTTTGTTATGCACAATTGAACAATGACTTGTATTAGGTTGCCCAAAAAGTAATTGCGGATTTTTCATATAGTCGGCGTTGACAAATTTTTTCACAGCTTGTGACTCTGTAATTGCATTCTTTCTTCTGTCAGTTATCAGCTGTTACTTTTAGCTTGCTTTAGGAAAAAAGTGTATAAAAAGTATATTTGATTAAAGTTCATTCTAAGTTTTATTAAAAATGCATTTACTTTCTTTTAAAAAATCCGCAATTACTTTTTGGGCAACCCAATACTTATTAGTAATTGGTCTAAATTGGAACATATTTCGATATAGCTGCTATGGGGCATAAGCTATGCATTTTTCACCGGATTTTGATGAAAGGTGGTTTACATATATACCCGAGGTGGTGGGTATCCAAAGTTCGGCCCGACCGATCTTAATGCCTTTTTACTTGTTTTCATTTTAGCCCTTAAGTTTTTAGCTCGCTAGTGGCTCCTAAGGGAACTTAATGCTGTGTTTATATTCCTTTTTCTGTATATTCTTATAAAATCTCTTTCCTATAGATTTTACACCGCTTTGGCTTTACAGGAATTGGTAAATGAGACTCCCATTAATACAGTGGCCATAAAATACAAATGCTCCCGTGGAATGTTGCAAAGTTTACAACAAATGGCCTCAACCTTTGCTGGAATTGTTACATCTTTCTGTAACTCCTTGCAATGGGATACGCTCAGTCTAATTGTCTCACAGTTCAAAGAACGGTTGTATTTTGGAGTTCATCGCGATCTTATAGATCTAATGCGCATACCAGATCTAAATCATAAGAGAGCTAGAGCTTTATTTGATGCGGGTATTACCTCATTGGTGGACTTGGCCAATGCTGATGTTTTGAGCATAGAAAAAATTCTTCATAATTCCCTAAGTTTTGATTCGGTCAAACAGCATGACAATGAAAATGCTACCGAAGCAGCGCAAAGAAATGAGGCTAGGAATTTCTATATAACTGGTAAGGCGGGCATAACAGTGGCTGAAGCAGCAAAGTTGTTGGTCCATGAGGCTAGACAATTTGTACAATATGAAATTGGTGCGGGTAATATTAATTGGACGCAACAGAATGGAAGTGCTAATGATGATAGTATTGGAAAAGATGAGCAGGAAGAACTTCATATGTCCTATGAAGAAGATAAATTTGTTCAAGAAGCTGTAAAGCCTCATAGAGGAATTGAGCATGAAGTGGCTAAAGAAAGCAAGGAATCTAGCAGAAGGGCCGAAAGAGAAGCAACACAAAATGGGATTGGTATATCATCAAATAAGGATTTGAAAACTAAGCAATCTGCTGAAGATGCCAATTCAGCTCCTGAAAAGAAAGAGGTTCCTAATGTCTATAACTCATCTAAAGATAATTTAAAATCCAAAAAAAGTTCAGAAGGTACCAACACTGCAAACTACAACGGCGTACTTCGAAATGGAAAAACATCATCAAGGGAGACATTAAAATCTAAAGAATTTGCTGAAGATGTGCCGAATAAGGCAAAAAATGAAGGTTTACTCAAGGAAAAACGATGTTCGTCGCCAAAAGTCATAAACTCAAGAACAGTCTCGAAATCAAACCCCAAGGAAATTTTATCAAAAAACAAGGGATATAGTCCTACAAAGTTTGAAGAAACTAAAAAAGTTCCTTTGGAAAAATGTCACACAAAAGCTACTATCGTACATACTAGCCCCAAGGAGGCGACAGCCACGAGGGAGGGAAATAATCCTACGAACGTTAAAGAAAATAACCCTAAGGAGGATGTTCCCTTGGGACAAGGTAAACCCAAAGCTTTTGCTAACGAAAAATCCAACCTTAAAGATCATATAACATTTGAAGATGACTCCAAGATCTTAGATGCTATAAAGGAAATTGGAATAAGCCAGATGATAGCCTCTACAAAATCAGACACTGCGATCAAAACTTCTAAGGAGGAAACAAAAACTTCCAAACAACCAAATGCAAACTACAAGGATTCTCCTCCAAAATTAAGATGTAAAGATGAGCAGAATGCTAAAGAAAAGAAAGCAAGCAACAAAAATGGTCAAATAAACGCGGAAAGCAATTTTCATAAAAACAGCCCACGAAAAATGGATGATGGCCAATCTACTTTGAATTCGAAGCACAGAGATGGGGATAAAAAACCAAATATGAAGCGCAAGTCCTTAGAAAATCCTTTGGATGATAGTCCACCGAAACTCAAAAAGGATGCAAATCCCGTAGATGAGGAGGAAAAACCCAGCACCAGTAAAAAAGCTCAAAGGTTGCTTAAGGCCAAACAGTTATCCGAAATGAAAAAAATGGAGTGGGCCAGAAAACAGGACGAATGTGAAAAAGAAATTACCCCTAAAACTGGCACTAAGGCAAATTCAAGAAATTTGGAAAAGCAAATGGAAATAGCAGAAGACACACCTTTATCTTCTAAAGCGGAAAACGCAACAAACGAAAAATTTTTAAAATCCCCAAAGGAAATTTCGACTTCAGAGAAACCTTGTGAAGCCCATAGAAAATCAACACCCCTTCAAAAACACGAAGTTGCATCCAAAAAAGGCTCACCTTATACACCAACACCCACCCTGGTGCCAGCTAAATTACCTCGAAGAAGTCCTCGCAACCATTTGATTAGCTCCACAAGAATAGACAATGAGACGACGTCGACTCCCCCTAAGAAGGTGACAAAAATCAAAACCAATGTAAAAAGTCCCGATTCCTTATTTGACAATGAAAATGAAGAGTCTTTTGTTTTCAATACTGGCGTCAATGAGGCTATCAAACAGGCAGAGCAATTTAAGGAACCAGCAGTGAAAGATGCATTAAATCATTCCCAAGAGGATGAAATACCCAGCTCACAACAGCTGATAGAAGATGAGCCTACAAATAGAACAAATTCACCACATGCCTCTAGATTTCTGCGTTCCCTGAGAGCCACACAAAGATTTCAAACTCCCAGGGTGCGTAAAGTAAAAAGAGCTGCCACGCCTGAACAACAAAAGCCACCAAGTCCTCAAAGTAAAAAGAAAGCAGAAGCTCTAAAAGCAACCTCCCCCACACGAGCCAAGGAAATTGCTACTTCCTCAAGCCACAAACCCACTTCACCTCCCCAGCCTACCTCATCTTCCAGCATTGAGTTATCCGATTTTTCCATGGAAAATTCTTTAATCAAAAATCCCATGCATCTCAATGCTTCTCACATACTGAGTGCCTCCAAAGTGGATACCGAGTCTTCATCATTCAAATCTATCGACATCATAGACATTTGTGGAGATCAACAACTCTTCAAAGGAGCCTTCAAAGAATTTATGGCCAATAAACGCTTGGGCTTTTGTCTGGGTCTACAGCAAATGGCGGGCAAGCGTAAACCCATAATAGGAGCAAATTTGTTGTTAAATCAAGTCGCTGCATCGGACCGAGAAAAAGAAGCTACGGAAAGTTATGAATTCCATATAGATGATACCACCTATTTGGCTGGCATCGGATTTTGCATATCCGACAACCTGGTGTACTATATGAACATGCAAGCCGCAGGATCATGTAAAGGTTTAACTGCAGACATCAAATGTAAATATTTAAGAATGCTATTGCGCTCCTCAGAACATTGCCTTATTGTTTACGATGGCAAAGAGCAAATGAAGATTTTGCGAAAATTGTTAAAAGATTTGGAAGAATTGGAAATGTCCATAGAGGATCCCAAAGTAGCCAACTGGTTATTGCAGCCTGATAAATTACACAATTTGCATAGTTTGGTAAGTTTTTTTTTTGAAATATTGGGTTGCCCAAAAAGTAATTGCGGATTTTTCACATAGTCGGCGTTGACAAATTTTTTCACAGCTTGTGACTCTGTAATTGCATTCTTTCTTCTGTCAGTTATCAGCTGTTACTTTTAGCTTGCTTTAGAAAAAAGTGTAAAAAAAGTATATTTGATTAAAGTTCATTCTAAGTTTTATTAAAAATGCATTTACTTTCTTTTAAAAAATCCGCAATTACTTTTTGGGCAACCTAATAGTACATTGAAAGTAAGTTGAAACATTTATCTGCCACAGGCTCAATTATTTGCTCCCGAATGCTCAGCTTTGGTCAATTTATGCGGCAGCAGTGCCAGAGGTTATCATAGTTATGGCCTAGATTCTGACAGCGCTATATTAGCCAAGGTTAGGTAATGTGGTATTCATGTATTTAACAAAGAAATCACTTTAAGTGATTATTTTCTTTTGCAGGTGTTCCATTGAGTCATGTGTGACAATTCATATCCTTAAGGGACAAATTGAAAATTTAGAGCGTATTGGTACGGGACAGTTGTATAAATTCTTCAAGGGTAAGTTAAATAAGGGTATTAAGAGAGAGTTTTTTTGAAAAGGCAACGCACAAATTTTATGAAGGTATGCCAGTGTCGTCCTTCTATACTTTTCTTTACCTATTGTCCGTCTCTTTCGAACATCGCGAGGGTAAGCATGCTACATGTATGGATCAGGTTCAATGTTGCCACTCAAGAAAATTATTTCCTACCAAAATTTAAGAAAAATCCAACCAAAACCTACGAAATGTTCTACAAGCCAAGAATGCGGGAGATATTTTTATACCCACCACTGAAGAGGTGGCCATTTTGCTATTCCATTTGCAACAACACAAATTATACACCAAAGAAAGTAATTCATATATGATCTAGACATGTCCGTCCATCTGTTTATTGAAATAACTTTATAGCTTCAATCCCAAGGCAGCTGGTTATATGTACCGGATTGGCCCGATGAAATCCTTCATCGGCTTCAGTGTATAACACACTGCTACAACAACAACAACAAATTTATAGTTTAAAACTCAAAGATGGCCTTTATCATGATATAGCACCCTTTATAGCGAAATCGCGACAAGATAGGTAAGATTAGGTTAGGTTGAAAAGAGGCTGCAGATATTAATCCGCCCCATGCCACTATGGACATACACCTAAGCCAGTTATCGGCTTGTCGTACGCTCTAAAAACTATAATCTCTAAAAAGAAAATTATAAGTTAGGAATTCCGTGCTACTTACAAAATCCTTAATTGTTTTCAATACCACTCCCCTAAGTTGGTTCATGTCTGGTATTGTGTCTCCACCTAAGTGCCGGTATCTGTTAGACTCGAAAGCCAGGCAATGACAAAGGAAATGCTCCAACGTCTCATCTTCCCCGCATACCATACACATGTTATCACTTGCCTCACCGATTTTACATAGGTGAGCTGGTAATCCTATATGTCCCTGACCTCCTTCTTACTTCCTTTCAGTAATAGCCTCGTTTTCTCACGATTTAGATCCCCCCATAGGATTTTCTCCGTCCTACCGACCGTTTCTCTTTTCCACAATGTTGCATGCGCATTCGTCGCCCACTCCCTTAACTCGGACTGTGTCGACCCGAAAGGCTTCGGGTTAACCAAGTTTATTGACGGCAGTCCTCTGGCCTTCACCGCCAAATCGTCTGCCCTTTCATTTCTCCTTACTCCGTTATGGAGTAATTTCATTTTTTCAAAATTCCGGTGTCTCAAGTTGGCATTAATTCGATACCAAATCTTCATGAATGATTCTGAAACCTATCTGATATGCTCACTTTTATGATACTGAACCTCATGGTGAAGATGATCCTCATGTGGGCAGAAGACTGTCACCAAGACGGCATTCAATCCCCAGATTCTTACACACATATAAAAATGGAAAGACAGACTATAGACAATAAACGTATCAAACGGTCTATGTCTTACATTATTGGGTGTTACAAACAAATGCTCTAAGTTATTATATCCAAAGTTATTATAAGTTATTATATCCTCAGAAAAGGCGTTAATCTCCTTCTTACACTGCAAGACTGTTCGTGTCCTGGTTGTAATTGCCCCTGCAGGACCATATTATAGTCAGGCAGTCTAAAACAGATATCAGTCCCTGGGTTCTCATTGTAAACCCCCAGGCCCACTCTCTCCTCTGGCTTTGATCCTTCCGTGTAACATGATCTTTCAGATGGCAATACTAGGGTTCCGTCGATCCAAGACTGTACCGGTGGAATGGAGGATAGGTAGAGGTTAAACAGTGCCGGAGATATCACCCCACCTTGGGGAACTCCCTGTTTCACTCTACGGTGTTTCGACTTCTTATCCCTAAATTCCACAAATGGCTGGCGAACACACAGATAATTCGCGACCCATCGTTTCAGACCTGGCTGCAGTGACGTGTTGGCGATGTTCTCAAATAATTTGGCATGGCTGACCGTGTCGAATGCCTTCGATAGGTTCAGTGCCACGAGGACCGTCCTGTCACATGGCCTGGGCTGATTGAAGCCACGGCAAATGTGTGCGGTGGTGGCATGCAAAGCTGTTGTTGTGCTGTGCAGTCTCCGAAATCCATGTTGATGCTCGGCGAATGGAAATTCTCCTACGAGGCTCGGGGGGAGTAATGCGTCAAGCGTCTTTGCCACTGGTGAGAGAAGGGAGATCGGTCTGTATGACTCCCCCAAACTCGGGTCTTTTCCAGGCTTCAGTAGCGGGATCACTCTGCCCATTTTCCAGACATCGGGAACTATAAGAGTGTTCAATGACAGGTTAAGGACAGTGGTAAGATACTCAACTCCAGGTTAATCCAGATTCTTCAACATCAATCTAGAGATTCCGCTGGGGCCCAACGCCTTAGAAGATTTGGCGCCACGGATGATATTCGTAACTTCGCCCACGGTAAATTGTGATGGCTGTTCATCGGCTCGGAGACCACGAATACGGCGAATGGCTCTCCTCCTTGCCCTGTCTCTCTCAGGATGCACAATAAATTGACGGTTGAACAACCTGGCGCATCTCTTCGGATCAGTCGCAGTTATCTCGCCAAAAGTGACAGAGATCCTGTCATCCCGTCTACCGGGGTTCGAGAGTGACTTAACAGTGGCCCACAGTTTGCCTACACCGGTGCCTAAGTTACATTGCTCCAGCCACAAATTCCGCTTATGTTCGTTCACTACCTTGTTTATTTCCAGATTCAGCTCGCTGATTCTGGGGTTAGCGGGGTCCATAGCACGAATCCCATCACATTCGTCTGCGAGTACCACTGCTTGCGCCGGGAAACTGGGCCGCACTTGGGGTATTCGACCGGCTGGTATTAAGCGAGCGGCTGCTGCGTTAATAATGTCTCGGAATTTCCTCTCGGCCACAAGCACATCAGAGGGAGGTGGCAGTTCACCGAAGCGGCGACTGGTATACTCTCTGAAGCCAGTCCAATCGGCCTTCTTATAATTAATAAACGTCCGGCGCTCAGAGGTTATGAAGTCGGGTGGTCGGTCGATGGTGAGAATTATGGGGAGGTGGTCTGACCCCAAAGAGATGACGGCTTGCCAGGATACGTCACTCAGGAGATCAGGGGATGCAATTGAGATGTCTGGCGAGCTGCTGCACCTCCTCGTAATCCTAGTGGGGGCATCCTCATTCACCATGCAAAACGTGGAGCTATCAATCTGCTCTGCCAAAGCTATGCCACGCTGGTCGTTACCTAGGAGAGAATGCCATGACGTGTGATGCGCATTAAAGTTCCCTAGAACCAGACGATTATGGCCAGATAGCAACGCACTTATGGCGGGGTTGTACGCCTGGCCATTAATCGGGACACAGCTACCAACCGGCGGTATATACACGTTGTATAGCTCTATCTCGGCATTACCAGACCTGACTGCTTTCCCCATGCATTCCATGTATGGGTCACTAGCATCAAGCGCAGGCGAGATAGGTCTATACTGCACGGAATGGTGTATTACGAAGGCCAATTCCCCACCTCCATTCCTTGAGCGATCCTTACGTAGCACATTGTAACCGTGACAACTGTGCAAGCTGCAGGTGTTGGTCAGCTTTGTCTCCTGGATCGCTGCGACCAATATGCTCTTCCGACTCATAAAGTCTACGATCTCATCGATCTTGCCACGAAGTCCGTTGCAGTTTCACTGCAAGAACGATACACTTCCCGGCACTGGCCTGGCAATATTAGGGCTAGAATGCTGGCGTTGCGTAAATTGCCGTACGGGAGAGATCGGGGGGTCACATAGTCCGACGACGAGGACGCTTTGGACCCACTGCTGGCTATGTTCGCACAGCACCTTGCGACATAGCCAGTATGACTATACTCCCGTAGTGAAGTGAGACCAGAGCAAGATCGGAAATGTACCCACTCCATGCACCGGTTATACCTCACCGACACCGACCGATGATGAAGGCGGTTCTGGCAAACCGAACAGAACCAGGGCGTTCTTTTCAATCCCGGCACGGACCAGAAGCGTGCGGAGAAGGCACTCCGGGATGTGCCTCTCCTATGACGAAAAAAGACGAATACGTACACTGAGGCGGCAGCCCTTGCCGATGAGGATTTCATCTGGTCAATCCGGTGCGTATAACCGGCTGCCATGAGATTGCACTATTGTCCACTATTGTCTTGATAGTGAACGCTAGAGATCCAAGAATAGCATTGGTTAACCCCTCAGTGAGATCTGCAGCGATGTAAAATAAGAGTTTTTGCTTCGGTAATTCGATGTGAATTAGGAATCAATTGGAATACCTCTTGATGAGAGAGTGGAACCAAAAGCATCCGGATTTGCCTCTCGTCGCAAAAAACAACGACAAAACTGACACCTTACTTAACACTGAGACACCAGCCCTTTGCCAATGAATGACAACATCGGGTCGATCCGTTGCATTCTGATTCAAGTTTAGGTCCATATCAATGAGTGCCGTCTAATTCTGATGTTTGTGGGATTTTTTTTTTCATACCTTCTCCAGATGTCTTGCGTTAGATGCTATTAATAAAAATTTTTAATTGAAAAAAAAACTTTACAGAACTAGAAATGCCCCTACAAATATCTCTTTGTAACATGGAAGTTATTGGATTTCCCGCAAGCTCAGATGCTTTGCATAAATTATTTCAACAAATGGTTGATTCCATGAAAAAGCTGGAGACAAAAATCTATGAACTGCATGGATCCAGATTTAATTTGGGATCATCACAAGCAGTGGCTAGGGTATGAAAAGAAAAACAAGATGTTAACAGCATAACGACTAATAACTCTAAAATAGGTTTTGGGACTTCATCGCAAAAGTAATGGCCGTGTAAGCACTTCTAAGCAGATTTTGGAGAAAATCGATACACCCATATCTCAAATGATAATCACCTATCGCAAATTGAGTGTAACTCTAAGTAAAAATATACAGCCACTCTTGAAGTGTGTGCAAAATGAAAGGTGAGAGAAAGGTTTATACCCTATTATGATTAATTTTATAAAAATTGAATACTCTTTCCAGAATACATGGCCAAAGTATAACCTTCACCTCCACCGGCCGAATATCCATGACAGAACCCAATTTACAAAACGTCGCCAAGGATTTTGATATAGAAATTGGTTCGGAAAAATACACCATCTCTTGTCGCAGTGCTTTCTACCCCATTGACTCGAAGCGGGGTTTAATATCATCTGACTTTTGTCAATTGGAAATGAGAATTTTGGCTCACCTATCCCAAGATGCTGCTCTATTGAAGGTTATGAAATCGGAAAAAGATGTATTTGTTGCTATTGCCGCGAATTGGAATAAAATACCCGAGCATAGTGTAACCGAACAGATACGCAATGGAACGAAACAAATTTGTTATGGCATTGTTTATGGCATGGGTTTGAGATCATTGGCCGAAGGTCTTAAATGTACAGAACAAGAGGCAAAATTTGTTTCGGAACAATTTCATGCCGCCTATCCGGGTATAAGGTAAGTCTTCTAAATTTATTTATTTATGTGGTATGTAGATATTTAATGGAAAAATATTTCTTTTTATTGAAAATAGAACCTACATTGATAAAGTGGTAAAATTTGCCAAAAACAATGGTTACATTGAGACAATAACCGGAAGAAGAAGATACTTGGAGCACATAAATAGCAGTGAAGCATCAATGAAAAGTGAGTATGTGTTTTAATGATTAACACAAATAAACAAGGGGGGGCCACCGTAAAGCAGAGGTTAGCATGTCCGCCTATGACGCTAAACGCCTGGGTTCGAATCCTGACGAGATAATCAAAAAAAAATTTTTGAGGTGGTTTTCCCCTCTGCTGGCAACATTTGCGAGGTACTATGCCATGTCAAACTTCTCTCCAAAGAGGTGTCGCACTGCGGCACGCTGTTCGGACTTGGCTTTAAAAAGGAGGTCCCTTATCTTTGAACCTAAACTTGAATCGAACTGCACTCATTCATATGTGAGAAGTTTGCCCCTGTTCCTTAGCGGCATGTTCATGGGCAAAATTTGCAATTTGCATAAACAAGAGGCTCTAGTAAAAAGGGTCATATGAATGGGAGGAATTAATCGCTTATCAATTGAATCTAAATCTACAGTAGAATAGAGTTCTATTTGTTGCTGCGTTGGTGCTCAAACTATCGTTGCGGCAGTCGTTAGTTCTATTCTCACCTGAGTTTTTGGTCAACATACTCACCGTTTGAACATGGCGAGGAAAGTACGATCTGACACTGCACGGAAGCTGGACATTGAAATGTTGCAAACACAACAGATGGCAGCGGCATACTCTACTCGACTGAGCCAACTGCTTTATGAAAGCACTCCTTGTTTCGATGATATATTGGCGCGGTGGCAAACTATTACCCATTCCATGGAAAATTCCGCGAAATCCGTACTTGGGTACCGGAAGCCTCCTCCAAGAAACCCATGGTACGACCAAGAGTGTCGAGATGCTACGGAAGCCAAGAATACGGCATATGCGCCAGATGAAGGAAAAGTATCGGGAGAAAGGGAGAGAGGAGAAACGTATATTCCGCAAAAAGAAAATGAAAAGACATTAGTGTGAGCGAATTGAGATGCACAGGAGTCAGAATGAAGTCCGAAAATTCTACCAAAGAATTAAGCTTCAAACCGATGACTTTGGTGCAGGCACATTCTCCTGTAAAGGCAACAAATAAAAAGGCGTTAAGTTCGGCCGGGCCGAACTTTGGACTATACCACCTCGGGTATATATGTAAACCACCTTTCGTCAAAATCCGGTGAAAAATGCATACCTTATGTCCAATAGCAGCTATATCGAAATATGTTCCGATTTGGACGAAATACTAATAAGTACAAGTCATTGTTCAATTGTGTATAACAAAATATTGGTCTTTTTAGTAGCTATATCTAAAAACAAACCGATCTGAACCATATACGGCAGGGATGTCGAAAAGCCTAACATAAGTCACTGTGCCAAATTTCAGTGAAATCGGATTATAAATGCGCCTTTTATGGCCCCGAAACCTTAAATTGAGAGATCGTTTTATATAACGGCTATATTCAAATCTGGACCAATCTGTGTCATATTGAAGAAGTATGTCGAGGGGCTTAACTTAACTGACTGTCCCAAATTTCGGCGACATCGGACAATAAATGCACCTTTTATGGGCCCAAAACCTTAAATGTAGAGATCGGTCTATATCCAAATCTAGACTGATCTGTGCCATATTGAAGAAGTATTTCGAGGGGCTTAACTTAACTGACTGTCCCAAATTTCGGCGACATCGGACAATAAATGCGACTTTTATGGCCCCAAAACCTTAAATCGAGATATCGGTCTATATGGCAGCAATATTCAAATCTGAACCGATCTAGGCCGCATTGAAGAAGCATGTCAAAGTGTCTAACACTCACTCACTGTCCAAAATTTCGGCGACATCGGACAATAAATGCGCCTTTTATGGGCCCAAAACTTTAAATCGAGAGATCGGTCTATATGGCAGCTATATCCAAATCTGAACCGATCTGGGCCAAATTGAAGAAGGATGTTGAAGGGCCTAACACAACTCACTGTCTTAAATTTCAGCAAAATCCGATAATAAATGTGGCTTTTATGGGCCTAAGACCTTCAATCGGCGGATCGGTCTATAAGGGGGCTATAACAAGATAGAGTCCGATATAGCCCATCTTCGAACTTAACCTGCTTATGGACAAAAAAAGAATCTGTGCAAGGTTCAACTCAATATCTTTATTTTTAAAGACTGTCGCAAGATTTCAACAGACAGACGGACGGACATGGCTAGATCGTCTTAGATTTTTGCACTGATCAAGAATCTATATACTTTATAGGGTGAGAAATGGATATTTCGATGTGTTGCAAACGGAATGACAAAATGAATATACCCCCATCCTTCGGTGGTGATTTATACCCAAAGGAAATCTGGTAACTTACACAGATAACATGCTGAGGATATGGAAAGAACATTTTACCCAACTGCTAGTGTTCGACGTTGGCGGCGAAGAGGATACGGCAGAACCCATCAATGATGATGGTATAGAATGTTTACCTTCTAGTCAGAATGAGGCCCAGGTAGCAGGGACCCGACTAAAGAAAAACAAGGCAGCAGGAGCCGACGGTTTACCCGCTGAACTATTTAAGACCAGAGGCGACAAGGCGTATGCATCAGCATATCTGCGCAATCTGGCTATAGAATGTTTACCTTCTAGTTGGAATGAGGTCCAGGTAGCAGTGACCCGACTAAAGAAAAACAAGGCAGCAGGAGCCGACGGTTTACCCGCTGAACAATTTAAGACCAGAGGCGACAAGGCGTATGCATCAGTATATCTGGCTAGAAGAATGCATACCCGATGATTGGAATCTCAGCATACTATGTCCTGTACACAAGAAAGGAGACAAGACGGAATGTGGCAACTACAAAGGAATAAGGCTCCTCCCCGTCGCATACAAGATACTCTCGAGCGTACTGTGTGAAAGATTAAAACCTAAAGTCAATGAGATTATTGGGCCTTATCAATGCAGCTTTAGACCTGGTAAATCTACCCTGGATCAGATATTCACACTGCGCCAAATCCTGGAAAAGACCCGAGAAGGACAAATCAACACCTACCATCCATCTCTTTGTTGACTACAAAGCCGCTTTCGATACTCCTTTACGTTCAAAGGTAGTTCAAGCCATGTCTGAGTTTGGGACAAATCAATACCTTGGTAGGTATTGATTTGTCCCGAGAAGGACAAATCAACACATCTCTTTGTTGACTACAAAGTTGCTTTCGATACTCCTTTACGTTCAAAGGTATTTCAAGCCATGTCTGAGTTTGGTATCCCTATAAAATTAATAAGAATAGGAAAGAATCTCTCCGAACCATTTAATACCAAACGAGGTTTCAGACAAGGAGACAGCCTATCGTGTAATCTCTTTCATATCCTGCTGGAGGAAATTATACGAGATGCAGATGTGAATAGATATGGCACACATATCTATTCACATCTGCCTATGCCGACGACATCGTAGGTCGGTCACCGGAAGTAGTAACTGCTGTTTTTGAAAGAATCGAAAGAGAGTGAAAATGTGTCTAGCAGTAAATGATGATAAGACAAAATGGATGGTTTCAACTCCCAAAACGCCTTGTACAACTGAGGAAATAAAGAAAATGGAGAAAGTTGGGAACCACAACTTTGAGATAGTCAGTAACTTTATCTACCTCGACACCGCCGTAACCGAAACGAATGACACCAGTTTTGAGATAAAGCGAAGAATAATACTGGCAAACAGATGCTACTTTGGATTAAGTAAGCAGTTTAGAAACAGGGCCACCTCTCGACAGATGAAGATTACATTATACAAGACACTGATACTACCCGTGCTGTTATATGGCTCTGAGGCATGAGTACTTGTGAAAGCAGATGAGGCAGTGCTTGGAGTATTTGAGAGAAAGATTCTTCGTAAAATTTATGGACCAGTTTGCGTTAATGGAGAATATAGGCGACGTATGAACTACGAGCCGTATGAGCTGTATGACGACGATAGCATATTGGGTTGCCCAAAAAGTAATTGCGGATTTTTTAAAAGAAATTAAATGCATTTTTAATAAAACTTAGAATGAACTTTAATCAAATATACTTTTTTTACACTTTTTTTCTAAAGCAAGCTAAAAGTAACAGCTGATAACTGACAGAAGAAAGAATGCAATTACAGAGTCACAAGCTGTGAAAAAATTTGTCAACGCCGACTATATGAAAAATCCGCAATTACTTTTTGGGCAACCCAATAGAATAGCGTTCCAAGCGCCTCGATCTTCTGCGCTCATTCTAAAATCTCTAACACCAATTTTTGAGGTGTCTCCCACCACTTGATCTTTCCATCGGGCTTGTGGTCTTCCCGGTTTGCGTGTACCACCATGTTTGCCTTCAGAAGACTTCTATGCTGGAGCTTCTTCATCCATACTGACAACATGACCTAGCCAACGCAGCCGTTGTATATTGATGCGTGTAACTATTGGGTTGCCCAAAAAGTAATTGCGGATTTTTCATATAGTCGGCGTTGACAAATTTTTTCACAGCTTGTGACTCTGTAATTGCATTCTTTCTTCTGTCAGTTATCAGCTGTTACTTTTAGCTTGCTTTAGAAAAAAAGTGTAAAAAAAGTATATTTGATTAAAGTTCATTCTAAGTTTTATTAAAAATGCATTTACTTTCTTTTAAAAAATCCGCAATTACTTTTTGGGCAACCCAATACGTTCGGCTAGTGGAACAAATGTTCTGTCATAGCGAATTAAAATAAAAAGTAAGTCACTATGGTGTAATAATGAACAAAAATTGTACAAGTAAATCTGTTAAAAGAAGACTGCCACTCAAAACCTAACCTGCAGAATAGTCAAATCTTTCTCCCCGCTGTTCCCTTATGGAATATTTGTAGGTAAATTTGTATGATTAGCATATTTTTAAATAAAGCCTCACTAAGCAAACACTCAAATACTCCACTATTTGGAGGAGAAAACTGAATACAATTTTAATTTAAACTTAATGCTAATTTTACTGACAAAGCCAAGACTATTTAATACAGAGCAAACAAAAATACATAAAAAGAAATCCAAATAAGCAATTAGCAGTATATGTTGATGACATATAATGACATTTTTTTTTTAAAGTGACTACTTAATAAAAACCTGTTGTCGTTGTTACTAACCGTTGTACAAATCTATGCCCTACCACCTTAACTTAGCATCCAAATTTTCTACCTAAGTATACACAATTCAAGGAAAGCAAACTAAAAATACTTTTTGTTTATCCCTTTTTGGAAGGGGAACGGAAATAATTGGGGATAATGAACATTACTTTTATCGATTATTGATAACCTTGGTAACAAGTCAATCTACTCGCCCAAACCCTTATTCAAGCCGAATACATACACATAAAAAGTTGTATACCACTTGAGCTGTTTATTTATATGCCAAATACAACACCTTCCTCCCTTCCAAAGTTTTGAGTAAATATTCGGTGTATGATTCTTTTTAATCCATGCGATTTAGGTATACATTTTTTCGACAAAATGACCAATAAAATGGTAATTTTGGAGCACCACATGGTGCTCATCGCTGTGCATGTTTGTGAAACATTTTAAAAGTTTAGCGACTTATTCGCATCATTGAGAAAGATAGCCGCAGACTTAATGAGAGAACACGTCGTAAGAGCGCAATTTTATTGGGATTTGTATGACACACGATTCAAGGTATAGGAAACAAGTAAAAGTGTGCTAAGTTCGGCCGGGCCGAATCTTGGGAACCCACCACCATGGATTCTGCTAAAATATGGGAATTGGGCCGTACTTGCCATAGTTGTAGAGAGTTATAACAGAACACTATGCAAAATTTCAGCCAAATCGGATAAAAATTGTGGCTTCCATGGGCTCAAGAAATCAAATCGGGAGATTGGTTTATATGGGAGCTATATCTAGTCATAGACTGAATTGGACCGAACTTGGCGCAGTTGTTGGAAGTCATAACAGAACACTTTGTGCAAAATTTCAGCCAAAGCGAATGAAAATTGTGGCTTCAATGGGTTCAAGAAATCAAATCGGGCGATCGGTTTATATGGGAGCTATATCAGGTTCTTGACCGATTTGGACCGTACTTGGTACAGTTGTTGAAAGTCATAACAGCACACTCTGTGTAAAATTGTAACCAAAGCGAATGAAAATTGTGGCTTCCATGGGCTCAAGAAATCAAATCGGGAGATCGGTTCATATGGGAGCAAATCGGTCAGGTTCTTAACCGATTTGGACCGTACTTCGCACAGTTGTTAAAAGTCATAACAGAACACTTTGTGCAAAATTTCAGCCAAAGCGAATGAAAATTGTGGCTTCAATGGGTTCAAGAAATCAAATCGAGAGATTGGTTTATATGGGAGCTATATCTAGTCATAGACCAAATTGGACCGTACTTGGCGCAGTTGTTGAGAGTCATAACAGAGCACTATATGCAAAATTTCAGCCAAATCGGACAAAAATTGTGGCTTCCATGGGCTCAAGAAATCAAATCGAGAGATTGGTTTATAATAAGTCATAGACCGAATTGGACCGTACTTGGCGCAGTTGTTGAGAGTCATAACAGATCACTGTATGCAAAATTTCAGCCAAAGCAGATGAAAATTGTGGCTTCCCTGGGTTCAAAAAATCAAATCAGGAAATCGGTTCATATGGGAGCTATATCAGGTTCTTGTGCCGATTTAGACCGTACTTGGCACAGTTGTTGGAAGCCATAACAGAACACTTTGTCCAAAATATCAGCCAAATCGGATAAAAATTGTGGCTTCCATGGGCTCAAGAAATCAAATCGGGAGATCGGTTTATATGGGAGCTATAACAGGTTCTTAAACGATTAGGACTGTACTTAGCATTTGGTACTTGATTGGAAGTCACAACAGAACACTATGTGCAAAATTTCAGCCAAATTGGGCTCAAGAAGTCAAATCGGGAGATCGGTTTACATGGGAGCTATATCTAAATCTGATCCATTTGCAATCCCCAACGACCTACATCAACATAAAGTATTTGTGCAAAATTTCAAGCGGTTAGTTCTACGCGTTCGGCCGCTATCGTGATTTCGACAGACGGACGGACGGACATGGCTAGTTCGAATCAAAATTTCTAGACGATCAGGAATATATATACCTTATGGGGTCCTAGATCAATTTTTCGACGTGTTACAAACGGAATGACCACCCATCCTATGGTGGTGGATATAAAAAAGCTCCAAAACGCGCCCCCTCAAAGCTTTTCTGCGAACAGGTCGATAGCGTTAATAACGCCGCCAAGAAGAAAAAGTTTCTCTCAAAAACCCAGGACCAAACAAAAACTTTAGCAGACAATATGAAAGTAAGTGCAGGGACAACGGAGGAACTGTTGGGTCTTTCGATGAAAACGGATACGTTACTGCAGATAAAAGCAGATTACCTGGCGCCCCATCTGGCCTCCAGGGTGCCTGGGACTTGCGTATACTCCGAGGGCCTGTCAGGAGACAAGGATGGTGGTGTTTATACCCAAGCCTGACAAGGAAAATTATGCGGCACCAAAAGCCTATAGACCTATAAGCTGTCCTTTCTACTCAAAATCATTGAGCGTATAGTGGACACCATGATGAAGAGTAGGACATCCAGCGAATCGCTCAGAGAATTTTTGATGTCAATGTATACTACGTTGACATCGAAGGGCTTTTAACAATTTGAGGACAGAGACATATCCAATCCTTAGATCCGTACCAGGTGGATCGGGTTGTTAGAGACTGAATAAACCATATGCTAGGGAAATAAATAAATCCTATGGATGACTACCATAAATTACCTATTACGGATCCTGACTTATGAGGGATTTGAACCCGCCTGCTTCGTTGCTACGATGATGTTATAATACTTCTAAAGGGAAATAAATAAAGATAAGGTAGAAAGTGGCACAGCCACCCCACCGGCAGGCATTTCATCGCCATTCCTATGGATGACCACCATAAATTACCTATTACAGATCCTGACTGATGAGGGATTTGAACCCGTCTGCTACGCTGCTACGATGATGTTATAATACTTCTAAAGGGTAGGAAGGCGATGGTGAGCCTATTTGACCCGCCACGTTTTCTAACTGCACGATTTCGATATCCGACAAGTCAAATACTTGGGACAGAAAATTGAACTGGAAGTGTCACATTCAGGCACCATGTAGATGGGCCGTAGACCCATAATGGGGTGGACGAGGAGAGATAGGCCCTACAGAAGCTTGATTAGACCAATTCTAATTTACACTCCAGTAATTTGGTTGACTGCGATTGAGAAAAAGTGCAAATACAATACAATAGGTTAAGAGAATATGTTGTCCTGCCAAGGGCGAGGCGATTAGAACCACGCCTATTGGGGCACTGGAGACTATTCTAGATGTCCGACCCATAGACCTACAGATTAAGTAGGAGAAAGCCACTGCAGCTTTGTGACTTAAGGCTATCGGAGAGTTGATAGAAGATTGAAGCAGGCCATGCGAGACACTGTTGCCATCAGCACGGTCTTGGATTGACGGAACTCTGGTGTTGACATCTGTTAGTTCATCCTACATGGATGGATCAAGGGTCAAGGACAGAGTGGGTCTGGGAGTCTACATTGAGGACTTAGGAACTGATATCTGTATCTGACTTCCTGACCATAACACGGACGTGCTGGCGGAAATCTCTGCGATCCAAAATCCGTGTGGTGATTTGGCAGTGAAGAGAGGAAGTCGAGTGTGTGAATTGAAAATTACCCAAAATCTGAAGAACATATATATAGGAACTATATCTATTTCTTAACCGATTTCGAACAAACTTCTCAGATAACGTGGCAGGTGAAGAGGAAAGAGTTGTACAAAGTTTTGGCAATATTAGTCAATAAATGCGCTTGCATTGATCCTAGAAGTGAAAATTGGTTAACAAATGAGAGCAAAATGTGTGCTCTGTTAAGAAAATTCATCGCGCGAATTTCATTCTTGGGTCAATGGGTACGTAAATAAGCAGAATCGGCAATTTTGGAGTGAATATCAGCCAGAAGCATTGTAAGAGCTACCAATTCATCCAGAAAAAGTCACAGTTTGTTGCGGTTGGTTTATTGGCTGGTGGCATCATTGGACCGTACTTCTTCAAAGATGATGCGAATCGTAACTTAACTGTAAATGATGAACGCTATCATAAGATGATATCAAACATAGGCGAATAGTGTCGAACACTTTTCTATTTATACTTCTAGTACAAAATTTTCCATAAACATTCCATTAAGGAACCGGGGGTACTTCTCTCATATCAATGAATGCAGTTCGATTAAAGTTTAAGCTCACTGTTAAGGGGCCTTCTTTTTTACGCTGAGTCCGGATGTCTTGCCACATAGCGATACCACTTGGTGAGAAGTTTTAACATGGCAGGATACCACACAAATATAGCCAACATTAGAAAGGGGATAACCACAGCTAAAAATTTGTTTGATGTTTACGTCGGGGTTTGAACCCAGGCATTCGGCGTCATAGGCAGACATGCCAACCTATGCGCCACGGTGGCCTCCCATTTTATACTTACACATTTATACTGCTATTCCCCCATAATTTTGTTATTTTTGCTATTGCAGGTCAAGCGGAAAGGCAAGCAGTCAACTCCACTATACAAGGATCGGCAGCAGATATAGCCAAGAGTGCCATCTTACGCATGGAGAAAAATATTACCAAATATCGTACCAAATTGGGTATAGAACCCGAGGCGGTACGTTTAGTTTTACATTTACACGATGAACTGATATTCGAAGTACCCGAAGATAAGGCAAAAAAGATAGCCAAAGTACTCAGCATAACTATGGAGAATTGTGTTAAACTCAATGTGCCACTGAAAGTCAAATTAAAAATCGGCAAAAGTTGGGGTGATTTAAAAGAAGTAAGGCTATAAACAACTCCAAAGGTCATTTATTATAAAATTGTTTTCTCATACAAAGGGAATGGTTAGTTATACATTTAAAAAAACTAATGTGAACAACAACTGTTTACAAGCCTTCCTTTTGGGCCCATTCGGTCCAAGAGCCTGGATATGGTTTAGCACTGAAATTGTAAAATATTTATGTTTTAACAATTTGTTGTTAAATAAATGATTGCTTTGTCCCTCTACACTTACTTTTTGAAGCCTTTTTCCACAGCCATATCGGCTGCTTTCTGAGCTCTTCCTCCTTTTAGGCAGCTAAAAATGAGTACAGTTTCCTCGGTGGGTTTCGGACGATTGAAGTTAGTCTTAAAATCATTGTCGGGCATTTTAAAGGCAGCCTCCAGTTCAGGTACTGGTGAGAGGAAAATAGAAAATACAAGTTATAAGCATGCACCTATTTTTGGCAATGAGTCATTCGATTACACACAAGGTATATTAATGCTGGCTGGTATAGCGCCCGTTGAGGCTAGCTCATCTTTATTTCTAACATCAATCAAATAGACCTCAGGATGATTGGGAACGTCCTTGATTTCTTCGTAGGTGGCCATCTTTGCTAACGAACGTAATGCGTAAGAAATGCTTTTTGTAACTGCAAATATGGAAGGGTCCAGAAATTGTATTTTAACTATAGTCTGGTGCTTTTTTTATTATCAATTATTTATTTGAGAAATTAATTACCTCTGTTATGCGGTGCCTGTTGTTGTTGCGCTCGCAGAAGACGGCGGCCAACGATAGATAATAATGTTGAAGTGTGATAAACTCGTTTCATGTTTGTATGAAAGGGAAAAACACCGGCCATTGATGGCATTTCAGAAGTAGTTTTGTACGAAAGAGCGATAGGGTGCCATATTAGGTACAGATGACCATCGTATAATGCTTAGAGTAGGACTCTGAAAATGAAACATTTAGGTTAGTAGGGTTAAAGCCAAAATGGATATTTCTTATGTCATTGCATTGATTATTACTTTTTACGATGCACTACCACTACCATGTTGTTTACATTCTGCACTACCATGTTGTTTATATTCTTAATCGTCTTGATCTAGCCATGTCCATCTACACCATAGATTTCACACAATAACACCAGTATTCACAAAATTGAATGCAGCTTCAAAGTATGTTTATTTGAGTTTTATAAAGGAAATTTGTCAAATAAACCTACTTGAGAATATGGGTATAGATTTCACACAATAACACCTGTATTCACAAAACTGAATACAGCTTTGAAGTATTTTTATTTTACAGTTCTATAAAGGAAATTTGTCAAATAAACCTACTTGAGAATATGGGTATAAATGTTTACTACTCCTACCTTTTGAGCTCAATACTCTGCTAAAACTGTAACTTAAGAAACATATTCAGCAGTACTTGAAACTATTTCGCGTTATAAAAGGGTTGCCAGTACTTGATTAAAATGATGGCAAGAATTAGTTGATCGTACATAAAACTGTTACTGCACAATTAACTTTGTTCCACGACTACTTTTTCATTACCGACTACTTTCACATCTCAATATCATTTGTTTACTTCTGGCATATTGTCAAGTACGTAAATAAAACCGGCTTTATAACGGAAATTGGTTTTTTTAAATGTCCCTATTGTATTAAAAAACTTTTTTTTAATTAAAACGAGTGTTTGGTCTTAAGTGATTCAAATAAAAGCAATGTTGGTGTTGTATTAAAATCTCTTACTCAAAATTGCGGTGCCCCTTCTTCAACAAACTCCACGAAATGTATTTTAAGGGTTGGTATTCTATTCTGCTTTTAGATAGCCGCTAAAATTTGTTATTGTTTCGCGAGCAAAATTTAGCAACTTTGCACAAATTTTTACTGGAAGTTGTTTGCGTACTTTATTTGCCATCAGAAGACAGCGCGAGAGAGCAAATTTTGACAGTTAGAAAATAGAGAACCTGCAAATTTCTACTGGGACTTTTTTGCCAGCAGAAATTTGCAACCTTGAACAGATATTTTGTAAAGATCAGCTGTTTTATGAAAAGCAGCCGTTACATGAAAATACAAAAGCTAACAGCATAATGAAAAAAAAAAGGAGAGGTAAATAAAAATTATAAATATTGTTTACTGGTAATGATTAAATTTGTTTAATTTTTATTTACTTTTACAGTACAAAAAACTCGACAAATAAAGGGAAGATGCTGCCATGGGATTGAGTGGATCTAGCTGGGAAGTTCATCAAATGACGCACAGTGGGATTAAAAAAAAATAGTGCAAATTAGTCTGCCAATTGTGAACGGATACAGATATCTTCAATGATAACAAAGTGTTCGTAGCCGCCACACGAGCAAATAGAAAGCTCCCTTAGCCTCACATCAGTGGTCGTGGCAATTTATCTAGCCACAATATCCAAAAGCATTAGATGGTTAGTCCAAGGTATCTTTGTTAGCGCAAGTGTACTTTTGTATACCGTGATGGCATGTAAAGCAGTTGTAGTCCTATGCAGCCTTCGAAATGCATGCTGATGCTCGGCGAATGGAAATTGTCCAACGAGAGGAGCGGGTGAAGTAGTCCCCCATGCGTCTTGGCTTCTGATGAGAGAAGGGAAATCGGTCTGTAGGACTCCCCCTTGCTTGTGTCCCTTTTAGGTTTCAGTAGTGGGATCAGACTGCCCATCTTCCAAATATCGGGTAATATAATAGTGTTCAGATAGGATGAGGACAGTTGTAAGGTAATCGACTCCAGGCAGATCCAGATTCTTCAGCATCAGTGTTGAGATTCTGTCTGGAACCAGCGCTTAGAGCGACTTGGCGCCACGGATGACATTCGTAGATTCGTGCATGGTTGTTGTTGTTTATGTAGCAGTGTGTTGTGCACTGAAAGACTCCATCGGGATGGGATGCCATGGGATTGCACGGTAATTTGTGATGGCTGTCCAGCGACACGGAAATCACGGATATACAAATGGCCCCCTTCTAGCCTTTTCATTGACGTTTATCTAAAGAAAATATCTCACAAATATCGCCAGCATTTTTTATAAAAAAATAAAGCAAATTAAAAATCAGCTGTTTTACTGCAAATTTTCACTGGAAGTCGTTTGCGAACTTTTGCTTGCAAATTTTTTAAAGAGATTAAAATGGCTCTTGCTCTCCTGCAAGTTTTTACTGGAAAAGTACGCGAACAGACCTAATTAAAGGTGGTCTCAATCGTGACATAAGTACCAGGTACTGTACCCTCAACAGCTGAGTAAAATTTTTCCACGCGAAGTGCAATATCTGTCAACGAGTTTTGGTTGTGTGTGTGTATTATAGTTAAGAACCATTACGCACACAAACAACGAAAAATGGCGCAAACTAGTAACATACACAAAATCACAGTTGGACTAATCACAGATTTTGACAGATAGTGCACTCAATGTGTTGGTGTTGTGTAACTGCCACTACCTGTAAATGAATATGTATTGGTCTCAGTTGTACAACAACCACAAATCATATGGAGCAATCCGCCATCTGATAAAGCTGATCGACGTTTTGCCAACACACACAAAGAAATTTGTGTGCGTGTGTGTACATGAGCAGAGAATGAATATGCGAGAAAGAAGATAAAAACAAAGAGAATGAAAACAAAAAGCTGACATCTTACTGCCGTCAAACCTGGCCGGCTGTTAACAGCTGTTCGCGTGAGACCACCTTTTTAAATCCGCCTTGTCACTTACCGTGATACAAAAGAAAATCGAATTTCGAACTCAAAAATTATTACAGTAATTAACACCTTGTTTGAAAAAAATTTTTTGTACTTCAATACCAAATTCAATAGGTTTAATTTCAGGTCTGTATTTTTTCTCTGGGATAAGGGCCTCCTTTTTTAAGCCGAGTTCGAACGGCGTGCCGTATAGCGACACCACTTGGTAAAGAAGTTTTAACATGGCAGGGTATTTCACAAATATACCCAGCATTAGTAAGGGGATAACCGTTGATAATTTTTCTGATGCTCCCGCTGGAATTTGAACCCACGCGTTTGGCGTCATAGGGGGACATGCAAGGAAGGAGTTAATATGGTCGGCGGCCACCGTAGCGCAGAGGTTAGCATAAACGCCTGTGTTCGAATCCTGGCGAGACCATCAGAAACTGTTTTCAGCGGTGGTTTTCCCCTCATGATGCCGGCAACATTTATCACACCGTTTTGACTTGTATATTGTAATAAAACACAAAGTATTTTTATTTGATTTTTTTCTCATTTATTTGTTATTAGTTTCAACGACGTCAATCAACTATGTCCGGCATACATATGCGTTTTAAAGATAACTTATAATATTAATTGTATGTTTTTTTTTTTTTTTTGTGAGGTTGCTTTCTCTCTTTTTTTACTTTATGTTGACCATTTCGAGAATTGAACTAATAATTTGTTGTTTTTAAAAATAAATATACAAATAAATTAATTGGTTGTTTATATAGTATATGTATATAAATACATACATACAATATATAAATAAAAATTTATAATAAGGCTAACTAAAATGAAAATCAAAAAAAAAAATACATAACTCTATAATGGTTTCGTACTTTTAAGTGGATGGGTGTTTAAGGTTGAGGTTCAGGTGGTGGTGGTAGTGGGTATTAGCAAAAAGGATAAAACCATTAAGCGGCAGATTCTCACAATTGTTTAAGAGTAGCATTTTGTAAACGATGCTGGTACACTCTTTTTGCTTCGTTTCGTGTTCTTGGGTCTTTTTTTCTTGTACAATTCAAATATACCTAGGATTTATTCCTCATCTTTCTTTTGTCCTTCTATAAAAAGAAATTTTCAAATGTATAAAATTTGACAAAGAAGAAAAGAAAATAAGAAGAAAAGAAAAAAACCAAAATCAGTATTCAATTTGGAAGGAAAAAACACGAAACCAAATTATAAATCGTCTATAATTTTGACTACAGCATTATGTTTGACCAGGAGATAGAGGATAGATAGAGTTACCAAAAGCCATGCAACGGATACAAGCAAAGAGAAACTTTGGAAAATCTAGAGATACGGAAAAGGAAGAGAGGGGGTTAAGAAAAATATATTCATGCATTTGAAAATATAATCACTTTGAGGTTTTGTTAAAACAATGACTTTATGGATAATAAGGGAAAATTCTGAAATCCACAAAGACAATTTTTTTTAACACTGAGACTGAACTTTCAATTCTGAATTTATTTTTCTAACGCTATGCTATTGTGTAGATGGTGGAAGGGAATATGTTTTAAAGCAAAGAAGGGAAATTATAATCTATACAGGATTCCTCTAGAAATGGTAAAAGTAAGGTTTTTAATCGATTAACGAAAATAGACGTTTTTGGGAAGGATTCTCGATAAAGGGCCTTAATGAATAGCCTTTCGGAATAGCCACTGAAATTTGTAATTGTTTCGCGAGCGAAATTTGACAGCAATCAAACGTTTTTGTTTCCTTACCAAAACACGTTTCTTTATCTGCACTTATTGTTTTCTTTATTTTATATATTTTTTCTCAAATATATAAAGAAATACGAACTATTGAAACAAAATAAAATGATGCCGGCAATGGCTTCAAGTGTTGCCACTGTATTAGTTTTTTGCTATTTTCCTCACCATTAACAGAGTAATACTTTTCTGCCGATTTTCAGCCAACGTTTTGCCGAATTTTTTTATATGGAGTTTGACAGCATTTCGCTCGAAATCTGAACAGAATACCCAGCTTTACTTTCAAAGAACTTTAAATCAAAGAAAAGTGAAACTTTCAATCGGAAATATGCGATTATGAGCCGCAACTCATCAATTGTTAATCGTTAGAGCGTTAATCGATTTAAAACCTATGTCACCATTCACTAGTCTACAAAACAAAACAAATACTTAAATGGCAGATCTTGACTAGATTGCATCGCTTTCAATCATAAGCAGATCTATGATAACAATAAACATTTTAAAATTCTACAAATCTAAAATTAAAAATATAATAATAACATAACAAGCATGCCACTCAAGAATTTGACATGTAAATACTTTACAAAAAATTCCATCTGAATTAAGCAAATAGAACAAAATAATACATTGTTTTGTTAAACTAATAAATTACAATAAATTCTGTAAATAGGTGGCATTCATTTTTTTTAGTTATTGCTGCATTACAATTTGCTTGCTTTTTTTTTGTTTTGCTTTTCTCTTTGGTACAAATTTTTAAATTGTTGGATTGTGTTAATTTGGTTTTGTTGTTGGTGTTAAATAACTAAAACTACGAGAGAAACATTAAAAAAAGTTCGTCTCAGTAGGGTTAATATGTTGAACAAAGAAGAGGAGAGTGTAATGCAGAGCAGTTTGCTGTTGTTGTTTTCTTGTGTTGCTTGTGAATAGAGTAGGGGTGGTGGTAGTGTTGGCAAGTATTATAGTAGTAGTAGTTGTTGTGTTGTTGTTGGTTTAGTGTATAACATAATCTCTGCTGAAGTAACGGTAATACACAATAACATAACTAGACTAGAAGCTCAACACAAAATCAACGCGTGAAGTATGATGGCAAACTAAATTTGAATTTCGAATTTCGAGATTTGTGGAGGTTATTAGTTTCAACAAATATGCAGTGGTGTTGTGTTAGCCAAACATTTATTTAATGGCTGCTAAGAGAGGACTTTCAGAGCCTGGAATGTACATAGAGAAAGAGAGAAAAAAGAAAGTAAAGAAAAGTTAATCACTTGAATCTCCAAACAATTTAGATGGGTTTAAGTCACGGGTCTTAATGTAGGGCATCCTGGGCCAAACCCAAGTCACTGGCAATGAGCTCTCATAGTTAAAGTTGTACAATTGTTCCTCCAACCATTTGCGTTTATCCTGAGGTTCTGGGTAAGTTGAGGCAAGACCTTTTACAAAAACCAAAAAACAAACAGTGTTGAATTATCCCTCTCATTCATTGGCGCAGCTTAATCACTTACCTTTGTCATAAGCACACTTGGTTACACCGATAGCAATACGCATAGAGATTTCTCTAATCGACGATAGTGGTGGATATAGGGAACCACGTTCCAAATCGGAATCTTCCACATAATTGGCAAGTTCTTGGGAGGCAATGAGGAACATATCATCGGGTATGTGATGTGTACCGGTGGCAATCACACCCAATGCTACACCAGGGAAGATGTAGGCATTGTTACCTTGACCAGGATAGAAAGTTTTGCCGTTAATTGTTACAGGTGGGAATGGTGAACCTGATGAGAAGATGACGCGACCCTGCACAAAGAAAATAAATGGTTAGGTTCCGTAGGAAAAAGCATCGTTTGTGCTCAAATAGAAAGAACGCCACTTTCTAACGAATCGATGTAGAAATCGATCTTCCGATTTGACTTCTTAAGCCACCTGGGGGACAAAATTCTTATATTAAATTTCTCACTAAAAATTTGGAAGCTTGGAGATTTCAAGGGACCTGTCTTGGAAGAAGTAGAGTAACTTCTCTCTCGAAATAAATGTAATTCTTGACTAGAGGTCGATCTGCACTGCACACATTATCAAAGTTCTTCCTCTGCGAGTTCTTTGGAATGATAGACGTTTTTAATACAACGACTAGGATGGATGAATAGGGATTGGATTGATGTTATTACTTGCATTGTGGAGGAGGAAGGAGAAAAACACAATCACCTTCAGAGTGAGGAAGTAAGAACTCACAATACTAATGTAAGGTCATTGACGTCGCGCTAGACGAATAGAATTTAGAGACGGAATGGCATATATTGCGTCACTTTCCGAGGAGGAGGCATAGGTTACGGATGAATAATGTTGTTGTTGTTGTTGTAGCAGTGTGTTATACACTAAACCGGCAGTCCTTGCCGATGAAGAACTCCATCGGGTCAATCCGGTATGTACAACCGGCTGCCATGGGATTGGTATGAATAATAGATGTGCACGTGCGTGGATTTTCACGTACGCTCACGAGACAAATATTATATTCCAGCACAACCCACCAGAAAAATTGCGGCGTACGAGAAAATCATGACTCAAGGTGGAAAAACATGTTTTGTGAGTGGTAAGTTTCTCGTATCGTATTATCACAAAGATTTTTTATTCAATCACCGGCACGCACGCTTACATTATGGTTGTTGTTGTAGCAGTTTGTTGAACACTGAGGAGGCAGCCCTTGCCGATGAAGGACTGGTCAACCCGGTAAGTACAACCGGCTACCAGGGGCTTGCTCATGTTATGGTGTTTGTATCACGTGACTCAGGCGTGACACGACGACTCACATTGGGAAAAACATCTTTTTTCTGTTTTGGGTTATTTTCAGGCACACATTCACAGTAAGGACATATAGTGGTTGAATGAAGGCAACTATCCAAATTGGTCCATGTTTTGATATAGCTGCCATATAAACCGATCTTGGGTCTTGATTTCTTGGGCCTCTAGAGGGCGCAGTTTTCGTCCGATTTGACTGAAATCGGACGAATTGCACGTGGTGGTTTGGTATCACTTCCAACAACTGCGGTAAGTATGTTTCAAATCGGTGCATGTTTTGATATAGCTGCCATATAAACCGATCTTGGGTCTTGATATAATAACATGCCCTATAAACCGATCTGGTATCTTGACTTCTTGAGCCTCTGCAGGGCGCAATTCTCATCCGATCGATCTCGATTTGTACAATGGCTTCTCTCTTGACCTTCAACATACGTGTCTAATATGGTCTGAATCGATCAATAGCTTGATACAGGTCCCATACAAACTGATCTCCAGATTTTGCTTCTTGAGCTCCTACAAGGCGCAATTCTTATCCGAATGAACAGAAATATTACACTTCTACATGACTACAACGTTCAGCATTCATTTATGGTCCGAATCGGATATAGCTTCAATAGCATAGCAGTTCTTATTCAATATTCTTTGTTTGCCTAAAAAGATATACCGCGCATAGAACTCGACAAATGCGGTCCATGGCAGAGGGTATATAAGATTCGGCCCGGCCGAACTAAGCACGCTTTTACTTGTTCTTTCTCATTTTTATACCCACTTTTTTGCACCACACTGTGGCACACACAATCTGTTTACTTTAGTTTTTTCTTCCTAGGATTAACACAATGAACCAAGGTCGCCAAGTGGATAGCAATCGTAGTTGTTCTTATACAGATATTTGAGGAAATGTTCACCTGATAATATTTTAAGATTTGCCTTCTCCAGGGGGCTTTACCGTGAAGATCAAAATTCTTATACAAATGCAAATTTTCCCATGAACATTCCTTTAACGAACAAGGCTACACTTCTCACATATCGATGAGCGCTGTCCTTTTTAAGTTTGAGGCAATGAAAGGGGACAAGGTTTGTAAAGCCGAGTCCGAACGGCGTTCCGCAGTGCGACACCCTTGGGCAGATTTTTTTACAAGGCATAGTACCTCACAAATGTCGCTAGCATTAGGAGGGAATAACAACCGTTTAACATATTTCTAATATTCTCGCCAGGATTTGAACGACGGGCGTTCAGCGTCATAGGTGAACTTGCTAACCTATGCGCTACGGTGGCCTCATAATTTTTAATTTTTGTCTGATTTGTATTGATCGTCCGGTTTGACTTCTAGAGCCCTTACTTAATGCAATGCGATTTGGGATTTGGCTGAGTTCTGTTATGAATTCTACTACCAATGGCAGAGACACCCATCAGGCCCACATCCTGACGTAGCTTTAATATAAACCAACCATACGATTTGAATTTTTGTACACCTACAGGGCGAAATTCTTAGCACTTTTACTTTCTGTCTATTGGAAGGAATCGCCTGGAGAACTTAGTTTCATACTGAAGTGTATATAAGATTTGGTGCGGTGGAACTTTATGAGAGTTCCGGTACTCTCGTGGGCCAGAGGGTTATACTGTCCTAAGGCAATATGGCTAACCTATATATATATCGCCGGCAAGACACGCAGAGCAGTTTTCCCACAGTTAAGCTTGTTTATCTTACATAACCCTATGTTTTGATTCATACCTCTGTGTTTTGGTAGGCTTGTTCGGCAGTACATTCAGCTTTGCTGGTGGGATTTGACAAAGCGAATACAACGGGACGTTCGTTATTAGCAGCCATGGTTTGTAGGATTTTGGGTGTGAAGATACCAGCAGCAGCAGAAGCACCAATCAACACCTAAGGAAGACAAATAAAAACCACATAAAATCCACAAATAAAAGGCAGACAGAAAATTTCTAAAAATTCTTACATTTGGTTTGACTTTTGTACAGATCTCCTCCAAATTCTTCATGGGTTCAACATCTTTGGCATAGTTCTTTTTATGGCCTTCAAGGTGGCCTTCTTTACGTGTGGTGGTCAAGAGACCATCAATATCCACCATCCAGATTTTGCTGCGAGCTTCCTGTAATACATACAAAAAAAAGTTTCTTCATATAACTGTTTGGGGCTAAACTTAAGAAAACTCACCTCAATTGGTACACCTTCGGCGACCATAGCTTTCGTCACCAAATCGGCAATACCAATGGCAGCTTCACCGGCACCAGCAAACAGGAACGTATAATCGGTGAAATTCTTGCCTGTGATACGTTTGCTGGCATACAGACCAGCCACTGCCACTGAGGCAGTGCCCTGAATATCATCGTTAAAGGTACAGTAAGTATTGCGATATTTATCGAGGAACCTAAATGCATTGTGATTGCCAAAATCTTCAAATTGAATTAAGACATTCTGACCATAACGCTTGACAACAGCTCGCATAAATTCATCAATGAAATCATCGTATTCTCGGCCAACAACACGTTTTTGACGAAGACCCACATAGAGAGGATCCTCCAGGAGATCGATGTTATTGGTGCCGACATCAATGAGAATGGGCAAACATTGGTGGGGTTTAATGCTAGCCAAGGCAGTGTAAAGGGCCAATTTGCCTACAGGAATACCCATACCGGATGCGCCTAAATCACCCAAGCCAAGAATACGTTCACCATCGGTAACGACAATAGCGCGGACATCAGGTTCAGGCCTGGAGAAAGAAAATGGAAAATTATTAACAAAAAATTTAAAGAAAAGTTAATTTCAACTAAAATTATGGCATAATTATTTATCTAAAGAAAAATTTTGTCAAAAAAATTTTTTTATGGAAAACTTAGCTGAAATTTCATTTAAATTTTTTGTTTAAAGTGGTTGCAAATTGCAAATTTTGCCCATGAACATTCCACTAAGGAACAGGGGCAAACTTCTCACATATCAATGAGTGCAATTCCGATTCAAGTTTAAGCTCAATGATAAGGGGCCTCCTTTTTATAGTCCGAACGGCGTGCCGCAGTGCGACACCTCTTTGAAGAGAAGTTTTACATGGCATAGTACCTCACAAATGTTGCCAGTTTAAAGTGGTTAAAACAAGTAAAAGCTTGCTATGTTCGGCCGGGCCGAATCTCGGGAACCCACCACCATGAATTCTCCCAAAAAATTATACAAAATAAATTTAGTTCAAGGGCATAATTTCATTCTACATACCAAACTTCTGACAAACCAGCAAAAATTAAAGCTTCTAGGAACCGAACAATGATACGGTCCCGGTTTAAATGGGACCGTATTTGGCACAGTTGTTGGAAGTCATAACAAAACATTAAATGCAAAATTTCAGCCAAATCGGACAAAAATTGCGGCTTGTAAGGACTCAAGGAGTCAAATCGGGAGATCGGTTTATGTGGGAGCTATATCAGGTTATAGACCGATTTGAACCGTACACAGTTGCTGGAAAACCTAACAAAACACTATGAGCAAAATTGTAGCTAAATCGGACAAAAATTGCGGCTTTCAAGGGCTCAAGAAGTCAAGTCGGGAGATCGGTTTACATGGGAGCTATATCAGGTTGTAAACCGATTTGAACCTTACTCGGCACAGTTGTTGGATGTCGTAACAGAGCACGGCATGCAAAATTTCAGCCATGGTGGTGGGTATAATAAGGTGTTAAAATGTCAATAATTTATTTTTATGTAGAAAATAGAAAATGTTCAAAAATTTTCGTCCAATCATGCACTGAAAATATATCAACATCTAGCTCTACTCTCAAATATCATTTATTCGAACCCCATATTGCAATTGGCCTCAAAATTGGTGATGAAATACGTTTGCTAATCTGAAATACCCTTTTGCAAAAGTCAGCAAATATGTCCGGTTTGGGGTATGGGCCCTAAAAACTATCAATATCGGGCTTCACTCTCTTTAAGAACCAAATTATCATTGTGAACAAATACGTCCTATTTGGGGGTTGTTATAGGGGTTGGAAGGAAGAATTGGATTTTAGCCCCATATTGCGATGGCCAGTAAATAATTGCTGTTTGTGTGGTGTTTTGGGAAAGGGGTAAATACCCAAAAAAATGGTCCCGAATGTTTATGTTACACTCGTTGTCTACTCCCAAATACCTTTCATTTGAGCCCCATATGTCCATAGTCGGCAAACATGATGGGGAGGCCACTCAATCACTTGGCCCTGAAAATGTATATCAGATTTTAAAATATCTCTTATTTGAGCCCCATATAGCATATGGGGCTCAAATATATAGGGGGGTGTTTTGGGGGAGGGATGGAACCGCAGAAACTTAGTCCTACACTTGGATATCAAATTCATATTCTACTCACAAATACCTTTCATTTGAGTCCCATATTGCCATGGTCGGTAAATATGTTCGATTTAGTGGTGTTTTGGGGGTTGGGGTGGTCCCCCAAATACTTGGTCCGACAATTGGATATCAGATACGTTTTTTTCTCTTAAATACCATTCCTTTGAGTCCCATATTGTCGTGATTGGTCTATACATATATTTGGTAGGTTTTGGGGGTAGGGCGGCCCCCCTAGGTATCCCACCCTAAATTTGGACACCGAATTTTTGTTGTGAGGTTACTTTAAGAGAGCACACAAAATTTCGCTTAAATCGCACCACCCATCTCCGAGATCTGGCGTTTCTGAAATTAGGGTAAGGGGGAGGGTCCGCCCCACTTCACATATCAAAAAATAAAATGTTGTACACTATTTTCACCACGGAATCATTATGCATCATCTGTGAAAATTTCATTAAAATTGGTTCAGCCGTTTTTGAGTCTATAGGGAACACACAAACAAAGAAACCGACAAACAAACACAAATTGATTAAGGTTACCGTAGCGCAGAGTTAAGCATGTCCGCCAATGATGCTGAAGGCCCGGGTTTGAATCCTGGTAAAACCATCAGAAACACACATTTTTCAGCAGTGGTTTTCCCCTCATAATGCTGACAACATTTGTGAGGTACTATGCCATGTAAAAACCTCTCTATAAAGAGGTGCCGCACTGCGGCACGGCATTCAGACTCGGCTATAAAAAGGAGACCCTCTCTACTACGCCGTTCGGACCCAGCTATAAAAAGGAGGCCCTTTATCATTGAGCTTAAGCTTGAATCGGACTGCACTCATTGATATGTGAGAAGTTAGCCCCTGTTCCTTAGTGGAATGTTCATGGGCAAAATTTGAAATATATATGATTTTGTCAAAATTATTTCGATAGAATTTTTTTAGTAAAAATTTTATTTCTCAAAAAAATTTTGTTTGTGTATTATTTCTATAGAAAGTTTTGCCAAAATTTTATTTCTAAAAATTTTTTTCAATATTTTATCAAATTTCTTTTCATTTTTTTTTTTCAAAGAAGTAAAATTTAATAATGCTTCAATATTTTCCTCATTTAAATTTCGAACCGAACACTGATTTTGGTAATAAAATTCAATGATTTGCAAGCGTTGCTCGTTAGTAAGTCTATTCATGATGAAATGTCAAAGCATACTGAGCATCTTTCTCTTTGACACCATGTCTGAAATCCCACGTGATCTGTCAAATACTAATGCATGAAAATCCTAACCTCAAAAAAATCACCCTTTATATCCTCAATTCAACACTTTGACATTTTCAATTTGATCAAATTTGTAATTGCAATTCCATCTCAACTTACCAATTCTTAATAACATCAAACACATGGCCACGATCATTAATGGTGACAAACAAGCCACGAGGTCTGCGATAGATCAAGCCGAAACGTTGACAGGCCAAACCCACAGTTGGTGTATAGATGATGGGCATCATTTCCTCAATGTTCTCGGAGAGAAAACGGAAAAACAAGCGTTCGTTACGATCTTGCAAGTCACTCAAGTACAGGTACTTATTCAATGCTTCGCTGTAACGATCCACAGCAATTTTGCACAATTCCAATTGCTCCTCTTGGGTTTTGAAACGGGCAGGTTGCAAGCCATGAATACCCAACACTTGACGTTCTTCCAAAGTGAAAGCTAAACCCTACATGGGGTGGCGCGCGTGAGTAAAAAACAAATGCAGGGTTCAAGCATGAAAGTATTAAACAACAAAAAAAAACATTTGATGGCCATATGATGATGAGCTTCCATGGCATATTCTCAAATGACACACACAGCCGGCGGCAATTTCCCAAAAAAAAAGCATCTACTCTTACAGAGACTAATCAAGTGCCGGTAAATGTGATACATTTGTCATGGATGCCACAGCACAACCACATCACATAATGCTAATAGTATTTAAGAGTCCATTTACTCACTTTATTTAGACGGGGATCTCTGATGTGATCGATACCCATGACTTGTGAGGGGCACAGAATATCACCGACCACTTCATGGTATTCACGTACTTGTGTGTTGTTCGCCACAGCTGCCGCTGATGTTGTGGGATTTGTGACTGGTTGACGTGCAGCGGCGGAGGCACATATTTTGGTGAGATTACCATACAGACTGGAATGGAGAAAACAAATTGAAATAATAAGTTAATTATGTTTAATTCCATAACACTTTAGAAAATTAAATGAAACACAATAAATAATTATGCAAAAATAGTTTAAAATTTCTAGTAAAGACGCTCTTGATAATCTTGGAAAAAAGCCAGCGAAACGTCGAGCAAAAATGAAACAAAGATTTTTTTTGACAATGGTACCATGACCAGTGTTGCCATTCAAGAAAACTATTTCCTATCAAAATTTAAGAAAAATCCTACCAAATGTTCTACTATCCAAAAATGCTTTATATCTTTTTATACCCATCACCGAAGAGTTGGTCATTTTGCCATTCCGGTTGCAACACATCATAGAAAAAATTTTCAAAGCTACAAAGTACTATTGGGTTGCCCAAAAATTAATTGCGGATTTTTTAAAAGAAAGTAAATGCATTTCTAATAAAACTTAGAATGAACTTTAATCAAATATACATTTTTTACACTTTTTTTCTAAAGCAAGCTAAAAGTAACAGCTGATAACTGACAGAAGAAAGAATGCAATTACAGAGTCACAAGCTGTGAAAAAATTTGTCAACGCCGACTATATGAAAAATCCGCAATTACTTTTTGGGCAACCCAATATATCGACGTTATATTCACAGACGATCTAGGCATGACCGTCGGTCTGTTTTTTTGAAATCACTCTTCTGCCTAAAGTTCAAAGACGGCCTATAACTTCAATTTAATACCGATCTCCCGATAAGAAATCTTGATTATATAAAGTCGTATTTTTGCATCGATTTCAATGAACAGCCGGCAGGGATTGGTTAAAGCGATCTCCCGATTTAGTTGTTGAGGCAAGAAATGCGAGAAATTTTCACTGTTACAGTGAGTTGCCTGGACCCCTAAACATCTGAGTATGGACCAGATCAACCATATTTATATGCAGCTGCCACATAGCCCTGTGTTCCGATTGAATGTCGTCAACAACAAGTAAAAGCGTGCTAAGTTTGGCCGGGCCGAATTTTATATACACTCCATCATGGATCTCATTTGTCAAAAAAGAAAAGAATTGCTATGCTATTGGACCTATATCAATCTAGGGTCCGATTCGGATCATCATTGAATTGAAGGTTGGAGTCATTGTGTAAAATTTCAGCTAATTCGAATAAGAATGGCGCCCTTTACGGGCTCAAGAACTCAAATAGGAAGATCGGTTTATATGGGAGCTGTATGAGACTATAGAGCGATAAAGACCATATTTGACTCGCATGATGAAGGTCAAAATTTCATCCAAACCGGATAATAATTGCGCCTTCTAGAGGCTTACGAAGTCATTTTTGAGTCAGGCTCAAAAATTCAAGACCCTAGATTGGTTAATATGATAGCTTTATCAGGTTATGAACCGATTTCAACCATACTTATCACAGTTGTTGGGAGTCATAACAAAACACCTCATGGAAAATTTCAGCCAAATCAGATAAGAATTGCGCCCTCTAGTGGCTCAATCTTATATATAAAAATCAATTTGTGTTTGTTTGTTTGTGTGTTCCTAATAGACTCGGAAACGGCTGAACCGATTTTCTTAAAATTTTCACAGATGGTACATATTGACCCCGTGGTGAAAATAGGGTACTACATTTTTTGATATCTGAAGGGGGGGGCGGACCCACCCCCTCCCTCATTTTCAGAAACGCCAGATCTCAGAGATGGGTGGTGCGATTTAAGCGAAACTTTGTGTGCTCTCATATAGTACCATAAAAATAAAAATTTGGAATCTGTAAAGCTTCTGTCAACAAACTGACTCTTTTTATTATATTTTTCAAACAAACAACATTAAAGGAACAAGCTAGTCTACTTAGTTTCATCAAAAGTTTCTTATAAATACGAGTATAACAAGTTATCATATTACAAATCCAAATTTCGGATGGGGTACCTAGGGGGGCCGCCCCACCCTAAAACCTACCAAACATAAGTTTAGACCAATCACGACAATATGAGACTCAAATGAAAGGTATTAAGGATAAGATAACGTATCTGATATCCAATTGTCGAAGCAAGTGTTAGGGGGACCACCCAACCTCCAAAACACCCCTAAATCCGACATATTTACCGACCATGGCAATATGGGACTCAAATGAAAGGTATTTGCGAGTAGAATACGTATCTGATATCCAAATGTGGGACCACGTTTCTGGGGGTCCACCCCTTCCCCAACCATGGGAATATGGGGCTTAAATAAAAGGTATTTGAGTGTAGAATTAAAATCCAAATATGGGACCAAATGTTTGGGGGCCGCCTTTCCCCAAAAACATCCCCCAAAGGGAACAAATTTACGACCATAGCCATATGGGGCTCAAATGAAAGGTCTTTGGGAGTAAAGCATGAATCTGAAATCAATATTCGGGAAAATTGTCTATGGGGCCACCCCACCCCCACAACACCACCCAACTAGAAAGTATTTGGTGACTATTGCAATATGAGGCTCAAATAAGAGGGTATTTAGAGTAGAACACGAATCCGATATAAATTTTCCAGGCCAACTCACTGAGTGGCCGCCCATCCCTCAAAACATCCCCCAAGCCGGTCATGTTTGCCGACTATGGAAATATGGGCTCAAATTAAATGTATGTGGGAGTAAACCACGTATCCGATATCAACATTAGGCGCCAACTGCCTAGCGGACGTCCCACCACCATAACAACCTCCAAATAGGACATATTTGCTCACCAAGGCAATTTGGGCATTAAAGAGAGTGGAACTAAATGTTTATATTTTGTAGGGCCAATACCCCAAACCGGACATATTTGCTGACTTTTGCAATAAGCAGTTTAAGTGAGATTAGAAAACGAATTTGATGTCCAATTTTGAGGCCAATGGCAATATGGGGTTCAAATAAATGATATATAGATATATGATGATAGAGCACGTTGCTGATATATTTTCTGGGCTTAGTGTTTGGCGGACCATCCCACTCCCCAAAACACTCCTAAACCGGGCGTATTTACCGACCATGTCTATGTGGGGCTTAAGTGAAAGGAATTGGGGGTAGAGCCAGAACTGATACCCACTTTTAGGACCAATTTTCTGGGGGTCTACCTCTTTCCTAAAATACCCCACAAACAGCAATTTTTTACTGACCATCGCAATATGGAGCTCAATTTAGAGGTATTTGGGAATAGAATACGAATTTGATATCCAAATGTAGGACCATGTATTTAAGGCATCACCCCTTCTCCAAAACACCTCCCAAAGGGTAACCACCTCACCCCCAAAAACACCCCTAAATCAGATATCATGAGAATATTGGGCTGAAATAAAGTATTTTAAGAATGGAGTACACCTTATATCCAAACTTATATCGGCTAATAAAGATCATATGGGATTCAGATAAAGACACTTCTATTGTTAAACTGTTTGTCAAGCGATATACTAATTTCGTAGCATGGTATTTCACTAAAAGCTCTTTAATTGTCGAAAATAAATATTCCAAGGAAACTTTTGTTCCATATAAAGTAAAAGAAGGCGCAGCGGAGCGGGCCTGGGTTAGCTAGTTTTTCATAAAAAAAAAAAATTTTGAAAAAAAAAACTAAAACCAAATCGTCATTGTTTTCTGCTTACTCCCCACACAGATATAATAAATTCTTATGTTGTTTTTTATGTAATAACTTATCTTATCTTTATTATTGTAAATGTGTAAATAAATTTTCTCTACTGCCTTAAAATTAGCGATAGCTATGTTAGTAAAGCTGCCAAAAATTCTTATAGCAACACAGCATAACATAGACTTTGCATCAGAAAACTGTTGTTGTTTATTTCCCGCATTGTCAGCTGACTCCATCGGGGGGCTATTTCTCTTATCATCTTGATAGTTGTTGTTATTGTTTTTTCTCACCTTTAAGTTTAGGCATATCTTAAAAATGTTTGAACATGTTGTTATACCTTAACGATAACATATCTCGTAGGGAGCGAAAAGAGGATGGAAACAAAAACATAACCGATGAGTGTTCAATATTTGGTCAGATGATTTTGCCAACCAAGTAATTATTGTTTTTGTTGCAATTGTATTGATTGTGAAACTTCCCTCTGCTTCTTTAACCTCTACTGAGGTGAATGAGACTTCTTCTAATGAGAGTCATTTGTTAATTGTTATCTCCTACTCTCACCTACACTGAGCTTAATTTCATATTATTTCCTTCAATGCTAATCATCATTAAGACATGAATGTTTGCTCATGTAGAAATGTTGCCGGCACTACACACAGTCTTCTTTCAACGTGATTACAAGCACACACTACACTACACACATAAATACAAAAAGCTCCACTTGACATGATATCATTGACGCGGCGACTCATCATCATCGGCCACAGCAATAAAGACAAAAATGACAGCCAGCGCAAAATCGTCCCAACAATAGCTACAGCTTGTGACGTTATCGAAATTAGATAATAAAAAAAAATCTACAATTGTTTTAACATTTCATATAAAATAATCGCACTTCACTTGTTTTGAAGATTTAAACATGTCAGATTAGATAGGGTTTTGTGGGGCATGCTTTTCAAGTTCAATGGCAATAGAGTGGAAAGTTCGTACTTGAACTTTTAGACGAATTTCAGAAATTTTCTATAGAAATAATATTTTAAGAAATGTTTTTACAGAAATTAAAAATTTTAGACAAAATTTTCCGTAGAATAACATTTTGACAATAGAAAAAAATTGAACAAAATTTTCTATAGAATAAAATTTTGTTCAAAAAGAAATTTTTGGCGAAAATTTCTGTAGAAAATGAATTTTTTCGAACGTCTTCTAGCTGGAGATCTTCTTCAATGCTCATATTCAAAGAATTACATAGCAAAGTACTTATGTAAATAACATTTTAAGAAATGTTTTTACAGAAATTACAAATTTTTGACAAAATTTTCCATAGAATACAATTTTGACAAAAGAAAAAAATTGAACAAAATTTTCTATAGAATAAAATTTTGTTCAAATAGAAATTTTGGCGAAAATTTCTGTAGAAAATGGATTTTTTCGAACGTCTTCTAGCTTTCAATGCTTTGTATTCAAAGAATTACATAGCAAAGTTCTTATAAAAAATGAGCAAGTGTGTGTTATTATTTAAAACACATTGACGGGCTTGTTGGATCATGATTTCTGATATTTTTTCGAACATCTTCTAGCTTGAGATCATATTCAATGCTCTCTATTCAAAGAATAACATAGCAAAGAACTTATACAAGATGAGCAAGTGTGTGTTATTATTCAAAACACTTTGACGGACTTGGTGGATCATGATTTCTGATACATCATGTATTTTTATCAACACCTTTGTCAAAATGATAAAGGCGCCCGAGGACCTACGGCCCGGTACGAGCACAATTTTGTCTTGAAACAGGGATCAGTAAGTCCTCTAACTCTCCTTAGCAGTATTTCGTTATTATTCTAGGCTTAGTGGATAATATCATCGCGATCATAAAAAAAAAACGGAAGTGGACAGAACTGTAGAAGCTTTAAATTTCTACATTCCCCAGATACAGTTTATAAGGAAGAAGAAGGAGGAAAATTGCCATATCTTGACTGTACGATTCACAGGTGTGATAATGTACTGAAAACGGATTGGTACCAAAAATCTACTGCCTCGGGACGCTTTATCAACTTTTTTTTTCAAAACGCCAAAAACGGATTATAGTAAATACCGCGACAAACTTTATCAAAAGAGTCTTAAATGTTAGTCACCAAGATCACGCGCACAATGAAGCCAGAATCAAAAACATTTTACAAAACAACGATTTTCCGTCGTACACAATTAATGTTCACCTTTCACCTTTGTCAAAATGATTAAGGTGCCCGAGGACCTACGGCCCGGTACGAGCACAATTTTGTCTTGAAACAGGGATCAGTAAGTCTTCTAACTCTCCTTAGCAGTATTTCGTTATTATTCTAGGCCTAGTAGATAATATCATCGCGATCATAAAAAATGGAAGTGGACAGAACTGTAAAATCTACTGTCTCGGGACGCTTAATCAAATTTTTTTTCAAAACTCAAAAGAGTCTTAAATGTTAGTGACCCATATTTCCACGCGCACAATGAAGCCAGAATCAAAAACATTTTACAAAACAAAGATTTTCCGTCGTACGAAATTAATAAACTAAAACCCCGTTTACACTGCTCATTAAATCCGGATTAAGAGGTCTCGTCAGCTGATAACAGCGGCACTTGCTGCCCACTGTGCATTGACTGGGCATAAGCCTAACTTTAACAACGTGCAGTTTCACACACAAGAAAATCACTACAGATGCAGGTTTACGCTCGAGATACTGCACATTATTGATATTCCTCCGGACGAGAGAATTAACTACAAAGAGACATAGAGAATTGTGCTAAAGTATACCGCCATAACGTCAATAAATATAGAAATGTACCAACAGGTGGCAGCAGAAAGCGAAGACCACCACTTTTTAGTGTAACTCATCAATTAAATGTAAATATTTCTAAGGTGGGGTGTTCTCGCCGATTCTGTAGAACCTCGTGATTAATGAAATCCTGATGGAGCTCGGTGGGGACGGCACGAGGATTATCGGTTATGCGGACGTATTTGTTGTCCGATCGTCACGAGATTTTGCATATGTTACTTTTTTGTCTCAAAGAAGAAGGCTATCGATTTGGTAAAAATCAGATTTAGATATAGCTCTCATATATATGTATCGGTGACGAACTATACTATAGCTGCCATAACGCGAGGCATGAATTTGGCAGTGGATTTGTGGTTAGTGGGAGACTGAACAACCTTGTCTCCAGCTTTACTCCGGTTGATGAGGGGCTAGCAACAATCCGCATAAAAGCCAAATTCTTCAACATCAGCCTTATTTGCGCCCATGCTCCGACGGAAGACAAAGACGAGCAGACCAAGGATATTTTCTACGAGCGCCTAGAGAGAAAATATGACCGCTGCCCCGCCCATGATATTGAAATCGGGAGATTTTAATGTGAAGATAGGGAAGGAAGAAATTTTTGGTCCAACAGTCGGAAAGATTAGCCTCTACGAGATAACGTCCAGTAATGGGTTGAGGCTGATAGATTTCGGCGCGGCAAAAAACATGGTAGTTAGTAGCACCAGATTTCAACATAAAAATATTCACAAAGCTTGACCGAGGCAGGTTTCTGTCGACGATCAGCGAGATCATGGAAGGGTCACTAAGGAGGTTGTCGCGATGGGCTACCAGAAATGGGTTGAGCGACAACCCAGGGAAGACGGAGCTGGTGCTCTTCACGCGTAGATATAATATACAGGAGTTCAGACTCCTGTCCTTGGACGGGGTCACCCTGCGGCTGTCGAAGGAGGCGAAATACTTAAGCATAGTCCTTCATTCGAAACTGTTCTGGAATAGGAACATCGAGGAAAGAAGCCGAAAGGCACTGTGCGCTTTTTACTCCTGCAGGAGGTTGTTCGGTAGGAAGTGGGGGGTGATGATTTATTAGATGTATACGGCCATCGTTGGCGGCGAAGAGGATACCGCGGATCCAATCAATGATGATGGTATAGAATGTTTACCTCCTAGTCCGAATGAGGTCCAAGTAGCAGTGACCCGACTAAAGAACAACAAGGCAGCAGGTGCCGACGGGTTATCTGCTGAACTATTTACGATCGAAGGCGACACGCTGATAAAGCTTATGCATCAGCTTATCTGCGCAATCTGGCTAGAAGAACGCATAGCCGATGATTGGAACCTCAGCATACTATGTCCCGTACATAAGAAAGGAGACAAGACGCAATGTGCCAGCTACAGAGGAATAAGTCTCCTACCCATCGCATACAAGATACTCTCGAGCGTACTGTGTGAAAGATTAAAACCTAAAGTCGATGAGATAATTGGCTTTAGACCTGCTTAATCCACCCTGGATCAGATATTCATACTGCGCCAAATCCTTGAAAAGACCCGAGAGGGACAAATCAACACCTACCACCTCTTTGTTGACTACAAAGCCGCTTTCGATACCCCTTTAAGTTCAAAGGTATTTCAAGCCATGTCTGAGTTTGGTATCTCTACAAAATTAATAAAACTCTGAAGGGTGACACTTGCTGATATGCGTTCCTCAGTAAGAACAGGAAAGAATCTCTACGAACCATTTAATACCAAATGAGATTTCAGACAAGGAGACCTATCGTGTGATTCTTTAATATCCTGCTGGAGAAGATTATACGAGATACAGATGTGAATAGATATGGCAATATACTCACAAGAGAACACATGCTACTCGCTTATGCCGACGACATCGAAATCATAGGTCGGTCACCGGATGTAGTAACTGCAGCCTTTTGATAAAATTTTTTTTTTCAAAAATAAGAGTCAAGATTTTCTACACAATTTTATAGATGAAAATGTTTTCTAGAGAAATAAATTTTTGACAAAATAATATCGCCCTGACAGAATATTTTTTCTCAAAATATAAGGCATCGCCTATTTTTGGCTTTATTTAAATGTTTATTCATAAATTTGTAAGATGTTTATTATTATAAAGAAATAGCCGGTTTAAACGGGTTTTAAAAAATGTACGAATAGTTAGATAGTTTATTGATCACCCCAGCTATAACCACTTTGTTTTGTTATTCGGCGGATTTTTTTGCACAAATTTTCCATCTCGGACCACTGTGAGGCGTCCTATGTTGAACCAATTGGGTTTGCTGCCCCTAACAGACAATTCACTTTTGACAACTTTTTATGATAACCATGTTTAAATGAAACTTTTTGTGAAAATTGTGTTTCGACAAATGCTTTAAAAAGTTTTTTTTTTTTTTATTTTTTTCACTATTTAAGAGAGTTTTAGCATTGCTTAGAAATGCCCAGAAACATTGAGCGACAATGTATGTTGCTTAGTTGTTAATAATATATCGATAAGAGGCTATAAATGCTGGTATTATGATACCGTACTTAATATATGATACTTGTTATCGAGGAGATAATCCAATCGCAATTAAATATTGCTACTGATTCAATTGAAGTGCTACATAAATTACTGTAAATATGATTCGATTTGATGTTATTTCTTGAATTTTTTGCTCTTCACAAAAAACGGGGTAAATTAATATTTTATCAGTTTTTTATATATATATATATTTGCCCCATATATTTAGAAAAAAAAACACAATTTGTTACTATGAAACACAATTCTCTTCATTTGCCCGATTAACTTAATGTACAGTGGGTGACAAAAGTTTACGTACGATTTTCTATTTTGCTAAATATTTATTCTTCTATTATAAGGAAAATAATAGTATGGTTTTGTTGATCTATTTGCGTGACTGACTGACTGATTATCGCCCAGCCCAAATGGCTAAAACTAGAATCATGAAATTTTGCACGACAGGTGGTATTGGCTCATAGGAACGGTATAATTAAGTACTAATAAGTACGAAAGTACTTATTGTATAAGTACTAGATATTTTTTTTAATTGGGTGAATATAAGAGTTTTTGGAAATTTGTACATTTGGATACCAAAAAAGTACCAAACAGGTACGAAATGAGATAACTTTGAGTAGGGCGGGTGAATAGAGGTAGAATTTTGAAATTTCACTTTAAAGACATCTGGTGCAAAAAGATGAGGGTGAAAAGAAATATGGAGTACTGATAAGAAAATGTGCGTTTAGTACCGCAATTGGTACCATTTGGAACTTTCTTTACAGATGGAGCTAGAGGTCTGAAATTTGTCACATACGTAATGCAAATTTTGTTCATGAACATTCCACTAAGGAACAGGTGCTAACTTCTCACATATCAATGAGTGCAGTTCGATTCAAGTTTAAGCTCAATGATAAGGGGCCTTCTTTTTATAGACGTGTCCGAACGGTGTGCCGCAGTGTGACCCTCTTTTTGGAGAGAAGTTTTACATGGTGTAGTACTTCAAAAATGGCACTCACAGGGGAAAGCCACCGTTGAAAAATTTTTTTTGATGGTCTTGCCAGGATTCGAACCCGGGAATTCAGCGTCATAGGCGGACATGTTATCCTCTGCGCTACGGTGACCTCCACATAGGTACAACTAGAAAATATATGGTGGGTGACTAAATGATCTACTCAAAATTCGTACATTTTGGTACCCAAAATTGGTACCATTTCGTATATGTAAACCCTCTTTCGTCACAATCCGGTGAGAATTGGATAATTTATGCACCCAAATTCGGCACGGACTTTAAGTGGTCTAACAAATATAAGTCACTGTTGAATTTTATATTTCAAATTATAACAAAATCGGGTAATAGATAAAGCTTTTATGAGCTTCAGACTTATCGGCTTATCGGTCCATATAACAGCAAAATACAAATACAATACAATACAAAACTAAAGTATAACTAAAGCTTTCATGGGCTTCAGACTCTTAATCGGGAGATCGGTCAGTATGGCAGCTATATCTAAATATAGTCCGATCTGAACCATATTTAAGTCAGATGTCAGGAGGTTTAACTAAACACACTTCAGCGAAATCGGGTAATAAATAAAGCTTTTATGGACATCCGACCGGATGGACATGGACCGGCAGATCAGAATATATAGCAGCTATATCTAAATATAGTCCGATCTGAACCATATTTGGGTCAGATGTTGGGAAGCCTTAAGCTACTCACTGTTTAAAATTTTGCATGTTTTTTGTTTGCTTAAATAAATAGCGAAAGAAAGTATAAATGTTTTTTAATCCTTGCCAAATTTTATTGAGAAAGTAAATAACGAATCTATATATATCATAATAACTGTCCGCAATATGAAGAGACTTTTGTCACCCACTGTACACATTACATTTGTGAATTATTCATGGGAAATTCCATGAAAACTAACCACATGCTTTAGCTTAGACCAAATTATACTTCTTTAAAAAAACAATTAGATTCCAATAAATCAAAAATGAGTGCTTTGCATAACATCTGTATGTGAACAACATTACAAACTGACACTCTAATAGTGTGGAAAATACAGATAGCAGTATTCGAAAATTAAAGAAAATCATCGATAAATACTTTTTCGATCATCATCATGAAGTTGCTCATATTTTGACTAATTGCAATTAATTGTAGATGCTCTGTAAAAAGAATGCCAGTTAGGGCTCAGTGGAAGTGAAAGAAGGCGCAGCGGAGCTGGCCCTGTCCAGCTAGTAAGGTATATATATTCTTGATCGTCTTGACGTTTTGAAGCGATCTAGCCATGTCTGTCCGTCTGTCAAAGTCACGATAGAGTTGGAATGCGTAAAGCTAGCCGCTTCAAAATTTGCACATATACTTTTTACCGATGTAGGACGTTGAGGATTACAAATGGGACATATCGGTTTAGATTTAGATATAGCTCCTATTAGTCAATAACCTGGTATAGCTCCCATATAAACCGATCGTCTTATTTGAGTCCTTGAGGCTTTACAAGCCACAATTTTTGCCCGATTTGGTTGAAACTTTGCATAAAGTGTTCTGTCATGACTTCCAACAGCTTTGGCAAGTACGGTCAAAATCGTGCTATAACCTGATATAGCTTCCATATAAACCGATCTCCAGATTTAACTTCTTGAGTCCATGGAAGCTACAATTTTATCCGATTTGGCTGAACATGGTACATGGTGTTCTGTTATGACTCCCAACAACTGTGCCAAGTACGGTCGAAATCGGTCTATAACCTGATAAATCGATCCCATATAAATCGATCTCCCGAGTTGACTTCTTGAGCCCCTACAAGCTGCTATTTTTATCCGATCTGGATGAAATTTTGCAAATAGTGTTCTGCTATGATTCTCAACAACTGCGCCGAGTATGGTCCAATTCGGTCTATAACTAGATATAGCTCCCATATTTTAGCGGAACCCATGGTTGTGGGTTTCCAAAAATCGGCCCGGCCGAACTTAGCACGCTTTAGTATGTTTAAACAAATAGCGAAATAAAGTATAGATGTTTCTTATACCTTGTCAAATTTTATTGAGAAAGTAAATAACAAATCTATATATATTATAACAACTGTCCGTAATATGAAGAGACTTTTGTTGCCCAGACGATAGCTTTATGATTGACATAAAAAATACAGATAAAACCGCAATGGACACCCACCAACACGGATACACATTACATAATCCGATCTATATCATATCATGGAACGACAAAATGAATATCCCCTTCCCTCGGTGGAGGATACAAAAATTCTGTATCCTGCATAGAGTTGAATATGAATACAGTAGAACCTCGATTATCCGGCTCGCGCGGGGCCGAGTGTGAGCGGAATAGAGATGTACAGGAGTCAGCATGAAGTCCGGAAATTCTAACAAAGAATTAAACATCAAACCGATGGCTTTGGTGGAGGCACATCCTCCTGCAGAGACAAAGAAGGAAATCTGGTAACTGACACAGATAACATGCTGAGGATATGGAAAAAACATTTTACCCAACTCCTAGTGTCCCACGGTCTAAATCGGTCTATAACCTTATATAGTTCCCATATAAGCCGGTCTCTCGATTATTCTTGCTGGTTTGACAGAAGTTTGGTATGTACAATAAAATTATGCCCATCAACTAAATTTAGTTTGTATACATTTTTATCAGAATCCATGGTGGTGGGTTCCCAAGATTTGGCCCGGCCGGTCTTAGCAGGCTTTTACTTGTTTATTAAATCGGGTACAGTTTGCTTGTCAGCACCGTATTTTTCTGATAACAAACCAGTGGACACATTTACACTGTGATCTTTAATCAGTTCTAATTTATCCTTTTTATACCCTCCACCATAGGATGGGGGTATACTAATTTCGTCATTCTGTTTGTAACTCCTCGAAATATTCGTGTAAGACCTCATAAAGTATATATATTCGGATTTCCTAACATAAAATTTCTTTTTAGAGGTTACCTTATAGTTTTTAGAGCGCACAACAAGCCGATTACTGGCTTACGTGTATGTCCATAGTGGCATGGGGCGGATTAACATCTGCACACTCTTTTCAATCTAACCTAACCTCTATATATATATATATATATATATATATATATATATATATATATATATATATATATATATATATATATATATATATATATATATATATATATATATATATATATATATATATATATATATATATATATATATATATATATCCTGTTTTACCTAAAAAGAGATGCCGGGAAAAGAACTCGACAAATGCGATCAACGGTGGAGGGTATATAAGATTCGGCCCGGCCGAACTTAGCACGCTTTTACTTGTTTTAAATTTAAATGTAATTTTTTTTGAAAAACCAATTCTTCTTTTTCTTTTGATGGCGGAATATTTTATTTTGAATTCCTTATTTTTTTTTTGTTTCTAATGAAAGCATCACCAATTTGGATGTCCTTGTTTTCACTTTTTTTTATCGCAAGCTGTAAAAAGTTTTGTCTCGTTTGGTTTGGTTTTTCTTTTTGGTTGCTGGTTTTATTTTGTGTACACTTTTCAAGTTTAAATATTTTTGCCATGGTTTCATAATATGTACCCTGTTAATATAATATATATGGCATTAAAAGCAGCAATGCACTTTTGTGTGTCAAAATACTGATGTATATATGTTATAATACCAGACTCTTATCTAATTTGTGTAAAAATATAACAATTTGTTGTGTTTTTTTTTTTTGTTCTTCTTTATTCAAATGACGATGATTTCTCTTTTTATTTTCATTGTTAGAAATTAAATTCTGCAAATTAAAAATAACAAAGCTGTGGCAAATATTTACCGTATTGTAATATTGCACTAATTAAAAGTGCAACTGGCATATTTTAGGTTGATGTTACATATTTTTCTATTTAATTTTCACCTTTTTGTTTATCGTGTGCGTGTGTGTGTTTTTTTAAACATATGTACATTTAAATATAATGTATTTTATTTTTTATTAGCAACTCGATAATGGTTACTGTGTTTGTGGTATTTATTTAAAGAGTTAACAATTTTAGTGTATTAAGGCAGATCGGAAGGGAAAATGAATCCATCTGTTGCATATTTTGTTGAAATTTTTATAGCCGTATTAGAATAGGAGGCGTATACATCTTTTTATTTGGTTTGATGGACATTGAAGTACAGTTCAACCTAGATTATCCGGGCCTCTATTAAGCGGTACCCCTGTTAACTGGCATGCTGTGCTTTTGATTTTGAACCTATATTAACCGTGCTTTACCTCTATAATCCGTGCGTCAATAATGCTCCCACTATTAACCGTGCACCACACACATGATTGTTTGATGTAAAATTCTGGGATTCCCCTTTTTATTTTTAGTTTACGGTGAATATTAAATCACATTCAGTGGCTAATTAAAAATTGACCAGTCAAAGTGTTTGTTCGAAAATGGCTCCAACAACAAAAGAGAAAACAAGCAAAAGCGTGCTAAGTTCGGCCGGGCCGAATCTATTAGATTCCACTACCCTCCACCATGGATTGTCGAGCTCTTGCCACGGTTTCTCTTTTTAGGCAAACAAAGGAGAAAAGAAAATAATTGCTATGTTATTGGAACAATATCAAGTAATGGTTAATTTCGGAACATAATTCAACTGAATACTGGAGATATTAGAAGTCATTGCGTAAAATTTCAGCCAAATCTACTAAGAAATGCGCACTTTAGGGGCAGAAGAAGTAAAATATGGAGATCGGTTTATTGGGGAGCTGTATTAGGCTATAAACTGATTCATGCCATATTCGACACATATGTAAAAGGTCATGAGAGAAGCCGTTGTACAAAATTTATGCCAAATCGGATAATACTTGCGCCCTTTAGAATCTCAAAAAGTCAAGATCCCATATCTGTTTATATGGCAGCTATATCAGATTATAAACCGATTTGAACCATTCTTAATACAGTTATTGGAAGTCATAACAAAACATGTCATGCAATATATCAGCCAAATGAGATAGGAATTGCTCCCTGTAGAATCTCACGAAGTCAAGACCCCAGATCGGTTTATATGGCAGCTATATCAGGTTATGGACCGATTTCAACTATTCTAAGCACAGTTGTTGAGCCAAATCGGATAATAATTGCACTCTAGACGCTCAAGAAGTCAAGATCCCAGATAGGTTCATATGACAGCTATAACAGGTTATAGACCGATTTCAACCATGCTCAGCAAAGTTGTTGGAAGTCATAATAAAACACTTCATAAAAAATTTCAGCCAAATCGTATAAGAATTGTGCCCTCTAGCGGCTCAAGAAGTCAAGATCCCAAATCGGTTTATATGGTAGCTATATCAAAACGTGGACCAATATAGCCCATTTACAATCCCAACCGACCTATACTAATAAGAAGTATTTGTGCAAAATTTCAAACGGCTAGCACGAAAGTTAGCGTGCTTTCGACGGACGGACGGACATGGCTAGTTCGACTTAAAATGTGATGACGATCAAGAATATATATATATATATATATATATATATATATATATATATATATATATATATATATATATATATATATATATATATATATATATATATATATATATATATATATATATATACATGGCTAGTTCGACTTAAAATGTGATGACGATCAAGAATATATATATATATATATATATATATATATATATATATATATATATATATATATATATATATATATATATATATATATATATATATATATATATATATATATATATATATATTCTTGATCGTCATCACATTTTAAGTCGAACTAGCCATGTCCGTCCGTCCGTCGAAAGCACGCTAACTTTCGTGCTAGCCGTTTGAAATTTTGCACAAATACTTCTTATTAGTATAGGTCGGTTGGGATTGTAAATGGGCTATATTGGTCCACGTTTTGATATAGCTACCATATAAACCGATTTGGGATCTTGACTTCTTGAGCCGCTAGAGGGCACAATTCTTATACGATTTGGCTGAAATTTTTTATGAAGTGTTTTATTATGACTTCCAACAACTTTGCTGAGCATGGTTGAAATCGGTCTATAACCTGTTATAGCTGTCATATGAACCTATCTGGGATCTTGACTTCTTGAGCGTCTAGAGTGCAATTATTATCCGATTTGGCTCAACAACTGTGCTTAGAATAGTTGAAATCGGTCCATAACCTGATATAGCTGCCATATAAACCGATCTGGGGTCTTGACTTCGTGAGATTCTACAGGGAGCAATTCCTATCTCATTTGGCTGATATATTGCATGACATGTTTTGTTATGACTTCCAATAACTGTATTAAGAATGGTTCAAATCGGTTTATAATCTGATATAGCTGCCATATAAACAGATATGGGATCTTGACTTCTTGAGACTCTAAAGGGCGCAAGTATTATCCGATTTGGCATAAATTTTGTACAACGGCTTCTCTCATGACCTTTTACATATGTGTCGAATATGGCATGAATCAGTTTATAGCCTAATACAGCTCCCCAATAAACCGATCTCCATATTTTACTTCTTCTGCCCCTAAAGTGCGCATTTCTTAGTAGATTTGGTTGAAATTTTACGCAATGACTTCTAATATCTCCAGTATTCAGTTGAATTATGTTCCGAAATTAACCATTACTTGATATTGTTCCAATAACATAGCAATTATTTTCTTTTCTCCTTTGTTTGCCTAAAAAGAGAAACCGTGGCAAGAGCTCGACAATCCATGGTGGAGGGTAGTGGAATCTAATAGATTCGGCCCGGCCGAACTTAGCACGCTTTTGCTTGTTTTCTCTTTTGTTGTTGGAGCCATTTTCGAACAAACACTTTGACTGGTCAATTTTTAATTAGCCACTGAATGTGATTTAATATTCACCGTAAACTAAAAATAAAAAGGGGAATCCCAGAATTTTACATCAAACAATCATGTGTGTGGTGCACGGTTAATAGTGGGAGCATTATTGACGCACGGATTATAGAGGTAAAGCACGGTTAATATAGGTTCAAAATCAAAAGCACAGCATGCCAGTTAACAGGGGTACCGCTTAATAGAGGCCCGGATAATCTAGGTTGAACTGTACTTCAATGTCCATCAAACCAAATAAAAAGATGTATACGCCTCCTATTCTAATACGGCTATAAAAATTTCAACAAAATATGCAACAGATGGATTCATTTTCCCTTCCGATCTGCCTTAATACACTAAAATTGTTAACTCTTTAAATAAATACCACAAACACAGTAACCATTATCGAGTTGCTAATAAAAAATAAAATACATTATATTTAAATGTACATATGTTTAAAAAAACACACACACGCACACGATAAACAAAAAGGTGAAAATTAAATAGAAAAATATGTAACATCAACCTAAAATATGCCAGTTGCACTTTTAATTAGTGCAATATTACAATACGGTAAATATTTGCCACAGCTTTGTTATTTTTAATTTGCAGAATTTAATTTCTAACAATGAAAATAAAAAGAGAAATCATCGTCATTTGAATAAAGAAGAACAAAAAAAAAAAACACAACAAATTGTTATATTTTTACACAAATTAGATAAGAGTCTGGTATTATAACATATATACATCAGTATTTTGACACACAAAAGTGCATTGCTGCTTTTAATGCCATATATATTATATTAACAGGGTACATATTATGAAACCATGGCAAAAATATTTAAACTTGAAAAGTGTACACAAAATAAAACCAGCAACCAAAAAGAAAAACCAAACCAAACGAGACAAAACTTTTTACAGCTTGCGATAAAAAAAAGTGAAAACAAGGACATCCAAATTGGTGATGCTTTCATTAGAAACAAAAAAAAATAAGGAATTCAAAATAAAATATTCCGCCATCAAAAGAAAAAGAAGAATTGGTTTTTCAAAAAAAATTACATTTAAATTTAAAACAAGTAAAAGCGTGCTAAGTTCGGCCGGGCCGAATCTTATATACCCTCCACCGTTGATCGCATTTGTCGAGTTCTTTTCCCGGCATCTCTTTTTAGGTAAAACAGGATATAAGAAAAGATTTGCTCTGCTGTTAGAGCGATATCAAGATATGGTCCGGTTTGGACCTCAATTAAATTATATGTTGGATACCTGTGTAAAATGTCAGCCAATTCGAATAAGAATTGCGCCCTTTGGGGGCTCAAGAAGTAAAATAGAGAGGTCTTTTTATATGGGAGCTGTATCGGGCTATAGACCGATTCAGACCATAACAAACACGTATGTATGTTGATGGTCATGAGAGAATTCGTCGTACACAATTTCAGGCAAATCGTATAATAATTGCGACCTCTACAGACTCAAGAAGTCAAGATCCCACATCAGTTTATATGACAGCTATATCAGGTAATGGACCGATTTGAACCTTATTTGACACAGTTGTTGAAAGTAAGAATAAAATACGTCATGCAAAATTTTAGCCAAATCGGATAGGAAGTGCGCCCTCTAGAAGCTCAAGAAGACAAGTCCTCAGATCTGTTTATATGACAGCTATATCAGGTTATGAACCATGATTTGAACCATACTTGGCACAGTTGTTGGATATCATAACAACAAATCGGATAAGATTTGCGCCCTCTAGAGGCTCAAGAAGTCAAGACCCAAGATCGGTTTATATGGCAGCTATATCAGGTAAAGCACCGATTTGCGCTATACTTAGCACAGTTATTGGAAGTCATAACAAAACACCTCGTGCAAAATTTCAGCCAAATTGGATGAGAATTGCGCGCTCTATTGGCTCAAGAAGTCAAGATCCAGGTTATGAACTGATTTAGACCATACCAAAGCACAGTTGTTGGAAGTCATCACAAAACAGGTTAATTTCGAGATAAGCTACATCGGACAATATATTAACATATCTTCCATATAAACCAATTGGCCAGTTCGATTTTTGAAGGACGCAGAAGAACTATTTTCCATCCGGCACTGAAATGCCGACTACTGGATAAACACTTTTTTATGGCCCCTAAAGGCGGCATCAAATAAAAAAAATGCAAAAAATCTTTTTAAAATAATTTATATGACTAAAATTTTCTTTTGATCGTCTTTTTTCATAAAAAATTAGTTGGGATTTACAAATTTAAAATTTGTCAACGGTTTATTTACTTTCAAAACCGATACTTGGACTAATTTTTTTCTTAAGAACAGACACTATCGCACTTGTTGATAGACACATTCTCACCAAAACCGAAATTCTGACGTAATCTGTAATCTTAGAACAAATATTTTTGTTCATAAGCCGAGAATATTTTTTACGTTTATTGGAAATTTGTATACCCACCACCGTTCCGTTTGCAACTTATCAAAATATCCATTTCCGACACTATATTCTTGACCAGCGTAAAAATCTAAGACGATCTAGCCATGTCCGTCCGTCTGTCTGTTGAAATCACGCTACAGTCTTTAAAAATAGAGATATTGAGCTAAAATTTTGCCCAGATTCTTTTTTTTCATAAGCAGGTTAAGTTCGAAGATGGGCTTTATCGGACTATATCTTGATATAGCCCCCATATAGACCGATTCGCCGATTTAGAGTCTTAAGCCCATAAAAACCTCATTTATGATCCGATTTTGCTGAAATTTGGGACAGGGAGCTGTGTTTGGCCCTTCGATATCCTTTTTCAATTTGGCCCAGATCGGTCCCGATTTGGATATAGCTCCTATATAGACCCATCCTCCGCTTTAGGGTCTCTGGCCCATAAAACACGAATTTATTAACCGATTTAGCTGAAATTTGGAACAGTGAGTTGTGTTAGGCTCTTCAACATCTTTCTTCAATTTGGCCTGGATTGGTTCGGATTTGGATATAGCTGCCATATAGACCGACCCGCCGATTTAGGGACTTAGGCCCATAAAAGCCACATTTATTATCCAAATTTGCTGAAATTTGGGAAGTCATGGCCGTATGGAGTAAAAAAATAACACCTTTTGGCAACAAAATATGTTTTTAATACCATTTCATCAACCTCATTTATCATCTCTGTGACTTGGAAGCTTTAATCCACCACGGAGTAATGCGAGAATGGTGAAGAAGTTGTTTTATATATATCGCAAGATCGTAGAACGTATCGCAGAAACGGATATTTTTTTACACTACCGGAAATATAAGAAATGTTGTCTGGAATTATTTTGGAAAAAATCATTGAAGAAATACAATACCTAAATATTTCAATCAAAATAGAAACAAAAAATTCTTTGGCATATTTAAATATACAACAAACAATCTCAATAAAGGTCACCATATACAAACCCCAAAAAAGATCTAGCATGAGTAAATTTGGCACCATTTACACTACTCGTCTACCGAAAATGTGTGAAATTAGCCTCGCTTCCGTATCCCCCGGCACACACAAACCATGGCTATTGATTTTCCCTTAAAGAAAATTTCATGTCTCATTTTTTTGTTTGTTTGTTTTTTTTGTGATGTTATAATCAAACATACATATGCTAATATCTGTCCATACATTCAAGCAAGCATTCTTTAAGATATGCAAAAACAATAAACAAACACACTTAGAAATCACCTACATACAAGATTATCAAATAAAATCTAATTTAAAAAATAATAAAAAAAAATAAAGCTCTCTTATGTAATACCACTGTTTCGGCAAAATGGGATGACAACACAAAAAAAAACCTGTATTCAAGCAAACCACACCAGCGAGCCGACCGACTAACACAATATTTTTTTCAGCATATCCCGAAAATAAAAAAAAACAATGTGGTAGAATGTTTAACCGCATTGATTGATTTGCAAAAAAAAAAACACCGAATTGAATGGCAAATTGAAAACAGAGAGCAAATTCATTCTCTTTTTCGCCTTTTTGTCACTCACCCACTTTCTCTCTCTCTCTCTCCTACATTCCCAAAAACGAAAACAACTTTCAGCGACAATGAAAAAAATCTGCACTACAGACAAACTGACCAAAAAGACAGGCGAACAAGTGCGTTTATGTTGTAGGATGAGAGTAGTGTTGCCATCATTAATAAAAATGCTAATACATATGTGGATATTGGTTTTCAATAAAACTTTTGAGAATAACTTAAATTTGAGTTTAATAGAGCTAATGATTAACAATTTTTTGCAATGGAAGAGGAAAACCATATGAAGTCACACATCCCTTCGCAAAATTCTCATCGGATACCTTTTAGTGCCCAAAATAGTTTTTTTTAAATGTTTGTCACCGTTTGAGGCCAAGTACTATGTTCGTCGTTTCGCCCGAAAAGCTGTCAGCACGCATTATAGAAAATGGTTCTTTGAGCAGAATAGCAGCGACATGTCGCTGCACCTTTATCCTATGAAATGCACTATAACGTTAGGTTTCTCTAAAAATAATGTTTTTTTTTCTTCTTCTCAACAAAAAGCGGCAACCCTAGTGACGACACCTGTGCCTTCTGTTTTTTGCTTTTATTTTATTTTTTGTCTTTACTGCAAGACGAGGAGACTGCTAACGTTGCGCGACTGCAACTATAGCAATGCAACTGTATGGCAAATTTAATGAGATAATAGTGCCACCACAATGCAACTCGCCCCAAAGATGCAATGCGCGGCAGTAGGTCACCACGAAAACTTGTACTCACACGTGATGTTGCTCACACACTCGCGCACAGTGGGGAGCATAAAAATAGCAAATAAAAAAAAAAACAGAAAAAAAGAAATACACTTGGCAATGATTTCTCGAAATGAAAAGAAATGCAAAAAAATTTAACCTTAATATTGTTGTGTAATTACATAAGTGAGAGAACAAAGGCGAGTTCAAAGAAAAATTTTGCCAAGGTTTTTTTAGGATGTGAAAGTGTATATATCAAAGAAAGCTGGAGAGATTTTGTGACGAATTTTAATAATGCCTCAATATTAAAGACTTTCTCATGTGTATGAAAGACCCAAAAAAATTTTTGGTTCGTGCTTTTCACAAGGCCACTGACTATCTGTCACCGATCAAGAAGTAAAAAACCAAATTGATCATGCTGTGATACATTGAAGGCATCAACCAGAAATGGATCATAGGGACAAATATAGATTTTAATCACTGCAGCAAAGTTTCGCATCCTTCTATAAAAGCTGTATAACACTTAGTGGGCCAAACAGAACACTTAATGGGAGAACCGAAAAAAAACTTGGAAAAAAAATTGGTCGTTTGAGAACGGGTAGAGATAACTACCTGATTGGTTGAAGCTGAGGTGTCAACGAGATCATGTGCAAAATTTCAAGGGCTTAGAAGGACCCGTGCGCCTCCTAAATTTGTTCTATCCGCCAAATCACTATTTGTGGTCCGATTGCCAAAATTTTCATGAATAGTGCTCAAAAATCCCTACAAAAAAAGTACGTTGGGGTCCATGGATTCTGTTAAAAATTTAGTTGAAGGGCGTAATTTTATTCTACATACCAAACTTCTTTCAAACCAGCAAAAATTAAAGCTTCTAGGAACCCAACATGGATCATCGACAGATCGGTTTATATGGGAGCTACATCAGGTTATAGACTGATTTGGACCATATTTGGCACAGTCCGTGCCTTATATGGTTTAGAACTGTCTATAGCAGTCATATGGGTCTACAATGATGCATGTTTTTTAACGGATTATGGTTAATATATGTATGTATGTATAACCGAGGTGGTGAGTATCCACAGTTCGGCCCGCCCAAACTTTATGTGTTTTTCAAGTACTTTTTGCCTGTTAGGACGAAGTTGCAATTTTTGCTTGTTTCTCTTTCGATGCGAGCTTAAGGATCGGTATTTTTTTGCAATGTTTTCCATTGCCAGAAATCACAATACACACCAATATCTATGGGACACGTTTCATCATTTGGTTAGAATAATTCATCGGCCATATTAGGTGTGAAGGCTTCAAGGGCTCTACGTTGGTGTTGTACTTATATCGAATTTATTGCACAAACGCCTCTATAATATTGGTTTGCCCAAAAAGTAATTGTCGGTAATATAGTAGTAATATAGTCGGCGTTGACAAATTTTTTCAACGGCTTGTGACTCTGTAATTGCATTCTTTCTTCTGTCAGTTATCAGCTGTTACTTTTAGCTTGCTTTAGAAAAAAAGTGCGCAAAATTTTGTTTACATTTGTTTGTTTGGCGTCAATTTTAATATGGGTACCACATGTATTGAAAGAAATTCATTTAACAAACCGAATCAACGCTTGTGATATGCACCTTAAACGCAATAAATTCGATCCGTTTTTAAAACGAATCATAACTGGAGATGAAAAATTGATTATTTACAACAACGTTAGTCGAAAACGATCATGGTCCAAGCATGGTGAACCAGCTCAAACCACTTCAAAGGCTGATATCCACCAAAAGAAGGTTATGCTGTCTGTTTGGTGGGATTGGAAGGGTGTGGTATATTTTGAGCTGCTTCCAAGGAACCAAACGATTAATTCGGATGTTTACTGTCAACAATTGGGCAAATTGAATACAGGCATCAAGGAGAAGCGACCAGAATTGGTCAATCGTAAAGGTGTCATATTCCACCAGGACAACGCTAGACCGCACACATCTTTGGTCACTCGCCAAAAACTGAGTGAGCTTGGCTGGGAACTTTTGATGCATCCACCATATAGCCCTGACCTTGCACCATCAGACTACCATTTATTTCGATCTTTGCAGAACTCCTTAAATGGTAAAACTTTCGGCAACGATGAGGCTATAAAATCGCACTTGGTTCAGTTTTTTGCAGATAAAGGCCAGAAGTTCTATGAGCGTGGAATACGAAATTTGCCAGGAAGATGGCAAAAGGTTATCGAACAAAATGGCAATTATATATTTGATTAAAGTTCATTCTAAGCTTTATTAAAAATGCATTTATTTCTTTTAAAAACATCCGCAATTACTTTTTAGGCAACCCAATATAAATATCACATTAACCACGCTCGACAACCCTGCCTGTTAACTCTTCTTTTCTCATTGCATGTGTATGTATATTGGCATATTTCTTGTCTACACAATTACACTGCCTTCATGGCATACACATGTTTATGTGCGTCTTTTGGAAGTTGTATTGATGGCTAGATAACCGCAACTGTTCTCGCTATTGCTGCGTTTGCCCAGGTTCGGAATCCGGCCGGGCTCAGACGAATTTTTTATGAGTGCTTCAAATATGTAAAAGTTCAACAATTCAAATATTCCACAGTAGAGCCCAATAACTTTTGTTACGTGGGTAAAAATGTTGTGAAAATTTCGAAAATTATCAAAATAGGCAATATTCCTTATTTTAAAGGACAAATTCCTTATTTTAAAGGATAAAAAATGTGAAGCCTCTCTTTTATCAACCTTTAAACTCAGAAACAGTTAATATTTATGAAGTTTCTCAACTAGAAACGGAGGAAGAACTAACTTTTTCGGTTAATAATATTTCTAGCAAGGCAATTATCTTAAAAAAAACCAACGAGAAAATTATTTTGCAATAATTCCATTAATTGCATAATGGATAACGACACACGTAAGAAAATTACCTCATTACAATAGCCTGCGGTTAACAATCACCTATTTTTTTATATGGAACCTATTACTTACTTTATTGATGAATCGGAACCGTCAAACTATATTCATTTGCCTATAATGACCCAAGGTATGCAATTTTTTTAACGTAGTTACTTGCCTTTTGGATAATAGATTGAACCAAAAACTACACCCAAAGAAAAAAGTTTGCTGATATCAGCAAATAGTGAGTGCAGATATTAAAATATGGTTAACGCTTTAACAATAATTAGGTTAGGTTGAAAAGAGGTTGCGGATATATATCCGCCCCATGCTACTATGGACATACACCTAAGCCAGTAATATGCTTGTTGCGCGCTCTAAATACTAAAAACCTCTAAAAAAGAAATCTATGTTAGTAATTCTGCAACATCATTATCCGGATTTCTCGACATGAACCAACTTAGGGGCGTGATATGGAAAACAATTAAGGATTTTGTAAGTAGCTTGGAATTCCTAACTTTAATAATCATTCCTAATAATATAATCATTAGGTATAAATTATCTTAGTTTCTATAGTCCCATTTTTAACAGACTTTCTGTTTTACAGCAATAATTTTTTCAATTTTTTACTAAAAAATTTCTCTGAGTGTACACATCCATTACACTATTAAATAGGTATTGGTTCATATGGAACCAGAGGCATGTAACTAATTCTTTTTTATTAAAAGATCTTAATTTAAAGTTCAGTATTTTGAAATAGATTCTCCTATTACACTGAAAGATATCTACATAGAGCTACAATCCTTAAAAATAGAATCTCAACAACGGGAGGAAGCAAGTCAAAAACTAATTAAAACCCTAATAGAAGAAGTTATTTCTCTTCGCAAACAAAGTCAGACAACTAAAATCATTTAATGAAGTAGACGAGAATTTGCCCGATTTTCCAAATTTGCCGTTCGTTTCCATTGGAGATTTTAAAGATTTTCATGACAAGCTGTTATTTGATGATGAAAAGCGGGGTCATTTGGAAAGTCAACAAGTTTAATAAACACTATTTTCATTCCTTAATTAACAGTTTACTACAGAAACGTTTATTACAACGTGTCGGAGGAAAGGACGTAACTTGTTTCATAAAAATGGCCATCAAAACGGTTATTAGTGACGAATTAGATGTAAACTTAACTTGACGAGGCACTTCAGAAAAACCAAGCATTCAACAATTTGCAACTTTTACAATAGATTTCGATTTTGATAACCGCTTTGTCGATTAAACAATTGACCCAAATGTAAATTGTAAAAGAAAGAAGACAAGACAGTGTACTTTAAATTTTAGCCAATTCGGAAGATCATCAAATTTTAGCCAATTCAAAAGAAAATTGAGGCTTCTACACAGATAAAAATAATTTTGAAAATAACAAAAATTTGATCGAAAACACAACTACAAAAATTTTTCATTTTTCTGCAACAATTTATTTTGAATCTCAGCGACCCAAAGTACAAATTTGTTGTTGAAAGGTACTCTTTGCAAACCAAACTATAACAACAACAACAATATATCCATAAACAAGGCAAAACACCATCTAACGAGCCAACGCAGGTGCTTTGCTTCGGGTGGTGGTGTTTTTGTTTTCTTTGTTCGGCTCGCGGCTGCTTAGTCTCCTTCGTTTTACTCCTGCTCTCGAGTTTTTCTCTGTCACTCTCTTCTATTACCCTTAATTAACATATTTTAATAATTTTGGTGCCGCAGAGTATAGAGAACTCATGATCTCATGTTTGGTAGCCTTGCACGCATCCTCTAGCCTACCGACATCATCTTCTTTATGATGAAATAAATCAATAAGTACTTCTGCACAGTAATAAATATCTCAACTAATGAAATTAAAAAAAAAAACAAGTAAAAATGCATTAAGTTCGGCCGGGACGAACTTTGGATACCTACCACCTCGGATATATTGGGTTGCCCAAAAAGTAATTGCGGATTTTTCATATAGTCGGCGTTGACAAATTTTTTCACAGCTTGTGACTCTGTAATTGCATTCTTTCTTCTGTCAGTTATCAGCTGTAACTTTTAGCTTGCTTTAGAAAAAAAGTGTAAAAAAAGTATATTTGATTAAAGTTCATTCTAAGTTTTATTAAAAATGCATTTACTTTCTTTTAAAAATCCGCAATTACTTTTTGGGCAACCCAATATATGTATATCCCATTTCGTCACAATCCGGTGAAAATTGGGTAACTTAAGCAACCAAATTCGGCACGGATATTGAGTGGTCTAATATATATGTCAATATTCAATTTTGTAGAACAAAATATTGGTCTTTTTGGCAGATATATGCAATTATAAACCGATTTGAACCATATTAAGGTCGGATATCGTGAGGATCAAAAAAACTAACTAACGGGTAATATATAAAGCTTTTATGGGCTTCAGTCTCCTCATCGGCAGATCGGTCTATATGGCACCTATATCGAAATATAGTCCGATCTGAACCATATTTAAGTCGGATGTTGGGAGGTCTTAACTTACTCACTGTTTCAAATTTCAGTGAAATCGGGTAATAAATAAAGCTTTTATGGCCTTCAGACCCTTTATCGGGAGATCGGTCTATATGACAGCCATATCTAAATATAGTCCGATATGAACCATAATTAGTTTAGATGTAGGGAGGCTTAAATTTCAGCGAAATCGGGTAATAAATTAAGCTTTTATGGGCTTCAGACCCTTCTTCGGGAGATCGGTCTATATGGTAGCTATATCTAAATATAGTCCGATCTGAGCCATATTTGGGTCAGTTGTCGGGAAACCTTAAACTACTCACTGTTTCAAATTTCAGCAAAATCGGATGAAAAAAAAATTTATGGGCGTTAGACCCTTTATCGGAAAATCAGTCTATATAGCAGCTATATCCAAATATGGTCCGATTTGGCCAGCGTGCATCAAAAAGATGTATCTGTGCCAAATTTCTGCTCAATATCTCAATTTTTGAAGGCTCTAAAGTGATTACAACAGACGGACGGACGGACGGACAGACACACGGACATCGTTAAATCGTCTTAGAATTTTACGACGATCCGAAATATATATACTTTGTAGGGTCGGAAATTGATATTTCGATGTGTTGCAAACGGAATGACTAAATGAATATACCCCCAATCCTACGGTGGATAGAATTTTCTAAAATAAGTTTAATGGAAAAAAAATAAAAATTTTTTTGGCCGTCCTGGGGACTCGAACCTGAGTTTGCAAGTCATGAATGGCATGGCAGTTTTGTCCTCTATATGATAGTACCCCTATTTTGACATTAACCTCAACTAAAGAATTTGTTGAAAGTCAACAAAATTTCAATGATTTTGTTTGTCAAGTCTCTTGTAGAGACTTACTTAAGTACTTCAACAAATAATGTCTTCAATTCAATGCTGAAATGAATTGAGAATTTAAGGTAACACATAAAAATTTGGCAGTTAGTTGTTTCTAAGAGTTTTTTTTTCTCTGTAGGATCTCAAGAAGTCAAATCTGGGTATAAAATGAAGTTTTTGTGAAAAAAATCAAGCAGACATCTTCAATCAATCGATAGAACGACCCATATTGTATGGTTGCCCAAAAAGTAATTGCGGATTTTTTAAAAGAAAGTAAATGCATTTTTAATAAAACTTAGAATGAACTTTAATCAAATATACTTTTTTTACACTTTTTTCTAAAGCAAGCTAAAAGTAACAGCTGATAACTGACAGAAGAAAGAATGCAATTACAGAGTCACAAGCTGTGAACAAATTTGTCAACGCCGACTATATGAAAAATCCGCAATTACTTTTTGGGCAACCCAATAAAAACCAGCAAGAATATATACACTCTATAGGGTCGCAGATCGATATTTAGAGGTGTTACATAACCAATGACTGGATTAGTATACCTCCCATCCTAAAGTATAAAATGTCCAGTCACTGACCTCAACTCAATAATAAAAAAATTTTATCTTTTGATACGCAAAAGTGACAAACTTGTAAGGGAATTTTCATCTAACATACCAGAATTTAGCACAATTAAAAATATTGTGTGGGTGTCATGCCAATGTCCCATGCTATTTAGCCAACGTACAAGTAGAGGTGCCAAAAACAATAATCAAAAACTATTTAAATTTAGAAATTGTATATAATCTGCATGTATTAGCCATGTAACATTGGGATAAAAACCCCCAAAGCAGTTGTTATACGAAAAATTTAGAAAATCCCAGGTATTGGTAGAAGTATTACAGAAAAATTTTATATATATATAAATTATTCTATTGAAACGTTAGCTAATTTGCAATATCGACATTTCTCATGAAGTGACTCAACTACAATACAGAAGTAATTCCAACAGTGCTTGCTTCTAATGAAAAACAATAATTTTTCTCTCTCAAATACAAATGAGGTAGTTTTTGATTCTCAACAGAAATATGCCATCATTAACTTATGACATAAAAGCGGTACGAATATACTTATGCTTATGTCACTTATTTGTGCTGTGCATATAAATATTTTGCGATATAATATATGTTTATAAATGTTTGTCGGTATATGTATACCTATAGAGAGATTATAACACCTACAGTATGCAAAGAAAGTTTGTTGATGTTAACAGTCTGTTTGGTACCAATAGCTTGATACTACACGAAAGCAGGCGACTGAGAAAATTTTATATCTTATATATAAAAAACAATTTGTGTTTGTTTGTAGATTTGAAATTTACTTGAATTTTCACAGATGGTGCATAATGATCCCGTGGTGAAAATAGGGTACTAAATTTTTTGATATCTGAAGGGGGTGCGGACCCTCCCCCTTACCCCAATTTTTAGAAACACCAGATCTCGGAGATGGGTGGTGCGATTTAAGCGAAATTTTGTGTGCTCTCATATAGTACCCTAAAAATAAAAATTTGGTATCCAAATTTCGGATGGGGTACCTAGGGGGGCCGCCCCTCCCTAAAACCTATCAAACATATATTATGATAAATCACGACAATATGGGACTAAAATGAAAGGTATTTGGGATAAGAAAACGTATCTGATATCCAATTGTCGGACCAAGTGCTAGGGGGAACACCCCGAGCCCCAAAACACCCCTAAATCGGACATTTTTACCGACCATGGCAATATGGGTCTCAAATGAAAGGTATTTCCGAGTAGAATACGAATCTGATATCCAAATGTGGGACCACGTTTCTGGGGGTCCACCCCTTCCCCAAAACACCCCCCAAACAAGACTTATTTACTGACCATGGGAATATGGGGCTTAAATAAAAGGTATTTGAGAGTAGAATTAGAATCTGATATCTAAATATGAGATCAAGTGTTTGGGGGGGCGCCTCTCCCCAAAAACCTCCCCCAAAGGGGACACATTTACGACCATAGCCACATGGGGCTCAAATGAAAGGTCTTTGGGAGTAAAGCACAAATCTAATATCAAAATTCGGGAAAAGTGTCTATGGGGCCACCCCACGCCCAAAACACCACCCACCCCCAAAACACCCCTAAATCGGACATATTTACCTATCATGCCAATATGGAACTCAAATGAAAGGTATTTGCGAGTAGAATACGAATCTGATATCCAAATGTGGGACCACGTTTCTGGGGGTCCACCCCTTCCCTAAAACATCCCCAAACAGGACTTATTTACTGACCAACAGGACTATATTACTGACTATTTGAGTGTAGAATTAGAATCTGATATCCAAATATGGGACGAAGTGTTTGGGGGGCCGCCTTTCACCAAAAACATCCCCCAAAGGGGACAAATTTACGACCATACCAATATGGGGCTCAAATGAAAGGTCTTTGGGAGCACGAATTTGATATCAATATTCCGGAAAGTGTCTACGGGCCCACCCCACCCCCACAACACCACCCAAATAGTAAGTATTTTCTGAATATTGCAATATGAGGCTCGAATAAGAGGGTTTTTAAAGTGGAACACGAATCCGATATATATTTTCAAGGCCAACTCACTGAGTGGCCGCCCATCCCCCAACACCCCCGAAGCCGGTTAGGTTTGCCGACTAGGAAATATGGGGCTCAAATTAAAGGTATGTGGGAGTAGACCACGTATCTGATATCCACATTAGGGGCCAACTGTCTAGGGGACGTCCCACCACCATAACAACTCCAAATAGGACGTATTTGCTCACCAAGACAATTTGGGTCTTAAAGAGAGTGGAACTAAATATTCATAGTTTTTAGGGACTATATCCCAAACCGGACATATTTGCTGACTTTTGCAGTAAGGAGTTTAAATGAGATTAGAAAACGAATTTGATATCCAATTTTGAGGGCAATGGCAATACGGGGTTCAAATAAATGATATATAGATATATGAGAATAGAGCACGTTGCTGATATATGTTCCGGGCTTAGTGTTTGGGGGACCACCCCAATCCCCAAAATACCCCCAAATCGGGCATATTTACCGACCATGTCAATGTGGAGCTTAAATGAAAGGTATTGGGTATCAAGAATTGATACTCATTTTTGGGACCAATTTTCTGGAGGTCTACCCTTTTCCCAAAACACCCCCAAAGGGAAAAATTTTTTCGACCTTGCCAATATGTGTCTCAAATGAAAGGTATTTGAGATTAGAAAACGAATTTGATAACCTATTTTGGGGCCATGTGTTTGGGAGACGCCTCATCCTGTAAACTCCTCTTAAGGCAATGGCAATATGGAGTTTAAATAAATGGTATTTGAGAGAAGAGCACGATGCTGATATTTTTTCAGGGCCAAGTATCTGGAGGGCCACCTCCCCCGAAAACACCATTAAATCAGACATCATGAGAATATCGGACTGAAATGAAGTATTTAAAGAATGGAGTACACCTTACATCCAAACTTTAATTCGTAAACCAATAAAGATCATATGGGATTCAGATAAAGGCACTTATATTGTTAAACTGTTAGTCAAGTTAGCATGAAATTTCATTAAAAGATCTTTAATTGTCGAAAATAAATATTCCAAGGAAACTTTTGTTCCATATGAAGTAAAAGAAGGCGCATCGGGTCAGCTAGTAAAGTTTATAATTCTTGATCAGCGTAAAAATCTAAGACGATCTAGCCATGTCCGTCCGTCTGTCTGTCTATTGAAATTACGCTACAGTCTTTAAAAATAGAGATATTGAGCTGAAACTTTGCACAGATTTTTTTTTGTCCACGAAGATGGGCTATATCGGACTATAGCTTGATATAGCCGCCATATAGACCGATCCGCCGATTAGGGGTCTTAGGCCAATAAAAGCCACATTTATTATCCGATTGCTGAAATTTGGAAGAGTGAGTTGTGTTAGGCCCTTCGACATCCTTCGTCAATTTGGGCCAGATCGGTCCAGATTTGGATATGGCTGCCATTAGACCGATCCTCTGATTAAGGGTCTTAGGCCCATTAAAGCCACATTTATTATCCGATTTTGCTGAAATTTGGGACAGTGAATTGTCTTAGGCCCTTCGACATCCTTCTTCAATATGGCCCTGATCGGATATGATTTGGATATAGCTGCCATATAGACCGATCCCTCGATTTTAGGTTTTGGGCCTTATTTGGCCCAAGGCGCATTTATTGTCCGAAATCGCCAAAATTTAGGACAGTGAGTTAAGTTAAGCCCCTTCACATACTTCTGCAATATGCCAGAGATCGGACCAGATTTGGATACAGTGAGTTGTGTTAAGCTCTTTGAAGTCCTTCTTCAATTTGGCCCAAATCGGTCCAGATTTGGATATAGCTGCCATGTAGACCAATATCGCGATTTAAAGTCTGGGCCCCATAAAACGCGCATTTATAATCCGATTTCACTAACATTTTACACAGTGACTAGACCATGGACGTGCTCATAAGATCCCGCACTAGCATAAAGCACCTCTTAACAAACAATAGCAAAAACAAGTAAAAGCGTGCTAAGTTCTGCCGTCCCGAATCTTGGGAAACCGCCACCATGGTTGGTGTTATAGATCGATTTGGACCGTACTTGGCAGAGTTGTTGAGAATCATAACAGAACACTATATGCAAAATTTCACCCTAATCGGATAAAAAACGCGGCATGTAAGGGCTCAAGAAGTCAAATCGGGAGAGCGGTTTATATGGGAACTATATTAGGTTATAGACCGATTTAGACCGTACTAGGTACAGTTGTTGGATGCCGTAACAGAACACCGCATGCAAAATTTCAGCCAAATCTGATAAAAATTGGGGCTTCCAGGGACTCAATCGGTAAAATTAAGGCTTCCAGGGGCTGAAGGAGTCAAATCAGGAGATCGTTTTATATGGGAGCTATATCAGGTTATAAACCGATTTAGACCGTACGTGGCGCAGTTGTTGGAACTCATAACAGAACTCTATGTGCAAAATTTCAGCCACACCGGACAAAAATTGCGGCTTCCAGGGGCTCAAGAAATCAAATCGGGAGATCGGTTTATATGGCAGCTATAACAGGTTATGGTCCGATATAGACCGTACTTGGTATAGTTGTTGGAAGTCGTAACAGAACACTTTGTGAAATTTTTCAGCCAAATCGGCTAAAAGGCTTGAGGCTTCCAGGGGCTCAAGGAGTCAATTCTGGAGATCGGTTTGTATGGGAGCTATATCAGATTATAGACCGATTAAGGCCGTTCTTGGGGCAGTTGTTATAACTCATAACAGAACTCTATGTGCAAAATTTAGGCCAAATCGGACAAAAATTGCTTTCAGGCGTTGAAAAAAATTAAATCGGGAGATCGGTTTATGTGGGATCTATATCCAAATCTGAACCGATAGAGATTTGCTATTCCCAATGACCTAGATCAATACTAGATATTTGTGCAAAATTTCAAGCGGCTAGCTTAACGCGTTCGACCGTTATCGCAATTTCGACAGACGGACCGACGGACATGGCTAGTTCGTCGAGACGATGAAGAATATATATATTTTGCCCAAAAGGTAATTGCGGATTTTTAAAAGAAAGTAAATGCATTTTTAATAAAACTTAGAATGAACTTTAATCAAATATACTTTTTTTACACTTTTTTTCTAAAGCAAGCTAAAAGTAAAGGCTGATAACTGACAGAAGAAAGAATGCAATTATAGAGTCACAAGCTGTGAAAAAATTTGTCAACGCCGACTATATGAAAAATCCGCAATTAGTTTTTGGGCAACCCAATATATATATACTTTATGGGGTCCTAGATCAATATTACGAGGTGTTACAAAAGAGATGACTAGATTAGTATACCCCCATCCTATGGTGGTGGGTATAAAATTCATGTTCCACACTACATTTCGTTCACACATTCAATGGCTGCCCTATTCGTCAGATTCCAATCCGTTGGACTTTTCTATTTGGGACATTTTTGCTCCAAAAAGCAATTGTACGGGAATGGAACCAAATACATACAGATTACATTCATGGACGCCTGGTAGCTTATATATATCAAGAAATGGGCCGATTCCGATCATATTTAATGCGGATCTTGCAATGCAAAACTAAACCAAAACACGCCTATCTAGAGGTTGGAGAAGTCAAATAGGGAGATCGGTTTTTTTTGGCAGCTACACTAATAAGAAGTATTACAGGCCACCGTAGCGTAGAGGTTATCAGTCTTATGACGCTGAACGCCCGGGTTCGAATACTGGCGAGACCATCAGAGAAAATTTTCAGCTGTGGTTTTCCCCTGCGAATCCTGGCAACACTTTTGAGGTACTATGACATGTAAAACTTCTCTCCAAAGAGGTGTCGCACTGCGGCACGTCGTTCGGACTCGGCCATAAAAAGAAGGCCCCTTATCATTGAGCGTTAAACTTGAATCGGACTGCATTCATTGATATATGAGAAGTTTGCCCCTGTTCCTTAATAGAATGTTTATGTGCAAAATTTTTGATAAGAAGTATTTGTGCAAAATTTCAAGCGCCTAGCTTCACTACTTCGAAAATAAGTGTGCTTTCGAGATTTTCGGGACTAAGACAAATATTTCAATGTGTTATAAACGGAATGACGGAAATAATGTGCCCTCATCCTATGGTGGAGGGTATAAATTGGATCTAGCTTTCATGCGATAGCTACACTTCCATTTGTATTTTTTACAAAAAAAAATTCAATGTCCACATACTTTTGTGCCAAACTGTAATTATAATCACATACTCTGCATGAACTATTATAATAAATTAAAACTACAATAAATTTATCAAGAAAAAAATATACATACATTTAATGTATATATACACTAAAAAAAAGGTTACATCATTTTTTGTTGTTAATTTTAAAATTAAATGTGGGTTCTCTGCTCAACTCGAAAATGCCTTTTGGTAAGCAATCGCTTTTTGATTCATTTTAACCATGTCTGTCTATCTATCTGTCTCTCTGTCAGTCTGTATATCTGTGCAGATCAGATTGGTCAAGGCGGTGTAGATCTCTTGGTCAAGGAGAAGTGCCCCGAGAGAGGCGCTAAATGCCATGACCTATCTCAGGCATTTGCTTCCAAATGTTGGGTGAATGAGCTGGAAATTGCCTTTAGACTAACGGATCTGGCGCTCCTCAAAAGAAGGCCCTGGAAGGATGTAAATGGGGCATAGCAGCATAATATATGCCGAACAAGTGATTTTTCATCAGGGGAATCTTTTTTTGTTAAGGATTTGGACGTAGTTGTCCCGGAATCCCTGGTTTGGCGAACTCGCCCTTCCCCCGATTCTGTGTACAATGATGGGTCGAAATTGGTTGACCACCGGGCTGGCGTCTTCAACGAGTTCCCGGTAATCAGGAATCATATATGTGGAGGTATCCACTGTCCTGAAATTGCCTTCAGAAGACGATGTGGATGCGGTAACGGGAGAAGGCTCTTGCGTGTGGCCACGTATGGTTAAAAGTTGCAAGAAACTTCTTCGAACCATGGGGAAGGCTGATACGCTTTGCTCTGTGGCCGTTGAACTGGCCAAGAATGGGCACTCATGGGTGGTCCCTTGTTTGGCCGATCACGATATCACTTGTTGATGATTAGTATTTATTTTCTCGGTTGACCTGCAAGTCGGTTTTGGTTTGTGGCCTTTTAATATTACTCTGCTCCCAATGATCTTTTATTATAACCTCTACTATAGGATGGGGGAATACTAATTTCGTCATTCTGTTTGTAACTCCTCGAAATATTTGTCTAGGACCCCACAAAGTTTATATATTCTTGATTGACATGAGATTTTAAGTCGATTTAGCCATGTCCGTCCGGCTGTCTGTCCGTCTGTCGAAAACGCCCTAGCTTTCGAAGCAGTAAAGCTTGTCGCTTGAAATTTTGCACAAATACTTCTTGGGAGCATAGATTGGGTGGGATTGTAAATGGGTCATATCGGTCCATTTTTTGATATAGCTGCCATTTAAGCAGATCTTGGATCTTGACTTCTTGACCCTCTAGAGGGGGAAATTATATCGGTCCATGTTTTGATATAGCTGTCATATAAACAGATCTTAGATCTTGACTTCTTGAGCCTCTAGAGGGGGAAATTCTTATCCGATTTGGCTGCAATTTGGCATGACATGTTTTGGAATGACTACCAACATCTGTGCAAAGTATAATTCAAATCGGTCCATAACCTGATATAGCTGTCATATAAACCTATCTGGGATCTTGATTTCTTGAGCCTCTAGAGGTCGTAATTATTATCCAATTCAGCTGAAATTTTGAATAACGGCCTCTCCCATAACCTTTAACATACGTGTCAAATATGGTCTGAATCGGTCTATAGCCTGATACAGCTTCCATATAAACCGATCTCCCTATTTTATTCTTGAGCCTCTAGAGGGCACAATTCCTATCCGATTTGGATGAAATTTGGCGTGATGTGTTTTATTATGACTTTCAACATCTGTGTAAATTATGGTTCAAATCGGTCCATAACCTGATGTAGCTGTCATATAAACCGATCTGGGATCTTGACTTCTTGAGCCTCCAGAGGGCGTAATTATTATCAAATTCAGCTGAAATTTTGAACAACGACCTCTCCCAGATCCTTTAATACACGTGTCAAATATGGTCTGAATCGGTCTAAAGCCTGAAACATCACCCATATAAACCGATCTCCCTATTTTACTTCTTGACCCTCTAGAGGGCGCAATTCTTATTCGAATTGAATGACTTCTACTATGGTCTCCAACATTCAGTTCAATTATGTTCCGAATCGGACCATAACTTGATATAGCTTCAAAAGCATAGCAATTATTATCTTTTGTCCTTTGCTTTCTAAAAAAAAGAGATACAGGGAAAAGAACTCGACAAATTCGATCCATGGTGGAGGGTATATAAGATTCGGCCCGGCCGAACTTAGCACGCTTTTACTTGTTTTAGTACCATTCTGTATCGATTCGCCGTCATGTTCGTTTGATATAAGTTATGTATTCTCAAATACCTTTCATTTATGACCTATATTGTCCCGATCGTTGAACATTAGGGTGGGTAAATTATGGGGCTTGTTACAATCGTAATCTATGAGAAATTCTAAGAAATATTGCTCGGAATTTTAACAGCAAAATCGAAAGCTGGCTTATTATTTGCCCAAAAAACAAAAGTTTGTGTTTAAAACCTGGAAGCTCGATATTGATTTTCGACCCATGATAAGAAATTTTGTCTTTAGAGAAAATTTTTTGGAAATTTTTTCTTATGAGAAATTTTGCCTTTAGAGAAAATTTTTTAAAAATAGTAAATTTTTGTGAAATTTTGTCTTTGGAGAAAATTTCTTAGAAATTTTGTCTTTAGAGAAAATTTCTTAGAAATTTTGTCTTTAGAGAAAATTTCTTAGAAATTTTGTCTTTAGAGAAAATTTCTTAGAAATTTTGTCTTTAGAGAAAATTTATTAGAAATTTTGTCTTTAGAGAAAATTTCTTAGAAATTTTGTCTTTAGAGAAAATTTCTCAGAAATTTTGTCTTTAGAGAAAATTTCTTAGAAATTTTGTCTTTAGAGAAAATTTCTTAGAAATTTTGTCTTTAGAGAAAATTTCTTAGAATTTTGTCTTTAGAGAAAATTTCTTAGAAATTTTGTCTTTAGAGAAAATTTCTTAGAAATTTTGTCTTTAGAGAAAATTTTTTAGAAATTTTGTCTTTAGAGAAAATTTCTTAGAAATTTTGTCTTTAGAGAAAATTTCTTAGAAATTTTGTCTTTAGAGAAAATTTCTTAGAAATTGTGTCTTTAGAGAAAATTTCTTAGAAATTGTGTCTTTAGAGAAAATTTCTTAGAAATTTTGTTTCTTAGAGAAAATTTCTTAGAAATTTTGTCTTTAGAGAAAATTTCTTAGAAATTTTGTCTTTAGAGAAAATTTCTTAGAAATTTTGTCTTTAGAGAAAATTTCTTAGAAATTTTGTCTTTAGAGAAAATTTCTTAGAAATTTTGTCTTTAGAGAAAATTTCTTAGAAATTTTGTCTTTAGAGAAAATTTCTTAGAAATTTTGTCTTTAGAGAAAATTTCTTAGAAATTTTGTCTTTAGAGAAAATTTCTTAGAAATTTTGTCTTTAGAGAAAATTTCTTAGAAATTTTGTCTTTAGAGAAAATTTTTTAGAAATTTTGTCTTTAGAGAAAATTTCTTAGAAATTTTGTCTTTAGAGAAAATTTCTTAGAAATTGTGTCTTTAGAGAAAATTTCTTAGAAATTTTGTTTCTTAGAGAAAATTTCTTAGAAATTTTGTCTTTAGAGAAAATTTCTTAGAAATTTGGTCTTTAGAGAAAATTTCTTAGAAATTTGGTCTTTAGAGAAAATTTCTTAGAAATTTGGTCTTTAGAGAAAATTTCTTAGAAATTTGGTCTTTAGAGAAAATTTCTTAGAAATTTTGTCTTTAGAGAAAATTTCTTAGAAATTTTGTCTTTAGAGAAAATTTCTTAGAAATTTTGTCTTTAGAGAAAATTTCTTAGAAATTTTGTCTTTAGAGAAAATTTCTTAGAAATTTTGTCTTTAGAGAAAATTTCTTAGAAATTTTGTCTTTAGAGAAAATTTCTTAGAAATTTTGTCTTTAGAGAAAATTTCTTAGAAATTTTGTCTTTAGAGAAAATTTCTTAGAATTTTGTCTTTAGAGAAAATTTCTTAGAAATTTTGTCTTTAGAGAAAATTTCTTAGAAATTTTGTCTTTAGAGAAAATTTTTTAGAAATTTTGTCTTTAGAGAAAATTTCTTAGAAATTTTGTCTTTAGAGAAAATTTCTTAGAAATTGTGTCTTTAGAGAAAATTTCTTAGAAATTTTGTTTCTTAGAGAAAATTTCTTAGAAATTTTGTCTTTAGAGAAAATTTCTTAGAAATTTGGTCTTTAGAGAAAATTTCTTAGAAATTTTGTCTTTAGAAATTTTGTCTTTAGAGAAAATTTCTTAGAAATTTTGTCTTTAGAGAAAATTTCTTAGAAATTTTGTCTTTAGAGAAAATTTCTTAGAAATTTTGTCTTTAGAGAAAATTTCTTAGAAATTTTGTCTTTAGAGAAAATTTCTTAGAATTTTGTCTTTAGAGAAAATTTCTTAGAAATTTTGTCTTTAGAGAAAATTTCTTAGAAATTTTGTCTTTAGAGAAAATTTCTTAGAAATTTTGTCTTTAGAGAAAATTTCTTAGAAATTTTGTCTTTAGAGAAAATTTCTTAGAAATTTTGTTTCTTAGAGAAAATTTCTTAGAAATTTTGTCTTTAGAGAAAATTTCTTAGAAATTTTGTCTTTAGAGAAAATTTCTTAGAAATTTTGTCTTTAGAGAAAATTTCTTAGAAATTTTGTCTTTAGAGAAAATTTCTTAGAAATTTTGTCTTTAGAGAAAATTTCTTAGAAATTTTGTCTTTAGAGAAAATTTCTTAGAAATTTTGTCTTTAGAGAAAATTTCTTAGAAATTTTGTCTTTAGAGAAAATTTCTTAGAAATTTTGTCTTTAGAGAAAATTTCTTAGAAATTTTGTCTTTAGAGAAAATTTTTTAGAAATTTTGTCTTTAGAGAAAATTTCTTAGAAATTTTGTCTTTAGAGAAAATTTCTTAGAAATTGTGTCTTTAGAGAAAATTTCTTAGAAATTTTGTTTCTTAGAGAAAATTTCTTAGAAATTTTGTCTTTAGAGAAAATTTCTTAGAAATTTGGTCTTTAGAGAAAATTTCTTAGAAATTTGGTCTTTAGAGAAAATTTCTTAGAAATTTGGTCTTTAGAGAAAATTTCTTAGAAATTTTGTCTTTAGAGAAAATTTCTTAGAAATTTTGTCTTTAGAGAAAATTTCTTAGAAATTTTGTCTTTAGAGAAAATTTCTTAGAAATTTTGTCTTTAGAGAAAATTTCTTAGAAATTTTGTCTTTAGAGAAAATTTCTTAGAAATTTTGTCTTTAGAGAAAATTTCTTAGAAATTTTGTCTTTAGAGAAAATTTCTTAGAAATTTTGTCTTTAGAGAAAATTTCTTAGAAATTTTGTCTTTAGAGAAAATTTCTTAGAAATTTTGTCTTTAGAGAAAATTTCTTAGAATTTTGTCTTTAGAGAAAATTTCTTAGAAATTTTGTCTTTAGAGAAAATTTCTTAGAAATTTTGTCTTTAGAGAAAATTTTTTAGAAATTTTGTCTTTAGAGAAAATTTCTTAGAAATTTTGTCTTTAGAGAAAATTTCTTAGAAATTGTGTCTTTAGAGAAAATTTCTTAGAAATTGTGTCTTTAGAGAAAATTTCTTAGAAATTTTGTTTCTTAGAGAAAATTTCTTAGAAATTTTGTCTTTAGAGAAAATTTCTTAGAAATTTTGTCTTTAGAGAAAATTTCTTAGAAATTTTGTCTTTAGAGAAAATTTCTTAGAAATTTTGTCTTTAGAGAAAATTTCTTAGAAATTTTGTCTTTAGAGAAAATTTCTTAGAAATTTTGTCTTTAGAGAAAATTTCTTAGAAATTTTGTCTTTAGAGAAAATTTCTTAGAAATTTTGTCTTTAGAGAAAATTTCTTAGAAATTTTGTCTTTAGAGAAAATTTCTTAGAAATTTTGTCTTTAGAGAAAATTTCTTAGAAATTTTGTCTTTAGAGAAAATTTCTTAGAAATTTTGTCTTTAGAGAAAATTTCTTAGAAATTTTGTCTTTAGAGAAAATTTCTTAGAAATTTTGTCTTTAGAGAAAATTTCTTAGAAATTTTGTCTTTAGAGAAAATTTCTTAGAAATTTTGTCTTTAGAGAAAATTTCTTAGAAATTTTGTCTTTAGAGAAAATTTCTTAGAAATTTTGTCTTTAGAGAAAATTTCTTAGAAATTTTGTCTTTAGAGAAAATTTTTTAGAAATTTTGTCTTTAGAGAAAATTTCTTAGAATTTTGTCTTTAGAGAAAATTTCTTAGAAATTTTGTCTTTAGAGAAAATTTCTTAGAAATTTTGTCTTTAGAGAAAATTTCTTAGAAATTTTGTCTTTAGAGAAAATTTCTTAGAATTTTGTCTTTAGAGAAAATTTCTTAGAAATTTTGTCTTTAGAGAAAATTTCTTAGAAATTTTGTCTTTAGAGAAAATTTCTTAGAAATTTTGTCTTTAGAGAAAATTTTTTAGAAATTTTGTCTTTAGAGAAAATTTCTTAGAAATTTTGTCTTTAGAGAAAATTTCTTAGAAATTGTGTCTTTAGAGAAAATTTCTTAGAAATTGTGTCTTTAGAGAAAATTTCTTAGAAATTTTGTTTCTTAGAGAAAATTTCTTAGAAATTTTGTCTTTAGAGAAAATTTCTTAGAAATTTGGTCTTTAGAGAAAATTTCTTAGAAATTTTGTCTTTAGAGAAAATTTCTTAGAAATTTTGTCTTTAGAGAAAATTTCTTAGAAATTTTGTCTTTAGAGAAAATTTCTTAGAAATTTTGTCTTTAGAGAAAATTTCTTAGAAATTTTGTCTTTAGAGAAAATTTCTTAGAAATTTTGTCTTTAGAGAAAAATTCTTAGAAATTTTGTCTTTAGAGAAAATTTCTTAGAAATTTTGTATTTAGAGAAAATTTCTTAGAAATTTTGTCTTTAGACAAAAATTTCTTAGAAATTTTGTCTTTAGAGAAAATTTCTTAGAAATTTTGTCTTTAGACAAAAATTTCTTAGAAATTTTGTCTTTAGACAAAAATTTCTTAGAAATTTTGTCTTTAGAGAAAAATTTCTTAGAAATTTTGTCTTTAGAGAAAATTTCTTAGAAATTTTGTCTTTAGAGAAAATCTTAGAAATTTTTTCTTTAGAGAAAATTTCTTAGAAATTTTGTCTTTAGAGAAAATTTCTTAGAAATTTTGTCTTTAGAGAAAATTTCTTAGAAATTTTGTCTTTAGAGAAAATTTCTTAGAAATTTTGTCTTTAGAGAAAATTTCTTAGAAATTTTGTCTTTAGAGAAAATTTCTTAGAAATTTTGTCTTTAGAGAAAATTTCTTAGAAATTTTGTCTTTAGAGAAAATTTCTTAGAAATTTTGTCATTAGAGAAAATTTCTTAGAAATTTTGTCTTTAGAGAAAATTTCTTAGAAATTTTGTCTTTAGAGAAAATTTCTTAGAAATTTTGTCTTTAGAGAAAATTTCTTAGAAATTTTGTCTTTAGAGAAAATTTCTTAGAAATTTTGTCTTTAGAGAAAATTTCTTAGAAATTTTGTCTTTAGAGAAAATTTCTTAGAAATTTTGTCTTTAGAGAAAATTTCTTAGAAATTTTGTCTTTAGAGAAAATTTCTTAGAAATTAGAAATTAGAAATTTTGTCTTTAGAGAAAATTTCTTAGAAATTTTGTCTTTAGAGAAAATTTCTTAGAAATTTTGTCTTTAGAGAAAATTTCTTAGAAATTTTGTCTTTAGAGAAAATTTCTTAGAAATTTTGTCTTTAGAGAAAATTTCTTAGAAATTTTGTCTTTAGAGAAAATTTCTTAGAAATTTTGTCTTTAGAGAAAATTTCTTAGAAATTTTGTCTTTAGAGAAAATTTCTTAGAAATTTTGTCTTTAGAGAAAATTTCTTAGAAATTTTGTCTTTAGAGAAAATTTCTTAGAAATTTTGTCTTTAGAGAAAATTTCTTAGAAATTTTGTCTTTAGAGAAAATTTCTTAGAAATTTTGTCTTTAGAGAAAATTTCTTAGAAATTTTGTCTTTAGAGAAAATTTCTTAGAAATTTTGTCTTTAATGAAATTTTGTCTTTAGAAGACATTTCTTTTGTATTTTGTCTTTAGAGAACATTTATCTAAAATTTCTTCTTGGCATTCCTTCACTATTACCTTGAGATATGAGTAGACAGTACGGTGTTTAAAAATTTTAAACATCAGCGCTAATCACCCCTAGTAGGCATGTTTGTGGCAACCACTCTATTTGTTAGTGTAGTTGTTTTTGCAAAAAGCAGACGCTTCTGTGTGTGCACACACAAAGCAAACAAATTTTTGTTTATTCCAAAATCCACATGTGCTCATAGCGAAATAGGGGGATGAATTTTAAGTCCATTGAAAAGAAAACATAACACTCCAGCACAAAATTTTAATAAATTATGTGTTGTCCCATCCTTTAAAAGATATAGAGAATGCTGCTGACATCATACCACACCACCAGCTATAGCCTAATTCAGGATAAAAGCAGTCAAATAATGTGATGCTATTTTAAATTTCATCACTGTGTTAACAACATTCATTTTTGACATTGATTTTCTCTACATACATATTTTTAATGTGTGTATGTAGGTATGTGCTATGAGGTCTACAACTAGAGGTGCGAGGGAGCTTCATCTTACTACCCCAACACATTGCGTCCGCGCTGCTCCTTACAAAAACAACAAACCCAGCACAAACGAGCAGATGATATCAATGCTTGAGAAAAAGCCCCTGAACAGATGTGTTGCATAAGCCTTAAGCTTTTCGTTTTTTCTTTTATCCTTGTCTATATTGGGCTTCAGTGCTTAGGTTTATCTTCTAAGTAAATAATTATTAAATTCTCTGACTATGGCAAAAAAAAAGGAAATAAAAGTAAAATAACCATTTAATACTTACTGTGGACGTGAGAACATTTTGTTGCCTGCTTTGCTGTTTGTTGCTGCTAAAACGAAAAGCTTATTTTGTTAACAATTCTTTTCTTTTGGAGGGAGAGAGAGAGAATTTGAAATGAATTTTATGGTATTTGTATTTTCTTATAATTTTGTGTGATGGCACTTATAGATTTCTCATTTTTTTTTATTAATTCACAACATTATTAATGTATATATCTATAGAAATCAGATATATACGTCATGTAGGTATATATATAATTTTTTTAATATTTTATTTTGCAACACTTGTGGTTTTATTCGTTTTCTCACAACCAACCAACCAACGTACCAGGAAGAAAATTAACGACGAGCAAGTACAAGTACAACCGAACCGTACAACCTCAATCAGCGCAATACGAGAATTTTTGCAAAGCACATATAAATGGTCCCATATGATAAACTTTGGATAACAAAATCTATTCATGTGAACAGCCTATTGGGGTTTGACGTTTTGTCAGTGTCGGCAACATACTGTACGATAAATCTGTAAAAATAATTAAAGTCACTGCTATACATTTAAAAACGGCGCAGTTGCTGCACTTCGTTTAAAATTTTGGACTCTATTAATGGCAAACGTAGATTGCCATGGAATGCTAGGAAGGAATGAAAGTTATTAATTAAAATAGAGTATACAAAAGATATAGCAGGGTAAACAGAAGAAGAGTAACGGTATATCATGGTGAAAATCTGAGGATGCTATTGTGAATGACCAACAAAGAAAACGATAAATCACAATGCAGACCAAAATTGTAATAGGACGTTTACAAGTTAAAATTAAAACCAAAACATTGTATATTTTTCTGCTATTAATCAAACTCGAATAACATGCTTTTGCTATAAATGTTTGTAAACTTTAAAAACTCAGCAGCCGTAATATCTATCGAAAGGTTTTCGTGCAGGGCAGAAATCAATAGAATCCGCCATTTTGCCATAAAAAAACTCGACGTCAACACACCAGGCAGCACCAAGGCGTATTTATCAGGTAGCCGCATCATCTCAGCTGAGAGAATTTGATATGTCAACTAATTTTTGAGTTCGCCGTACAAAAATATAAACTTCAAAATAAATTATTTATAAATTGCGTTTGCTGTTGTTAAACTCCGTTTACACTGCTCATTAAATCCGGATTTTATGCTCTCGTCAGCAGTAAAACAAATGATCGTGCCATTAAATCCGGATTTAAAGAGCAGTGTAAACGGGAATTTATGGTTTTAAAACTTAGGGTATATAATGGCACGCGTATAGCAACTTCATTCACCATCAGTTTCACTCAGGGAACTTAGGTCTATTGGGTAGTCCCTTGTAAGATTCAAAAAGCGCACTGATAAAATTTACATCAGTACTATGCCAGACATTGAAGAAGATTAGGAGCCAACATACATGAAAAGCGGCCAGGCGGTCTGGAGAAGCTCCCTCCAATATTCAATTTAAAGCTATATTAGTCAAGAATGGCGAAAGGACTATTGCAGGGAACATATGTCTATTGTGTAGCCCCCGAAAGATTCAAAAAGCGGTACAATGCCAGACATTAAAAGGAAGAAGATTAGGAGTCAACATGCAAGACAAAACGGCCAGACGGTCTGGAGATGCAATTTAAAGCTATAGTAGTCAAGAATGGCGAAAAGACTATTGCGTGAAGATAATTAAGGTTTTTGTGTAGCCATAATCCTGCACCTACTCTCGCAATTTCAGTGCAGTCTCACAATGGGCGCTCAACTGTCTATGACTCCTCCTCATCCCCACAAATCAAACTTAAGTCAGCCATGTGGGCAGCGCAAGGTCAAGGCCTTACATTGCAATTGCTTTTCAGGACATTCAGTAGTGAGAGCGGCAGCTTTATCACATCTAGGAGAAGTCGCCTGAACATACCAAGTTACCTAGAATTTTCGCAGCATACTATATGCACACTGAACGGCCACACACCATAATGACAACGTCATCCTCGTAGCCAACAAACTTCAATTGGCCTTTTCAAATGACCTGAAAATCCGACAGGTATCCAAGAGTCAAAAAGGTGTACACTACCCCTGCTTGTGGTGATTGTGCTCTAATCACAATCTTCCTATTTGAGCCATTTGTTAGAATTCACTTGGTAGCTATCTATGGCTACAATAACCTTATGAAAACTATTTAAACTTCTCTCCAAAGAGGGGTCGCACTACGGCAAGCCGTTCGGACTAGGCTATAAAAAGGAGGCCCCTTATCATTCAGCTTAGAAATGAATCGGACTGCACTCATTGATATGTGAGAAGTTAGCCTCTCTTCCTTAGTGAAATGTTCATGGGCAAAATTTGCAATCTTGGTGGTTTTGTGGGTTGTTGTTGTTTTTTTTTCGTTCCGGTCCAATGGACCGATCGTCGCGGGAACAGGGTAGTCATTGGTTATTAAAAGGCGCCAATAACCCGCCTTGTCATATAAAGCATCATAGGCACTCAGTATTTGTGCAAGAGTCGATGCAGTCCGGCCTCTCACTGAGACTCTCTAGTCACTGATTTTCAAATAGTGCACTCAATATTTCGTTGCTGGGCAACTGCCTCTACCTGTAAATGAATATATCTTGGATTTGACATCCTCAATGATGTTCATGGGGCCTTTCCACTTTATGTTTTCGCAAGTGACCTTCTATTAGTGAATTCTGGTCAACAGGGTGAGTTTAAGAACGTTTTTATTGTGTTTAGCATATATTTTGGGACCAAATTTTAGAGTTTCTATTAGAAATTGCAGATGTTGATAAAAAGTGCTGTAGAAAAAACCGATAATAATCGGCATTCAATACAATAGCAGTGTTGCATGTGACTTTGCAAGGAGATTAGCTCACACCTCGTTGCTAAACACGAAATTTCTCGACGCTAATCTAGTTTTGCTGCAAACATGGCTTAAGCTCCAAATTGTAAATGCTCCAGAAGTCAAATCAAGGTATAGATCTATATGGGAGCTATGTCAGAAAACAGTATGCAAAATTACATCCACATCGGATGAGAATTGCGGCCTCTAGGGGCTCGAGATGTATAATCGGTAGATCGGTTTTATGGGAGCTATATCAGGTTATGAGCGTATTCTGACCATACTAAGAAGAACTTTGGAGGTCATAGGAACTTGGCATCTTGAAATAGAAAGTGTACGGCCAAAATTCCATTCTGGATATTATAGATGCGGCGGATAGACTGAGGGAAGTCTCAGATTATCTGGCACTAACATCAAATAAAGAAGGGGTCTTCAGGATTCGCTTTCCCGGAAGAGATGAGAGATAGACGGATGTCATGTTTGAGGAGAATGATATCGTGGCCTTTACAGATGGCTCCAGGCTGTAGTCAGAGACTAGTTTGGGGGTTTACTCCGAGACACTCGATATCGGTATGTCAGTGAGAGTGCCGGACGAGTGCACGGTCTTTCAGCCTGAGGTAAAGGGTGATTTTTTTGAGGTTAGGATTTTCATGCATTAGTATTTGACAGATCACGTGGGATTTCAGACATGGTGTCAAAGAGAAAGATGCTCAGTATGCTTTGACATTTCATCATGAATAGACTTACTAACGAGCAACGCTTGCAAACTATTGAATTTTATTACCAAAATCAGTGTTCGGTTCGAAATGTGTTCAAATTTTGACAAATTTTGTTCAGCGATGAGGCTCATTTCTGGTTGAATGGCTACGTAAATAAGCAAAATTGCCGCATTTGGAGTGAAGAGCAACCAGAAGCCGTTCAAGAACTGCCCATGGATCCCGAAAAATGCACTGTTTGGTGTGGTTTGTACGCTGGTGGAATCATTGGACCGTATTTTTTCAAAGATGCTGTTGGACGCAACGTTACGGTGAATGAACACATTTCGAACCGAACACTGATTTTGGTAATAAAATTCAATGATTTGCAAGCGTTGCTCGTTAGTAAGTCTATTCATGATGAAATGTCAAAGCATACTGAGCATCTTTCTCTTTGACACCATGTCTGAAATCCCACGTGATCTGTCAAATACTAATGCATGAAAATCCTAACCTCAAAAAAATCACCCTTTATATGCCATTACAATATCCGCAAATGAAATTCTTTGAAGGGATATACCGCCCTCGAAACTCAGAATTTATGTAGACAGTTTGGGTGCACAGCACGACCTTGGATTCAACGACAGTGAAGTCAAACCGCGTGGAGGAGTGTTTAGAATTCCTGATTAAACTGCGGGCTAAAGATATAGGGCTTACTTGGGTTTCGGAAAACCTTGGTATTCTTTGAAATGAGAAGGTGTACTCCGGCCTATCGTCGACCGAAAGAGGACAAACGAAGTGCTGGTCTTTTAGAAGAGGTCACTGAGCACTGTTACGGGAGTCATAGCCGGACACGATATGCTAATGGCTGCGCACATGGGAATCTCCCACAAAAATTATTGCAGAAGCTGTCTTGATGGGGAGAAGCCGACAAGCTTTGCTTATTTCCGGGTCCTCGGAGGCACAGGTTTTTTCCAACTTGCGGAGGCGACTTTTCTCCGATCTGTGCTACTTTGCAGAAGGTTTTAGTACACGCGGTCATATATACAAAGACACACTATACTACTGGTTGACATACGCCGAGTAGATAATCAGAAATGTGTGGTTCGGTGTTCCGGAGACACACATGCGATGACTTGTCGGATATGCGCTTACTTCTTACTATTTTCTTATATTTATCTCCTTCCGTTTTGACTTTTGACTTGACTTTTTCTCTGTTTCCACATATTCTTGGGTACGGTACATCATTCAATCATTGCGTGGGTAAGATGATGTAATCTTCTCATCAGCATGTCGCCCCTAGTTTAGCTGGCAATCCATTGGCTCCTGTTGCTTTGTTATTAGGTCGGGTTATTACTATCCTGACCTCAACAGTATTTTTTAGGAAAAACAATCCACTTTTTATCTCCTTTTACATTTATTTTCTACAACAACTTCTATTAAAAACTGAAAACTATTATTTACACAAAAACTATTCGAAATAATATGAAGAGAGCAGCGTAGCTGTTAATTGATTGCTTGTTATTTGAAGCTTGGGCGGCAAAGACATAACTTTGCATTGATGTATTCTCAGAAGGCGTAGATTTCCCCTCAAACTCATAGTAGGCACGAAAACCACTGCGATCGAAACGATCGTTGGAGTAAAATGAAACTCGAAAGAAACGATCGTCCGAACGAATTTCAAATTTATCACGTTTACCACAATATTTGGGAAATTTACGATCGGTGCTTAGGAAGTTGGAAAACTCCACGTAATCACTGGCTGTCATGTGTTCGCAACTGCTTTAAAACGAGAAGAATGAAAGCGAATTAATTTTGAATTCGACATTTGAAATTTGCATAGGAAACTCACCTTCCTACACCCTCCACATCGAAGTAGGTAAAGCGTACGATTACCTTTTCGTCCAATTCACCATAAAAGAAATAGTGACAGTTAATATTTTGAGGATATAGACCAGGAAAGTTTGGTGATATAAAATAGCCCATTTTCTTAATAGTACTGTTAAAGGTAAAACTGCAGTTATGATCCAATTGAGTTCCAGTGGTAATGCCATAATCTGGAAAAATAAAAACAACATTATTTGCGATTGTAAAATAACATCAAAAGTCAGGCCCACTAAATATTTGTCACTCGAACGAATGGCTTTTGTTCGGTTCTTATAGGAAAATCAGCTGATTTGAAGGAATGAATGACTTTATATCAGGAAAAAGCTGATGATACAGCGACCTAAAGCAGTTCATTTAAATGACAAATCCTAATGGGAATATCACTTACTTGTCAGAAAAGTATACTCGGCCTTGAATCCATAATAACCGACTTTTTGCTGAGGGTTTGGGTATTTACCAGCAAACTGCAATACCAACTTGGGACCAGTTGACATAATCGGCTTTGGCAAAAATGGCCCACAATACAAGTCCATAACTTCGTACTTGCCTTTAACCTGTGTCAATAATTGCAGCGATTCGTTTGGTTTACATTCCGAAGCATTTTTGTCGGCCGGTATATTAAAATCAAGAAATTTTATTTGAACTCGTTCATCGCTATTGGCAGCATAAAATTCATATAAACACTCGACACGCCCTGTGTTGGGTAACGATACCAAATTATTTGCGTTAGTCAAACGAATATTAGTAGCAAACAGCTGATTTGTGTCAAATTTTCCAGATTTATTCTTGCGCGAATCGAAAGTTTCCCGAAAGATACCTGCAAGTAAAAACAGTTTGAAATTTGTCATTATTTTTTAATGATGTACGTATATAAAAAATATGATATTTATAGGGAATGAACCCCATGACAGAACGCATATATTAGAGAGTCAAATGAAATGTTAATGACTTTGTAACAGCTGGTCGAATACCTTAAGTTGGACCAAATTTGCTGGCGTAGGTAGCGAGACTCGCAAATGAGTGTGATGGGATTCTTCCTTATTCACTTTTGGTGACTGATCTGAAGAGATATACCAGGTATTTGACTGTATTTATTTAGCAAATCCGAGAGTTATGGTTCGTGGAGTGCAGCTTTCCTTCCATATCTGGCCTCCGAGCCGGAAAAACCCCTCACAAATGACCGTAGACAAATATATAAAAACGATGTTTTAGGGGATTCTTATTTCTCGTCACTAGCAGATCAAAGAATCAGGAGACTGATTATAGAGATCAATAGTGTGTTCAACGAACATATACCAAATTTATGTCTAGAAAAGGTGTTGTCTTCAGCCTCGAACCTCGATAAAAGGGATGATTAAACTTTAGTCGCTTAATGCATCGTTTCAAACATTTTCGTCTAAGCGGGGACAACAGAGAAATTTCCTTCTTCATGTTGTAAAAATTGGATTTACTGGGGGACGACTATCTGCTTAAGTATCTGAAAAATACATCCAGCATCTGAACAATGACTGATCCGAAGATTCAACTGTCAATTTATGAAGAATTCCGAGGGTGAAAGAAGCCAATCCTTAAAATTTTCTGTAGGCGTAGCTACAAATCGTCCAACAGATGGGTCCCGTAACATTTTTTGACTGTTGCTGAAAACTTTGGATGCAACGGGAGTCGAGTAGTTAATCCGTATCTGAATTTTGGGCAGGATAATCTCACAACTGATGACAGGAAAGAATTCGGTTAAAAAAAAAAATTGTAATGTGCGTTCTTCCTACTCTCGATAGTAGCGAGGTACTACATCTTCAGATCCTGGTTGGAGAACCTCCAAAAAATGAACATCAACTTGGATTCCTAAAATTTCAATCCAACGCGAAAAAGGTATTCACTCGTTTTTTTGTGCAAATGCGGGGCAGTAATACATGCTTGACAGTTTCTAAATTCCATGAAACAGATATTCAACCTTTGTTTGCGTCTTCTCCTTGAAATTTCGGGGCAGTGACATAAAAGGTCGTTTGCTTCTTTCTTCAAAGAAGTGAGAAGAAGGAAATGAGGGAACACAATGAGGCATGTCGGCAGACTGAGGAAGGTTTCAGGAGACAGGGACTGGATTAGGGCTATACTACGAAACACACAACATTTCAGGAAGCTATGTGCCATAACGATAGACGCAAAAGAAATTCTGGGATGGGATTTACACATTTCGAAATCAGTTGTTGTTGCTGATGTTGTAGCCACATTTGTATGCGATTCTCGTCCAGCTCATTCCGATCCATAGGACCGAAAGTTATGATCATTGGTTATTAAAAGACGCCAACTGATGTGGTGCTTATAATCATTTCGTGCCGGGTCGAAATCAATATGTGTTTATATGACGACCCTCAAGGCCGTGGGCTCTAGTACAGTGAGGTCAATCCTCTAGTACAGAGTGGAATCCTTGAATAGACCCCAGTTTCATGACATAGTGCTAACATGGATTAGCGGATACGACAGCGCCGTATTGGCGCTTTTCTCCTACTCTCTTCTTGTGATTTCTTGTTATCGCATATGTCTCACTTTTTCATTTACTTTTCATAACAGGTCAAACTGGCCACCACTGGCCATGGTGGGCTACCCGTTCAAACTTAATTATTAACAATAAATTCCACATAGAAATCGTAGAATAGAGAAATGCCAGTTTTTTAAACATATATTTTAGATTTTGAAATGTCTTCAAACTTCAAATTTTATCAGCTGACACGAAAACGGAAAGTAAAATTTTGTTTATATTGAATTCCACTTTCCCGTTACGGTTGACAGATGTTCGGTAATCATTTGCATGTGTTTTCATAAAGCAAAACAAAACAGCTGACACGTTTTCCTACATTTGCGATATGTTTACGAGAGCATAACCAGGCCTTTACAGAATTGCGGTGCTGATTGTGTAAAGAACCCTTTGTGCTCTTGTGTTGCGTTACGTTACGTTACTCAAATACACTAATACCATTTGCATCAGCTGTGTGCTTAAGTTGCTGAGTGCAACAGGGTCATTCAAAATGAAACACCTTTCAATAGTCCGAGATCATTCATTTTGTAAAGTTTGTGAAATATTGTTTATATTTAATTTATGTTAATATTTAGTGAATGCAAAGTTATTTGTCGTATAGCCCTTAGTAATTTGTATATAGTCAATCGTAAAATGTCTCATTGTATAGAAGATAATCGGTTATTTACCTTCACCCGCGTTTGTGATGAAATTGCCACCGAACGTAGTTACAACAACAAGGCGCAAATTTTAAAGGATTTCCTGAGGAAAGGAACTAACAACAAAGAATTCAAGGGTGATGTATTGTTATGGGTGCGTATGCTGATACCATCCGATTCACAGGCTGTGTACAATTTGCAAAATAAGCAAATGTTGAAGTTGTTCTCACGCCTTTTCAACAGCGATGTACAGGAAATGCATAGAGATTTGGAGCAGGGTAAATATGATACAGCTATTGTCCTTTAAGAGTGTTTTTTGAAATTCTTGTCATCTTTCCAGAGGGTGATGTATCGGAGACGTTGCGTAAATTCTTTGAGGCTTCCAAAAAGTTAAAACCCCAGAAGGATAGTTCGCTATATTTACAAGATGTTGATGAGTTCTTGAAGAAACTGGAACAGCGTACCAAGGAGGATGATCAAAGTGAGCTGCTGCAACAACTATGCAAACAAACCACAGCCAATGATCTGAAAACGGTAAGGGAATGAGGACTATTTTTTGTTGTTGTAGCCACATATATGAATGGGGAGGGTACTTGGCAAGCTTCTTTTGGTAAGCATGGTCGTTTGGATGCATAGACCGGATTGCTGGGTGGAGCGATTCTATTTTTAGTTGTTTTTGTAGCTGTGTGTCGTATACTGAGGCGGCAATGATGAATGATTCCATCTTTTGGAGGCCACTGTAGCGCAGAGGTTAGCATGTCCGCCTAGGACTCTGATCGCCTGGGTTCGAATACTGGCGAGACCATCAGAAAAAATTTTCAGCTGTGGTTTTCCCCTCCTAATGCTGGCAAAATTTTTGAGGTACCATACCATGGAAAACTTCTCTCTAAAGAGGTGTCGCTCTGCGGCACGCCGTTCGGACATAAAAAGGAGACACCTTATCATTGAGCTTAAACTTGAATCGGACTGCACTTATTGATACCTGAGAAGTTAGTGGAATGTTCATGGGCAACATTTGCAAAAGGAAACAGGATGTTATTTGCCTCATTCTGTTTCAATTTCTCAACCAATTTTCGAGGTATCGTCTACATCAAAGTTTCAGTTCTCTTTTTTATACCCTCCACCATAAGATGGGGGTATACTAATTTCGTCATTCTGTTTGTAACACCTCGAAATATGCGTCCGAGATCCCATAAAGTATATATATTCTTGATCGTCATGACATTTTAATTCGATCCAGCCATGTCCATCCGTCCGTCAGTCTGTCTGTCGAAATCACGCTAACTTTCGAGGGAGTTAAGCTAGCCGCTTGAAATTTTGTACAAATACTTTTTATTAGTGTAGGTCGTTTGGGATTGTAAATGGGCCAAATCGGTCCATGTTTTGATATAGCTGCCATATAAACCGATCTTGGGTCTTGTCTTCTTGAGCCTCTAGAGGGCGCAATTCTCGTCTGATTTGACTGAAAGTTTGCACGTGTTGTTTTGGTATCACTTCCAACAAATGCGCTAAGTATGGTTCTAATCGGTCCATGTTTTGAAATAGCTGTCATATAAACCGATCTTGGGTCTTGACTTCTTCAGTCTCTAGAGGGCGCAATTCTCATCCGATTTGACTGAAATTTTGCAAGCAGTATTTTGGTATCACTTTCTATAACTGTGTTAAGTATGATTCAAATCGGTTCATAATCTGGTATAGCTGTCATATTAACCGATTTGGGATCTTGACTTCCCGAGCCCATAGAGGGCGCAATTCTCATCCGATTTGGCTGAAATTTTGCATGAGTTGTTTTGATATGACTTGCAATAACTGTGCTAAGTATGATGCAAATCGGTACATAACCTTATATAGCTGCCATATGAACCGATATGGGTTCTTGACTTGTTGGGCCTGTAGAGGGCGCAATTCTCATCCAATTTGGAAGAAATTTTGTACAACGGATTCTCTAATGAACTTCAACATACATGTTTAATATGGTCTGAATCGATTAATAGCTTGATACAGCTCCCATATAAACCGATCTCCCGATTTGCTTCTTGAACCCCTACAAGGCGCAATTCTTATCCGAATGAACTGAAATATTACACAATAGCATATAGCTAATTCACAATAGCATATTCTTATTCACAATAGCATATTCTTATTCAATATAAGATTCGGCCCGGCCGAACTTAGCACGTTCATCAATCTTTGGTACTTTCAAGAGTTTTGCCATCTAAATCTTCTTTTTTAAATGACTTTTGTTTTAAATTCATACTTCTGTTGAATATTTATTTGCAGATCATTCGTATCATCAAACAGGACTTGCGTATGAATGCAAAGGCCAGTCATGTCTTGGCTGCCTTTGGTCCAATGGCCTATTCTTCATATCAAGCAACGCGTGACTTAGCGGCAGTTGTGAAACAGTTTGCTTTTAAAAAGGGAACTGCCGCCTCAACAACAGCACCCACCCTACCAGCCACCGCTAAGGGAAAAGGAAAGAAGGTAGAAAATTGAAAGATTTTCGAATTTAAAATTTTTTATTGAATTTTATCCTTTTTAGGCTGCTGCTGTGGGCAATGTTCAAGTTATGACCCCCATCTCTCCTATGTTGGCTAGCCCTTGCAATGCCGTAGAGGATGCCTTTAGAAAATGTCCCATGGGTTTATTTAGCGAAATTAAATATGATGGCGAAAGAGTTCAGATACATAAGCAGGGAAATGAATTCAAGTAAGTTTGAAAGCTAGGCAGGAGAGTCACAAGGACCTTGGAATTGAAAATTAATGAAATTATTATTTTTTTATTAAAAAAACAACCATAATGAAGGAAGTTCTTGTGAATCGCTTAAAATTTTTGAGTAATTCGTGTCTCTTAATCATGATTTTTTAACAGATTTTTTAGTCGCAACTTAAAGCCAGTAGTAGAGCACAAAATACGACGTTTCAAAGAGTTTATACCAAAGGTATATTTGAAGTTAAAATATTCTTTCATGGCAGTTTATTAGCTTTCTTAATTTTTAGGCTTTCCCTGGCTCCGGAGATATGATATTGGATTCTGAGATAATAATGGTGGATACTGTGACCGGAGAACTTTTACCTTTCGGTTCTCTGGGAGCCCACAAGAAGAAAGAATTTCCAAATGCTGAAGTGTGCCTGTTCGTTTTCGATTGCATTTTATATAAGGGAGAGGATTTAACAAATATGTAGGTATCCAATGGCAAGGTATGCAATTGGAAAAAATGTTTTCCAAATTTTCCCATTACCTTCTCTCCCTTGCAGACCCTGCAAACAAAGACGTGAAATTTTGGAGGAAAACATAACGCCCATTAAAAACTATGTACAGTTATCGGAATCTCATTTTCTTAAAACCAAGGCAGAATTATCTCTGATGACTGCCAAAGTATTAAAGGCCCACTTGGAGGGAGTTGTGCTAAAGGATCCCAATGGCACTTATCAGCCGGGCAAAAGAGGTTGGCTGAAAGTCAAAAAGGATTATCTTTTTGGTGGGCGCATGGCTGACACTGCAGATTTGGTAGTGCTGGGTGCCTCTTACGGTTCAGGCAAAAAGGGAGGAGTGCTTAGCATATTTCTAATGGGCTGCTATGATCACAGAGATCATTTGTGGAAAACTGTTACCAAGGTTCACACTGGTCTGGACGATAATACTCGTTTGGAAATGCACGATCATCTAATGAAACTCATGGAGCGTTCGGATGCTAGACATCTTCCCAGTTGGTTTTTGTGCAATAAACCTTTAGTACCAGATTTTATAGCAAAAGATCCTAAGGTCATGCCGGTTTGGGAGATTACCGGTGCTGAATACACCAAATCTGGCGAACATACAGCATCGGGTATTTCCATACGTTTTCCTCGCATAACGCGTTTGCGAGAGGATAAATCTGCAGAGCAAGCTAATGATTTGGAGCATTTGGAAAATATGTATGAGGCTTCCAAAAATAATGTTAATGTGGATCTATTGATCAAAGGCTGTGATGATGAGGATGAAGATAAGTTAACCATAAGCAGTAAAATAAATCTACAAGGTTTGGGTACACCCAAAAAGGGTATTAAAAAGGAATTGGACGAAGATGAAAGTCCTGGGACCAGCATCAAAAAAGAAAAGAAAGTCTTGACGCCAACCAGTAGCAGCAAGAAAAGAAAATCCTCCGAAGCAGCAGCAGAAGATGATCTAGATTTTGTAGATATTAAAAAAATCAAAATAGAAAAGGTAGAGAAAGAAGAGAAACCTTACAGTAGCAATGCAACGAAAAAACGCACACTCCTAGATTTTGCTATAAAGAAGGAAATAAAGAAAGAACCTGAAGATGAACCCATGCCTTCCACCTCGACGAATAGCAAAGCTGCTCTGGAAAATGCCAGAAAGAAAAGTGAATTATTCAAGGATTTGAAAGTATATTTTGAAAAAGTTTCGAATTTTTCAGAACTAAAAAATTTGATGGAAGCTAATGGTGGCACTCTTACCACAAATACCAAGTCGGCTAATTTGGTTGTACACGAAACATGTGATGTTGATATAAATTTAAGTGATTGTCGTTCGAAATATCGTGCATCTTGTCATCATTTAAGCAAACAATGGATTTTGGATTGTTTGAAAGAGAAAAAATTATTAGATTATGGTTTACATGCAGTAGTACTTAAGGCGAAATAAAAAAAAGTTATTATGCGAAGACGTATATCAAAAACTAACAAAAAGATTCCATGAAGATTCCCTTAATCAACAGGAGGATATTTTCCTCACTTCAGTGAGGTAAGTCTGATTCAACTTTAAGCGCAATGATAAGGGACTTCAATTTTTTTTTGGGGAATTCGAACGTTACGCAATAAGATAGAATCGAAGAAAGCTTGCGAAAAATCTGCGTTTGAGAACAGATAGCAATGACTCTTTGAAATTTTAATGGCCAGACCTGATGTGTGCCAAATTATGTTGTTGTTGTTGTAGTAGCAGTGTGCGGTACACTGAGGCGGTAGCCCTTGCCGATGAAGGAATTCATCGGGTCAATCCGGTACGTACAACCGGCTGCCATGGGATGCCAAATTATGTCCCTCTATGGTTCTGGCACTTTTTGGCAGGCCCAAAAAATTGGTCATCTCGGCATTTCAAAAGTTTCTTCAGGCTACCAACTCGCGCGGAAGTCCAGTTTATGAGGAAAATCTCTATAAAATCCAATTTTTTTTCATACCCCCTTAAGTTTACGTTGACGACCCACGCAAACGAAAAAAAGACCATAATTTGCGGATCTGCACTTGGAATGTCCGCATTCTTTATGGAGAAGGTTGAGTATACCCGCTGGCGGATGTATTAGAGAAGTACAAGCCATATATTACCGCCTTACAGGGAGTGCGATGGACTGGGAATGGCGTCACTACAACACCAAAAGGTGACGACCTATACTACAGCTGCCATAACACGAGGCATGAATTTGGCTGTGGATTTGTGGTTAGTCGGAGACTGAAACACCTTGTCTCCAGCTTTACTACGGCGGATGAGAAGTTAGCCAAAATCAGCATAAAAGCCAAATTCTTCAAAATCAGCCTTATTTGTGCCCATGCCCCGACGGAAGACAAAGACTAGCAGACCAAGGATATGTTCTACGAGCGCGTAGAGAGAGAATATGACCGCTGCCCCGTCCATGATATAAAATCGTTCTTGGAGATTTTAATGCGAAGATAGGAAAGGAAGACATTTTTGGTCCAACAGTCGGAAAGTTAAGCCATCACGAGATAACGTCAAGTAATGGGTTGAGGCTGATAGAATTCGCAGCGGCAAAAAACATGGTAGTTAGTAGCACCAGATTTCAACATAAAAATATTCACAAAGCCACATGGCTGTCACCCGATCAAATTGATCACGTTGTGATAGATGGAAGGCATTCATCCAGCGTGTTAGATGTACGATCGATCCGTGGAGCGAATATAGATTCGGATCAATACCTTGTTGCAGCAAAGGTTCGCACCCATTTGAACATGGCGAGGAAAGTACGATCTGACACTGCACAGAAGCTGGACATTGAAAAGCTGCAAACACAACAGATGGCAGCGGCATACTCCACTCGACTGACCCAACTGCTTGATGCACTCCACTCGACTGACCCAACTGCAGTGGCAAAATACCGCCCACACCATGGAAAATGCCGCCTCCTCCAAGAAACCCATGGTACGACCAAGAGAGATGCTACTGAAGCCAAAAATGCGGCATATAGAGCAACCCTGCAATCAGTAGCAATGTGCCAGATGAAGGAGAGGTATCGGGAGAAAAGGATAGAGGAGAAACGTCTATTTCCTAGAAAGAAAAAGGAAATCGAAAGACTTGAGTGTGAGCGAATTGAGATGTACAAGAGTCAGAATTAAACATCAAACTGATGGCTTTGGTGCAGGCACATTCTCCTGCAGAGACAAAGAAGTAAATCTGGTAACTGACACATATAACATGCTGAGGATATGGAAAGAAAATTTTACACAACTGCAAGTGTCCGACGTTGGCGGCGAAGAGGACACCGCAGAACCAATCAATGATGATGGTATATAATGTTTACCTTCTAGTCAGAATGAGGTCCAGGTAGCAGTGACCCAACTAAAGAACAACAAGGCAGTAGGAGCCGACGGGTTACCCGCTGAACTATTTGAGACCGTTGGCGAAACGCTGATACGGCGTATGCATTATCTCCGCAATCTGGCTAGAAGAACGCATACCCGATGATTGGAACCTCAGCATACTATGTCCCGTACACAAGAAAGGAGACAAGACGGAATGTGCCAACTACAGAGGAATAAGTCTCCTCCCCATCGCATACAAGATACTCTCGAGCGTAGTGTATAAAAGATTAAAACCTAAAGTCAATGAGATAATTGGGCCCTATCAATGCGGCTTTAGACCTGGTAAATCTACCCTGGACCAGATATTCACACTGCGCCAAATCCTGGAAAAGACTCGAGAATGACAAATCAACACCTACCCTTGGCCCTAAAAACTATAAATATTTAGTTCCACTACCTTTAAGACCAAAATTATCTTGGTGAGGATTCGTGTTCCACTTTGAAAACCCTCTTATTTGAGCTACATATTGCAATAGTCAGAAAATACTTACTATTTGGGTGGTGTTATGGGGGTGTCGTGGCCCCATAGACAGTTTTCCCAAATATTGATATCAGATTCGTGCTTTACTCCCAAAGACGTTTCATTTGAGCTCCATATGGCTATGGTCGTAAATTTGTCCCCTTTGGGGGATGTTTTTGGAGAGAGGCGGCTCCCCAAACACTTGGTCCCATATTTGGATATCAGATTCTAATTCTCCACTCAAATACCTTTTATTTAAGCCCCATATTCCCATGGTCAGTAAATAAGTCCTGTTTGGGGGGTGTTATGGGGAAGGGGTGGACCCCAAGAAACGTGGTCCCACATTTGGATATCAGATTCGTATTCCACTCGCAAATACTTTTCATTTGAGTCCCATATTGCAATGGTCGGTAAATAAGTCCGATTTAGGGGTGTTTTGGGGGTTGGACACTTTTCCCGAATATTGATATCAGATTTGTGCTTTACTCCCAAAGACCTTTCATTTTAGCCCCATATTGCTATGGTCGAAAATTTGTCCCCTTTGGGGGATGTTTTTGGTGAGAGGCGGCCCTCCCAAACACTTGATACCATATTTGGATATCAGATTCTAATTCTCCACTCAAATACCTTTTATTTATGTCCCATATTCCCATGGTCAGTAAATAAGTCCTGTTTGGGGGGTGTTTTGGGGAAGGGGTGGACCCCCAGGTACGTGGTCCCACATTTGGATATCAGATTCGTATTCTACTAGCAAATACCTTTCATTTGAGTCCCATATTGCCATGGTCGGTAAATACGTCCCATTTAGGGGTGTTTTGGGGCTTGGGGTGATCCCCCTAGCACTTGGTTCGACAATTGGATATCAGATACGTTTTCTTATCCTAAATCCCTTTCATTTGAGTTCCATATTGTCGTGATAGACCGATCACGTTTATATGTTTGATAGGTTATTGGAGGGGCAGCCCCCCTAGGTACCCCATCCGAAATTTGCATACTAAATTTTTACTTTTAGGGTGCTATATGAGAGCATATAAAATTTCGCTTAAATCACACCACCCATCTTCGAGATCTGGCGTTTCTGAAAATTAGGGTAAGGGGGAGGGTCCGCCCCCCTTCAGATATCAAAAAATGTAGTACCCTATTTTCACCACTGGATCATTATTCACCATCTGTGAAAATTTCAAGAAAATCGGTTCAGCCGTTTCCGAGTCTATAAGGAACACACACACAAACATACAAACAAATACAAATTGATTTTTTATATTATAAGAAGATTATTGAGCATGGGTGCGTATGATTTCTATTCGATAATTATACTCACATTCGCCATGCGTCATACGCCACCTTAGCCGCTCTTGTCACATATCAAAATATGTGGTAAATGATAATTTGCAAATCAAATCGCCAGTTCATAGGTGTTATGAGTTATATGACATCTCTTTCTCCAATGGACCATTACCGTAGACATAGACACATTTCTGACATACCATATGAGGAACCCAGGGGTAATATTTATGACGTTAATCTATTTCAAAGTATTGTTGATACACAATTTTGGCTGACATAGTTTTTTTTCTACATATTTTTGAAATATCTATTTCCCACATACATATACAACTGAGGGTAAAACAAAGTCGACCTCCCTCAGGGTACAAATATGGTGTATAACAAGTTAACAACTTGATTTCGTCATAAATTACTATATTTCTCCCGTAGAGATATTCTCTTTTCGCAAGAGAAATGGTACTCACTTTGCTGTGGTTGCAGCAACAATGCCGATTATTAAACTTGAAATAATCAGCATTTGGCTATCCATGATTCAGTGCTGTTTGTAGCTTCAAACATAAACAACAGAAAGTGCCTTTAACACGCAATTGAAAAACAGATAACCCCCGTAAAATGTTGTGGGAAGTATTGATACTTCTAATAATAGGCATAGCACTGCTATGCCATTGGATCACCAAGAACAATGATTTTTTCAAGAATCGCCAAATAGCCTACGATAAGCCGGTGTTTTTCTTTGGCAGCGGTAAAGATATATACCTAAGGAAAAAATCGGTGGTCCAAGTATTCTGTGAAGTCTATGGTCGTCATGATGGCATGTAAGTTTAACAATTAATGGTGAAATTAGTTAAATTTTGGCTAAAAAACAAACAAGCAAAACGCGTATTTAAAGTCTCTAGCTCTTTCTATCGCGGGTTATAATGAGCACATACGGTGTTGTGTGAATGTGTGCAAACAAATAAAATAGAATTAATTAATTATACAAACTCCCCCTCTGGAAGTGATGCATTAAATTTTTGTCACTCTCGACGTGAATCAAGTTAAAAAGTTGAAAGCTCATCCTTAGGTTTGTTTACAATGACAATAGCGCGTCGGGGGGCCGCCCCAACTCCAAAACCCCCTAACATGGGTTCATTGGACAAGCATGACAATAAGGGACTCAAATGAAAGGTATTCAGGAGTAGATTACCAATATGGTCAGGAAAAAGAAATATGCTTTATAATTTGTTGATATCGGAAGGGGGCGTACCCTCCCCTTTACCCCAAAAATACGAACCAAAATCACAAGTGGACCGATAAAGGCAATATGGATATCAAATGAAAGGTATTGAAGAGTAGAACAAGAATAGGGTATTAAAAATTGGGTCCAAGTACCCAGGAAGTCGCCCTAACCCCAAAATGTCTAAAAGCAAACAAATTGGTCGTCTATATCAATATGGGGCTTAAATGAAAGCCATTCGGGAGTAGATTACGAATCTGACATACAAAATCAGATCGAAGTGTAGGAGGTCACCCCACCCTCCAAATGGGCATATGACCTATCATGACAATATGAGACTCGGTTTGTTTGTTTGTTCCGTAGAATCAAAAAAAGGAAACATAGGTAATATAAGTTTTATACCCACCACCGAAGGATGGGGGTATATTCATTTTGTCATTCCGTTTGCAACACATCGATATATCCATTTCCGACCCTATAAAGTACATATATTCTTGATCAGCGTAAGAATCTAAGACGATCTAGACATGTCCGTCCGTCTGTCTGTTGAAATCACGCTACAGTCTTTAAAAATAGAGATATTAAGCTGAAATTTTGCACAGATTCTTTTTTTTGTCCATAAGCAGGTTAAGTTTGAAGATGGGCTATATCGGACTATATCTTGATATAGCCCCCATATAGACCGATCAGCCGATTTAGGGTCTTAGGCCCACAAAAGCCACATTTATTATCAGAATTTGATGAAATTTACGACAGTGAGTTGTGTTAGGCCCTTCGATATCCTTCGTCAATTTGGCCCAGATCGGTTCAGATTTGGATATAGCTGCCATATAGATCAATCCTCCGATTTAGGGTCTTAGGTCGACAAAAGCCACATTTATTATATGATTTTGATGAAATTTGGAACAGTGAATTGTGTTAGGCCCTTCGAAATTCTTCGTTAATTTGGCCCAAATCGGTTCAGATTTAGATATAGCTGCCATATAGACCGATCTCTCTATTTAAGGTTTTGGGCCCATAAAAGAGGCACTTATTGTCCGATTTCGCCGAAATTTGGACAGTGCTTTGTGTTAGGCTCTTTGACATATTTATGCAACTTGGCCGAAATCGGTCCAGATTTGGATATATGTAGCTGCCATGTAGACCGATATCTCGATTTAAAGTCTTGGCCCCATAAAAGGCGCATTTATAATCCGATTTCACTGAAATTTGACACAGTGACTTATGTTAGGCTTTTCGGCATCCGTGTCGTATATGGTTCAGATCGGTTTATTTTTAGATATAGCTACTGTACTTATTAGTATTTGGTCCAAATCGGAACATATTTTGATATAACTGATATGGGACATTAGGTATGAAATTTTCACCGAATTTTGATTAAAGGTGGTTCACACATATACCCGAGGTGGTGGGTATTCAAAGTTCGGCCCGGTCGAACTTTACGCCTTTTTACTTGTTTTTATTTGTTTTTGCGTCAGCCAGGTAAGCATATAAATGTAGGTGGGTCGGTTAGGCGCTTTCTCCCTAATTTTTTTGTCTATTAATTGTCCTATCTCGTCTCTGGGCTTTGTTTTGGAGACTCATTTTAATCACCCTAACTTCTGCCTAGGTCAGATCTGGGCACTTATCGTATAAAAAAAAATTAGATTTTTTTAATTTTATTGCCTTTTTCCAGTATCTATGGCACTTTTGACAATCGTGATCCCGTTCTCATGATACGCGATCCGGATCTAATCAAACACATTATGATCAAAGATTTTCAACATTTTGTAAATCATAAAAAACTTCCCGTTGAAATGGGTGATAATCTATGGACAACATCGTTGATTGTAATGGAAAATGATAAGTGGCGTGACATGAGAAGTACTCTGACACCAGCTTTCACTGGCAGTAAAATGCGTAACATGTTCCAATTGATCCTAAAGAAGGTGGACGAGGCTATGACCTACTTGCGGGAAGAACAAGATAAAGTTACCGGCAACAAGGCTCAGGGTTTGGAAATCGATGTTAAGGACTTCACAACACGTCTGACCAATGATGTGATTGCCTCCACAGCTTTTGGCTTGGAAGTGAATTCGTATCGCGACAAAGACAACGAATTCTATGTGAAAGCAAAAAAAGCCACCAACTTTTCTATAGCTCAACAAATGAAATTGCTCTTCCTCATGCTGGTGCCACAGGTTATAAAGGTAAAAAAAAAACAAATGGGCCATAAATGTTGTTGGATTAGATATAAGATAAACGTTTCGTTCTATTGCAGTATTTCAAAATCGATGTGTTCGATAAGGCCTATACGGATTATTTTATGAATTTAGTGTTGGATGCCATGAAATATCGCCAGGAAAATAATATCCATCGTCCGGATATGATTAATCTGCTAATGGAGGCCAGAGGCATGATACCCTCAGAGGCGCCCAAGACACATTTCCGTGAATGGACCGATGTTGAGATGGTGGCTCAATGTTTTCTATTCTTTTTGGCCGGATTTGAACCTTCATCGGGGGTTATGAGTTTTGGTGCCCATGAGTTAATGGAAAATCCCGAAGTTCAAAATAAACTCTTTGAGGAAATCCAAGAAACTGAGGAGAATCTACAAGGAAAATCTTTAACTTATGAAGCTCTACAGAAAATGACCTACATGGATATGGTGGTTTCAGAGATCCTAAGAAAATGGCCAGTCTCCTTGGTTACAGATCGCCAATGCAATAAAGACTATGAATATGTATCGCCCAGCACTGGAGAACGTCTGGTCATCAAGGAAGGCGATGTGGTTCGCATACCCATGTGTGCCATACAGAGGGATGCCAAATACTTTGAAAATCCTGAGGTTCTAGATCCCGAGCGTTTTAGTGAGCAGAATAAATCGAATATAGAATTGGGTACCTATTTGCCCTTTGGTTTGGGTCCACGAAGTTGTATTGGTAAGTGTGTACAGGACAATTTTGGCAACCAAAAAGTAATTTTTTAATTTACTTCATAGGAAATCGCTTTGCTTTGCTGGAAATTAAGGCCTTCTTTTACTACCTGTTGCGCGATTTTCGCCTAGAACCGTCTCCAAAATCATGCGTGCCACTGGAATTGGATACTGCAAACGTGAAGCTACAACCAAAAAATGGATTCTGGATACAATTCAAACCGAGAAAGTGTTAATATTTTGAGAAATTTTATTTTCTGAAAAAAAAAACTTTTAAATCTACCAACAGCATTTTATTGTCTCTGCAAAAGAGACGTAAATGTGGTCACGCATATGAATGGTATGGAATAGCGTCCATTAATCCATACACAGTGGGATGTAATCGAATAAAACCAAGTAAAAAGGTGCTAAGTTCAGCAGGTTCGAATCTTATATACCCTCCCTCCACCATGGTTCGCATTTGTCAAGTTCTTTGCCCGGTATCTCTATATGAGTAAACAAAGGATAATGGATAAGTATTGCTATGCTATTGGAGCTATATCAGGTTATGGACCTATAGGATCATACTTTGGTTTGTATATTGGAGACCATAATTATTGTGGAAAATTTCAGCCAAATTGGATAAGAAGTGCAGCCTATAGGGTCTCAAGAAGTGAAATCGAACAAACATGAACATCAAAACATGAACCGTTTTGTGGAAAAATTTCAAGTGCTTAGCTTAACTGCTTCGGAAGTTAGCGTGCTTTCGACAGACAGACGGACGGACGGATGAACAGACAGACGGCGGACAGATAGATGGACAGACAGACGGACGGACAGCAGTACAGGCATGACTAAATCGACTTAGAATATCAAGGCGATGTGTTACAAACGGAATGATCCTCTGGTGGAGGGAAGTTTAGGTTAGGTTTAAGTGGCAGTCTGCCATCAGACTCACTTAAAAGTTTTCGTCCATTGTGATACCACAGGAACAGAAGAAGGGAAATGCCTTTTATTGTATTTAAATTACCTTTCGTTATAATCCGGTGAAATATGCATAATTTTTGCATTTATGCACCCATAGCAGCTATATCGAAATATGGTCCGATTCTGCACGGACATTGAGTGGTCTAATACATACAAGTCACTGTTACATTTTGCTTCAATATTAGTCTTTTTGGCAGCTTTGGCAGCCAAATATAGACCGATCTGAACCACTTAGGACACGGATGTCGAAAAGCCTAACACAATTCACTGTGTCAAATTTCAGCGAAATCGGGAGATCGGTCTAAATGGCAGCTATATCCAAATCTGTAACGATCTGGGTCAAATTGAAGAGGGATGTCGAAGGGCCTAACACAACTCACTGTCCTAAATTTCGGCGAAATCGTGGCTTTTTATGGGCCACATGGCAGCTATAACCAAATCTGGACCAATTCGGGCCGAATTCAAAAAGATGTCGAAGGGCTTCACACAACTCACTGTTCCAAATTTCAGTGAAATCGGACACCATTATGGGCCCAAGATCTTAAATTGGCAGATCGGTATATATCGCAGTTTTATCCAAATCTGAACCGATCTGAACCAAATTGAAAAAGGATGTCTCAGGGCCTAGCACAACACACTGTCCCAAATTTCGGCGAAATCGGATAATAAATGCGCTTTTATGAGCCAAAGACTTTAAAAGAAGAGATCGGTCTATATAAAAGTTATATTCAAATCTGGACCGATCTGGGTCAAATTGAAGAGGGATATCGAAGGGTCTAATACAACTCACTGTCCCAAATTTCGGCGAAATCGGACAATAAATGCGCCTTTTATGGGCCACATGGCAGCTATAACCAAATCTGGACCAATCTGGGCCAAATTGAGACATTAAAGCAGCAGATCTGTCTATATGGGTGCTATATCTAGATATAGTCCGACAAAACCAGAATCTGTGCATGGTTTTAGCTGAATATCTCTATTTTTAAAGACTGTAGTATGATTTTAACAGACAGACGGACGAACATGTCTAGATCGTCTAAGCTTTTTACGACGATCAAGAATATATATACTTTATAGGGTCGGAAAAATATATTTCGATGGCTATATCACCATATTGACCGATTCGAATAAAACTTGGCACTGATGTTGTAAGTCACAAGATAGGGATTTGGGCCAAATTTCAGCCAAATCAGGATAAAATTTAGGCTTCTAAGGGCTGAAGAAATCAAATCCGGTGATCGGTTTGTATTGTATATCTGCTTATAGACCAATTCGGATCATACTTGGCGCGGATGTTGGAAATCATAACTTAAGTATTTGTTCCAAATTTCAGCCAAATCGAATGAAAATTGAGAAGTCACATCCGGACATCAGGGCGCTATATTTATTTATAGACCGATTCAGATTATACTTGGCATGGAAGTTGAAAGTCAAAACACAAGACATTGTTCCAAATTTCAGCGAAATCGGATGAAAATTAAGGGTTCTAAGGGCTCAGGAAGTCAAATCCTGGGATCGGTTTATATGGGGGCTATACGTGTTTATTAGCCGACTCGGATCGTACTTGGTATGAATGTTGAAGGTCATATTTAAAGCCTTTGTTCCAAATATCAGTGAAATCGGATGAAAATTGAGGCTCTAGGGGCTCAAGAAGTCAAATCAGGGGATCGGTTTATATGGGAACTATATCCAAATCTGTACCGGTATGGCCCATTTGGAAACTTCAACGACCTACATCAATAACAAGAATATGTGCAAAATTTCAAGCGACTAGCTTTACGCGTTCGACCGCTATCGTGATTTCGACAGACGGGCGGACGGACATGGCTGGTTAGACTCTGAATGTCGAGACTATCCAGAATATATATACTTTATGGGGTAGCAGATCAATATTTCGAGGTGTTACAAACGGAATGACTAGATTAGTATACCGCCATCCTATAGTGGTGGCTATAAAAAACAACGGAGTATATCAATGCTGCTCATCAACCCTTGTATCTCATTACCCTGCTTGCTTTGGCTTGAAATGACACACATCTGAGTGGTGCTTATTTGCAAACAACACGTGATGTCCGACGACCAAATTAAAAAACACATCCACATCCAGACATTACTAAAACGTTCGGGCATCTCTCACTCCATTGTACATGTGCGTGTTTTTCTAGCTAACTTTGTTTTTGGATGGCATGCGTAACAGACAATTGATTTGGTCAAAGTGGCTATTGAGTGCCAAATTTTGGGTGTCATGCAGTTCTCTGGTAATCATGGGCAACATTTTCACGCCCTAGGTGGTCTGGGTTGGTGGCCAGCGCAGCGCATATGCCGCCTATGACGCAAAATCCTGGCGAGAACATCAGAAAAAGTTGTCAGCGGTGGTTATCCCCTCAGCTTAAGGTCTATAATATCTCTCATGGTTTCGGGGACATTCGATTTTAATTTTTATACCCTCCACCATAGGATGGGGGGTATACTAATTTCGTCATTCTGTTTGTAACTACTTGATCGTCGCGACATTTTATGTCGATCTAGCCATGACCGTCCATCTGTCCGTCCGTCTGTCTGTCGAAAGCACGCTAACTTCCGAAGGAGTAAACTAGCCGCTTGAAATTTTGCACAAATACTTCTTATTAGTGTAGATCGGTTGGTATTGTAAATGGGCCATATCGGTCCATGTTTTGATATAGCTGTCATATAAACCGATCTTGGGTTTTGGATTTTTCAGCCTCTAGAGGGCGCAATTCTCGTCCGATTTGACTTAAATTTTGCATGTGGTGTTTTGATATGACTTTCAACAAATGTTCCTAATACGGTCCAAATCGATAAAAAACCTGATATAGCTCCCATATAAAACGATATCCCGATTTGACTTCTTGAGCCCTTGGAAGCCGCAATTTTCTAGAGGGTGTAATTCTCGTCCAATTTAACTGAAAATTTGCACGTAGTATTTTGGTATCAATTCCACGAGGTGTTTTGTTGTGACTTTCAATAACTGTGCTAAGTATGGCGTAAATCGGTACAGATCCTGATGTAGCCACCATATAAACAGATCTCCCGATTAGACTTTTTGAGCCTCTGGAGGGCGTAATTCCTATCGGATTTGGTTGGAATTTTGCATGACGTGTATCATTATGACTTCCAATAACTGTGCTAAGTATGGTTGAGATCGATTGATAACCTGATGTAGCTGCCATATAAACCGATCTGGGGTCTTGATTTCTTGAACTTCTAGGGGGCGTAATTCTGATCCGATTTGGCTGGGATTTTGCATGAAGTGTTTTATTTTGATTTCCAGTAACTGCGCCAAGTATGTTCTAAACCAGTCCATATACTGATATAGCCGCCATATAAACCGATCTCCCGATTAGACTTCTTGGGCTCCTAGAGGGCGCAATTCTTATCCAATGCGGTTGAAATTTTGTAAATGTCTTTTTGGTATGACTTCCAACGACTGTTCCAAGTATGGTCTAAATCGGTATATAATCTGATATAGCTGCCATATAAACCGACTTCCCAGTTTGACTTTTTGAGCCTCTGGAGGGCGCCTGAAATTTTTAAGATGGTGTTTTTCCATGACATCCATGAAAAGTAAGGTCCATATCGAACTTGACAAATGCGGCCCGGCTGAACTTAGCACGCTTTTACTTGTTTTTATTATACCCTACACCTCTACTGTGGTACAGGGTATTATAACTTACTGAATTAGTTTGTAACACCCAAAAGGAAGAGAGATAGACACATTGATAAGTATACCGATCGACTCAGAATCACTTTCTGATTCGATTTAACTATATCCGTCTGTCTGTCTGTCCGTCTGTTCATGTTTATTTGTGTACAAACTACAGATCGCAATTTTCATCTGATCGTCTTGAAATTAGGTATGGGGGTGTCTTTCGTCCTAGAGACGAAGCGTATTGAAATTGGAAAATATCGCTTCAGATTTGGATATAGCTCCCAAATATGTATGCTCGCCCGATTTGCAGTAATACTGCAATAAAATGCTCATTTGTTAACCGATTTTCTCGAAATTTGGTATGGGCATGATTTTTAGCCTAGAGACAAAGCCTATTGATATTGGAAAAAAATGGGATCAGATTTGGATGTAGCTCCCATACATATGTTCGTCCGATTTGCAGTAATACTGCAATAATACGGTCATTTGTAAACCGATTTTCTCGAAATTTGGCAGGAACGATTTTCTTATGAGCCTCGACATTACAGGCGAATTGCATAAAAATCGGTTCGGATTTGGATATAGCTCCCATATATATGTTCTTCCGATTTGCAGTAATAAAACATTAACATGGTCATTTGTTACCCGATTCTCTCGAAATTTTGCAGGAAGGTTTTTCTAATGACTCTCGACATTTCTGGTTAATTTTATGGAAATCGGTTCAGTGTTAGTTATAGCTCCCATAAATATGTTCGTCAGATTTTGGGTAATTTGCAATAATGTTGTCATTTGTCAACCGTAGTTATTACAGTTTGAACATATTTTTCATATTTCAGAATTGGATATAGCTCCCACATTGTACTTATAGGGTAGGTGTAGGGTAGTATACAGTCGGCACCGCCCGGCTTTTGTCCCGTTCTTACTGGTTATTCGTAACTATTGTTTTGCTTTTTTAGCCTTTGCTTAGGGGTAGACAAAATTCGGCTAACCAAAAGCTAGAAACATGGTATTTGTTTATAGCAAGTAATAAATTTACTTGTGAATGAATATTTCTCCCTATAAGCTTTTCTTTATCGAAAATAGAAATGTCACTATGCGACTTTTGCTGCAGACAACACCGATTGCTAATTTTTGACTTAGTCAGCATTTGGCTATGCATGATTCAGTGCTGTTTGTATCTTCAAACATAAACAACAGTAGGCGCCTTTAGCACGCCATTGACAAACGCTTACAAATAACCCGATAGCATGTTGTGGGAAATATTGATATTTCTAATAATAGGTATAGTGCTGTTTTGCCGCTGGACCACTAAGAACAATGACTTTTTCAAGAAGCGTCAAATAGCCTACGATAAGCCGGTGTTCTTCTTTGGCAGCGGCAAAGATATATACCTAAAAAAAAAATCCGTGCTCCAAGTATTCTGTGAAGTCTATGGTCGTCATGATGGCATGTAAGTTTAACATATAATTGTGAAGTTTTTTTTTTTTTTGGCAAAATACAAACAGACGTTACAAGTATTGAAAATCTAACAAAAAGAAAAATATTCTGTTTCCTAAGGATTGTTATGAGCATAGCATATCCATTTATGTGTGAATGTGTGTGCAAAATCAGTTATACAAACTAACTCTGTGAAAGTGATTCATAAAGTTTGGCCACCTTTAAGTGAATCATGTTTAAAAGATTTGACAATTTAGATTAAACCAAATCTATTTATTGGGTTGCCCAAAAAGTAATTGCGGATTTTTCATATAGTCGGCGTTGACAAATTTTTTCACAGCTTATGTCTCTGTAATTGCATTCTTTCTTCTGTCAGTTATCAGCTGTTACTTTTAGCTTGCTTTAGAAAAAAAGTGTAAAAAAAGTATATTTGATTAAAGTTCATCCTAAGTTTTATTAAAAATGCATTTACTTTCTTTTAAAAAATCCGCAATTACTTTTTGGGCAACCATATATCCTACGCCACTACTGTGGTACAGGGTATTATAACTAACTGCATTTGTTTGTAACACCCGGAAGGAAGAGAGATCCATTGATAAGTATAGCGATGGACTCGGAATCACTTTCTAAATCGATTTAGCAATGCCCGTCTGTCTGTCCGTTTTTTTGTCCATGTTAATTTGTGTACAAAGTGCAGGTCGCAATTGTCATCCGATCGTCTTAAAATTTGATACAGGCATGTTTTTTGGCTTAGTGACAAAACCTATTGAAATTGGAAAAAATCGGTTCTGATTAGGATATAGCTCTCATATATATGTATGTTCGTCCGATTTTGAGAAATATTGCAATAAAGTGCTCAATTTTTAATCGATTCTTTCGAAATTTGGCAGGAAGGATTTTCCTTTAACTTTTGACATTACAGGTGAATTTTATGGAAATTGGTTCAGATTTAGATATAGCTCTCATATATATATATCGCCCGATTTTAACTTTTAGAGTCACAGCAAGCGGATTTATTGACCAATCTTTCAAAAATTGTGTAAAATGCTTTCCCCGACGACTACTACAATATCTAAGAAGTTTGCTTGAAATCGGTTTAGATTTAGATATAGCTCCCATATATATGTTCGTCCGATTTTGAGAAATATTGCAATAAAGTGCTCAATTTTTAATCGATTCTCTCGAAATTTGGCAGGAAGAATTTTCCTATGACTCTTGACATTACTGATTAATTTCATAGAAATCGGTTTAGATTTAGGTATAGCTGCCATATATGTATATCGTCCGATTTTCACTTCTATGGCCACTACAAGCGCATTTATGGACCAATTTTCCCAAAATGTTGTACAGCGCTTTCCTCGACAACTACCACAACGTCTATATAGTTTGGTCGAAATCGGTTCAGGTTTAGATATATTGGGTTGCCCAAAAAGTAATTGCGGATTTTTTAAAAGAAATTAAATGCATTTTTAATAAAACTTAGAATGAACTTCAATCAAATATACTTTTTTACACTTTTTTTCTAAAGCAAGCTAAAAGTAACAGCTGATAACTTACAGAAGAAAGAATGCAATTACAGAGTCACAAGCTGTGAAAAAATTTGTCAACGCCGACTATATGAAAAATCCGCAATTACTTTTTGGGCAACCCAATAGCAACCATATATACGTTCGTCCGATTTTGAGAAATATTGCAATACAGTGCTTATTTGTTAACCGATTCTCTCGAATGACAGCTATATCAAAATCTGAACCGATCTGTGTCATATTGAAGATGGATGTCTGAGGGCCTAACACAACCCATTGTCCCCAATTTGGGCGGTATCGGATTATAAATGCTCCTTTTATGGGCCCAAAACCTTAAATCGGAAGATCGGTCTATATGACAGCTATAACCAAATCTGAGCCGATCTGGACCAAATTGCAAAAAGATGTCGAGGGGCCTAATACAACTCACTGTCCCAAATTTCAGTGAAATTGGGCAATAAATGCGCCTTTAATGGGCTCAAGAATTTAAATGGCAGCTATAACCAAATCTGGACCGATCTGGGCCGAATTACAGAAACATGTGGAGAGGACTAATACAACTCACTGTTCCAATTTTTCGGCGACAGCGGACAATAAATGCGCCTTTTATGGGCCCAAAACCTTAAATCGAGAGATCGGCCCATATGGCAGCTATATCCAAATCTGAACCGACCTGAGCCAAATTGCAGAAACATGCCGAGGGGCCTAATACAACACACTCTCTGAAATTTCGGCGACAGCGGACAAATAATGCGCTTATATGGCAGCTATATCCAAATCTGGACCGATCTGGACCAAATTAAAGAAGGATGCCGAAGGGCCTAATACAACTCACTGTCCGAAATTTCGGCGACAGTGGCGCCTTTTAGGGACCCAACACCTTAAATCGAGAGATTGGTCTATATGACAGCTATATCGACATCTGGACCGATCTGGGTCAAATTGAAGAATGATGTCGAAGGGCCTAGCACAACTCACTGTCCCAAATTTCGATGACAGCGGACAATAAATGAGCCTTTTATGGCCCAAAACCTTAAGTCGACAGATCGTTCTACATGGCAGCTATATCCAAATCTGAACCGATTTGAGCCAAATTGCAGAAATAGGTCGTGTGGCCTAACATTACTCACTGTCCCAAATTTCAGAAAAATTGGATAATAAATAAAAACGTTTACACGATGAGTACGATCATGATGTGCCGTATAAAAGGCCCATAATAATAAATATCGATAATGAGTATCGATACTATCGTTAATTTCCCATCAGCTTGTTTTCAAACGAAAATCAGAAGTAAAAATCAGGAGATCGATTAATAAAGTCTGTTGGAAGTCATGAGAGAAATCATTGTACAAATTTTGAACCCAATGAAAATTGCGCCCTCTATAGGAGTGATGTGTCTTATAGGATACATTCAGCGTCGCATCGTGTGTGTGTGTCACGCTCTGACAGTCAGAAGGAGTTCTCCCTTAATTTCTCATTTCTTTAAGAACTTGTCTGATTTAGCGAATGTGAACATTCGCAAGTTTTTGGGCTTTTTAAAGCGATCTGAATGGTACAGCGGTAGGAACTAGAACGAATCTACCTTCTCCTGTTCCTTTGGTATCACAATGGATGAAAACGTCTAAGAGGCTCTGATGACAGATTGCCACTGAAACCTTATCAAATCTAACCTACCTACAATGCCAATATAGAGCTCAAAAAAGGGCATTAGAGAGTGAATATTGCATTGGTATATCTATATGATCTTTTGGAAGGCTTTTGGGGTTGGGCCCTAGGCAATAGGGACCAAATTAAGGCGTCAGATTTGTACTCTACCAGGTAGCTTAACCCCAAATTTAGCAAACAAATTCGTGTTTACCAGTTCAGTACCGACTTACCATAAGATTGCAAAAAAATACGCTTAAATCGATGCACCCAGATTTTGAGTTTTTGAAGGGGGAAATTCCTTCTTCCAGTATCCTATTTTCAGCGGGTGGCTAAACTCTGCATAGCCATGTCCGTCAGTCCGACTGTTGAAATCACGATAGCTGTCGAAGGCGTAAAGCTAGCCGCTTGAAATTTTGCACACATACTTACTATTGATGTAGGTCGTTGGAGATTTCAAATGGGCCATATCGGTTCAGATTTAGATATAGCTCCCATATAAACCGATCTCCCGATTTGACTTCTTGAGCCCCTGGAAGCCGCAGTTTTCATCCGATTTGGCTGAAATTTTAAACATAGTGTTCTGTTATGACTTCCAGTAACTGAGCCAAGTACCGTCCAAATCGGCCTATAATCTGATATGGCTCCCATATAAACCGATTTCCCGATTTTACTTCTTGAGTCTTTACAAACCGCAAATTGATTCCGATTTGGCTAAAACTTTGCACATAGTGTTCTGTTATGACTCTCAACAACTGTAGTGCATGTAGTGTTCTGTTATGATTTCTAAAAACTGTGTCAAGTACCGTCTGAATCGGTCTATAACCTGGTATAGCTCCCATATAAACCGATTTCCCGATTTGACTTCTTGAGCCCCTGGAAGCCGCAATTTTCATCCGATTTGGCTGAAATTTTAAACATAGTGTTCTGTTATGACTTTCAGTAACTGAGCCAAGTACCGTCCAAATCGGCCTATAACCTGATATGGCTCCCATATAAACCGATTTCCCGATTTTACTTCTTGAGTCTTTACAAACCGCAAATTGATTCCGATTTGGCTAAAACTTTGCACATAGTGTTCTGTTATGACTCTCAACAACTGTGCCAAGTACGGCCCAAATAGGCCTATAACATGATATAGCTCCCATATTTAAGCAGAATCCATGGTGGAGGGTTCCCAAGATTCGGCCCGGCCGAACTTAGCACGCTTTAACTTGTTTTTTTTTTTTTAATTTTTATCCTTTTTTCCAGGGTACCTTTGACAACCGTGATCCCGTTTTCATGATACGCGACCCGGATCTAATCAAACACATTATGATCAAAGACTTTCACCATTTTGAGAATCATAAAAAACTACCCGCTGAAATGGGTGAAAGTCTATGGACTTCAACATTGTTTGCAATGGAGAATAATAAATGGCGTGATATGAGAAGTACCCTTACGCCGGCTTTCACTGGCAGTAAAATGCGTAACATGTTCCAATTGATCCTGAAGAAGGTGGACGAGGCTATGGCCTATTTGCGGGAAGAACAAAAGAAGGTCGCCAACTATAAGTCAGAGGGTTTGGAAATTGATGTTAAGGACTTCACAACACGTCTGACCAATGATGTGATTGCCTCCACAGCATTTGGCCTGGAAGTGAATTCGTATCGTGACAAAGACAACGAATTCTACGTGAAAGCAAAAAAAGCCACAAACTTTACTACGACCCAACAAATGAAAATGCTCTTCGCTCTGCTGATGCCGCAGGTTGCAAAGGTAAATAAAACAATGAGTCATACATGTTGTTGGATAACAAATACAATGAGATAAACGTTTCGCTCCATTGCAGTATTTCAAAGTTGATGTGGTTGACAAGGCCTATACGAATTATTTTATGAAATTAGTTCTGGATGCCATGAAATATCGCGAGGAAAAGAATATCCATCGTCCGGATATGATTAACCTACTAATGGAGGCCAAAGGCATGATACCCTCTGAGGCGCCCAAGACACATTTCCGTGAATGGACCGATGTTGAGATGGTGGCTCAATGTTTCCTATTCTTTTTGGCCGGATTTGAACCTTCATCGGGGGTTATGAGTTTTGGTGCCCATGAGTTAATGGAAAATCCCGAAATTCAAAATAAACTCATTGAGGAAATCCAAGAAACTGAGGAGAATCTACAAGGAAAATCTTTAACTTATGAAGCTCTACAGAAAATGACCTACATGGATATGGTGGTCTCAGAGATCTTAAGAAAATGGCCAATCTCCTTGATTACAGATCGCCAATGCAATAAAGACTATGAATATGTATCGCCCAGCACTGGAGAACGTGTGGTCATCAAGGAAGGCGATGTGGTTCGCATACCCATTTGTGCCCTACATAGAGATGCCAAGTACTTTGAAAATCCCCAGGTTTTAGATCCTGAGCGTTTTAGTGAGCAGAATAAATCGAATATAGAATTGGGTACCTATTTGCCCTTTGGTTTGGGTCCACGAAGTTGTATTGGTAAGTGTGTAGAAGACAACTTTGACAACCAAAAAGTAATTTTTTAATTTACTCCTTAGGAAATCGTTTTGCATTGTTGGAAATTAAGGCCTTCTTTTACTATCTGTTGCGTGATTATCGCCTAGAACCATCTCCAAGGTCATGTGTGCCCTTGGAATTGGATATCGGAACTATAAAGCTGCAACCAAAAGCGGGCTTCTGGCTACAAATCGAACCGAGAAAGTGTTAATATTTAGACAAAACTTGAGTGTAATCTTGCAATAATGTCATGAAACAATTTTATTTAATATATATGTATTAAAATAACTACTTTTATTTCAACAAAACATTGTTTCATTGACTCTATAAATGAGAGCTGTTAAGCTGGTCACGCACCCCAATGGCTTGTATGTCTGAATGTCTGATTTCTTAGTACTCTAATAGTTATAAAACGTTCCCACACGTCATCTGTGAATGTGAAGAGTGTTCAGTACACTCTGCCATTTCATTATGGAGAAACTCACAAAAGGGCAAGGACCGAAAATCATTGAATTTGTTTATCAAAATTAGTGCTCTTCGTCAACAGCTCCATGTAAATCCACTATTTTATTGAAAAATTTTGTTGGCCGCTATGTAATGGATAGGTCTTAACCTAACCTTAACCTGCTACTCATTCATTTAAAAAAAAAAACAGTTTGTCCATTTTTCTTCAAAGCCGACAGTGGATGTAACGTTACCGTCAACCTTTAACGATATTGAGCCATGAAACGTCATTTTTTTACCCTCCACCATTCAGGAGCGCGCTGAGAAGGCTCACAGATGTTGGGCACTATGTAGACGGGCCGTAGCCTCGAAATGGGGCCTGAATCCGAGGATAGTCCACTGCCTCTACAGGAGCCAGTATTAGACCAATACTTACTTATGCCTTAGGTCTAAGTATTAGACCAACACATAAGGACCATACAACTGGTTCAGGAAACAAGTGGTCTTGGCATAGGCGGAGCGATGAGGATCAAGCCTGGAGACTATTCTAAATATCCGATCGGATACCTGAGACGACACTTGAGGTCGAGGGCGAGGCACTGCTGCCAGCGACACAGTCACAGGAATTGCCACCTGGAAGATCATGTTACATGAATGGATCAATATTAGAGAACGGAGTGGGCCTGGGGGCTACATTTAGAACCTGGGGGCTGAGATCTGTTTTAGACTGCTTGATCATAATACGGTCCTGCAGGCGGAAATCCGGGCAATCACGGAATGCGTGAGGTGGAAGTGATGAAGGACATCGAGTTTGAACATTTTTACGGACAGTAAACGGGCCATAAGGGCAAAAACAACCAGCAGGGTAAGGTCACGAACAGTCTTGCAGTGTAAGAAGGAGATTAACACCTTCTCTGAGGATGGCACAATCCCCATCGTTTGGATGCCGGGCCATAACGGAGTAGGGGGGAATGAAAGGGCAGACGATTTGGCAGTGAAGCCCAGAGGACTGACGTCAATAAACTTGGTTAACCCGAAGACTTTCGGGTCGACGCAGTCCGTGTTAGGGACGTGGGCGTAGAACGAAACAGTTGGTAGGACGACGAAAATCCTATGGGGTGATTCGTATCGTGCAAGGACAAGGCTAGTACTGAAAGGAAGTAAAAAGGAACTCAGTATAGCTTTTGGTATCATAACGGGACCCATAGGACTACAAGCTCACTTATGCAAAATCCGTGCGGCAAGTGATAGCATGTGTTAGGCATGTGAGGCAAATGATGAGACGTTCGAGCATTTTCTTTGTCATTACGCGGCTTTCGGTACTTAGGTGGGGACATAATACCAGACAGGAAGCAACTTAGGGGAGTGGTATGGAAAACAATTAAGGATTTCGTAAGTAGCACCGAATTCCTAACATAAAATTTTTTGTTTTATACCCACCACATTCGGATAGGGGTATACTAACTTATTCATACCATTTGTAATACCTTGAAATATTGAAATATCCATAAAGAATTCTGGATCGTATCGACATTCTGAGTATAACTAGCCATGTCCGTCCGTCCGTCTGTCGAATTCACGATGGCGGTCGAACGCGTAAAGCTAGCCGCTTAAAATATTGCACGGATACATCCTATTTATGTAGGTTATTGGGGATTGCGAATGGGCCATATCGGTTCAGATTCATATATAACTCACATATAAACCGATCCCCGGATTTGACTTCTCGAGCCGCAAGAAGTCTCAATTTTAATCTGATTTGGCTGAAATTTGGAACAAAGGCTTGTGTTATGATTTTCAACATCCATGTCTAGAAACAGGTATAGCCCCCATATAAACCAATCCCAGGATTTGACTTCTTGAGCATCTAGAAACTTCAATCTTCATCCGATTTGGCTGAAATTTGGAACAAAGTTTTGAGTTAGGATTTCCAACATCCACGGCAAGTTTGATATGAATCGGTCTATAAACAGATATAGCCCACTTATTAACCGATCCTAGGATTTGACTTCTTGAGCCCATAGATATCTCCTTTTAGGCAAACAAAGGCTAAAAGAAAATAATTTATTTAATTTTGGAGCTATATCAAGTTATAGTCCGATTCGGACCATCATTGAATTGAATGTTGGTAGTAAAAGTCATTGTGTAAAATTTCAGCCAGTTCAAGTAAGAATTGTGCCCTTTAGGGGCTCAAAAAGTAAAATAGAGAGATCGGTTTATATGGGAGCTGTAATAGGCTATAGACCGATTGGGACCATGTTTTACAAGTTTGTTGATGGTCATGGGAGAAGCCGTTGTACAAAATTTCAGCCAAATCGGATTATAATTACGGCCTCTGGAGGCTCAAGAAGTCAAGATCCCAGATCAGTTTATATGACAGCTTTATTAGGTTATGGATCGATTTGAATTATATTTCACACAGTTGTTAGTAGTCATTACAAAATACCTTATGCAAAATTTCACCCAAATCGGATAAGAATTGCGCCCCCTAGTGGCTCAATGGTGGAGGGTATAAAAATTGAGCTGAAACTTGCATAGGTTCTTTTTTTGTGCATAAACAGGTTAAGTTCGAAGATGAGCTACATAGGACTATATCTGAATATAGCCCCCATATAGACTGATCCGCCGATTTAGGGTCTTAGACCCATAAAAGCCACATTTATTATCCGATTTTGGTAAAATTTGGGACTGTGAGTTGCGTTAGGCCACTCGACATGTATCTTCAATTTGGCTCCGATGGGGTCAGATTTGGATATAGCTGCCATATAAACCGATCTCTCGATTTAAGGTTTTGGGCCCATAAAAGGCGCATTTATTCTGCAATTTTGGCAAAATTCGGGACAGTGAGTTGTATTAGGGCCTACGACATCCTTCTTGTATTTGGGCCGGTTCGGTCCAGATTTGGATATAGCTGCCATATAGACCGATCTCTCGATTTAAGGTATTGGGCCCATTAAAGGCGCATTTATTGTCCGATGTCGTCGAAATTTGGCACAGTGACTTAAGTTAGGTTCTTCGATATCTTTCTGCAATATGGCACAGATCAGTCCAGATTTGGATATAGCAGATTTGCATATAGACCGTTCTCTCGATTTGAAGTCTTGGGCCCATAAAAGTCGCATTTATTGTTCGGTTTCGCCAAAATTTGGGACAGTGAGTTGTGTTAGGCCCTTCAACATTATTCTTCAATATGGCCAAGATCAGTCCAGATTTGGATATAGCTGCCATATAAACCGATCTTTCGATTTAAGGTCTTGCGCCTATAAAAGTCGCATTTATTGTCCGATTTCGCCGAAATTTGGGACCTTCTTCAATTTGGCCTAAATCGGTCCAGATTTGAATATAGCTTCCATATAGATCAATCTCTCGATTCAAGGTTGTGGGCCCATAAAAGAAGCATTTATTGTCGGATGTAGCCGAAATTTGCGACAGTGAGTTGTGTTAGGACCTTCGACATCCTTCTTCAATTTGGCCCAAATCGGTCCAGATTTGGATATAGCTGGCATATAGAACGATCTCTCGATTTGAGGTTTTGGGCCCATAAAAGGCGAATTTATTGTCCGAAATTTGGGACAATGGGTTATTTTAGCGCCTTCAATATCCTTCTTCAATTTGCCCCAGATCGCTCCAGATTTATATCCAAATCTCAACCGATCATATAGATCAATCTCTCAATTTAAAGTCTTGGCTCCATAAAATAAAAGGCACATTTATAATCCGACTTCGCTCAAATTTGACGCAGTGACTTATGTTAGGCCTTTCGATACCGTGTCGTATATGGTTCAGATCAGTCTTTATTACTAAGAAGACCAATATTTTGTTCTGCAAAAATGAACAATGACTTGTATTTACTAGACCACTCAATATCCGAGTCGAATTTGGTCCAAATCGGACCATATTTCGATAAAGCTGCTATGGGGGCATAAATTACGCATTTTTCATCGGATTCTGACGAAAGGTGGGATACCCAAGGTGGTGGGTATCGGTTCGGCCGAACTTAGTCTCTTTTTACTTGTTATTAAATCGAGTTAGATTTTTCTAAGACAGCTCTTTTCTTGCGTATTTTTCTACCCATTTGGCTTTAATGGGTTAAGGAGTACCTTACTGCCTTAAACATTTTAGGATGTGCCCTCAAGTCGCCCAGTTATGATTTCCAACATATGAGCTTAATATTGGGTTGCCCAAAAAGTAATTGCGGATATTTCATATAGACGGCGTTGACAAATTTTTTCACAGCTTGTGACTCTGTAATTGCATTCTTTCTTCTGTCAGTTATCAGCTGTTACTTTTAGCTTGCTTTAGAAAAAAAGTGTAAAAAAAGTATATTTGATTAAAGTTCATTCTAAGATTTATTAAAAATGCATTTACTTTCTTTTAAAAAAATCCGCAATTACTTTTTGGACAATATGATCCGAATCAGTACAAAAACTGGTATGATTCTCATTTAATATGACAATGTGGCGAACTCTATTCATGGTGGAGGGTATATAAGAATCATTGTGACCGAACTTTTTGGTTTTCTGCATGTTTTGTTTATTCTATTGATGTGTTTTTTTTCACAATTCCGTATAGTTTGTATGTTGGAGATGATGAGAAACACAGTGACCCACATATATCAGGGAAAACGTAAGTGGACCATCTTTAGAGTTTTCAGTTATTCCTATTATAATTGCCCATCAAAACCCATGATTACGAAAGCCCCTTGAAAAATCGAAATATACAATTTCTTAATATAAGTTAGGACTTCCATGATCTTCATAAAGTATGAACCTCTTTGTAGGATATTGCATAGACTGCTGCGTCCCACTTTTCCTTACTTGATTTTGTTTCAATTATATTCTAAACAAATTTATTAACACTCCATGTATTTCTTTAAATGTAGATAGGTATACCAAAAAAAAATGATAGATGAGCAACATGCGCTATTGTATGTACATAGGTATAAAATTCTTCCCCCAAATATTCAGTAGCCATCAGTACATTGGAACACTCAGCCCTGCAGACTTGGGCGACTACGCGTGTAAGAACTTCAAAATCAAAGTTTTTTTTTGACTTTGGACATGTTGTGCGAATTACTGATAGTGTTGGTAATTGGTGGAGCATTATTTTATCATTGGGCCACTAAAAATAATGACTTCTTCGTTAAACGTAATATACCGCACGATAAGGCCACCTTCTTGTTTGGCGCACTGAAAGATGTGAACCTGAAGAAGAAAACCACCTTTCAACTTTTGTGTGAAATTTATCGAAAACATGAAGGCATGTGAGTATAAGTTCGATGATCATAAAGAAATTGTGGTACAGAAAAAGCTCCGTGGAAGAATATCAAAATGAAATTCAAAAATTGGAGAAAATAAGGAATAAGGCTCTAGAAAACTCTCAAAGACTGTGACATTTGAACTATTAGAGTTTCTTCGTTTTGTATGGTAAAAGCAGCTGATTTTGTATAGGGAAAACGAATAAAAGCTGTTCCTTCGAGTGAGAGAGTTTTAGTGAATATGACTGCACATCATGGCCTAACGAATTATTTAAAGGTTGTCTCATTTGTACAACAACATAAAAACCATATGGTTAAATCGCCATCAAGTTGATCAACGTTTTGCCAACACATACAAAGAAATATTTGTGTGTGTGTGTGTATATGAGCAGAGCGCTCTTGTATATGCGAGAAAGAAGATAACAACAAAGAGAATGCAAACAAAAATCTAACATCTTAATACTGTAAAATCTCAAAGGAGAATAGGTGTGCGCACACAGTGAGCGCTCATGCTGAGCGGAGCGGAATCGTCCTTACTGGGGCTAATTTTCAGGCGAGAAGAAAATTTGTCTAGAACACATTGAATGTGAGAATCAGCGCTGTAATACTGTTTGTTCCATTTGTTTTACTTTGTTCATATGTGTTTATAAAATTGCTGTACACGGCAATAGATTCATCTGATGAAAAGGATTTTGCTTCTTCTAGTGTGATTAATGCAATTATTAACACCAAAGAAATTGGAAAAACATCCAATTACACTAACAATTAAAAAGGCGTTAAGTTCGGCTGGACCGAACTTTGGGTATCCAAACCTCGGGTATATATATAAACCACCTTTCGTCAGAATCCGGTGAAAAATACATAATTTATGCCCACATAGCAGCTTTATCGAATTATGGTCCGATTTGGACAAAATTCGACATGGATATCGAGTGATCTAATAAGAACAAGTTATTGTTCAATTTTGCAGAATAAAATTTGGTAGCTTTATCCAAATATAGACCGATCTGAACCATATACGCCACGGACGTCGAAAAGCCTAACATAAGTCACTGTGTCAAATTTCAGTGAAATCGGATTATAAATGCGCCTGTTATGGTGCCAAGACTTTAAATCGAGAGATTTGTCTATATGGCAGCTATGCCCAAATCTGAACCGATCTGAACCAAATTGCAGAAAGATGTCAAAGACCCTAACACAACTCACTGTCTCAAATTTCGGCGAAATCGGAAAATAAATGCGCCTTTTATGGGCCTAAAACCTTATATCGAGAGATCGGTTTATATGGTAGCTATATTCAAATCTGGACCGATCTGAGCCAAATAGAAGAATAATGTTGAAGGGCCTAACACAAAACACTGTCCCAAATTTCGGCGACAATAAATGCGACATTTATGGGCCCATAACCTTAAATCGATAGATTGGTCCATGTGGCAGCTATAGCCAAATTTTGACCGATCTGTGCCATATTGCAGAAAGTTACTGTCTCAAGTTTCGGCAAAATCGGACAATAAATGCGAATTTTACAGGTCTAAGACCTTAAATCAAGAAATTGGTCTATATATTGTAGCAGCCATATCTAAATCTGAACCGATCTAAACCAAATTAAAAAAAAAGATGTTCAGGGGCCAAACACAACTCACTGTTCCAAATTTTGGCAAAATCGGATAATTAATGCGCTTTTTATGGGCCGAAAACCTTAAATCGGCGAATCGGTCTATATGGTAGCTATATCCAAATCTGTGCCAAGTTGAAGATGGATGTCGAGTGGCCTAACGCAACTCACTGTTCCAAATTTCAGCAAAATCGGATAATAAATGTGGCTTTTATGGGCCTAAGACCATAAATCGGCGGATCGGTCTATATGGGGGCTATATCAAGATATAGTCCGATAAGGTCCATCTTAGAATTAAACCTGTTTATAAACAAAAAAGTATTTGTGCAAAGTTTCAGCTCAATATCTCAAGGTTTAAAGACTGTAGCGTGATTTCAACAGACAGACGGACGGACATGGCTAGATCGTCGTAGATTTTTACGCTGATTGAGAATATATAAACTTTTTAGGGTCGGAAATTGATATTTCGATGTGTTGCAAACGGAATGACAAAATGAATATACCCCTACCCCTATAATAACTGCTATGCTATTGGAGCTTTATCAAGTTATGATCCGTTTCGGACCATAATCGAATTAAATGTTAGAGACCATAGTAGAAGTCATTTTGTAAATGTTCAAACATTTCGAATAAGAATTGCGCGGGGCCCAAGAAGTAAAATAGGGGGATCGGTTTATATAGGAGCTGTATCAGGCTATAGACCTATTCAGATCATATTTGACACGCATATGAAGGTAATGAGAAAAGCCGTTGTACAAAATTTCAACCAAATAAGCCCACTAGAGGCGCAAGAAGTCAAGATCCCAGATCAGCTTATATGGCAGCTATATCAGGTTATAAACCGATTTTAACCATATTTGGCACAGTTGTTGGAAACCATAACTTAACGCCTAATGCAAAATTTCAGCCAAGTCGGATAAGAATTGCGCCCTCTAGTGGCTCAAGAAGACAAGATCCAAGATCGTAGTATATGGTAGCTATATCAAAACATGGAGCGAAGCTGAGGGAAACTTACTTCTCACTTCTCTCTTACTTCTCAAACTGCTTTAAGGTGTTTCTCGCCACCAGGATTTTTGACTACACGAACACATATTTTGTCATTTGTTTCATTTCTCAATTAATAGACATCAGCTGGTTTTCTAGAGGAAAAACAGCTGATTTCGATGAATTGGCCAACTAAACTGCAAATGTGACAACATTTTGTGGTTTTGGCAGTGAATTGAATAGTACTGATTCACACCAGGCAATTTATAAGGGGAAAGCAATACAAACTATTTCCCATCTCACTTTCTTAAACAAACTGAGAACTCCCGCACTTAAAATTGATTTAAGGTAGAGAGAAAGGTAAGAGGAATGCGAATTTACTACCGAAACATTTAAAATTTTTTTGTAAGGGCTAAGATTATTAAATTTCACAAATTTTTGTTTGTTTCTCTTTCGAGATGAGCTGAATTAATTTTAAAATTTTGTTACTCATTTGTCAATACATCGAAATCAGCTGGTTCTATATAGAGGGGAAAACAGCTGATTTGGCAAAAATCATTGCAGCATTGACAGTTAGTTATGATACCAGTTTTTGAATAAAACTTCTCTCTAACTTCCTCTCATCCATTCTCCATTTACTTTCTTTGCAGGGTCTATGGCGTTTTTGAAAATCGTCAACCAGTTTTCTATATACGAGATCCCGATATGATCAAACATATAACCATTAAAGATTTCGATCATTTCATTAATCATCGCAATTTGCAACGTGGTAATCGCGATACCTTGTTGTCCAACTCATTGGTGAAGATGGAAGACGATAGATGGCGTGACATGAGAAGTACTTTGACGCCTGTTTTTACTGGCAGCAAATTGCGTCAAATGTTCCAACTGATCGTACAATCGATTGATGAGGCCTTGGGCTATTTAAGGGAGGAACAGCGTAAGAATTCTGTCAACCCTGCGGAGGGTTTCGAATTGGAGCTTAAAGATTTTACATCACGTCTAACCACTGATATCATTGCTTCAACGGCATTTGGTTTGCAGGTTAATTCGTATCGCGACAAAGATAACGAGTTCTATGTGACATCGAAGAATGTTATCAAATTTTCGGCCAAACAAATTTTGAAGGTTATGTTTATTATGATATTTCCGAAGATTGCAGAGGTAAGTAATCATTTTATGATAGATAAAAACAAGTAAAAACGAGGTAAGTTTGGCCAGGCCAAATCTTGGGGTTCTGCTAAAAGTGTACACCAAATAAATTTAGTTGAAGGGCCTAATTTTACTCTACGTACCAAATGTCTGCCAAACCAGGGAAAAATTTAAGCTTCTAGGAGCTTAAAAAGGATAATCGAAAGATTGGTTTATATGAGAGCTATATCAAGTTATATATCGACTTGAACCGTACTTAGCGCAGTTGTTGGAAGTCGTAACAGTGCACTACGTGCAAAATTTTAACCAAATCGGACAAAAGTTGCGTTTACCAGGGGCGCCAAAGACCTTGTCAGGTCATAGACCCATGGAACGGCACGGTTATTGGAAGACGTAACAGAAGATTATATGTAAAATTTTAGCTTGATAGGTCAAAAATTACGGCTTTCAAGGGGATTCGGACCCATGCGTTCCGTGCCATAGATGGACGCGCAAACCCCTGCACTTCGGTGTTAAGAATTTGCCACATTCAGGGCTAAATGTCTTCACCCTAAAACTCCTAAAAAACGTCTGTCTGTTGAAATCTCGTTTGCACAAAATTTGCACAGATTCTTTTTTTATCCCTAGGCAGGGTAAGCTCGGAGATGGGCTATATCGAACTATATCTTGATATAGCCCAAATATAGACCAATGCGCCGATTTAAGGTCTTAGGCCCATAAAAGCCACATTTATTATCTGATTTTTCTGAAATTTGAGACAGTGAGTTGTGTTAGGCCGCTCGATAGCCTTCTTCAATTTGGATCCGGTCGGTCCAGATTTTGATATAGCTGCCATAAGGTCCGATCTCGATTTAAGGTCTTGGGCCCATAAAATGCACATTTGTTGCCCGATTTCGTCGAAATTTAGGACAGTGAGTTGTGTTAGGCCCTCCGACATTTTTCTTCAATTTGGCCCAGATCGGTCTAAATTTGGATATAGCTGTCATATAGACCGATTTCCCGATTTAAAGTTTTGGTCCCATAAAAGGTGCATTTATTGTCCGATTTTGCCGAAATTCGGGACAGTGAGTTGTGTTAGGCTTTTCGACATCTTTCTTCAAATTGGCCCAGATCGGTCTAAATTTGGATATAGCTGCCATATAGACCGATCTCTCGATTGAGGGTTTTGGGCCCATAAAAGGTGCATTTATTGTTCGATTTCGCCGAAATTTGGGACAGTGAGTTGTGTTAGGCTTTTCGACATCTTTCTGCAATTTGAGTACAGATCGGTCCAGATTTGGATATAGGTGCCATATAGACCGATCACTCGATTTATGGTTTTGGGCCCATAAAAGTCGCATTTATTGTTCGATTTCGCCGAAATTTTGGACATTGATTTGTGTTAGGCCCCTCGATGTCCTTCTTCAATTTGGCCTCGATCGTTCCAGATTTTGATATTGCTATATAGACCGATCTCTCGATTTAAGGTCTTGGGCCCATAAAAGGTGCATTTATTGTCCAATTTCCCCATAATTTGGAATAGTGAGTTCTGTTAGATCCCTCGACATCTTTACGCAATTTGGCCTCGATCGGTGCAGATTTGAATATAGTTGCCATATAGACCGATCTCTCGATTTAAGGTTTTGGGCCCGTAAAAGGTGCATTTATTGTCCGATTTCTCCGAAATTTTGGGCAGTGAGTTGTGTTAGGCCCTTCGTTAGCCCTCTTCAGTTTGGCCCAGATCGGTCCGGATTTGGATATAGCTGCCATATAGACCGATCTCCCAATTTTAGGTTTTGGGTCCATAAAAGGCGCATTTATTGTCCGATGTCACCGAAATTTGGGACAGTGAGTTGTGTTAGGCTTTTCGACATCTTTCTGCAATTTGGGTATAGATCGGTCCAGATTTGGATATAGCTGCCATATAGACCGATCTGTCGATTTAAAGTCTGGGCGCCATAAAAGGAGGCCACCATAGCGCAGAGATTTGCATGTCCGCTTATGACGCTGAACGCCTGAGTTCGAATCCTGGCGAGACCATCAGAAAAAATTTTCAGCGGTGGTTTTCCCCACCTATTGCTGGCAACATTTGTGAGGTATTATGTCATGTAAAATTTCTCTCCAAAGAGGTGTCGCACTGCGGCACGCCGTTCGGACTCGGCCCCGAGGACGCCCCTTATCATTGAGCTTAAACTTGGATCGGACTGCGCTCATTGATATGTGAGAAGTTTGCCAATATTCCTAAGTGGAATGTTCATGGGCAAAAAAAAAAAAAATTTGCATTTGCCATTAAAGGCGCATTTATTGACCGTTTTCACTGAAATTTGATACAGTGACTAATGCTAAGTTTTTCGACATCCGTGTCGTATATGCTTCAGGTCTACAAAATTGAACAATGACTTGTACTTATTGGACCACTCAATGTCCGTGTCGAATTTGGGCCAAATCGGATTATATTTCGATATAGCTGCTATGTGGGCATAAATTATGCGTTTTTCACCGGATTAGGAAGAAAGGTGGTTTACATATATACCCGAGGTGGTGGGCATCCAAAGTTCGGCCCGGCCGAACTTGGCGCCCCTTTACTTGTGTCATCTAACATACCCTTCATAATTAAGCAGCAGTCATTTTCAGCAAACAACAGACTTTACAGCAGTAAGCCTGCTGCTCTGAAATTGCAGTACTACTGCTGTAATAGCGAAGCTACTGCTATAACAGCAGCAACATTAATTGTAGCTGTTGCTGGGGCAGAGTACGGAGATGGGTGTCTATATTGTATTGGGTTGCCCAAAAAGTAATTGCGGATTTTTTAAATGAAAGTAAATGCATTCTTAATAAAACTTCGAATGAACTTTAATCAAATATACTTTTTTTACTCTTTTTTCTAAAGCAAACTAAAAGTAACAGCTGATAACTGACAGAAGAAAGAATGCAATTACAGAGTCACAAGCTGTGAAAAAATTTGTCAACGCCGACTATATGAAAAATCCGCAATTACTTTTTGGGCAACCTAAATCCAATTTTTATACCCTCCACCATAAGATGGGGGGTATACTAATTTCGTCATTCTGTTTGTAACTACTCGAAATATTCGTCTGAGACCCCATAAAGTATATATATTCTTGATCGTCGCGACATTTTATGTCGATCTAGCCATGTCCGTCCGTCTGTCCGTCCGTCCGTCCGTCCGTCTGTCTGTCGAAAGCACGCTAACTTCCGAAGGAGTAAAGCTAGCCGCTTGAAATTTTGCACAACTACTTCTTATTAGTGTAGGTCGGTTGGTATTGTAAATGGACCATATCGGTCCATGTTTTGATATAGCTGCCATATAAACCGATCTTGGGTCTTGACTTCTTGAGCCTCTAGAGTGCGCAATTCTTCTCCGATTGGAATGAAATTTTGCAAGACATATTTTGCTACGATATCCAACAACTGTGCCAAGTATAGTTCAAATCGGTCCATAACCTGATATAGCTGCCATATAAACCGATCTTGGGTCTTGACTTCTTGAGCCTCTAGCGTGCGCAATTCTTATCCGATCAGAATGAAATTTTGCACGACGTGTTTTGTTATGATATCCAACAACTGTGCCAAGTATAGTTCAAATCCGTCCATAACCTGATATAGCTGCCATATAAACCGATCTTGGGTCTTGACTTCTTGAGCGTCTAGAGTGCGCAATTCTTATCCGATTGAAATGAAATTTTGCACGACATGTTTTGTTATTATATCCAACAACTGTGCCAAGTATGGTTCATATCGGTCCATAACCGGATATAGCTGCCATATAAACCGATCTTGGGTCTTGACTTCTTGAGCCTCTAGAGGGCGCAATTCTTATCCGATTGGAATGGAGTTTCGCACGACGTGTTTTGTTATGATATCCAACAACTGTGTTAAATATTGTTTAAATCGGTCCATAACCTGATATAGCTGTCATATAAACCGATCTTGGGTCTTGACTTCTTGAGCCTCTAGAGGGCATAATTCTTATTCGATTTGAATGGATTTTTGCACGAAGTATTTCTTTATGATATCCAACTACTGTGCCAAGTATGGTTGAAATCGGTCCATAACCTGATATAGCTGTCATATAAACGGATCTGGGGATTTGACTTCTTGAGCTTCTAGAGGGCGCAATTCCTATCCGATTTGGCTGAAATTTTGCATGACGTATTTTATTTTTACTTTCAACAACTGTGTCAAATAAGGTTCAAATCGGTTCATAACCAGATATAGCTGCCATATAAACTCATCTGGGATCTTGACTTCTTGACCCCTAGAGGTCGCAATTATTATCCGATATGCCTGAAATTTTGTACGATGGATCGTCTTATGACCATCAACAAACGTGTTTATTATGGTCTGAATCGGTATATAGCCCGATACAGCTCCCATATAAATCGATCTCTCTATTTTACTTCTTGAGCCCACAAAGGGTGCAATTCTTATTCGAATTGGCTGACATTTTACACACGTCTCCAACATATAATTTAATTGTGGTCCAAACCGGACCATATCTTGATATCGCTCTAATAGCAGAGCAAATCTTTTCTTATATCCTTTTTTTGCCTAAGGAGAGATGCCGGGAAAAGAACTCGACAAATGCGATCCATGGTGGAGGGTATATAAGATTCGGCCCGGCCGAACTTAGCACGCTTTTACTTGTTTTTTTTAATTTTTTTTTTTTAAAACTTAATTTTGGCCAGATTTCAATTTTTGAACTTTCTATTTTCTTCATGCAGTATTTGAAGGTCGATGCCATTGATAAAAAGCATTCGAGCTATTTTATGCATTTGGTCTTGGATGCCATGAAGTATCGCCAAGAGAATAACATACATCGTCCCGATATGATTAACTTGCTAATGGAGGCTCGTGGTATGATACCATCGGCCCATGTCTCGAAATCTCAAAACCACCAATGGTCCGATATGGCGATGGTGGCTCAATGTTTTCTATTTTATTTGGCCGGTTTTGAGACCACTGCTGGTCTTATGAGTCTAGCTAGTCACGAGTTAATGGAAAATCCTGACGTTCAGAATAGACTTTACGAGGAAATCCAACAAACCGATGAAGAGCTAGAGGGCCAACAATTGACTTATGAGGCTTTACAGAAAATGACCTACATGGAGATGGTGGTATCTGAGGTGCTTAGAAAATGGCCCATACCCTTGTCTACGGATCGTATGTGTAATAAGGACTTTGAGTATGTCTCACCCAGCACAGGGGAACGTGTGGTCATCAAAAAGGGCGATGTTATACGCATACCCATATGTGGCATACATTTGGATCCCAAGTATTATGAAAACCCCAATGTGATAGATCCGGAGCGTTTCAATGAGGAGAATAAATCGAAAATACAATATGGCACTTATTTGCCTTTCGGTATGGGTCCTCGCAGTTGTATTGGTAAGTGGAGAATTTTAAAGAATTGTAGCACTAACAATTAATTTTTATTTTTTCTTGGTTTAGGCAATCGTTTTGCATTGTTGGAGGCCAAGACTTTTCTTTATTACCTTTTACGGGATTATCGCCTGGAACCATCGCCCAAGTCTTGTATTCCCTTGGTTTTGGATCCTAAAAGTGTTAATTTGATGGCGAAAAATGGTTTTTGGATTAAATTCATACCAAGAAAATCTTAAATTTTTTATCATTCGTTGAAAGTTGATTTTTATTTTCCCATTTCAATAAACTGTACCAAATTTTTTTTTATCACAAGCCTTAATAATAAAATTTTAACAATAATTAAAAAAAAGTATTTCGCTCATTATTGTTTTTTCTTTTGTTGTGCAAACATTATCTAGAATGGTATTTTCAATTATTTTCCATTATTTTATGAGTAATGGCTTTATTGGTCATGCCTGTCTGCAATTTCAGACATCGCTGGAGTAAACAGTTGTGTTATCGAGAACATGACTCACCAAATGGTTGACGTATGGTAATGGCTGTAATGGGTTTCAACATGCCATGTCATAACATAGTGGACTAAAGGTCATTGTCACTTGGAACTGCTAGGTAAGTAATTACTGCCCTACAATAAGAGGGATCGAATGGAAAAACTTTCAGAACAGAACCGACAATTTGAGATCGGTGGTAGAACCTACCGAAGACAAGCTAAAGCAAAGATGTATTCATTTAGTGTACAACAAGCCGTTGCACAGAACAAGCCGTTGCACAGTGGGCGAAAATTAAAAAAAAAGTAAGATAAGCTAAGTTCGGCCGGGCCGAATCTTATATACCGTGCACCATGGATCGCATTTGTCGAGTTTTTTGCGCGGTATCTCTTTTTAGGCAAACAAAGAATAATGGATAAGAATTGTTATGCTAATGGAGCTATATTAAGTTATAGTCCGATTCGGACCACAAATGAATTAATGTTGAAGACCATAGTATAAGTCATTCGGTAAAATTTCTGTCCATTCAGATAAGAATTGCGCCTTGTAGGGGCTCATGTAGCATAATCGGGAGATCGGTTTTATGGGGCTGTATTAGGCTAAAGATCGATTCAGACCATTGTGAACACGTATGTTGAAGGTCATGGGAGAAGCCGTTGTACAAAATTGCTGGCAAATATTGGGTTGCCCAAAAAGTAATTGCGGATTTTTCATATAGTCGGCGTTGACAAATTTTTTTACAGCTTGTGACTCTGTAATTGCATTCTTTCTTCTGTCAGTTATCAGCTGTTACTTTTAGCTTGCTTTAGAAAAAAAGTGTAAAAAAAGTATATTTGATTAAAGTTCATTCTAAGTTTTGTTAAAAATGCATTTATTTTCTTTTAAAAAATCCGCAATTACTTTTTGGGCAACCCAATAGAATAAGAATTGCGCCCTCCGGAGGCTTAAGAAGTCAAGATCGCAGATCGGTTTAAATAGAATCGGAAGAGAATTGCGCCCTCTAGTGGTCAAGATGAAAGATCGGTTTATATGGTAGCCATATTAGGTTATACACCGATTTGAACCATACTTAGCACAAATTTTGGAATTCATAACAAAACACTTCATGCACAATTTCAGCCAAATCGGATGAGAATTGCGCCCTTTAGTGACTCAAGAAATCAATATCCAAGATCGGTTTAAATGACAGCTATATTAGGTTACAAACCGTTTTGAACCATATTTAGCACAGTTGTTGAAAAACATAACAAAACATCGTATGTAAAATTTCAGCCAAATTGGATGAAAATTGCGCCCTCTAGTGGCTTACGATGTCAAGATCCAAGATCGGTTTATATGGCGGCTATATCAGGTTATGAACCGTACTTACCACAATTGTTGAAAGTCATAACAAAACACTTCGTGCAAAATTTCAGCCAAATGGGATGAGAATTGCGCCCTCTAGAGGCCTAAGAAGTCAAGCTCCCAGATCGGCATATATGGTAGCTATATCATGAACCGATTTGAACCATACTATGCACAATTGTTGAAAGACGTAACAAAACACTTCATGCAAAATTTCAGCCAAGTGGTTCTTGACTTCTTGAGCCACCATGTACCATATAAACCGATCTTGGATCTTGATTTCTTGAGCCACTAGAGGGCGCAATTCTTTCTATTGGCTCAAGAAATCAAGATCCAAGATCGATTTATTTGGTAGCTATATCAGATTATGTACCGATTTGAACCATACTTAACGCAGTTGCTGAAAGTCATAGCAAAACACCTCATGCAAAATTTCAGCCAAATCATAGAAGAATTGCTCCCTCTAATGACGCAAGAAGTCAAGATCCAAGATCGGTTTACATGGCAGCTATATCAGGTTATGCACCGATTTGGACTATACATAGCACAATTGCTGAAAGTGAAAACAAAACACTTGGTGTAAAAATTTAGCCAAATCGGATAAGAAGGATAAGAAGATTGTGCCCTCTAATGGATCAGGAAGTCAAGGTCCAAGATTGGTTTTTAAGGCAGCTACATTAAAGCATGGACCCATTTATAATCCCAATCGAACTACAAAATTTTAAGTGGCTAGCTATACTACTTCGAGAGTTAGCGTGTTTTCGACAGACGGACCAATGGACATGGCTAGATCAACTCAGAATGTCAGAGTCTAAGGTCATTATTGGAATGACGAAATTAGTATACCCCCATCCTATGGTGAAGGGTATAAAAACATGCCATCTGAGAATGGCTAGAGATATCACTTTGAAATTTGGAATGGTTAGAGCCGAGATACTAGAGAGATCATGTGCAATATTTCAAGGCCTTAGATTGTCTGGGTGCTTTTTGGCAGGGTCCTAAAGTTGATCACCTCGGTACTTCGAAAATTTGTTGGAGTTGCCAAATCTTCGTTTGTTGTTTCGATTTGCATAAAATTGCAGGATAGTGCTCAGAAATTCCTGCAAAAAAGCACCTCAGCTCAAAGAAATATCTCTACCCGTTCTCAAACGGCATATTTTTATACCCATCACCATAGGATGGGGGTATACTAATCTAGTCATTCCGTTTCTAGCACCTCGAAATATTGATCTGGGACCCCATAAAGTATATATATTCTGCATCGTCTCGACATTCTGATTCGATCTAGCCATGTCGGTCCATCTGTCGAAATCACGTTAGCGGTCGAAGCGGTTACCATGGAATTCGCCTACGAGAACCCCTTGAAACTTATTGACTTACCAACGTTTGAAAGAAGGAGCTTGAGGCTTAGGGCCGTATATACTGTGAAATTATTGCGTGGTCAGATTGATTCCCAATTCTTAACTGGCGAATTAAATTTTATTGGGTTGCCCAAAAAGTAATTGTCGGTAATGTAGCAGTAATATAGTCGGCGTTGACAAATTTTTTCAACGGCTTGTGACTCTGTAATTGCATTCTTTCTTCTGTCAGTTATCAGCTGTTACTTTTAGCTTGCTTTAGAAAAAAAGTGCGCGAAATTTTGTTTACATTTGTTTGTTTGGCATCAATTTTAATATGGGTACCACATGTATTGAAAGAAATTCATTTAACAAACCGAATCAACGCTTGTGATATGCACCTTAAACGCAATGAATTCGATCCGATTTTAAAACGAATCATAACTGGAGATAAAAAATGGATTGTTTACAACAACGTTAGTCGAAAACGGTCATGGTCCAAGCATGGTGAACCAGCTCAAACCACTTCAAAGGCTGATATCCACCAAAAGAAGGTTATGCTGTCTGTTTGGTGGGATTGGAAGGGTGTGGTATGTTTTGAGCTGCTTCCAAGGAACCAAACGATTAATTCGGATGTTTACTGTCAACAATTGGACAAATTGAATACAGCCATCAAGGAGAAGCGACCAGAATTGGTCAATCGTAAAGGTGTCATATTCCACCAGGACAACGCTAGACCGCACACATCTTTGGTCACTCGCCAAAAACTGAGTGAGCTTGGCTGGGAACTTTTGATGCATCCATCATATAGCCCTGACCTTGCACCATCAGACTACCATTTATTTCGATCTTTGCAGAACTCCTTAAATGGTAAAACTTTCGGCAATGATGAGGCTATAAAATCGCACTTAGTTCAGTTTTTTGCAGATAAAGGCCAGAAGTTCTATGAGCGTGGAATACAAAATTTGCCAGGAAGATGGCAAAAGGTTATCGAACAAAATGGCAATTATATATTTGATTAAAGTTCATTCTAAGTTTTATTAAAAATGCATTTACTTTCTTTTAAAAAATCCGCAAGTACTTTTTAGGCAACCCAATAATATTCCTCACGAAAATACTCGGGATTTCATACCTCTTAGATTGTCTTTTGTGAGATATAATTACGAATCAAACAATCTGTTTCGCTGTATGTGTGATGTGTATAACAAATTGTATGGTAGTATATCCTTCACCGATCCTATTCATGTAATAAAGAATTCTTTCCTATCGTTAAGTTCAATGTCAGGTTCTTCAGATTGTGACAATAGAAGGAATAACTCCTGTGAAAAGAATCATTTAATTGGCCCCCATTAATGGTTTTCACAAACAGGATGGAAATATCGAGTTGCAGATCTCTCAACAAGATGGCTGAACTGTTCAAAATTCACCTGTTCTTGGTGCCGGACCACAGAGATACACATTCCAGGGAAACTGGAATCTATGGGTATGCCTCTAGTGACATGTAAGCTAAGTTTTCAGGACCAGGCCCGAAGGACAACGAATGATAGATGGTCACAAAGAGGGGGCTGTGAGCATTCCCCGTCAGCATTACAAAACTACGTGGCCTAATCTAGACTTGAAGAGGTCTACCGCTTTGCTGTCACTGGCTAGAACAGACGTCTCAGTCATTGTGTCCGTCATGACTAATCGGAAAATATGCTTACAGACTGAAGGTTGCCAGCGACGACTTTTGCAGAAGCTGTAAGGACATCGAAGATGAAGAGTCTTTAAAACACATTCTGTGTGTGTGTCCCTCACTATCAGTCAGAAGGAGTTGCATTTTAGGTTCTCATTTTTTTGAGAACCTGGGTGATTTAGCGGATGCAAACATTCGCAAGTTGTTGGGCTTTTTGAAGCGATCTGGATGGTTCAACGCTAGGAACTACAATAGAAGGTATCTTCCTTCTTCTCTTCCTGTGGTATCACAATGGACAAAATGGTCTAAGTTAGTTTGATGGCAGACTGTCACTTAAACCTATCCTTTCAATTAGAGTAGAGACAAAACTGGATTCAAAGCCGTTTGGAAATAAATTAGTAATAATTAGAATTCCAGCTAAGAAAGTAAGTAGTATGCTAATGTGGGACTTTAAGGCTAAACAAATCGAAAAACAAACTGGTTCGAAACAAATTGGCTAATTATATTTTTTAATGGTGTTTAGCTCCATTCCAATCACTCACTAGCTGATGAAATATTCTTCAATAACTGTTGAAATACCACAGTAGGAATGACACATAAGAGTCTGATGAAATTTCCGAATTTTTTTAAAGTGTGAGAGGCCAATGTGTAGAAGCATGATTGATGGGTATCATAATATTAAAATATAAATAAGATAAGTAAATTGAGGTGCTATTGATAATACAATGGATTGAAAGTTTAAATATTTATAATATTTGAAATCTAACAAGTTGGGCAAATTAAAAAAAAAAATTTTGAAGAAATTTGTTTCCTTTGAACATCAAATTTCCTTGGACATTTTTATACCCACCATCATAGAATGAAGGTACACTTATCTAGTCATTCCGCTTGTAACACCTCGAAATATTCGTCTAAGACCCCATAAAGTATATATATTCTTGATCGTCTCAATGTTCGGAGTCGTTCTAGCCATGTCTGTCCGTCCGTGTGTCGATCACAATAACGGTCGAACACGTAAAGCTAGCCACTTGAAATTTTGCACAGATACTTAATGTTGACGTAGGTCGCTGGGGATTGCATATAAACTGATCTCCCGATTCGACTTCTTGAGCTCCTGGAAGCCGCAATTTTTGTCCGAATAGGCTGAAACTTTGCATATGGTGTTCCGAATCGGTCTATAACCTGATATAGCTCCCATATAAATCGATCTCCCGATTTGACTTCTTGCGCCCTTACAAGCCGTAATTTTTGTATGATTTGGCTGAATTTTTGCATGTAGTATTCTGTTATGACTTCCAAAAACTTGGCTAGGTTAGGTTTGGCCTATAGTCTCTTCTTCTTCGGTGTCCTCACAGCTTCTACGGAAGTCATTGCTAGCATCCTTCAGTCTGTCAGCATGTTTTCAGATTAGACAGTGATTTGTCATGACGGACACAATGACTGAGACGTCTGTTCTGGCCAATGACAGCAAAGCGGTAGACCTCTTCAAGTCTAGATTAGGCCACATGGTTTTGGAAGGCGCACAGTCACAGTCTTTGTGACCATCTATCATTCATTGTCCTTCGAGCCTGGCCCTGAAAACTCTGCTTACATAGTTCCAGTCACGGCAGCTCATCCGCTTTACAATTCTCTGAGATATCTCAGTGGCCCGACACCCAGGACAGGTGAATTTTGAATTGTTCAGCCATCTCGTTAAGAGTTTGCGACAGTCGAGGGCGTTTTTATACCCACCACCGTAGGTTAGGGGGTATATTCATTTAGTCATTCCGTTTGCAACACATCGAAATATCAATTTCCGACCCTAAAAACTATAAATATTTCGGATCGTTGTAAAATTCTAAGAGGATTTGACGATGTCCGTGTCTGTTGTAAACACTCTACAGGCTTCAAAAATTGAGATATTGAGCTGAAATTTTGTTTTGATGCACGCTGGTTAAGTTCTTGAACGGTCCAAATCGGATCATATTTGGATGTACCTGCTATATAGACCGATTTTTCGATAAAGGGTCTAATGCCCATAAAAACTTAATTTTTGATACGATTTTGCTGAAACTTAAAAAAGTGAGTAGTTTTAGGCCTTCTGCCATCTGACTTAAATATGGTTGAAGTCGGACTATATTTATATATAGCTGCCATATAGACCGATCTTCCGATAGAGGGTCTGAAGCTCATAAAAGTTTTATTTATTTCCCAATTTCGGTGAAATTTGAAACAGTGGGTTATTTTAAGCCTCCCGACATCTGACCTAAGTATGGTTCAGATCGGACTATTTAGATATAGCCGCATATAGACCGATGTCCGGATAAAGGGTCTGAAGCTTATAAAAGCTTAATTTTTTAACCGATTTGGCTAAAATTTGAAACAGTGAGTAGTTTAAGGTGTCCTAACATGGGACCCAAATATGGTAAATATCGGACTATATTTAGATATAGCTGCCATATAGACCGATCTGCCGATAAAGGTTCTGAAGCCCATAAAAGCTTTATTTTTTAACCGATTTTGCTAAAATTTGAAGCAGTGAGTAGTTTTAGGTTTGGTAACATAAGACCCAAGTATGGTAAAGATCGGACTATATTTAGATATAGCTGCCATATAGACCGATCTGCCGATAAAGGGTCTGAAGCCCATAAAAGCTTTATATTTTATCCGGTTTCGCTGAAATTTAAAACAGCGATTAGTTTTAGGTCTCCCCCATCCGACCCAAATATGGTTCGGATCGGACTATATTTAGATATAGCTGCCATATAGACCGATCTCCCAATAAAGGGTCTGAAGCCCATAAAAGCATTTTTTTTTTTATCCAATTTCACTGAAATTTGAAACAGTGAGTAGTTTAGGCCACTCGCCATCCGATCCAAATATGTTAAAATAGGACTGTACTTAGGTATGGCTGTCATATAGACCGATATGCCGGTTAAGGGTCTGAAGCTCATAAAAGCTTTATTTATTACCCGATTTTGTTGAAATTTGAAATACAAAATTCAACAGTGACTTATATTTATAAGACCACTCAATGTCCGTGCCGAATTTGGGTGCATAAGTTATCCAATTTTCATGGCATTGTGACGAAAGGGGGTTTACATATATACCAGAGGTGTTCGGCCCGACCGAACTTAATGCCTTTTTACTTGTTTCTGTTCAGAAATACGTTCTCCATTGATTTAATATCTACCTAGCTGTCTGAGATATTTATGCCAATCGTCGTAATAGTCATTTTATCGCAGCCATTCCACCACTTTCTTAATTGCAAGGATCTCCGCTTGATACACACTTCCGCGGGTAACCTTTTCTACAATAGGTGGACTTTTAGAGCGCCGTCCACCAGACCACAACACCATATAGCATTATAGGTCTGACAACGGCAGTATATACCCAATGCATGACACCAAGGAGCCAGGTTACACTGTAAGCAACTTGTATCTCCTGCTGCAAAGAACTATTTCTGTCATGCACGAATTTATACCTAGACCACTTTCGGTAACTGGCAACTGGGGCAAGTACGGTCCAAATCGATCTATAACCTGATATAGCTTCCATGTAAACCGATCTCCCGATTTGACTTCTTTATCCCTTATAAGCCGCAATTTTTGTCCGAATTGGCTTTGCCTTCCAACAATTTTGGCAAGTACGGCCCAAATCGGTCTATAACTTGATATAGTTTCCTGATATAGCTTCCATAGGTCGTCGGGGAATATAAATTTCCTATATCGGCTCTAATTTCAATATAACTCCCATATAAACCGATCTCCCATTTCCCCATGATTTCTTGAGCCCCTGGAAAGCGAAATTTTCATCCGATTTGGCTGAAATTTTGCACATTGTGTTTTTTTATGACTTCCAAAAACTGTGCCATGTACGGTCCAAATTGGTTCATAACCAGATATAGTTCCCATATTTTAGCAGAATCCATGGCGGTGGGTTCCCAAAATTCGGCCCGGCCGAATTTAGCCCGCCCTTACTTTGTCTTTGTCTAAATAAATAAGTTTAGACTTAACGATAGTACTTTTCGTATTTAAATTTATGCGATACTGCCTTGAATAACTAAACCTTACTACAGTTTTAAGGCCATTGTGCACTATTTTGTAACAAACTAGGGCTAAGATATTTCGTGGCAAGTCATTATAACGGTGAGCAGCATTTGAAATCTGCTTAATAAACATTTGATCTCTAATTTCCACATTTTTTCTTACCTATCATTTTAAATAACCTCTCTTTCTATGAGATTTTATGTTTGGCAAAGACTTTCATCCTTCAATCCCTTTGTTGTCATTGAAGCCCCTTTTGTTGCCGAAGTTGATTTCAACTATCAAACCCCCGATACCCTCTCTATGAACCCCCAGCATTCTTAACTTTTATAGTGCTTTTTATACCCTGCACCATAGGATGGGGGTATACTAATTTCGTCATTCTGTTTGCAACACATCGAAATATCCATTTCCGACCCTATAAAGTATATATATTCTTGATCAGCGTAAAAATCTAAGACGTCGGTCCGTCCGTCTGACCCTCCGTCTGACCGTTCGTCTGTCTGTTGAAATCACGCGACAGTCTTTAAAAATTGAGATATTGAGCTGAAATTTTGCACAAATACTTATTTTGTCCATAAGCAGGTTAAGTTCGAAGATGGGCTGTATCGGACTATATCTTGATATAGCCTCCATATAGACCGATCCTCCGATTTAGGGTCTTAGGCCCATAAAAATCACATTTATTATCCGATTTTGCTGAAATTTGGGACAGTGAGTTATGTTAGGCCTTTCGACACTTTTCTTCAATTTGGCCCCGATCGGTCCAGATTTGGATATAGCTGCCATATATACCGATCCTCCGATTTATGGTTTTGGTCCTATAAAAGGCGCATTTATTGTCCGATTTCTCCGAAATTTGGGACAGTGAGTTAAGGCACAAATCGGTCCACATTTGAATATAGACCGATCTCTCGGTTTTAGGTTTTGGAACCATAAAAGGCGTATTTAATGTCCGATGTCGCTGATATTTGAGACAGTGAGTTGTGTTAGGCCCTTCGACATCCTTCGTCAATTTGGCCCAGATCGGACTAGATTTGGATATAGCTGCCATATACACCGATCCTCCGATTTAGGGCCTTAGGCCCATAAAAGCTACATTTCTTATCTGATTTTGCTGAAATTTGGGACAGTGAGTTCTGTTGGGCCATTCGGAATATATCTTCAATTTGGTTTAGATCGCTCCAGATTTGGATATAGCTGGCATATACACCGATCCTCCGATTTAGGGTCGTAGGCCCATAAAAGCAACATTTATTATCCGATTTCGTTGAAATTTGGAACAGTGAGATATGTTAGGCTTTTAGATACTTTTCTCCAATTTGGCCCAGATCCGTCCAGATTTGGATATAGCTGCCATATAGACCGATCCTCCGATTTAGGGTCTTAGGCCCAAAAAAGCCACATTTATTATCCGATTTTGATGAAATTTGGGACTGTGAGTTGTGTTAGGCTCTTCGACATCCTTCTTCAATTTGGCCCTGATCGGTTCAGATTTGGATATAGCTGCCATATAGACCGATCCTCCGATTTAGGGTCTTAGGCCCATAAAAATCACATTTATTATCCGATTTTGCTGAAATTTGGGACAGTGAGTTATGGTAGGCCTTTCGACATCCTTCTCCAATTTGGCCCAGATCGGTCTAGATTTGGATATAGCTGCCATATAGACTGATCCTCCGATTTAGGGTCTTAGGCCCATAAAAGCCACATTTATTATCCGATTTTGCTGAAATTTGGGACAGTGAGTTGTCTTAGGCCCCTCGACATCTTTCTGCAATTTGGCCCTAATCGGTTCAGATTTGGATATAGCTGCCATGTAGACCGATCTCTCGATTTAAGGTTTTGGGCCCATAAAAGGTGCATTTATTGTTCGATGTCGCCGAAATTTGGGACAGTGAGTTGTGTTAGGCTTTTCAACGTCCTTCTTCAATTTGGCCCAGATAATTTGAATATAGCTGCCATATATACCGATCTCTCGGTTTAAGGTTTTGGGTCCTTAAAAGTAGTTTTTATTGTCCGATTTCGCTGAAATTTGGGACAGTGCGTTGTGTTAGGCTCTTCGACATTTTTTTTGCAACTTGGCCCAAATCGGTCGAAATTTGGATATAGCTGTCATATAGACCGATATGTCGATTTAAAATCTTGGCCCCATAAAAGGCCCATTTATAATCCGATTTCATTGAAATTTGACACATTGACTTATGTTAGACTTTTCGACATCCGTGTCGTATATGGTTCAGATCAGTTTATTTTAAGATATAACTACTAAAGAGAACAATATTTTATTATACACAATTGAACAATGACTTGTACTTATTAACATTTGGTCCGAATGGGAACATATTTCGATATAATTGCTATGGAACATGAGGTATGCAATTTTCACCGGATTTTGATGAAAGGTGGTTTACATATATACCCGAGGTGGTGGGTATCCAAAGTTCGGCCCGGCCGAACTTAACGCCTATTTACTTGTTTAAATTGTATAATTTGTAATAATTAAAAAGAGAAGAGAGGTTAGAAATTAGTTAAAGTTAAATATAAAAAGAAACTATTTCGGTCACTTGCGTTCTCTTATATTTCCAATTTACAATCCACAGTGTATGGAAGAACTTTGTTCAGTAAACACACGGCAATAAGAAAGCGGAAAATTTCTCGTAAATTTAATTGAGGCAAAATGCTCTTGGAGTTCTTAGTATTACTGACAATTGGAACATTGCTCTTCTATCGTTGGGCTACAAAAAATTACGAATTTTTTCTAAAACGTAATATAGCCCATGACAAACCATTCTTCCTTTTGGGTAGTTTCAAAGACATGATGTTGAGAAGGAGAAACATTCTCGAAATGGTTTGTGACATTCATCAAAGGCATAATGGCATGTAAGGCAGAGTATAGCGGATGATGATGATTTTCAATTGGTAAATGACATCATAACATTGGTTGGTCTTTTCTTTTCCAGTGTCTATGGTATATTCGATAATCGTGATCCGGTTCTATTGATACGCGAACCAGAACTCATCAAACGCATTTTGATCAAAGATCATGAGCATTTCTTTAACCGTCGCAGATTTCTGGTGGGAGGTCAGGAGAATATCATAGCCAACACTATAATTATGATGGAAAATGATAGATGGCGTGACATGAGGAGTACCCTAAGTCCCGCCTTTACCGGCAGCAAAATGAGACAAATGTTTCAGCTAACACTGCAATGTGTAGATGAGGCCATGTCCTATTTGAGGGAGCAACATGTCAATGCTGGTGCAGAAGGCTTTGAGTTGGATGTGAAAGATTTCACTACACGTCTGACCAATGACATTATAGCCTCGACGGCATTTGGTTTGCAAATCAATTCATATCGTGATAGGGATAATGAGTTTTATAGCAAAGCGCTAAAGGCTGTCAACTTTTCTACACTGCAATATATGAAAATTCTTTTCATGATGTTAATGCCGAAGGTGGCAGAGGTATGGTAGAAGGGGGAAAATTGATAAAAAATTCATTTATTCAAACTTTTAATTTTATAAATTAAAAAAAAAATATTTTTTTTTTAAGTTTTAAAAATATTTAAAATTTTTATAATTTTTTTTGGTAATGGCTTAAAAAATTAAAAAAAATTGAAAAATCTTTTTTTTTTATAAATTAAAAAAAAAAATTTTAATATTTACAACCGCTTTTTGTTAATGATATCGATTTTAAAATTTTTCCAGTTTTTTAAATTTGAATTTTTCGATCGATCCTACACTGACTATTTTATGCGTTTGGTTTTGGATGCCATGAAATATCGCCAGGAGCACAACATACATCGTCCCGATATGATCAATCTCTTGATGGAGGCCAGAGGCATGATACCTTCCGAGGCAGCGAAAACACATTTTCGCCAATGGTCTGATATGGAGGTGGTGGCTCAATGTTTCATATTTTTTCTAGCCGGTTTTGATACCTCTTCGTCGGTGATGAATTTTGCTGCCCATGAATTAATGGAAAATCCCCAAATACAACAAAGACTCTACGAAGAAATCTCTAGGGAAGATGAAGAGTTGGAGGGGAAATCCATAACCTATGAGGCATTGCAGAGAATGCCTTACCTGGATATGGTGGTCTCCGAAGTATTGAGAAAATGGCCTGTTGCCTTGGCCGTGGATCGTGTGTGTAACAAGGACTATGAATATGAGTCTCAGGCAACAGGAGAACGCATTGAAATCAAAAAAGGCGATATGATACGTGTTGCCATGGCTGGCATACAAAGAGATGCAAAATATTATGAAAATCCAGAAATGTTTAATCCCGAACGCTTTAGCGCTGAGAACAAATCACATATTCATGCTGGGATTTATATGCCATTTGGTCTGGGTCCCAGAAATTGCATTGGTGAGTAATGGATGAAAGTTGTGATTAATTTTTGCGAAATGTTTGTTGGTAACAGGAAATCGTTTTGCCCTGCTGGAGATTAAGGCATTTCTTTATTATGTGCTGCGCGATTATCGCTTAGAGGCTTCTGCAAAAACCTGCACACCCTTGGAACTGGATAAGAGCACTCTCCAACTTCGACCTAAGAATGGTTTTTGGTTGCAACTAAAACCCAGATTTGCTTAGAATTGTATTGTGAATAATCAATAAAGGGACTCATATTCTAAAATAAATAAAATTAAGAGATGTTACAAATTTTGAAGAACTATTTTTAAGGAAATGTGTTAAAATATTTTTTTTTTTGGTTTCTCTATCGGTGTAACGCTGATGGGGGTTTCCGGACATGAAGGGATTCCTTGCGCCAGCAGGGGTGCATCTACAGCGGGCGAACCAGTCTTGCCTACGTGATATTTGTCTAACTACTGAACTTAGAAGAGGAGATGGCCAGAGCGGGGTCAAGTGCGAGAACGGATGGTTGCCGAACCGCTAAGGCACTTCGTCCTGTTATCGACAGGAGGAGGACTAAGGAATTGGGTTAGGTTGAAAAGAGGGTGCAGACATTTATCCGCCCCATGTCACTATGGCCATACCCCTTAGGCAGTAATCGGCTTGTTGTGCGCTCTAAAAACTAAAAAAACTAAAAAGTAACCTCGAAAAAGAAAAAATTAAGTTAGGAATTCCGTGCTACTTACAAAATCCTTAATTGTTTTCCATACCATTTCCTTAAGTTGGTTCATGGTATCGTTTCTCCTCTTAAGTACCGGTGCCTGTTGGCCGCGAAAGCCGGGCAATGACATAGGAAATGCTCCAACGTCTCATCATCTTCCCCACATACCCTACACATTCTATCACTTGCCGCACCGATTTTACATAAGTCAGCTCATAGTCCTATGTGTCCCGTTATGATACCAATAGCTATACTGAACTCCTTCTTACTTCCTTTTAGTAATAACCTCGTCTTCTAACGATCTGGATACCCCATAGGATTTTCGCCGTCCTACCGACTGTTTCGCTTTTCCACAATGTTGCATGTGAATACGTCGCCCACTCCCTTAACTCGGACTGCGTCGACCCGAAAGGCTTCGGGTTAACCAAGTTTATTGACGGCAGTCCTCTGGCCTTCACCGCCAAATCGTCTGCCCTTTCATTTCCCCTTACTCCTTTATGACCCGGCACGCAAACGATGCGGATTTTACCATCCTCAGAGAAGGCGTTAATCTCCTTTTTACACTGCAAGACTGTTCGTGACCATACCGTCCTGGTTGTTATTGCCCTTATGGCAATTTTACTGTCGTTAAAGATGTTCACACTCTACGTCCTCGCGGACATTCTTGAACCACATTCTCAACCAGAGCTCGTTGAATTTCAAGCAAATGTTGGGAAAATGTTTTCTTTATATCTACACAACTTCACGCATTCCGTGATCGCATGGATCTCCGCCTGCAGGACCGTATTATGGTCATGCAGTCTAAAGCAGATGTCAGTTCCTGGGTTTTCAATCTAAACCCCCAGGCCCATTCTGTCCTCCAGCTTTGATCCATCCGTGTAACATAATCTTCCAGATGGCAATACTAGGGTTCCGTCAATCCACTCGACTCGACTTCAAGGTTCATCTTAGGTATCCTATCGGAAACCTTTCCCCTTCCTTTTAGGTTTCCTATCGTCGCCTCGATTATACCGAGATTTAGATATATTTCGCATATAAACCGATCTCCCGATTTGACTTCTTGAGCTCATTAAAGGCCCAATTTTCATCGGATTTGGCTTACATTTTGCACATAGTATTCTGTCATGATTTTCAACAGCTGTAAAACGTACGGTCCAAATCGGTATATAACCTGATATAGCTCTCATATAAAACGATCTCCCGAGCCCCTGGAACACACTATTTTTCACCAATTTGTCTGAAATTTTGCACATAGTGTTCCCTATCGACTTTAAACAACTGTGCCAAGTACGGTCTAAATCGGTCTATAATCTGATATAGGTCCCATATAAACCGATCTCCCGATTTGACTTATTGAGCCTCTAGAAGCCATTATTTTCCACCGATTTGGTTAAAATTTTGGTAAATAGTGTTCCTTTTTGACTTTCAACAACTGTGCCTAGTACGGTCTAAATCGGTCTATAACCTGATATAGCTCCCATATAAACCTGGCTTCTTGAACACCTGGAAGCCACAGTTTTTGTCCGATTTGGCTGAATTTGAGCATGAGCCAAGTGCGGTCCAAATCAGTCTATAACCTGATATAGTTCCCATGTAAACCAGTCTCTCGATCATTCTTGTTCGGTTCCTAGAAGCTTTAATATTTGCTGGTTTGAAAGAAGTTTTTAGCAGAATCCATGGTTGTGGGTTTCCAAGATTCAGCCCGGCCGAACTTATCACGCTTTTACCTGTTTCATTTTCAAGTGTTTTGCCTGTTAGAGCGTAGAACATTAAATTTCACAATTTTTGTTTTGTTTCTCTTTCGAGACGAGCTCAATGATCGAAGATTTTCTTTGCAAGTGGAAAAGAAAAGCCAGAGATAGCAACACACACCAACCATTATGGGAAGCGTTTCGTCTTTGGTTAGAAGACTTTCCAACCATTGTAGGTGTGATGGCTTCAAGAACCCTGCGTTGGTATGTTGTATTTGAAAACACCTCTATGTTACAATTACCACATTAACCACGCTCGACAACTCTGTCTATTAGCTGTACTTTTGCCCAATGCATGTGTTTTCGTGTAATGATAGACTTTTTTCTGCGACAATTACACTACTTCCATGGTGCACATGATTCTGTGCATCTATTGGAAGTTGTATCGATGGCTGCGAACGCTAGACAACCGTTGCCGTTGTCTAGCGTTCGCCGCAGCTCCGTGTGCTCAGATTTGCCGCGACGAAATCTATGTGCATCTATTGGAAGTTATATCGATGACTTCGAACGCTAGACAACGGCTCTTGCTGCAGCTCCGTGTGCTCAGGTTTTTTGCCGCGGCGAACTCTAATAGCCTCAACCCATTATCGGACGTTATCTCCTGGAGGCTAAACTTTCTGACTGTTGGACCAATTTTCAGCTAAGCTTCCCGTGATAACTATGGACACCACACAAGTAGGAGCTCAAAGTTCCAGTCTGTGTGGTCCTCATAGTTATCCCGCGTCGGGATAACTATCAAAATTTTTAATGTTGAGTGCTGTGTGTTTCGGTTTAGTTCTTAATTTCGGCGCTCTAGTTTAATTCATAGAAAAGAGAAGAAATTTTAGCCACTAATTAAAATTTAATTTAAAAATGTTCTGATCTCTTGCGTTCTCTTATTTCGTAAATTTAAAATCCACAGTCTATTGAAGAACTTTGGCACGCAAACACACAGCAATCACAAAAAAGCGGACTAATAGTGAAAATTGTTTAGTTATTAAAATTTAAAAAAAAATGCTCGTGGAGTTCCTAGTATTGCTGGCAATTGGAGCGGTGTTCTTCTATCGTTGGGCCACCAAAAATGACGATTTCTTTGAAAAGCGCAATATGGCCCATGACAAACCATGTTTCCTATTGGGCAGTGGCAAAGATGTGATATTGAGAAGGACAAATGTGCTTGAAATGATTTGTGAAGTCTATCAGAGGCATAATGGCATGTATGACAGCGTTTATGGGATGGTGATGATTTTCAATTGGAAAATGACATCATAAAATTTTTTATTTGGTGCTTTTCCAGCGTCTATGGTGTATTCGATAACCGTGATCCGGTTATATTGATACGCGAACCGGAGCTCATCAAACGCGTGCTCATCAAAGACCATGAGCATTTTTTCAATCGTCGCAGTTTTCTGGTGGGCTCTCCTGAAAATATGATAGCCAACACCATATTTATGATGGAAAACGATAGATGGCGTGATATGAGGAGTACCCTAAGTCCCGCCTTTACCGGCAGCAAAATGAGACAAATGTTTCAACTTATACTGCAGTGTGTACAAGAGGCAATGTCCTATCTAAGGGAGCAACATATCAATGCTGGAGCAGAAGGCTTTGAGTTGGATATGAGAGATTTTACTACACGTCTGACCAATGACATCATAGCCTCGACGGCTTTCGGTTTACAAATCAATTCGTATCGTGATAGGGATAATGAGTTCTATGACAAGGCTCGTAAGGCTATCAATTTTTCGACACTGCAACAGATGAAAATAATGTTCATTATGCTGATGCCGAAGGTGGCAGAGGTAAGATATAAGAGAATTTTTTTTTTTAAATGAAAATTCTTAATTTTTGCCTTAAAAAACTTTTTATTTGAAAAATTGTCTTTTAGTTCTTTAAAATCGAGTTTTTCGAGCGTTCCTACACCGACTATTTTATGCGTTTGGTTTTGGATGCCATGAAATATCGCCAGGAGCACAACATACATCGTCCCGATATGATAAATCTTTTAATGGAGGCCAGAGGCATGATACCTTCCGAAGCGCCTAAAACACATTTTCGCCAGTGGTCTGATATTGAGGTGGTCGCCCAGTGCTTCATATTTTTTGCTGCAGGTTTTGATACCTCTTCGTCGGTCATGAATTTTGCTGCCCATGAATTAATGGAAAATCCCCATATACAACAAAGACTCTATGAAGAAATCTCTAAGGAAGATGAAGAGTTGGAGGGGAAATCCATAAGCTATGAAGCATTGCAGAGAATGCCTTACCTGGACATGGTGGTCTCCGAAGTATTGAGAAAATGGCCTGTTGCCTTGGCCGTAGATCGTGTGTGTAACAAGGACTATGAATATGAGTCTCAGGCAACAGGAGAACGCATTGAAATCAAAAAAGGCGATATGATACGTGTTGCCATGGCTGGCATACAAAGAGATGCCAAATATTATGAAAATCCTGAAGAGTTCAATCCAGAACGCTTTAGCGCTGAGAACAAATCACAAATTGATGCTGGCATTTATATGCCATTTGGACTGGGTCCCAGAAATTGTATAGGTGGGTGGTGAACTATGTTAAAAGATTTTTTTTGATTATTTGTATTTTAGGAAATCGTTTTGCCCTGCTGGAGATTAAGGCATATCTTTATTATCTATTGCGCGATTATCGCTTAGATGCTTCTCCAAAAACCTGCACACCCTTGGAACTGGATAAGACCACAATACAGCTGCGTCCTAAGAATGGTTTCTGGTTGCAACTTAAACCCAGATTTGTCTAACTATTTTGTTTTAGTTTGCAGAAATCTATCAAGAAATTCATATTACAAAGCTACTCAAGCTACTAATGCTATTAAATGTTTAAAATCGCTTCTACTTATTAACGTTGAAAACCTGTTCTAAAAGTGTGATATGTGTACCATGTCTAGCAAAGATTTTTAATAGGGACCATCTTAAGCCTTCCAAATTTTGTGAACAATCGAACTTCCAGCATAATCAAAAAGTCAGAACAGATAAGATAATGTTGTTGTTGTAGCAGTGTGTTATACTCTAAGGCGGCAGCCCTTGCCGGTGAAGAACTCCATCAGGTCAATCCGGTATTTACAACCGGCTGTCATGGAATTGAGATAAGATAATGTTTGCATATAACAACATTTTGTACACTTTGAGGTGTTTGCGTTCGCCAACAATAGCTGATTGTGATTTTCTAGCCAAATGCAAAGCAATCGCACTATTACGCTCAAACTCCATCATGAATATTTTTCTTTTTTAATAAACTCAGAAACAAATGGGAGAACGGTTTATATGGGAGCTGTACCAGGTTATAGACCGATTTGGATCGTACTTGACACAATTGTTGGTCAAAAAGTCAAAAAGGAACACCACATGCAAAATTTCAGCCAAATCGGACAAAAATTGCAACTTGTAAGGGCTCAAGAAGTCAAATCAGAGATCGGTTTATTAGGGAGCTATATTAAGTTATAGACCGATTCGCACCGTACTTGGCATAGTTGTTGGAAGTCGTAACAGAACATCAACTGCAAAAATTCAGCCAAATCGGACAAAAATTGCGGTTGTAAGGTCTCGAGTAGTCAAATCGGCAGAGCGGTTTATATGGGAGCAATATCAGGTTATAGACCGATTTGGACTGTACTTAGCGGAGTTGTTGGAAGTCATAAAGGAACACCACATGCAAAATGTCAGCCAAATTGGCCAAAATTGCGGCTTGTAAGGGCTCAAGAAGTTAAATCGGAGATGGGTTTGTAAGGGAGCTATATCAGGTTATAGACCGATTCGAATTGTACTTGACACAGTTGTTGGAAGTCATAAAGGAACACTACATGGAAAATTTCAGCCGAATCGAAAAAAGTCAAATCGGCAATGTGGTTTATATGGGAGCTATATCAGGCTATAGACTGATTTGGACGGTACTAAGCACAGTTGTTGGAAGTCATAACAAAGCCTACGTGCCAATGCCGAATCGAACAAAAATTGCGGCTTATAAAGGCTCAGGAAGTTGAGAGGTTGCTTTATATGGGTGCTATATCAGATTATGAGCCGATTTGAACCGTACTTGACACAGTTGTTGGAAGTCATACAAAATTTCAGCCGAATCGAAAAAAAATTGCGGCTTCCAGGGGCTCAAGAAGTTAAATCGGAAGATTGCTTTATATGGGAGCCACATTAGGCTATAGACCGATTAGGACCGTACTAAGCTCAGTTGTTTTAAGTATTAAGAGAACGGTTGTTGTAATAAGGAGAACAGCACCTGCAAAATTTCAGCCAAATATAACGAAAATTGCAACTTCCAGGGGCTCAAGAAGTCAAATTCTGGAGATGGGTTTATATGGGAGCTATATCTAAATCTGAATCGATAAAGCCCATTTGCCATCCTCAACGGCCTACATTGATATTAAGAATCTATGCAAAATTTCAAGCGGCTAGCTTTACGCGTTCGATCACTATCGTGATTTCAACAGACAGCAGGACGGCCATAGCTAGATCGACTCAGAGCGTCGAGACGATCATGTATAGTATATGGGGTCTTAGACGAATATTTCGAGGTATTACAAATGGAATGACTAGATTACTATACCCTCATCCTATGGTGGTTTGCATAAAAATAGGTTGCAACCCTACTTAAATCCTTTATCGATCCCGAAAGGTCGACTCTCTTTTCCATTAAAACGGACTGAAACTTCAGCATTCCTATACAGCTCCCTAATTAGTGTCACTATCTTTTCAGGGATGCCCTTATTTAACAGTGTGCTCCACATTGAAGGAGGCCACCGTAGAGCAGAGTTTTGCATGTCCGCCTATGAGGCCGAATGCCTGAGTTCGAATTTTTGGCAAGTAAATCAGAAAATTTTTCAGCGGTGGTTATCCCCTCCTAAAGCTAGCGACATTTGTGAGGTTCTTTGCCATGTAAAAACTTCTGCCAGATGAGGTGTCGCTCTGCGGCACGCCGTTCGGGCTCGGCTAAAAAAAGGAGGTCCCTTATCATTGAGCTTAAAATTGAATCGGACAGCATTAATGGATTTTTGAGAAGTTTGCCCCAGTTCTTTAGTGGAATGTTCATGGGCCAATTGGCATTTTGCTCCACATTGGAGTTCTCGAAACTGTGTCAAAATCGCGCTCGAAGTCGATGAATAAAAGGTATAGGTGTGAATTAAAGTAAAAGACCGACCCCACATATGAAAAATGAAGTGGTAGCTACCTTGAAGATCCATAGTTCTGGATTTCGACGGCCATGGTACTTCACTTAAACCGAGGATGTCTAGGTTGTAGTTTGACGTCTCGTTCTGGACTTGGCAAAGTCTCAATGCTTCTGAGAGAGTTATGACGTTCCATGTTCCAATCATAAACCGTGTTCTGAATCCATAGGTCGTCATCGGGGGGTTGTCAGCAAAGAGGGTAAGAGAAGAGAGTGGGTTTCTGCTTAGTCTTCCCCATACCTTAAAAAACTCGCGTTAAAGACACAACCTGTTCGATGTATTCCAATTGGATTCACATTGAGGGTTGCAACATTTTCGGGTTTTTCTTTTGATTCTGGCATTTGTTCGAACATTTTTTCTTATTTTGCTTTGATTCTTCGCAACCGAAAGTTGGTATAAAAGGAAAAACGAAATATCGTAAGCAATTCAAACATGTTGCGTCTTTAACTTTTGTCACTGGTCATCCCGAATTTAGCTCTAATGCCAACTCTTCTTCTTTTCACCCTCTTTGGTTGTCAGCTTCATTATTTTTTGTTGATGTTTCTGTAATCGTGATTTTTAGATGGATGGCGGATTGAGCTATCGCATAGAAATAATGTATGGAAATAAATTGGAATTTTCAAAAAATTTCAGTCATTATTAACTGGATCAATTAAAAATTTATTAAAAATTTCAATAATTTTTTTATTTGTATCAGTTAAAAAAATAATTGCAAATTCCAATAATTTTTTTAATTATATACACAATAAAAATTTTTTAATTATTTTTTTTCAAAAACTGTGAGTGATATTATCATTTTTGTGATTGAAGCAGATTCAATTAAAAAATTAATTGGATCATTGAGTTTTGTGATTGAAACAGATTTTTATTTTTTTCTGTGCAGCTGCCACTTCTAGTTTGATTGATAAGATATGTCGGTGGGTACTCTAAGTTCGACATGATCGAAGTTATCTTGCTTTTACTTCTTATCAATTATTTCCCTAACCGAATCACGGTTATGCTTTCATCAGATACTACTGTTATGGTTTTTGTTTTTGTATTTCTATTTTAATCCCACAAAATGAATGTTTGTAAAAAAATGAACTCGGTTGTTTACATTTGTGCTGTTGTATTGAATAAAACACACCAACAAAACATTTAATAGCGGGGGTGCTATATGACATTTGCGTACGATGAGATAATACTGAACTTAAAGCTCTTTGTTGTTCGTTTGCTCTATTTCTCGCTCTCTCTCTATCTCTCTCTCTCTCTTTATTTATCTGTTTCTATATGCCGGTCTCTTTCTCAGTTTGTATATAAACAATAATGACCTTGCTTCGGCTTTTAATGACGACTTGGTTACACACACATACATTAGATTTGTTTTTGTTTTAGCCATGCAATAAAAAATGTTTGGCTTTGTCATCGCTGGATTATTATCTAATACTAATAAGCCGGTATTTGAGCATTAAAATCGAATTAAAATGTTTATTTTTTTTTTTGGATTTTGATAAGCCATGAGAAAATGTTTTCTTGAATTTGAATAAACAAACAGTAGCCAGCTGTGGTATTAATTGTATTGAAACAAAAACGGGAGTATTTTAGAAAACTTTAGTTTTTATATCCACAACCATCGAATGGAGGTATACTATCTAGTCATTCCGTTTGTAATATCTCAAACTATAGGAGGGTATATTAAGCTAGTCGTTCGGTTTGTAACTCCTCGAAATATTAATCTGTGACCCTATAAAGAATCTATATCCTGGATCGCGTTGACATTCTTACTCGGTTTAGCCATGTCCGTCTGTCTAGGTACTTGAAATTTTGTACAAACACTTTCCATTAGTGTAGGTCGGTTGGGATTGTGTAGAGTGTTTGTCATATTACCATCTACATAGCATAGCGTGTTTTGCCATATCGGTTCATGTTTTGATAGAGCTGTCCGCCCGCCTTCAGTTCAAGATAGATTGATGTAGGTTATGTAAGGTTAGAGAGGCATTCTATTTTCATAACTGAATCAGTTAGACTGTTTAATTCAAAGTGATATCACAGTAGTGAAAGATCAGGCCTCTAGTGGGAATCGAATCCACGATCCCCGAATCGAACCCTAGATACGCGCGCTGGCATTTCGACTTGGCAACCGGGGCTACCTCTTTTTGATTGGGGATTGCTAATTGGCCTCATCGATTCAGGTTTGGACCGTTTGAAGTGGTCCTTCGAATTGAATTCATGAGCTCCTAGAAACCGCAGTCGTTGTCCGATTTGGCTCAAATTTGATACACAATTTTCTGATACGACTACCAACAATTGTACCAAAAGTGACGGGACTCATGGAGACAACGGAATCTTGGAATAATGAGGTTGATCATAACGGAATTTATGTTCAAGAAAGCCTTGAGGAGTTTCGCACCATTTAACCTGATGGAATATTTCCGGCATTACAACAGAATGAGACCGACTATTTGACGCCTCATTTGGGCTGTATTTTCACAGCGTGCCTAAGATTTCCATATACTCCGAATGCCTGGCAGGAGGCAAAGTGGTATTTATGCCCAAGCCCGGCAAGGCAAGTAATGCGACACCAAAGGCCTACAGACCTATAATCCTTACGTCCTTTCTACTCAAGACCATAGAACGTATCCACACCATGATAAAGAGGAGAGGATACCATGATAAAGAGAGAGTAGAGTAGATAAAGAGTAGCTCAAATACAAAGAGCATGTCTATGTCAAGGGAATGTCGGTGAAACAGCCCTGCACGATGTTGTGCATAAAATAGAAGAATCCTTCGATGCCAAAACGTACACAATGTCGGTATGCATTGACATCAAAGGGGCGTTTTAACATTGTGCGGCCCGACACACTGATCTAATCCTTAGAGCAGTGCCGGTTGCACCGGGTCCTTAGAGACTGTATAAATCATATGCTAAGGAACAGGTGGATGAATTGCGGGTCCCATGACATAAAATAAATGCAACAAATAATAGCGTGCTAAGTTCAGCCGGGCCGAATCTTATATACCGTCCACCATGGATCGCATTTGTTGAGTTCTTTTCCTGGCATCTCTTCTTAGGCAAAAAAGGATAAAAGAAAAGGTTTGCTCTGCTATTAGAGCGATATCAAGATTCGAAAAAGAATTGCTCCCTTTGGGGGCTCAAGAAGTAAAATAGAGAGATCGATTTATATGGGAGCTATATCGGGCTATATTCAGACCATAAAAAACACGAATGTTGATGGTCATGAGAGAAACCGTCGTACAAAATTTCAGGCAAATCGGATAATAATTGCGACCTCTAGAGGCTCAAGAAGTCAAGATCCCAGATCGGTTTATATGGCAGCTATATCAGGTTATGAACCGATTTTAAGCTTATTTGACATAGTTGTTGAAAGTAAGAATAAAATACGTCATCCAAAATTTCAGCCAAATCGGATAGGAATTGCGCCCTCTAGAAGCTCAAGAAGTCAAGTCCCCAGATCTGTTTATATGACAGCTATATCAGGTTATGAACCGATTTGAACCATACTTGGCACAGTTGTTGGATATCATAACGGAGTACGTCGTGCAAAATTGCATTCCAATAGGATAAGAATTGCGCACTCTAGAGGCTCAAGAAGTCAAGACCAAGATCGGTTTATATGACAGCTATATCAGGTTATGGACCGATTTGAACCATACTTGGCACAGTTATTGGATATCATAATAAAAGACGTCGTGCAAAATTTCATTCCAATCGGATAGGAATTGCGCAGTCTGGAGGCTCAAAAAGTCAAGACCCAAGACCGGTTTATATGACAGCTATATCAAAACATGGACCGATATGGCCCATTTACAATACCAACCGACCTACACTAATAAAAAGTATTTGTGCAAAATTTCAAGCGGCTAGCTTTACTCCTTCGGAAGTTAGCGTGCTTTCGACAGACAGACGAACGGACGGACGGACGGACAGACGGACGGACATGGCTAGATCGATATAAAATGTCGAAAAAAATATATACACTTTATGGGGTCTCAGACGAATATTTCGAGTAGTTACAAACAGAATGACGAAATTAGTATACCCCTCATACCCCTGGTGGAGGGTATAAAAAGTGGCAAAAGGCACGCCACAGGGGAGGTGGCATTTTATCGCCACTCCTTTGGGTGACCACCAATAATGACCTATTGCGGATGCTGACTGAGGAAGGATTTGAAGCCGTCTGCTAGACCCAGGGGTCTCAATGTTAACCCAGAGAAGAGAAATGGGTCTACATGGGGACTATATTAAAATATGGTCCGATCTGAACCATACTCAGTTCGGATGTATAAAAGTCTTACACACAGCTCACTTTGCCAAATTTCAATCGAGTCGAATAAAAATGCGCCTCTTATGGGTCCAACAATTTAAATCGGGAGATTACTATGTATGGCAGCTCTATCAAAATATAGTCCAACCCAAACCAGTTTAGGCAATTACATCAATAGTCTTAACACAACTTAATGTGTAAAATTTCAGCGAATTCGGGTATTAAATGGAGCTTTTATGGGGATAAGAATTAAAATCCTCAGATCGGTCCTTATGGCAGCTATAGGCAAATATAGTTCGACCTAGACTATACTCGGTACGGAAATCCGGAGGATCTAAATGAAACTCTAACTAAATTTCCCATGAACATTCCACCAAGGAACAGGAGATACTTCTCTCATATCAATGAGTGCAGTCCGAATAAAGTTTAAGCTCCATGATAAGGGGCCTCCTTTTTATGCCGAGTCCGAACGGCATGCTGCAGTGTGACTCCTTTTTTTGGGAGAAGTTCTAACATGACAGCATACCTCTCAAATGTAGCCAGCATTAGTAAGGGGATAACCAGCGCTGAAAATTTTTCTGATGCTCACGCCGAGATTTGAACCCAAGCGTTCGGCGGACATGCTAACCTCTGCGCCACGGTGGCCTCTAATCTACCAAATTCACTGTGCCAAATTATAGCGAAATTGGTTAATGAATACGGCATTTATGGATTTGATTCATACGGGTCTGAACCATAACGGATACGGATACCGAGGAACCTGGATCAACTCGTTGTTCCAAATTTCTAGTAAATCGGTTAGTAAATACGCCATTTGTGGACGAAACATCTTCAATCGCAAGATTGGTCTATATGGCGGCCATATCAAGATATAGTCCTATATATAGCCCATCTTCTAACTTAACTTGCTTAAGGACAAGAAAAGTTTCAATCCAATGTCTCTATTGTAGAGTTATTACATCAGATAGATACATGGAAAGATGGAAGGACAGAACGGGTTAGAGGAAGGTCTAGATTGTCCTAAATTTTTTCGACTACCAAGAATACTAATATTTTATAGGATCTGAATGAATATTTCGATAAAGCCCCAACCTTGAGTAGAGCTGACAAACTATCGATAATCTCAATATTCGATATTTTCGATATTTCTAACGATAAATATTGATAGTATCGATACTATCGTTAATTTCCCACTACCAATATTTCAAATGAAAATGAGAAATAAAAATCAGGAGATCAATAAAAACAAATTAAATAAAGCCACTTGGAAGTCATAAAAGAAATCATATAAAATTTCAGTCGAATAGGATGAAAATAGCGCCCTCTATAGGCGTTGTGAATTTTAAAAGACACATTCAGTGTCGGATCGCTTATTATTTGTTAGGTTAGGTAAGAGTAACATTCCTTCACTCACTTAGACAATTTTTTGCCCATTGTTATCTCACAGTAGCGACAAACCAAGGCTTCTGGCGGTAATCGAACACACAATCCCTGCACTGCTATTCAAGCACGCTACCTACTCGGCAACAGGGGGCCCTTATTATTTGTTAAACTTTGCAAAAAATTTAACATTGCCATAGTATCGATACCAAAAAAATTAATCGATATTCGGACAAACATTAAAATATCGATAGGGCCATCGATATTTTGCCCCTTAAGGCTCTTTAAGGCGTTAATATGAAATTGTATTTTATTCATGTCCAATAGCAAACATCATGTCAACACAACCAACCAACCATCTTTGTGTAGGGTACATGAACAAAAGAGTGTCATGAAATAAAATGCTTAGCTTTGTTTAAATTCGATTGTTCTCACCAAAGAGGGTGAGAAAAGAAAAGAGTTGGCATTAGAGCGAAATACAGCATGGCCAGTGACAAAAGTTAAAGACACAACATGATTGAGTTGCTTACGATAATTCGTTTTTCCTTTTATTCCAACTTTCGGTTGCAAAGAAACAAAGCAAAATACGAAAAATGTTCGAACGAATGCCCGAATCAAAACAGAATAACCCGAAAATGTTGCAACCCTCAATGTGATTCCAATTGGAATACATGGAAAATGTTGTGTCTTTAACGCATGTTATTTTACGGTACGGGGAAGACAAAGCAGAAACCCTCTCTTGTATTATCTTACCCTCTTTGGTTCTCACAGCTGCTCCATTGAAAGAGTTTGTTGTGAAATGTTGTTAGTGCGTCATTAGAATTTGACCAGTAAACATTAAAGCCAAAGAAGTCTTGTCAACTTCATAAGAAACAAATTCCGCAACTTTGCCAACATGTGGCTTGAATTGTTGTTAGTGTTTGTTATTGGTGGCATATTGTTCTATCGTTGGGGCACTGAATACGATGACCACTTCAAAAAGCGCAACATACCCCATGACAAACCGGTGTTCCTTTTAGGTAGTGCCAGAGATGTTATGATGGGACGCAAATCGGCTTTACAAGTCATGTGTGAATTTCATCAGAAATTCAGCGGCAGGTAAAAATAACTTTTTGATTTTACGAAGTTCAGTCCACATTCCTTTTTTCTGTCTCAGTGCCTATGGAGCCTTTGATAATCGCAAACCGGTTTTGATGATACGTGAACCGAAAATGGTCAAACACATTCTCATCGATGCTTTCAATCACTTTGTCAATCGCAATAATTGCATACCGGTCAATGAGGCCAGCCTCTTTACCAACTCCATATTTATGATGGAAAATTTAAAATGGAATGAAATGAGAAAAACTTTAAATCCTGTTTTTCGCGGCAATAAAATAGAACAAATGCTTGGCTTAATGTTGAAAACAGTACATGAGAATATGTCCGATTTTAGAGATCAACATAAGAATGCAAATGCTGGTGGTTTTGAGGTGGATGTTAAGGATTTAACAATGCGTCTAACCAATGATATCATAGCCTCTGTAGCTTTTGGGGTGGAAGTGAACTCTCTACGGGACAAGGAGAATGAGTTTTATATGCAATCGAAGAGGGCTATATGTTTTACTCCCTTTCAACATATGAAAATATTTTTCATGATGTTATTCCCCAAGATAGCAGAGGTAAGTGGAATTTGAATTGACAATATTGTGTAGTACAATAAAAATGAGAAAGAACTTACAGTTTGCTAAGATGGATGAGACAGAATCAATATACATCCACATTTTGAACAAATTTGTAATATCGGCTTCCCGAAAATTTTTATGTAGATTCTATTGATTGGACTTATAAGTCCACCTTGGCCTTATAAGACCACCTTGGCCTTATAAGACCACCCTGGCCTTATAAGACCACCCTGGCCTTATAAGACCACCCTGGCATTATAAGACCACCTTGGCCTTATAAGACCACCTTGGCCTTATAAGACCACCATGGCCTTATAAGACAACCCTGGCCTTATAAGACAACCCTGGCCTTATAAGACCACCCTGGCCTTATAAGACCACCCTGGCCTTATAAGACCACCCTGGCCTTATGAGACCACCCTGGCCTTATAAGACCACCCTGGCCTTATAAGACCACCTTGGCCTTATAAGACCACCTTGGCCTTATAAGACCACCTTGGCCTTATAAGACCACCTTGGCCTTATAAGACCACCTTGGCCTTATAAGACCACCTTGGCCTTATAAGACCACCTTGGCCTTATAAGACCACCTTGGCCTTATAAGACCACCTTGGCCTTATAAGACCACCTTGGCCTTATAAGACCACCTTGGCCTTATAATACCACCTTGGCCGTATAAGACCACCTTGGCCTTATAAGACCACCTTGACCTCCTTGGCCCTATAAGACCACCTTGGCTTTATAAGACCACCTTGGCTTTATAAGACCACCGTGGCCTAATAAGACTATCTTGGCCTCACAAAACTACCTTGGCCTTATAAGACCACCTCGGCCTTATAAGACCACCTTGGCCTTATAAGACCACCCTGGCCATATAAGACCACCGTGGCCTTATAAGACCACCGTGGCCTTATAAGACCACCTTGGCCTTATAAGACCACAGTGGCCTTATAAGACCACCGTGGCCTTATAAGACCACCGTGGCCTTATAAGACCACCGTGGCCTTATAAGACCACCCTGGCCTTATAAGACCACCGTGGCCTTATAAGACCACCGTGGCCTTATAAGACCACCGTGGCCTTATAAGACCACCGTGGCCTTATAAGACCACCGTGGCCTTATAAGACCACCGTGGCCTTATAAGACCACCGTGGCCTTATAAGACCACCGTGGCCTTATAAGACCACCGTGGCCTTATAAGACCACCGTGGCCTTATAAGACCACCGTGGCCTTATAAGACCACCGTGGCCTTATAAGACCACCGTGGCCTTATAAGACCACCGTGGCCTTATAAGACCACCTTGGCCTTATAAGACCACCTTGGCCTTATAAGACCATCTTGGCCCTATAAGACCACCTTGGCCTTATACGACCACCTTGGCCTGACAAAACTACCTTGGTCTTATAAGACAACCTTGGCCTTATAAGACCACCTTGGCCTTATAAAATCAACTTAGCTCTTATAAGACCACCTTGCCTTTATAAGACCACCTTGGCCTTATAAGATCAACTTGCCCTTATAAGACCACCGTGGCCTTATAAGACCACCGTGGCCTTATAAGACCACTGTGGCCTTATAAGACCACCGTGGCCTTATAAGACCACTGTGGCCTTATAAGAACACCGTGGCCTTATAAGACCACCGTGGCCTTATAAGACCACCGTGGCCTTATAAGACCACCGTGGCCTTATAAGACCACCGTGGCCTTATAAGACCACCGTGGCCTTATAAGACCACCGTGGCCTTGTAAGACCACCTTGACCTCCTTGGCCCTATAAGACCATCTTGGCTTTATAAGACCACCTTTGCTTTATAAGACCACCGTGGCCTTATAAGACCACCGTGGCTTATAAGGTCTATATTCAAAACTGAAGAAGTTCCGTTTAGGAGAGGTACAACCGCAGTACTATTTTGATATGGTTGTTGCGGAAGATAGACTCAGGAAGCTTTCAGAATATTAAGACCAATGTGGTCTGATTAGACCACTTTTCCTTATAAGACCACCTTGGTCTTGTAAGACCACCTTGGTCTTGTAAGACCACCTTGGTCTCGTAAGACCACCTTGGCCTTATAAGACCAAGGTGGTCTTATAAGGCCCAGGTAGTCTTACAAGGCCAAGGTGGTCTTATAAGGCCACGGTGGTCTTATAAGGCCAAGGTGGTCTTATAAGGCCAAGGTGGTCTTATAAGGCCACGGTGGTCTTATAAGGCCAAGGTGGTCTTATAAGGCCACGGTGGTCTTATAAGGCCATGGTGGTCTTATAAGGCCATGGTGGTCTTATAAGGCCAAGGTGGTTTTATAAGGCCAAGGTGGTCTTATAAGGCCAAGGTGGTCTTATAAGGCCACGGTGGTCTTATAAGGCCACGGTGGTCTTATAAGGCCAATGTGGTCTTATAAGGCCACGGTGGTCTTATAAGGCCATGGTGGTTTTATAAGGCCAAGGTAGTCTTATAAGGCCACGGTGGTCTTATAAGGCCACGGTGGTCTTATAAGGCCACGGTGGTCTTATAAGGCCACGGTGGTCTTATAAGGCCACGGTGGTCTTATAAGGCCACGGTGGTCTTATAAGGCCAAGGTGGTCTTATAAGGCCAAGGTGGTCTTATAAGGCCACGGTGGTCTTATAAGGCCACGGTGGTCTTATAAGGCCAAGGTGGTCTTATAAGGCAACGGTGGTCTTATAAGGCCATGGTGGTCTTATAAGGCCATGGTGGTCTTATAAGGCCAAGGTGGTCTTATAAGGCCACGGTGGTCTTATAAGGCCACGGTGGTCTTATAAGGCCACGGTGGTCTTATAAGGCCATGGTGGTTTTATAAGGCCATGGTGGTTTTATAAGGCCAAGGTAGTCTTATAAGGCCACGGTGGTCTTATAAGGCCACGGTGGTCTTATAAGGCCACGGTGGTCTTATAAGGCCACGGTGGTCTTATAAGGCCAAGGTGGTCTTATAAGGCCACGGTGGTCTTATAAGGCCACGGTGGTCTTATAAGGCCAAGGTGGTCTTATAAGGCCACGGTGGTCTTATAAGGCCATGGTGGTCTTATAAGGCCATGGTGGTCTTATAAGGCCATGGTGGTCTTATAAGGCCAAGGTGGTCTTATAAGGCCACGGTGGTCTTATAAGGCCAAGGTGGTCTTATAAGGCCAAGGTGGTCTTATAAGGCCACGGTGGTCTTATAAGGCCACGGTGGTCTTATAAGGCCAAGGTGGTCTTATAAGGCCACGGTGGTCTTATAAGGCCAAGGTGGTCTTATAAGGCCACGGTGGTCTTATAAGGCCATGGTGGTCTTATAAGGCCATGGTGGTCTTATAAGGCCATGGTGGTCTTATAAGGCCAAGGTGGTCTTATAAGGCCACGGTGGTCTTATAAGGCCAAGGTGGTCTTATAAGGCCACGGTGGTCTTATAAGGCCAAGGTGGTCTTATAAGGCCAAGGTGGTCTTATAAGGCCACGGTGGTCTTATAAGGCCACGGTGGTCTTATAAGGCCAAGGTGGTCTTATAAGGCCACGGTGGTCTTATAAGGCCAAGGTGGTCTTATAAGGCCACGGTGGTCTTATAAGGCCATGGTGGTCTTATAAGGCCAAGGTGGTTTTATAAGGCCAAGGTGGTCTTATAAGGCCAAGGTGGTCTTATAAGGCCAAGGTGGTCTTATAAGGCCACGGTGGTCTTATATGGCCAAGGTGGTCTTATAAGGCCACGGTGGTCTTATAAGGCCATGGTGGTCTTATAAGGCCATGGTGGTCTTATAAGGCCAAGGTGGTCTTATAAGGCCAAGATGGTCTTATAAGGCCACGGTGGTCTTATAAGACTACGGTGGTCTTATAAGGCCATGGTGGTCTTATAAGGCTAAGGTGGTTTTATAAGGCCACCTTGGCCTTATAATGACCACCTTGGCCTTATAAGACCACCTTGGCCTTATAAGACCACCTTGGCCTCAAAGCCCACCTATGATCTGGATCTCAATGCTTTGGTGATTCCGAGGCGGGCCAGCACCTTCATAGCGCAACCATACGTCACAAGTGGTATCACAATATTTGCATCTGTGAAATCTTGTAAATCATCTTTGTGTTAAACAACATCCTCCTTCACGAGCAGAAGGCGCATATTGCCTTCCAGCTTGTTTTCTCTGATTCTCTGACCTATGAAATACTACGAATAGAGGAAAAGGCCCAGGCATTTCTCCACCATGGACAATTGCAGAGTGATTCCGCCCAAAGACGGGAGTCTTAAATCTCCGATTGGAGAGCAATAATTGTGTGTTGCTTGGGTAACCCATTTCTCGCAGCCTTTCTCGTCAGTCTTCTTAGTGACCTATCCATAAACTCTCTCATCGACGACGGACACTTTGGATGGGTGGCACAATATTTTCCGTAATGAATGTCATGTCACCCTTGTTAAGATCCAATAGGACTTCATTTATCAATAGGTTCCAGAGAGTTGTCAAGAAAAGACTCCCCTTTGGAAGCATTGTCTAGTCAACCTTCTTTTCACCACATAAGGTTAGAAGGAGCGTTGATAGACTTCCCACATACCATCTCATTCGTGCATTGGGAGATATTAAGATCGACTTCTTTGCGGTACAGGGCGATTATTGACCCTATAGCAACTTTGTTAAAAGAACCTCCAAATCCAGTCGAAAGTTTTATGTTAAACATAATGAAGTCTTTTATCTGTCGAAGTTTCATTTCCATGTCTCTATATTTTTTTTGTAAAAGCCAATATTTTTCCATTCCAGTTTTTCAAAATGGATTTCCTCGGTAGGAAATCCTCCGATTACTTCTTCCATTTAGTCATGGATGCTATGAAACACCGGGAAGAAGAGAACATTCAACGCCCAGATATGATTGATCTGTTAATGGAAGGCCGCGGTAGATGGTCGGACATTGAAATTGCCGCCCAGTGCCTAATTTTTCTCTTTGCCGGTTTTGAAACAACATCCGGGGCAATGGGCTTTGCTGGTCATGAGCTAATGGAATATCCAGAAGTTCAACAGAAATTATTCGAAGAAATTCAGGAAGTGGATAAACAATTGCAAGGTAAACCTCTCACCCATGAAATACTACAAAAAATGACCTACATGGATATGGTGGTTTCGGAGGTCTTAAGAAAATGGCCCGTGGCCATGGTTTCAGATCGTACCTGTACCAGTGACTATGATTATGTATCGCCCATAAGTGGAGATAGAATTTCCATTAAAAAGGATGAATTGGTGCGCATACCTACGTGTGCCCTACAAAGAGATGCCAAGTATTTTGAAAGTCCTGAGAAGTTAAAACCGGAACGTTTTAGTGCGGAAAATAAGTCGAAAATTGAAACGGGCACCTATTTGCCATTTGGATTGGGAGCACGTAATTGTATTGGTAAGTTGGTGACAAAGTGGGTAAGAATTTTGTTTCTTCAAAATGGTTCTTCTTTCAGGAAAACGCTTTGCCCTACTTGAAATAAAGGCCTTCCTTTTTTATGTGCTGCGTGATTATCGCTTGGAAGCTTCTTCAAAAACTTGCCTTCCCATGGAATTGGATATGACCAGCATGCATTTGCAACCAAAAACCGGATTCTGGTTACAATTTAAACCAAGAAAACATTAATTTGAGTTTTTTAAGCATTATTAAGTTTAAAATAAGGCTATTCATTAGTGGGCCGAGGAAAAATAAAGAAAAATTTAATAATTTTTTTTTCTTTGCTAAAACTGAAGTAGAACTCCCTTTGCTTGTAAGTGTGGGACATTATTTATTGCCTAGGTTCTGAAAAATATCCAGATTTAGAAAGTTTTCAATTTGGGAGGGTTAAGTTCAGAGTGTACCAAAGAATTAAACACCAAACCGATGGCTTTGGTGCAGGCACATCCTCCTGCAGAGACAAAGAAGGAAATCTGGTAACTGACACAGACAAAATGCTGAGGATATGGAAAGAACATTTTACCCAACTGCTAGTGTCCGATGTTGGCGGCGAAGAGGATACCGCAGAACCAATCCCTGATGATGGTATAGAATGTTTACCTCCTAGTCGGAATGAGGTCCAAGTAGCAGTAACCCGACTAAAGAACAACAAGGCAGCAGGAGCCGACGGGTTACCCGCTGAACTATTTAAGACCGGAGGCGACACGCTGATAAGGCGTATGCATCAGCTTATCTGCACAATCTGGCTAGAAGAACATACTATACAAGAAAGGAGACAAGATGGAATGTGCCAACTACAGAGGAATAAGTCTCCTCCCCATCGCATACAAGATACTCTCGAGCGTACTGTGTGAAAGATTAAAACCTAAAGTCAATGAGATAATTGGGCCCTATCAATGCGGCTTTAGACCAGGTAAATCCACCCTAGACCAGATATTCACACTACGTCAAATCCTAGAAAAGACCCGAGAAGGACAAATTAACACCTACCATCTCTTTGTTGACTACAAAGCCGCCTTCGATACTCCTTTACGTTCAAAGGTATTTCAAGCCATGTCTGAGTTTGGTATCCCTGCAAAATTAATAAGACTCTGCAGGATGACACTTGCTGATACGCATTCCTCAGTAAGAATAGGAAAGAATCTCTCCGAACCATTTAATAGCAAACGAGGTTTCAGACAAGGAGACAGCCTCTCGTGTGATCTCTTTAATATCCTGCTGGAGAAGATTATACGAGATGCAGAAGTGAATAGATATGGCACACTAATCACAAGAGAGCACATGCTACTTGCCTATGCCGACGATATCGATATCATAGGTCGGTCACCGGAAGTAGTAACTGCAGCCTTGGAAAGAATCGAAAGAGAGTCAGTGAAAATGGGTCTGGCAGTAAATGGAGATAAGACGAAATGGATGGTTTCCACTCCCAAAAAGCCTTGTACAACCGAGCAGATAAAGAACATGGAGAAAGTTGGAAACCACAACTTTGAGATAGTCTGTAACTTTATCTACCTCGGCGCCGCCGTAACCGAAACGAATGACACCAGTTTTGAGATAAAGCGAAGAATAATACTAGCAAACAGATGCTACTTTGGACTAAGTAAGCAGTTTAGAAACTAGGCCACCTCTCGACAGACGAAGACTACACTTTACTAGACACTAATACTACCCGTGCTGTTATATGGTTCTGAGGCATGCGTACTTGTGAAAGCAGATGAGGCAGTGCTTGGAGTATTTGAGAGAAAGATTCTTCGTAAAATATATGGACCAGTTTGCGTTAACGGAGAATACAGGCGACGTATGGACCACGAGCTGTACGAGCTGTATGACGACGATAGCATAGTTACACGCATCAAAATACAACGGCTGCGTTGGCTAGGTCATGTTGTCAGAATGGATGAAAAAACTCCGAAAAAGAAGTCTTTTGAAGTCAAACTCGGTGGTACACGCAAACTCACAAATACCTTTCATTTGAGTCGCATATTGCCATGGTCGGGAAATATGTCCGATTTAGGGGTGTTTTGAGGCTTGGGGTGGTCCCCCTAGCACTTGGTCCGACAATTGGATATCAGATACGTTTTCTTATCCTGAATACCTTTCATTTGAGTCCCATATTGTCGTGATTGGTCTAAATATATGTTTGGTAGGTTTTAGGGTGGGGCAGCCCCCATAGGTACCCTATCCAAAATTTGGATACCAAATTTTTGTTTATAGGTTACTATAAGAGCGCACACACAATTTCGCTTAAATCGCATCACCCATCTCCGAGATCTGGCGTTTCTGAAAATTAGGGTAAGGGGGAGGGTCCGCCCCCCCTCAGATATCAAAAAAAGTAGTACTCAGTTTTCACCACGGGGTCATTATGCACCATCTGTGAAAATTTCAAGAAAATCGGTTCGGCTGTTTCTGAGTCTATAAGGAACACACAAACATACAAACAAACAAATCTACAAACAAACACAAATTGATTTTTACATATAAGAAGATTACAAATTAACCCACCCTAATGTACACTGCCATTATAGGACCAGTGCTAACTTATGGAGCGTTGGTTTGATAGAATGCTTTATATACGCAGACTTGAAGCAAGGAGTTCGATAAGATGCAAAAACTGGCCTGCTTCCGAAGCAAGTCTTTTGGGCATCAAACAGTCGTGAACATTGAGGTTCACATCAAAGGCGTAATTGGAGACGAAACTGGATATGCAACCCATTTAGGTCTATATTCGGAATTGTGCCGCCTAGATTGCGGTGGCCACCGTGACGCAGAGCTTAACATTTCCGCCTATAACGGCGTAAGCCTGGATTTGAGAACATCGGAAAATTTTTCTACAGTGTTTAACCCCTCCTAATGCTGGCGACATTTGTTAGGTTTTATGCCATTTGGTATACCTCGAAACTTGGTGTCAGAGATTTTAGAAGAAGCGCAGAATATCGAGGCGCTTCGAACGCTATTCGGCTAATGGGACAAATGTTCTGTCACAGCCAATTTAAGTAAGTTCGTGTCATTTGGTATGACAGCCATTTAAAAACTACTCTCTAAAGAGGTGTCGCCATTAAGCTTAAGCTTTAATCGGATAGCACTCATTGAGAGCTTTGCTCCCTATGGAATGTTTGCGGGAAAATTTTCAGTTGTCGCCATGGCTGTGCTTAGGCTCAAAGCTCGACATGCAGATGGAGGACTGGTGCGGCTACAGTTTTATTCAGATTATTGTGGATGCGGAGAGTAGACTTTGAAATATCTCTGACTATCTGGCACACAGACAGATGCGAGATAGGATCTTTGGGATTTTCTCTCTCGAGAAGGGGGGAAGCTGTATTTAAAGAGAGTGAGTACCTCGATCTTCACAGATGGCTGCAAGATGAAGTCAGAGAAGGGATTGGAGGTCTATTCCAAACCACTCGACATCGGTATGTAGGTGGGTGTCTACGGTGCAACAGATAAAGAGGTCTGTGACATTACAATAGCCGCAAATGTGATGCTGGCAAGTGATTTACAGCCTTTGAAACTAAGGATTGATATAAACAGTAAGGCGGCCCATAAGGGCGTGGATGCGAGGATGGTGGGATCACGACGTTAAGTTTGGAATCCATAAATGAGCTCTGGGCTCTTGATATGGCTTTGACTTGGGTTCCCGAACAAGATGGCGGGCTGTCACCGGTTTCGCATACAGGCCATTCGTGGAAACATAGTAGAGTGACTCGGGGACTTGATGGAAATCAGTACCTGGATGGCCGGTCACAGAAGAAGAACGAAGGAGCTGGCGGTATGATGTTACTGGTCATCATTACAGGGTTTATAACCAAGCGCTGTGCGATAGACCATGTGGCGATACACATTGTAATTCACAACTTGGAGAGAATGAGATGAGGTTAAGGTTGGTGCACGGGTTTTCCATCTTGTGGAGTTGGTTTTTTTTTCGATCTGGTGGAATTGCAGACGTATCTCTCAGTTTTCATCAGATACGTGAACAAGACGGGATGATTTTGGCAGAGATTTATATAGAACCACCGCTGAAAATTTTTCTGATGTTCGCGCCTGGATTTGAACCCAGGCAATCGGCGGACATGATAACCTCTGTGCCACGGTGGCCTCCAAATATATGGTGGTCTACATCGAAAAATATTTGGATATAGCTGTACCCATCTCCCAGTGAGCTGTGTCAGGCTCATCAATATCCTGTTAAATGTGCCCTATATCGACATATTTTGGGATATAGCTGTCATATATGCCCATTTCCCGATTAAAGTTCTTGGACCTATAAAAGAGGCATTTATTAAAAGATTTCACTGAAAGTTGTGTTAGGCCTTTTAACGTTTTTACCACATATGGTGTAGAGCGGGCTATATTTGTATAAAGCTGCCATGTGTAACGATCGCCCGTTTAAAGGTCTTGGTCCTATAAAAGGCGCATTTATTAGGAGATATAAGTGGCAAATATCGTCTGAATCGGTTCTTACCCAGATATAGCTCCGATATAAAACGATCTTCCAAATTTTATTTCTTGAACCCCCATAGGGTTCATTTCTTATCCGATTGGTCTGATATTTGTTAGGAAGTGTTTTGTTTTGACTTTCAACAACTATGCGAAGTATAGTCTAAATCGGTTCATAACCTGATGTAGCTCCCATATAAACCGATCTCGGGTATTGATTTATTGCGATTCTAGAGGGCGCAATTCTTAACGAATATGGGTGAAATTGTGTACAACGACTTTTCCTATGACCTTCAACATACGGGTCAAATATCGTCTGAATCAGTGCTTAACCTGATATAGCTCCCATATAAATCGATCTCCCGATTTTATTGGGTTGCCCAAAAAGTAATTGCGGATTTTTCATATAGTCGGCGTTGACAAATTTTTTCACAGCTTGTGATTCTGTAATAGCATTCTTTCTATTCTATCTATTATCAGCTGTTACTTTTAGCTTGCTTTAGAAAAAAAGTGTAAAAAAAGTATATTTGATTAAAGTTTATTCTAAGTTTTATTAAAAATGCATTTACTTTCTTTTAAAAAATCCGCAATTACTTTTTGGGCAAACTAATAGTTCTCAAGCCCCTATAGGGCAAAATTCTTAATCGATTTGGCTGAAATTTTGCACGAGGATATCTAATATTGTCTTCAATATCCAATCGGTGCGAATCGGTTTATAACCTGATACAGCTCCAATAGCAAAGCAATTCTTATCCATTATCCTTTGTTTGCCTATTAGGAGATATCGTGCAAAGAACTTGACAAGTGCGATTCATTGTGGAAGGTATATTTAAAATTCGAACCGACCGAACTTAGGACGATTTTATTTGCTAAACCCACCATCATAGGATACTAATCCTGTAATTCTGTTTATAACACCTAGAAATATTGATCTGTGAATTTGATCCGAATAGGACCATAAACAGATATAGCCCCCATATAAACCGATCCCAATATTCACCCGTTTTGGCTGAAATTTGGCTCAAAACCCTTTCTAATGACTTAAACATCAGTGTCAAGTTTTATCCGAATCGGTCAATATGGTGATATAGGCCCCCCTAAGGACCGATATCTTGAGATCAAAATAATTTAAATACAAACTCAGTTAATAAGCATAAATTTTTAGCGGAATCCATGGTTTTGGAACATTCTTCTTATTAAAATCTTTGCGTTGCAAACATTTTCTGGTGCCCTCTCTGCCTAATAGTAATGATCAGTTATTTTCACCCACTCCCACTAACTCACTCACTCCCACTCACACACTTTTTCTCTATCTCTCTCTCGCTCTCCATATTTCTTTAGTTTGCAAATTACCCTTGCAAGTTCTCTCAATGCTCCATAAGTTGTGTGTGTTTAACTCATTTTGATAGCTTTGGTGTTAGTGCGTCATAAGATTTCATACAGAGCAGTTGTGCAGTGCTAAATTTTCAAATTTCCCTAGCATTTTTTGTTTATTTAGCAATTAAAGACCAATAGATTAAACAAAAATGCTGCTGGAATGTTTGATAGCTTTGGTGATTTTTGGCATTTGGTTCTATCGTTGGGGTACCAAAAATAATGATTTTTTCAAGAATCGCAACATAGCCTATGAAAAGCCTGTATTTCTTATGGGCAGTGGGCAAGAGGTTTTGATGCGGAAAAAGACGGCATTCCAAGTTCTGTGCGAATATCATCAAAAGTTTGATGGAATGTAAGTGTTTACTCCATTTACCTACTAGAGGTTTCTATATGTTCTATTTTTACTTCAGCGTCTATGGAGCCTTTGACAGCCGTCAACCAGTTTTTGTGGTACGCGAACCAGAAATGGTCAAACACATTTTAATCAAGGATTTTGATCATTTTGTAAATCGCAACAATTTTCTACCCCCCAATCGCAATGATTTGTTTGCCAACTCTCTAATTATGATGGAAAATGATGAATGGCGTGACATGAGAAATACTTTGAGTCCTGCTTTTACTGGCAGCAAAATGCGTCAAATGTTCGATTTGATGTTGCAGACTGTGGATGAGGCCATGACCTATCTGAGAGATGAATACAAGCAGGAGGATGTTGCGAATGGTTTCGAGGTGGATGTTAAGGATCTGACCACTCGCTTGACCAATGACATAATTGCCTCGACAGCTTTTGGCCTGCAGGTGAACTCATTTCGGGATAAGGAAAATGAGTTTTACATGAAATCGAAGGATGCTACATCACTTTCAAGTTCTCAACAACTGAAATTGTTCTTTATGATGCTTTTTCCCGAGGTGGTAGAGGTAAGATTTGGAAAAGTAAATCGAGATTTTTGTTGGTCTAAAAAACAAACAAAACAAGCAAAAGTGTGCTAAGTTCGGAATCTTGGGAACCCACCACCATGGATTCTTCTAAAATATGGGAGCTATACCTGGTTATAGAACGATTTGGACCGTACTTGGCACAGTTGTTGAGACGCATAACATAAAATTTCAGCCAAATCAGATAAAAATCGCGGCTTGTAAGGGCTTAAGAAGTAAAATCGGGCGATCGGTTTATATGGGAGCTATATCAGGTTATATACCGATTTGGACCGTACTTATCACAGTTGTTTGAATTCATAAAATAACACTATGTGCAAAATTTAAGCCAAATCGGATGAAAATTGCGGATCATAAAGACTCAAGAAGTCAAATCGGAAGATCGATTTATATGGGAGCTATATCTAAATCTGAACCGATATGGCCAATTTGCAATTCTCAATGACCTACATCAATATTAAGTATCTATGCTAAAATTTCAAGCGGCTAGCTTAACGTGTTCGACCGCTATCGTGAGCTTAACGTGTTCGACCGTTATCGTGATTTCGACAGAAGGACGGACGGACGGACATGGCTAGTTCGAATCATAATTACGAGACTATCAATAATATGGGGTCCTATGATCAATATTTTGAAGTGTTACAAACGGAAAGACTAGGTTAGTATACCCCCATCCTGTGGTGGTGAGTATAAAATCTGGAAATTGTTCCTTAAGGAAAATTTTTTAAAATTTTGATTTCTATTTTTTTCCTAAGTTCTATTGTTATAGATTTTTTATACCCACCACCGAAGGATGGGGGTATATTCATTTTCCCCATTCTGTCTTCCAAAACATCGAAATATCCATTTTCGACCCTATAAAGCTCTTGATCAGCGTAAAAATCTAAGACGATGTAGCCATGCCCGTCCGTCTGTCCGTCCGTCCGTCTGTATGTCTGTCCGTCTGTCTGTCTGTCTGTCTGTCCGTCCGTCTGTATGTCTGTCCGTCTGTCCATCCGTCCATCCGTCCGTCTGTCCGTCCGTCCGTCTGTCCGTCCGTCTGTCCGTCTGTCCGTCCGTCTGTCCGTCCGTCTGTCCGTCCGTCTGTCCGTCCGTCTGTCCGTCCGTCTGTCCTTCTGTCTGTCCTTCCGTCTGTCTGTCTGTCCATCTTTCTGTCTGTCCGTCCGTCTTTCGGTCCGTCCGTCCGTATTTCGGTCCGTCCGCCCGTCTGTCCGTCCGTCTGTCCGTCCGTCCGTCCGTCCGTCTGTCCGTCCCTATGTCCGTCTGTCCGTCCGTCGGTCCGTTCGTCTGTCCGTTCGTCTGTCCGTTTGTCTGTCCGTTTGTCTGTCCGTCCGTCGGTCCGTCCGTCTGTCCGTTCGTCTGTCCATTCGTCTGTTGAAATCACGCTACAGTCTTTAAAAATAGAGATATTGAGCTGAAACTTTGCACAGATTCTTTTTTTTTTCTTTCCATAAGCAGGTAAAGTTCGAAGATGGGCTATATCGGACTATATCTTGATATAGACCGATCAGTCGATTTAGGGTCTTAGACCCATAAAACCCACATTTATTATCCGATTTTGCTGAAATTTGGGACAGTGAGTTTTGATGGGCCCTCCGACGTCTTTCATCAATTTGGCCTAGATCGGTCCAGTTTTGCATATAGCTGCCATATAGACCGATCCGCCGATTTAGGGTTTTAGGCTCATAAAAGCCACATTTATTATCCGATTTTGCTGAAATTTAGGATAGTGAGTTGTGTTAGGCCCTTGGATATCTTTATTTTATTTGGGTCAGATCGGTACAGATTTGGATATAGCTACCATATAGACCGATCTCTTGATTTAAGTTATTACGCCCATAAAAGGCGCATTACTTGTCCGATGTTGCCGAAGTTTGGGGCAGTGAACTAGGTTAAGCCCCTCGACGTACTTCTTCAATATGGCACAGATCGGTCCAGATTTGGATATAGCTGCCATATAGACCGATCTCTCGATTTAAGGTTTTGGAGCAATAAAAGGCGCATTTATTGTCCGATTTTGCCAAAATTTGAGACAGTAAAGTTGTGTTAGACCCTTCGACATCCTTCTTCAATTTGGCTCAGATCGGTCCAGATTTGGATATAGTTTTCATATAGACCGATCTCTCGATTTAAGGTTTTGGGCCCATAAAAGGCGCATTACTTGTCCGATGTCGCCGTAATTTGGGACAATGAGTTAAAATACGCCCCTCGACATCCTTCTTTAATTTGGCCCATATCGGTCCAGATTTGGACATAGCTGCCATATAGACCGATCTCTTGATTTAAGGTATTGCTCCCATAGAAGGCACATTTATTGTCCGATTTTGCCAACATTTGGGACAGTGAGTTGCGTTAGGCCCCATGACATCTTTCTGCAATTTGGCCTAAATCGGTCCAGATTTGGATATAGCTGCCATATAGACCGATATCTCGATTTAAAGTCTTGGCCCCGTAAAAGGCGCATCTGTGGTGGGTATTCAAAGTTCGGCCCTGCCGAACTTAACGCCTTTTTTATTTGTTTTAATTTGGTATTCTTTTCTTTTCTCTCTCAGTACTTTAACATAACTTTTCTTGGTAAAGAATTCAGTGATTATGCCAAACATTTGGTCCTCGATGCCATGAAGTATCGCCAAGAGAATAAAATACATCGTCCCGATATGATTAATCTGTTAATGGAGGCCCGTGGCATGATAGCCACCGATGTGCAGAAATCTCATTTTCGTCAATGGTCCGATATTGACGTTGTGGCCCAATGTGTACTCTTTCTCTTTGGCGGATTTGAAACATCATCCAGTATTATGAGTTTTGCAGCCCATGAGCTAATGGAGTATCCTGAAGTACAAGAGAAACTGTTTGAAGAAATCCAAGAAATCCACCAACAGCTACAGGGTAAAGCTGTCACCTATGAAGCACTAAATAAAATGACCTACCTCGACATGGTATTCTCTGAGGTCTTAAGAAAATGGCCAGTGGGTTTGGTCTCCGATAGAACCTGCACCAAAGATTATGAATATGTTTCGCCTACAAGTGGAGAAAAGATTTCCATAAAGAAGGGTGAATTGGTGCGCATACCCTCTTGTGCCCTACACAGAGATGCCAAGAACTTTGAAAACCCCGAGGTCTTTGATCCCGAACGTTTTAGTGCAGAAAATAAATTGAAAATAGTAGCCGGCACTTATTTGCCATTTGGTTTGGGTCCACGCAACTGCATTGGTGGGTAGTTTGAGTGAAAATGGTCAGAGTTTTTGTGTTTGTTTCTTTTTTTTTTTCAATTCTTAGGAAACCGTTTTGCCACTTTGGAGGTGAAGGCGTTTCTTTACTACTTGGTTCGTGATTATAGTTTGGAAGCTTCTCCCAAAACTTGTCTTCCCATGGAATTGGATACTAAGAGTATGACTATGAAACCAAAAACTGGATTTTGGCTACAATTGAGACCTAGAAATCATACAAGGGATTAAATTGGAGTGTTATGGAAGAGACTCACTAAAAAATTACTCAAGAAAATATATATAGGGTGATATTTTAAGGGTAGCTTTTTTTCAAGTACTAATAAAACACTGAAATTTGTTTCATATATTGAATATTTTTAAATTGATATTTGCCATTTATTTTGAAAAGTCGGGATTGTTTTAAAAATTGGCTGCGCATAGCCATCGGAACACCTCCTGTAGCTGTAGCTGTTGCTCGTCCAAAGTCTTGTCAATTACAATGAAGTAGTCAAGGCGTGCGTTCACGAAGGCTTCGAACTCTGGTCCTACCAACTGGTCCCACCACACTATTGAGGGCACACTGGAATGTCGCTGCTACCCTATACCGGTCAGCATAAAGGGTGTGTACTTCATTATATTTTTTCTCGAGGAGAATTTGCCATTACCAATCATTCATGTTCAACCGTGGGGTTGCCGCAGAAGAAAAAAGTAGACAACTGTGGGGTTCCGATTTACTATTCAGGTTCATGAGTGAGCTGTACGCACTTCGTGAGTTTTCGTTATATTATTCGCTCACGCACGCTCCCAAAAAAATCAAGTAAAAGCGTGCTAAGTTCGGTCAGGCCGAATCTTGGGAACCCACCACCTAGGATTCTGCTAAAAATTTATACAAAATACAAACTTTTGTCAAATTAGCAAAAATTAAAGCTTCAAGGAACCGAACAAGGATGATCCAGAGACCGGTTTACATGGAAGCTATGTCAGGCTATAGACTGATTTTGGACGTATTTAGCGCAGTTGTTGGAAGTCGCAACAGAAGACTATATGCAAAATTTCAGCCAAATTGGACAAAAATTGCGGCTTGTAAGGGCTCAAGAAGTCAAATCGGGAGATCGGTTTATATAGGAGCTATATCAGGTTATCGACCGATTTGAAGCATACTTCGTACAGTTATTGGAAGTCATAACAGAACATTTTGTGCAAAATTTCAGACAAATCGAATGAAAAATGCAGCTTCCAGAGGCTCAAGAAATCAAATCAGGAGATCGGTTTATATGGGAGCTATATCAGGTTCTTGACCGATTTGGACCGCACTTGACCCAACGGTTGGAAGTGAAAACAGAATACTATGTGCAAAATTTCAGCCAACTAGGACAAAAATGGCGGCTTCCAGGGGCACAAGAAGTCAAATCAGGAGATCGGTTTATATGGAAGCTATATCCAAATCTGAACCGATATGACCCATTTGCCATTCTCAATGACCTACATCAATATTAAGTATCTGTTCAAAATTTCAAGCGACTAGCTATACTCGTTCGATCGCTATTGTGATTTGACAGACGGACAACACGTAGTGTTCTGTTATGACTTCCAATAACTGTACCAAGTACGGTTCAAATCGGTCTATAACCTGATATATTTCCCGATTTGACTTCTTGAGCCCCTGGAAGGCTCAATTTTCATCCGATGTGATTGAAATTTTGCACATAGTGTTCTGCTACAGCTTCAAACAACTATGCTAAGTTCGGTACGTATCGGTCTATAACCTGGTATAGTTCCCACATAAACCGATCTCCCGATTTGACTTCTTGAGCCTTTACAAGCCATAATTTGTGTCCGATTTGTCTGAACTTTTTCTTTTGGTTTTCTGTTATTTGGTATTATGTGGGATTCGGCGCTGACCTTGGTACTCTAAACCTAATGTACCGATGGTCTGAGAAGGAATGGTCCATGGAGAACCTCCAATCCTGAACCTCATCGATTAGGTTTTCTGCCAGGACTTGGCCTCGCTTATTAGTGTTGGTATTACCCCACGAAATGTGGTGATAGTTCGCATCGCACCCTATTAGTACCTCTTTTGCTTTTCTCACCAGCGGTTGCAGCTCCGAAGTGGGTGGCGTTGTCGGAGAGTCAAAAGGCAGATAAAGTGATGCCAGGTATGGTCGCCCTGTCTCACCAATGTTGCATCCGACGTTGACAGCTCTGGGAAAAATATATAATTAAAATTTTTATGACAAACAACGCAGGTCCTTGGCCGAGTACCAGTGTTAGCATAGAATTATTGGTAGTTGATATGGTTCAGTCCAGAAACTTTGTTCCGGATCGTCCATGGTTCCTGAATTAAGGCAATATGAATCTTGCCTTTGCTGATTTTCTCCATCAGATCGTGTGTACAGACCCGCTCCGGTGGAGGTTTATATGGATTACCTCAATCATTGGCCCTCCAGTAAATGGGCATCTTGAGAGTAGGTGATTATCTAAACGTCTTTCCCTGTTCTTTAGACTGCATTGACTTCCCTGTCGCTACACTGCCTCACGTCATCGTATTAGGTTCTTTGCCTAGCCTAGTCTTCCGACTCTTTATAAAGTCGTTAATGGTTCCATCGTCGGGTCCCTGTTCGTTAGGTTGTATTGAGTTTTCATTCTTTGCCTAACTTAGTCTTCCAAATCTTAAGTAAATGGGCTTCTTGGGAGTAGGTGATGGCTCGGCTCCCTGTTCGTTTGGCTGCATTGAGTCTCTTGTAGCGCTGCGCTGCCTAATGTTTCATTATTAGGATCTTTACCTATCCCAGGTGGTCCGTCGTCGGGTTCCTGTTTGTTAGGCTGTATTGGGTTTCTCGCCACTGCACTACCTGATATTTAAGTATTAGTATCTTTGCTTATCTAAGTCTTTCGAATATTGAGATAGGCCGTGATTGTCTCGTTGTCAGCCCCCTGTTCGCTGGGCGGTATTGAGTCACCTGCCACTGCACGGCCTGATGTCCTCTCTATCTGGAAAAAGACAGCTTTGTTTCCATAGTGCGCCATGCCCCTCGTCACGGATCAGTGCCAACCACAAGGAGAGTTCCTTTCCCTTTCTCCCCCCTGTGGAAGACCTCCCACTTCTATGCGACCAAACCTTGGTTTTGCTTGCCCAAGAGTCCCAACATGCGTTCCGTCGCAAATTTACTGCCCCATCCCTTGATAAAGACCATCGCCTTTGTGAGCTGGGGATATCCTTCTTTCTCACCAAGTCAAGCTTTGCGCCCAATCAGGAAGCGTGGATACCTCTGACGAGCTATTTGACGGTATCAATACATTCCACCGACGCAAAACGCAGTGTAAGATGTCCCCTCTATACTCATCATTTGTATGGGGGATCCTCTACAAAGTTCGAAAATCCCATCGTTAATCAGATCCTCCACTTGGGACCGATCATTTGGTGGAATACTACCGGATGCACAGCCGATATTGATGACAGCTTAAGTCAGCCCATCTACATATGTTGTGCTTCCTTCCACTCTGGCGTAAGAGGGCGGCTCCTTACCGATCCCAACGAGCATCTTCCCCTTCTATGATGCTTGTGGCCTCAGTTTGGAAATCACAGTCCTCCATGAAGACTCAGGTGCGGTACGCGCTTCCTTCCTTCCTGTTCCGTCTTTGACTACCTCCGCAGGACATTGTCTGGACTCTCCATTGCGGGATGGCTGCCTGGGTTTTCCCCAGATTACTTGAAAACGGGGAGCTCTTTTCCTTCTTCAGCATTTTAGCATTGTTATGCTCTTCTGATAATCTAATTCTTTTACCAGCTTCCGTAGAACTGCCTGGAATGTCAGTTCTATCCCTTGCAGCATCCTGCACTTTCGTCTTATTGCGCTGCCGGTACATACTCCTCTGTTTCCGTCGTCGTGCACCGGATCGCTTTCTCGATCTGCTAGTGAGCTTAGCAAAGCCATCGCTCACTTCTGCCGTCATCCCGATGCCCTCATCTCACGACATCGTCGCTGTCTAAATCCGAGTCAGAAACACCACCTTAACTGGAACGAACTGTGCATCCCCCTAGTTTATCCGTCTCTTCCTCATTAATTAGTCTGACGGCTAGTTGTGGGCTTGAAGCATTACTCTCGTCTACTGGAGGACAACACGCTATGGTCTGAGGCCACCAACGCGGATGTTAAGTCTTTGGAGTGCATCTCTAACCTACTCCAAAAGGCTTTAAAATTTGATCGTAATAGGTAGTAGCTATTCCGTAATAGGTAGTAGCTATTCCGTAATAGGTAGTACCTATTCCGAAATACGGAAAACAATATATGCTTTATACCCACCACCGAAGGATGGGGGTATATTCATTTGTCATTTGTCATTTGCAACACATCCTTATATCCATTTCCGACCCTATAAAGTATATATGTATATTCTTGATCAGCGTTAAAATCTAAGACGATCTAACCATGTCCGGCCGTCTGTCTGCCTGTCTGTTGAAATCGCGCTACAGTCTTTAAAAATAGAGATATTGAGCTGATATTATGCAAAGATTCTTTTTTTGTTCATAAACAGGTTAAGTTCGAAGATGGGCTATATCGGACTATATCTTCATATAGACCGATCCGCCGATTTAGGGTCTTAGGCCCATAAATGCCACATTTATTATACGATTTTGCTGAAATTCGGGACAGTGAGTTGTGTTAGACCACTCGACATCCATCTTCAATTTGGCCCAGATCGGTCCAGATTTGGATATAGCTGCCATATAGATCGATCTCTCGATTTAAGGTCTTGGGCCCATAAAAGGCGCAATTATTATCCGATTTTGCTGAAATTTGGGACAATGAGTTGTGTTGGACCCTTCGACATCTTTCATCAATTTGTCCCAGATTGGTCCAGATTTAGATATAGCTGCCATATAAACCGATCTTTCGATTGAAGGTTTTGGGCCCATAAAAGGCGCATTTATTATCCGATCTTGCCGAATTTTAGGACAGTGAGTTATGTAAGGGCCTTCGACATCCTTCTTCAATTTGGCCCAAATCGGTCCAGATTTGGATATAGCTGCCATATGACCGATCTTTCGATTTAAGGTTTTGGGCCCTTAAAGGCGCATTTATTATCCGACCTTGCCGAATTTTAGGACAGAAAGTTATGTCAGGGCCTTCGACATCCTTCTTGAATTTGGCTCAAATCGGTCCAGATTTGGATATAGCTGCCATATAAATCGATCTCTCGATTTAAGGTCTTGGACCCATAAAAGGATCATTTATTGTCCGATTTTGCCAAAATTTGGGACGGTGAGTTATGTTAAGACCCTCGACATCCTTCTTCAATTTGGCCCAAATCGGTCCAGATTTGGATATAGCTGCCATACAAACCGATCTCTCGATTTAAGGCCTTGAGCCCAAAAAAGGCGCATTTATTATGCGATCTCGCCGAATTTTGGGACAGTAAGTTATGTTAGGGCCTTCGACATCCTTCTTCAATTTGGCCCAAGTCAGTACAGATTTGGATATAGCTGCCATATGGACCGATCTTTCGATTTAAGGTTTTGGGCCCATAAAAGGCACATTTATTATCCGATCTCGCCGAAATTTGGGATAGTAAGTTGTGTTAGAGCCTTCGACATCCTTCTTCAATTTGGCCCAGATCGGTCCAGATTTAGATATAGCTGCCATATAGACAGATCTTTCGATTTAAGGTTTTGGGCCCATAAAAGGCGCATTACTTGTCCGATGTCGCCGAAATTTGGGGTAATGAGTTAAGTTAAGCCCCTCGACATACCTCTTCAATATGGCACAGATCGGTCCGGATTTGGATATAGCTGCCATATAGACCAATCTCTTAATTTAAAGTATTTCGCCCATAAAAGACGCATTTATTGTCCGATTTCGCCAAAATTTGGGAAAGTGAGTTACGTTAGGCCCCATGACATCTCTCTGCAATATGGCACAGATCGGTCCAGATTTTGATATAGCTGCCTTATGGACCGATCTTTCGATTTAAGGTTTTGGGCTCATAAAAGGCGCATTACTTGTCCGATGTCTCCGAAATTTGGGACAGTGAATTAAGTTATGCCCCTTGAGATACTTCTGCAATATGGTACAGATCGGTCCAAATTTGGATATAGCTGCCATATGGACCGATCTCTCGATTTTAGGTTTTGGGGCCATAAAAGGTGCTTTGTGTTAGACTCTTCGACATTTTTCGGCAACTTGGCCCAAATCGGTGCAGATTTGGATATAGCTGCCATGTAGATCGATATCTCGATTTAAAGTCTTGGCCCCATAAAAGGCGCATTTATAATCCGATTGCACTGAAATTTGGCACAGTTACTTATGCTGGGATTTTCGACATCTGTGTCGTATATGGTTCAGATCGGTTTATTTTTAGATATAGCAACTAAAAAGACCAATATTTTATTATACACAATTGAACAATGACTTGTACCGATTAGTATTTGGTCCAAATCGGAACATATTTCGATATAACTGCTATGGGACATATGGTATGCAAATTTAACCGGATTTTGATGGAAGGTGGTTTACATATATACCCGAGGTGGTGGGTATCCAAGGTTCGGCCCGGGCGAACTTAACGTCTTTTTACTTGTTTTGTTTTTGGTTTTGCTACATTGCACTGTGTCAATACTTTTGTGCGGCACTGTACATTTAGTCCCGGCCGGGTTGTTTACTTACTGCTATTATATTTCTTCACTTAACCTTAGGCCAACTGTAGCAGAAAATCACACACTCTCAACAACAGACTCTGTAGTGTTGTCTTCTCTCTCAATCAAATCAAAACAGAGAATAACGAATTAACTATCTTTGAGCTCATTCAGAAAAAAATGCTCAAAGTAGTATTCGATAAAAGATATATGCTATTAGTTTCATATAGGTGCTCGTCCGAATAGCACAGCGACACAAAATATTGCCGTAATACTAAGGCGCAAAAATGTTATGGGAACTATTATTGATACTGGGGGTCGCTGGTTTTTTCTTCTATCGTTGGGCTACTAAGAATTACAATTTTTTCAAAGAGCGCAATATACCGCATGATAAACCCATTTTTCTATTGGGCAGTAACATAGATGTGACTTTGAAACGAAAGACGGGCTTTGAAGTGTTGTGTGAAATATATCAAAGGCATGATGGAATGTAAGTCGGTTGACAAAAAGATCTGTTCAGAATGTTTGAGTTGACGAAAAACCTTTTCTTTTTGTCCAGCGTCTATGGGTGTTATGAAAATCGAGATCCCATACTGATGATACGAGATCCCGATATGATCAAACACATTATGATCAAGGATTTCGATCATTTTGTCAATCGGCGACAGTTTTTTAAAACAGACAATGGTGACCTTCTAACCAATTCCATATTTATGATGGAAAATGAAAAATGGCGTGATATGCGTAGCACACTGAGTCCTGCTTTTACCGGCAGCAAAATGCGTCAAATGTTCCAGCTTATGTTGCAGACTGTGCATGAGGCCATGACATATTTGAGAGAAGAACAAACGAAAGTGCTCGACGTCATGGAGCAGGGTTTCGAAGTGGATGTCAAGGATTTAAGTACACGCTTAACCAATGACATCATAGCCTCTACCGCCTTTGGTTTACAAGTGAATTCTTTTCGAGATAAGGAAAATGAGTTTTACATTAAAGCCAGAGATACCACAAGTTTTAAAGGCTTACAAATGTTAAAAATGGTTTTTATGATGCTTTTGCCAAATGTAGCTGGGGTGAGTAAAATGTTACTATTGTTGAACAGAAAATACTGGTCACAAGCATGAATTTAGTTATGGCAAACGAATCTATGGTTAAAGGAAACAAACATTTTATTGTTGTAACTAATAGAAGTTAATTTGAAAATCGAAAGGTAGTTTATGGTATGGTTGGAGGCCACCGTAGCGCAGAGGTTAGCATGTCCGACTATGACGCTGAACGCCTGGGTTCGAATCCTGACGAGATCATCAGAAAAAATTTTTAGCATTGGTTTTCGCCTCCTAATGCTGGCGACATTTGTGAGGTTCTATGCCATGTAAAACTTCTCTCCAAAGAGGTGTCGCACTGCGGCTCGCCGTTCAGACTCGGCTATAAAAAGGAGGCCCCTTATCATTGAGCTTAAGTTAGAATCGGACTGCACTCATTGATATGTGAGAAGTTTGCCCCTGTTCCTAGTAGAATGTTCATGGGCAAAATTTGCAATTTGCAGTCTATGGTTAAAAGAAACAAAAATTTAATTGTATGAACTAATCGAAGTAAATTTTAGGTATTTATTTGGAAAAAAAAAGTTGCTAGCCTTCTGCTTCATGTCATCATAAAAATATTGTAGGTTGTAGAATGAGAATACTTTAACAAAACGTTTGGCAAACATTTTTTTTTTTCTTAGGGGAGCAAAAATTTATTTCACATTGACTCATGAGGTTGTTATGAGGCAGGTTTTTGTGAACGAAAAATTCTTAACAACTACTTAGCATACCAAATTTGTTTGCCACAACTATAAATTAGTTGTAACAACCATTGGATTTTTGTTTTAACCGTTGAGTGGAGCGGACATTTTGTTAGTTCGCTCCGCAAGAATTTTCCGTCATTATTTTTGAAAAACAAATTTTAAGTCACTTAAGGATAGCTGCGATAGAGGTATTCATTAAGCGGTTGATGATCTGCGTGTGTTTCCAGTAGAGTGGCAGATCTCGAGCTCGGGTGTAGGCTTAGTATGGACTCCAATGACCCAACAGTTGCGGTGGTGATATCAGGCTGTAGCACAATGTCTGCTACTGAAACCTCTACTGGTGGAGCGGTTGCTTCAGACTCCATTAATCGACTGGTCGGAAGAGGCTTTTGACGAAGATACCTGGTTCGAGTCTTAAGGACAAGGTCGAACCTATTCTTCTCATGCCTATAATTTGCCTAGGCCATCGGTCTTCCCCAAGCTCTTTAAGCGATTTATTGAGAGGCTTGGTGCGAATGATCCTAAGACTTTCACTAATAGGGAGAGAGAGACTTCGTAGACTGGGCTCGGGAATTCGCTGCACAGGCTACTCCAAAGACTACACGTCTATATTCGGAAACTGCACCACAGTTAGCCAAAAGGCTGTGGTCACCTGGAGGGCATCCCATGCCTAAAAGAACAAGGGCGAACAATAGTAAGATGGGTCCAAGAACCTTTGCTAATGTCGCTAGGGACAGTTAAGTGATGACAGTTGTCGACAAGGGACAAGAACAGGGCTGCATATCTAAGAATAATTGGAGTGGGACAGTCAATGGACTGTCATCAGCATATTCCGATGTTCTTGGGGAATTTCCTGGGTCTACCTAAGTTTGTGACGATGCAGGCTGGTATCGCGGCCGATACAGATTAATTGTCTTCGGGGATCAACGCGTGTATCGTTGTACTCTAAACAAGTAAGAGCGTGCTAATTTCGGCCGGGCCGAATCTTATATACCCTCCACCATGGATCGCATTTGTCGAGTTCTTTGCTCGGTATCTCTTTTTAGGCAAACAAAAAATAATGAATAAGAACTGTTATGTAATTGGAGCTATACCAAGTTATAGTCCGATTAGGACCATAAATAAAGTGAATGCTAAACATTGTAGAAGTCATTGTGTAATATTTCAGTCCATTCGGATAAGAATTGCGCCTTGCAGGGTGTCAAGAAGCAAAATCGGAAGATCGGTTTATATGGGAGCTGTAGTAGTAGTAGTAGTATTTATTTTCATAATTCTTTATGTATACAATGTGTGGTAAGATTTTGTACAATATATAAATAAATACTTAATATTAATCTCTAAGACATGACATATTGTCGTTAGTCTGCATATGGGGTTTTGCTATTGTTATACATATATATACAGATAATATTCAGTTTAATAGTTGAATTCATTTATCAGATTTAGCCTGTATCTCATAGCCATTTTGGTGTATTTTGCAAGCCGTGTCCATTCTACAACTGCGCCATCAAGAAGACTTATTACTTCGTTTTCTGTTAATATTTCCTTGTTAAAATATATTTTCCTAATTTCTTTTAACACCGGGCACCGGCCTATGAAGTGTTCCACGTTTTCTATCTCCATTGTGTTGCAGAGCGAACATATTTCGGATCCATTGTTCCTGTATATATTACCATTTAGAATCGTTGTTTCTGTTCTGATCTGTAGTATGCATCTTATGTCTTCGATCTTATATGATGTTTTTAAATAGTTTGCTCCTTTCATAGGATCTAAATTTCTGTATATCCTACTTGTGCTCTGCTTTCTCGACATATATATATTATAATTCTTTACTCTTAGTGCTTGTAGCAGTTTAGTTCCGTTTTCTTTCCAAGTTGTTTTGTTCAGATTGTTTATTGACCACTCAATATCATGTTCCGCTCCCATTTCATTTAGGCGTTTTACCCAGGATAATTTGTTCTGCAGTATTTTCTTTGAAAGAAGAAATGGTAGACGAGATTCGTCGTACTCAAATAGAGTTTTAAACACATATCTTATGTTTAAATCTAGTGTAAATATATGTCCATTTTCGATGGAAGTTTCTAGCATTATGGCGTATGTTGGTATGCAATCTGGGAGATTAAGCATTCTCTTGATGAAATATGTCTGCAGCTTGTCAACTTCCTCAAAGTGTTTGTAACCCCATACTTGCGCAGCGTATGATTGTATTGATCTGCTAACGGCTAGAAAGAGTTTCCACTTAGATTGAAGTGGTACATCCTGTTTTTTTAGAAAGTCGTTCCATGTGCTATTTATACTAGTTTTTGCTGCTTGATTCCTTTTTTCAACATGCTTGCTAAAGCTCATGGATGGTGTTAATGTTACTCCTAGATAACAATATTCCGATGTTATCGTCACAGGATTCGATTTAAATGTCCAGTTTTCATTTCTGGCTATTCTCCCACCTTTTCTAAATACCATAATTTTTGATTTATTTAAATTTACTTCGACTGTCCATAGTTTACAATACTCTTCCAAGTTGTAGATCATTTGTTGTAGCACATTTGGTTCATCGGCTAGTATTACGATGTCATCGGCATATAGAAGTAATCTTACATTTAATCCATTTAGGTTAACTCCGCCTTCTAGAGTGTCATGCAGGTCATTTAGGTACAGAGCAAATAATAGCGGTGAGAGTAGGCATCCTTGTTTGACACCTGACGAAGTATTGAAGTATTCCGACAATTCATTTCCGGTCCACACTGCTGATGTTGTGTCTTTATAAACGTTTTCGATAAATCTTACAGCTTTCGTTGACATGCCTATCGATTGCAGTTTGAATATGAGCGCTTTCCTTGAAATGTTATCGAACGCCGCCTTAAAGTCAACGAAAAAAGCATACGTTTTCTTTTTTTGGCTGAAATTCAAATGTACGATTGAGGATAGGTTATAAATATTGTCAGACGTGCTATAATTTTTACGAAAACCTGCTTGATACTCATTTAGTATCTTATGTTTCTCCGACCATAGTGACAGTCTTTCATTAAGTATGCCCATCATTATTTTTGCAATACAATTCATAAATGCAATACCTCTATAGTTGCACGACAAGGTTCTATCCCCCTTTTTGAAAATTGGATAAATGATAGTCCTGAGTAATGATTCATCAACACAACCGGAGTCGTACAAGGTATTGAACGTATTCACAATTTCTGCCAATAGATCATTTGGTGCATTTTTAAAAAATTCGTATGGCACTCTATCCTCGCCAGGAGCCTTATGGTCTTTTGTTTTACTCAAAACTTTTTTGACTTCCGACAGTGTTATTGGCGTGTCCAGCTCGTGATAAAATTGCAAATTGTGTGCATATTGGATGTCTGATTGCTCTTGGTGAGGATTTAATAGATTTTTGAAGTGCGTTTGTAGATCTTCTGCAGAAGATTTAATTTCTTGATAGTAGTTCGTGTTTCTTATTTCTTTGGCAATTTTCCACCACTCTTTGCTATTTTGCACTCTTTCTAGGTTGCTTTCTATGATTTTATAGTAAGAGTCTTTAGCTTTTTGACAGATTTCCTTATATTTTTGCCTTTGATCCCGATACTCCAGTCTATTTTCCTCGCTACTGTTGGCCCTGTATTTCTTGAGTGTGGCCTGAACAAGTATTCTTGTTTTATGGCACGTTATATTAAACCATTTTTGTTTTGGAGTGAATTCTTGGCTTTTTACACTTACATCATAGTGAGCCTCTTTTATTATCTTTACTATGTCTCCGCAGGTAAACGATATTGTTGTTTGTTTTCTATCTTGTAAAACTGATGATACTTTGGATTGGTATTTTGCTAAACCTTTGGGGTTCCAATGCAATTTAGGTAAAAGTTTTGATTTGTTCTCTTTTGTAAGCATTTTCAGAGTCAGAATTATTGGAAAGTGGTCTGACCACATTTTATCATCTACATTAAATTTTTCTACAAATTTCAAAAGATCTTGACTGACGGCACATATATCGTTAACTGATTCGCCAACGCCACTAACAAACGTAAACTCTCCATTTTCATCACCCGCCGTCATACCGTTGATAACAAACAATCCAGAGTCATAGCACAGGTCCAAAAACTGTCTTCCTCTGTTATTTATAATAATATCCTTGGACTTTCTTTTCTCAAAACCTGCCGAAAATTCTTCTTTATATACCTCATCTAGGAGTATCTGCATGTTCCCAATTCTGACGTTAAGATCTCCAATGACTATTGGATTTACAACTTCACTGTGCCGGGTTACATTTTTTACGATTTCGTATGTTTCTTCCCACATTGCTGATCTCATATAGATAGGTATAATAGTGAATGCCGTGTTTTGAGTTTTTATGCAAATAACACACATATTCTCTATAGTTTGGAATGTACTATTGAAACCCTTTATCCGCAAATCCTTTTTGATTCCCAGAAAATATCCTCCTATACCTCTTCCGTAATTACTTTGTCTCGTAGCTGGTATCCATTTCTGCTCAAACTCTCCGAAGTAAATTTTAAAGCGTTCAAAGCTATCAGCGCAGACATGGGTTTCTTGTAAAGCAACGATATCCATAGTTTTTATATAGGCAAAGAAATCTGCAAATAGAACCTTGTTTGCTAGGCCATGTATGTTATAAGACAATATTTTTATGTTTATAGGATAACTTATATCTAAGTCTTTAAAGGTACACACATTGTTTCTTATTAGTTTTTTTGATTCGATTTTTGAAGCAATTGGTGATAGTTTAAACTCACGTCTTCGATGATTTCTCCATATAGTTCTTTCAGTATATCTGCTGCTTTCTTATCTCCACTGACAAGTATTTTGTTGCTATTCCACGACATCCATTGCGTACCAATCTTAATAGACGAATTTTTTACCATCACTCTGTGAGTTTTGCTTTTCAATAAAATGTCAGTTTTCAATTGCATCATAACTTTTCGATCGACCTGTTGATTTTCATTTAGATCCCTTTCAATTTTTACAGTTGATCCTGCCAGTTTCACAGTGTTTTTGAGTATTAATTCAGCCATTTCTTGATTTTGCATCTCGGCTACAACTGATATTTTGCTGTTAGAAGCCGTGTGTATTACCCTAGCAGTGGTCACTAGTACATTGGGTAATTTTAGTACATTCTTGCATATATTCTGAACAGAATTAATGGGGGTACCTTCTTTAACTAGACCCCTAAATATAACATTTTTGCGTCTTCCATGGTCAACTAATCTTCTTATTTGTTGTTGATCTTTTTCTCTTTCTAATTTAAGCTGATTTATTTCCTCCTTCAATTTCAGATTTTCGTTTTTTAGACTCTCAACTTTAATGTCAATATCTGTTATGTGTTGTTTAAGATCTTCAACATCAGTTTTTGTACAAAGAGTTTTGATCTTTTCATCCATAACTGCTTCCATAGATTTTTGCATCATAATCATTAATTCATTTACCTCAATATTTCCTACAAGGGCAGTCCTTTTAAAAGCAGTTGCTTCCTCTGGCGATGTTTCCCGTAGTGTTCTCTTCGGGGTATTCATTTTGTTTTGTTTTATAACGTATTTTTTTCGAATGTTACAAAAAAAAAAAAATTGGTACTTTAGTTTAAGAAGGCCGTCTTAACGTGTGAGCCTGGTTTTAGAAATGTTTTGATGTGTGAACGCTCTATATTGGTTAATGTTGTGTAGTCTCGGCCTCCACCTTTTACTGACAGATGTTTCACGTGGCGGCTAGATCAGCTGTAGTTGTTTTGATTCTGACCTGGTAGACTTTTCTTAGCAGCAACCGGTTAACATATTTCCAATAATTTCCAATGTTTTTTGTGGTATTATTAAGATTTCAATTGGATATTTTTGAAAAAAGTGGTTGAATTTGTTACCAAGGCTGCTCCCTTCACCTTCAGAGCCTCAGCAATCAACGATCCATCAATACAAATGCAAGCTGATACTATAACGGCGTGAAATCCAACAATTACTTAGAAATTTGTATGAGCGGTATGTAAGCACGTATGTATAACTTAACAGCAACCTTGAGTTTTGCTGTTAAGTTGTATCAAGCTATAGATCGATTCAGATTGCATTTCACAAGTATGCTGAAAGTCATGGAAGAAGCCGTTGTACAAAATTTCAACCAACTTGAATAATAACTGAGCCCTCTAGAGGCTCAAGAAGTCATGATCCCAGGTCGGTTTATATGACAGCTATATCAGGTTATGTACCGATTTGCGCCATACTAAGTACAGTTGCTGGAAGTCATAACAAAACACCTCACGAAAAATTTCAACCAAATTGGATGAGAATTGCGCCCTCTAGCGGCTCAAGAAGTCCAGATCCAAGATTGGTTTATATGGCAGCTATACCAGGTTGTTAACCGATTTAAACCATATTTAGCACAGTGGTTGGAAGTGACACTAAAACACCACGTGCAAAATTACACCCAAATCGGAAAGGAATTGCGCCCTCTAAAAGCTGAAGGAGTCAAGACCCAAGATCGGTTTATATGGCAGCTATATCAGGTTATGAACCGATTTGAATCATACTCAACACAGTTATTAGAAGTGACACTAAAACACCACATGCAAAATTGCAGCCAAATCGGACGAACGTTGCGGCTTGTAAGGGCTCAAGAAGTCAAATCGGGAGATCGGTTTTCATGGGAACTATATCAGGTTATAGACCTATTTGGACCGTACTAGGGACAATTGTTGGAAGTCATTACAGAACACTATGTGCGATATTTCAGCTATGTGCGATATTTCCGCCAAATCGGACGAAAGGGAGCTATATCAGGTTATAGACCGAATTGGACCGTACTTGGTACAGATGTTGGAAGTCGTAATACAACATTACGAGCAAACTTTCAGTCAAATCGGATAAAAATTGGGGGTTCCAGGGGCTCAAAAAGTGAAATCGGTTTATATGGGAGCTATATTAGATTATAGACCGAATTTGACCGTACTTTGTACAGATGTTGAAAGTCATAACGGAACACCACATGCAAAATTTCAGCCAAATCGGACAAAAATTGCGGCTTGTAAGGGCTCAAGAAGTCAAATCGTAGGATCGGTTTACATGGGAGCTATATCAGGTTATAGACCTTTTTGAACCATACTATGGACAATTGTTGGAAGTCATTACAGAACACTATGTGCGATATTTCAGCCTAATCGGACGAAAGTTGCGGCTTGTAAGGGCTCAAGAAGTCAAATCGGAGGATCGGTTTATATGGGAGCTATATCGGGTTATAGACCGAATTAGACCGTACTTGGAACAGATGTTGGAAGTCATACCGGTCATCAGCCAAATCGGATAGAAATTGCGGCTTCCAGGAGCTTAAGAAGTGAAATCGGGAGATCGGTTTATATGGGTGCTGTATCGGGTTATAGACCGATTAAGACCGTACTTGGTACGGATGTTGGAAGTCATAACAGAACACTATGTGCAAAATTTCAGCCAAATCTGATAAAAATTGCGGCTTCCAGGGGCTCAAGAAGTGAAAACGGGAAATCGGTTTATATAGGAGCTATATCAGGTTATAGACCGATTCTGACCGTATTTCGTACAGTTGTTGGAATTCATAACAGAACACTATGTGCAAAATTTCAGCCAGATCGGATAAAAATTGCGGCTTCCAGGGGCTCAAGAAGTGAAATCCTGAAATCGGTTTATATGAGAGCTATATCGGGTTATAGACCGATTCGGACCGTATTTCGTACAGTTATTGGAAGTCATAACAGAACACTATGTGCAAAATTTCAGCCAAATCGGACACAAATTGCGGCTTGTAAGGGCTCAAGAAGTCAAATTGGGAGATCGGTTTATTTGCAATCCCCAACGACCTATATCAATAGAAGTATCCATGCAAAATTTCAAGCGTCTTGTCTGCGCGTTCGACCGCTACCGTGATTTCGACAGATGGACGGACATGGCTAGATCGACTCAGGACGTCGAGACGATCCAGAATATATATACTTTATGGGGTCTGAGGTTAATATTTCGCGGTGTTACAAACGGAATGACTAGATTAAAAATTCTTAGGGTAACAAAAATTTAATTACATTGACTCATGAAGTTGTTATGAGGCATAGTTTTGTGAACGAAAAATTCTTACTAAATTTGTTTACCACAACTATTATTTGGTTGTTATAACCATAAAAGATTATTTTACGGTAAAAAACATATTTTAGAAAAAAAAATTTTTGCTAAGAAAATTAAAAATCATTTCATGAAGTTGTCATGAGGCATGTTTTGGTGAACGAAAAATTCTTAATAAATTTGTTTACCACAACTATTATTTGGTTTATTTTACTGTAATTTTACTGTAAAAAAACATATTTTAGGTAAAATTTTTTTGCTAAGAAAAGTAAAAATTTTATTACTTTTATCAAAAATGGGCATGGTTAAAGAAACCAAGAAAAGCTGGTCCGACAGTTTTAATATAAACTTTGTTTATTATAAACAACTATTTAGTTGGGATAACGATTAAACTTTAATTTACGAGAATTTATTTGCTGTAACCATCATTTGTTCTTTTCCCAGTTCTTAAAAATTAGAATTTTCGATAAAGCCTTTATCGATTATTTTATGCATTTGGTCTTGGATGCTATGAAATATCGCCAGGAGAAGAACATACATCGTCCGGACATGATCAATCTGCTTATGGAGGCACGTGGCATGATACCCAGCGATGTACAAAAAACCCATTTTCGTCAATGGACTGATGTGGAGGTGGTGGCTCAATGCTTTCTATTTTTCTTTGCCGGTTTTGAGCCCTCTTCGGGTGTAATGAGTTTTGCTGCCCATGAGCTCATGGAATATCCTGAAGTTCAGGAAAAATTGTTTGCCGAAATCCAAGAAGTGGATGAGCAACTGCAGGGTAAGCCCGTAACTTATGAGATTCTACAGAAAATGACCTACATGGATATGGTGGTGTTGGAGGTTTTGCGTAAATGGCCAGTGACTTTGGTCACGGATCGTACCTGCAACAAGGATTATGAATATGTGTCACCTGCCACTGGGGAACGTATTGCCATTAAAAAAGGCGAATTGGTGCGCATAGCCATGTGTGCGGTGCAACGTGATCCCAAGTACTATGAAAATCCTGAAGTCTTAGATCCCGAAAGATTTAGTGACGAGAATAAATCCCATATAGATAGTGGTACATATTTGCCCTTCGGCTTGGGTCCTAGAAATTGTATAGGTAAGTTGAACTTAAGGGTGGGGAGAGAAACTGGTATAGAAAAATTGTGTTTTCTTGCTTTTCCAGGAAACCGTTTTGCTTTGTTGGAGGTCAAGGCATTCCTGTATTATCTCTTGCGTGATTATCGTTTGGAGGCGTCTCCCAAAACTTGTTTACCCCTGGTACTGGATCCCACTAGTGTACAATTGCTGCCCAAAAATGGCTTTTGGCTTAAATTGAAGCCCAGAAAGTTATGAATATGGATGTAGATATGGTTGTACTCGTATATCATTCAATGTGTGTTTATTTTATATATAAAAAAAATAATAAAAACTAAAGGCCTTGTTCACAAAACTTTTTAAAGTCTTAGAAAAGGTAGTGGTGTAGGGTATAAAAATTTGGTAACACTTTGAGTCAGCTACCTGTTTATACTCTAAATAATGAATATATGAAATTTCATGGAAATCGTCCAAGGCCATCGAGGGTCAGGCGTTAACTAATGGGTTAAGCACTGAAAATATTGGTTTGCCCAAAAAGTAATTGCGGATTTTTCATATAGTCGGCGTTGACAAATTTTTTCACAGCTTGTGACTCTGTAATTGCATTCTTTCTTCTGTCAGTTATCAGCTGTTACTTTTAGCTTGCTTTAGAAAAAAAGTGTAAAAAAGTATATTTGATTAAAGTTCATTCTAAGTTTTATTAAAAATGCATTTACTTTCTTTTAAAAAAGCGTCATACGCGCAGATGCTAACCTCTGCGCTACGGTGGTCTCCTTAAAGTTACTCTGAGCAACACAAATAGCGCTCGTATGTCAAAGCGTTCTGAATACGTAGAACCTCAAAAATGTTAAGCTTTATGATAGAGCTGTGAGTTGGCAGATTGCAACACTAGGGTTGTCCAATTCCGAAATATAAAGGGCAACCCTCGTATACAAATCTGAACATGTATTTTGCAATCCCCATCGACCTACATCCATAAGAAATATCTGTGCAAAATTTCAAGATATCCGCTTGAAATTTTGCTCAGATATTTCTTATGGATGTAGATCGATGGGGATTGCAAAATATATGTTCAGATTTGTTTACGATGGGTTATATCGGACTATATCTTGATATAGCCCCCATATAGACCGATCCGCCGATTTAGGGTCTTGGGGCTATAAAAGCCACATTTATTATCCGATTTTGCTGAAATTTGGGACTGGGAGTTGTCTTGGGCCCTTCGATAGCATTCTTCAAGTTGGCTCAGATCGGTCCAGATTTTGATAGAACTGCCATACACACCGATCCGCCCATTTTGGGTCTTGGGCCCATAAAAGCCACATTTTTTTATCGGATTTTGCTGAAATTTGGGACAGTGAGTTGTGTTAGGCCCTTCGACATCTTACTTCAATTTGTCCCAGATTGGTCCAGACTTGGATATAGCTGCCATATAGACCGATCTCTCGATATAAGGTTTTGGGACCATAAAAAGCGCTTTTAATATCCGATGTCGCCGAAATTTGGGATAATGAGTTGCGTTAGACTCTTAGATATCTTTCTGCAATTTGGTCCAGATCGATCCAGATTTGGATATAGCTGCCATAAAGACCGATCTCTCGGTTTAAGATTTTAAGCCCATAAAAGGCGCATTTATTGTCTGATGTCGCCGAAATTAGGGACAATGAGTTGTGTTAGGCCTTTCGACATTCTTCTTCAATTTGGCTCAAATCGGTCCAGATTTGGATATATCTGCCATATAGACAGATCTCTTGATTTAAGGTTTTAGGGCCATAAAAGGCGCATTTATTTTCCGATATCGCTGAAATTTGGGATAATGAGTTGTGTTGGGAACTTCAATATCCCTCTTCAATTTAGCTCAGATCGGTTAAGATTTGGTTATAGCTGCCATATGAACTGATTTCTCGATTGAAGGTCCTTGTCCCATATAAGGCGCATTTATTGTCCGATGTCGCCGAAATTTGGGACAGTGAGTTGTGTTGGGAACTTCAATATCCCTCTTCAATGTAGCCCAGATCGGTTCAGATTTGGTTATAGCTGCCATATGAACTGATATCTCGATTGAAGGTTTTGGGCCCATAAAAAGCGCATATATTGTCCGATTTCGCCGAAATTGGGGATAGTGAGTTGTGTTTGGCTCTTCGGCATTTTTCTGCAACATGGCCCAAATCGGTCCAGATTTGGATATAGCTGCCATATAGACCGATATCTCGATTTAAAGTCTTGGTCCCATAAAAGGCGCGTTTATTGTCCGATTTCGCCGAAATTTGACTCAGTGACTTATTTTAGGCTTTTCACAATTGAACAGTGACTTGTACTTATTAGTATTTGGTCCAAATCGGAACATATTTCGATATAACTGCTATGGGGCATAAGGTATGCATTTTTCACCGGATTTTGACGAAAGGTGATTTACATATATACCCGAGGTTATGGGTATCCAAAGTTCGGCCTGACCGAAATTACCGCCATTTTACTTGTTGAGCACTCAAAACATCGATTTGATGAGCCATCCTCGGTATAGTCCTGATTTGGCACCGAATGACTTCTTTTTATTGTCGCATGTAAAAAATAAAATGAGAGATCAATGTTTTTCGACACATAAAAAAGCGGTTGATGCGTTCAGAATGCATATTTTGGAGATACCTTAGTGAGAGTCGCAATAGTGCTTCGACAATTGGTTTAAACGCATGCAAATGTGTATAGATCTTAATGGAGAAATTTATAAAAGGCAACCCTCGTACATATTTCAAGGTATAGACTTCGAACGATATTTGGCATGATTATTGAAAGTCGTAGCATATACTATCTGCAAAATTTCAGCTCATTCGGCAAAAGTTAAATCGGGAGATCGGTCTATATGGGGGCTATATCAGTTGATAGATCGATTCGGATCACACTTAACACAATTGTTGAAAGTGGTAACAGAACACTATTTGTAAAATTTCTGCTCAAACGGACTACAATTGAGGCTTCTAGGGGCTCAACATATCATATCGGGAGATCGGTTTATGTGGGAGCAATATCAGGTTATAGACCGATTTGAACAGTACTTGGTTCGATTGTCGGGAGTTGTAACAGAACACCATATTCAAAATTTCAGCCAAATCGGATAACAACTGCGTCTTCCAGGGTCTAATGAAGTCAAATCATGAGATCGGTTTATATGGGAGCTATATCCAAATTTTAACCAATATGATTAGTATGCAATCCTCAAGGACCTTCATCAATAAAAAGTATTAAAACTTTAAGCGGCTTTACGCATTCGACCGTTACCATCATTTCCAAAGATGAAAAGACGAACAGACGTACGGATGGAAAGACGGGCAGAGAGACGGACGGATAGATAAATGGACAGACGAACGGACGGACAGACAGGACAAGATCGACTCAGAATGTCAAGACTATTAAGAATATATAAACTTTATGGGGACGCAGATCAATATTTGGAGGCGTTACTCATGGATTGACTAAATTAGTATACCCTGCATTGTATGGTGGTGTGTATAAAAATATACATCATCAGTATAGTATGAGTCGCTCATATTTTATGTCAGATATATGTTGTTGTAAAAGGCTATCATCCGGTAGATAAAAAATGCCATAAACTTCATAACACCAATAATTTGCCGAAACAGTACTAATCATGTTTCATAATTTCTTTGTTAAATGTATTGGATGTGGGTGCGTATGATTTTTATTTGATGATTATACCAATGCACACCATATATCATTCGTCACCTTGGTCAACCATTTTCCATTAAAAAATACCTGGCAGAACAATTATTAGAAAATAAAATCGCCAATTCATTTATGCTAGCACCCTTTCTTGGTATGGCCTTTTCCACTGGAACATAAACAGAACACACATTTCTGACATATCATAGCTTCTTCTGATGACGTCATTCTATTTCTAAAGAACTGCTTATACTATTTTTTAAGCAGAATACAAATTTGACCAAATCTTTGTTAAATCAGATAAAACAAGTAAGAGTGTGCTAAATTCAGCCGGGCCGAATCATATATACCCTCCACCAACGTTCGCATTTGTCGAGTTATATGCGCGGTATCTCTTTTTAGGCAAACAAAGAATATTGAATATAACAGTTCATATGCTATTGGAGCTATATCAAGTTATAGTCCGATTCGGACCATAAATGAATGCTGAACATTGAAGAAGTCATTGTGCAAAATTTCAGTTCATTCGGATAAGAATTGCTCCTTGTAGGGGCTCAAGAAGCAAAATCGGGAGATCGGTTTATATGGGAGCTGTATGAAGCTATTGATCGATTCCGACCATATTGGACAAGTATGTTGAAGGTCATGAGAGAAGCCGTTGTACAAAATTTCGGATGAGAATTGCGCCCTCTAGAGGCTCAAGAAGTCAAGATCCCAGATCGGTTTATATGACAGCTATATAAGGTTATGTACTGATTTGCACCATACTTAGCACAGTTGTTGGAAACCTTAACAAAACACCTCGTGCAAAATTTCAGACAAATCGGATAAGAATCGTGCGTACTATTGGCTCAAGAAGTCAAAATCCAAGATCGGTTTATATGGCAGCTATATAAGGTTATGCACTGATTTGCACCATACAGTTGTTGGAAACCTTAACAAAACACCTCATGCAAAATTTCAGCCAAATTGGATGAGAATTGCGCACTCTATTGGTTTAAGAATTCCAAGATCGGTTTGAAAGTGATACCGAAATACCACGTGTAAAATTTCAGTCAAATCAGATGAGAATTGCGCCCTCTTAAGGCTCAAGAAGTCAAGACCCAAGATCGGATCGTTTATCTTTCCATGTTAATCTGTGAACAAAGTACAGGACGCAATTTTTATCCGATTGTTTTAAAATTTAGCACAGGCATCTATTTTTAGCTTAGAGACGAAGCCTATTGAAATTGGAAGAAAACGGTTCAGATTTGGATATAGCTCCCATATATAGGTTCGTCCGATTTGGACTAATACTGTAATAGTATCGTCATTCGTCAACCGATAATTCACTAAATTTATCACAAAAGAGTCTCTCATAAGTCTCGACATCGACACCAGTAATGTTACTGGAGATTTTGATAGAAATCGGTTCAGATACAGATATAGCTCCCATATATATCTACCGCCGGATTTCAACTCACAGAGCATTTGCAAGCGCATGTATCATCCAGACTTCTCAAAACTTTGTCACTACGCTTTTTTGTCTACGACTACCACAAAATATGCGGATTTTGATCCATATGGGTTTAGATTTGGATATAACTCTCATATATATGTTCGCCTGATTTGGACTAATACTGCAATAATACCGATTCACATAAAATTTGACACAAAAGATTCCCTTATGACTCCCGACATTGCTGTTGAATTTCTAAGAAATCGGTTCATATTGAGACACAGTCCCAATTATATGTATTACCCGATTTTCACTTTTAGAGCCTTTTTTACGGTATTCCTTGACAGATTTTCTCAAAATTTTGCACAATGTCCTTTTCTATGATTTTCACTGTGTATACCAACTTTGGTGTTGCACTGCGACACGCCGTTCGGACTCGGCTATAAAAAGAATGCCCCTTATCATTGAGCTTAAACTTGAATCGGACTGCACTCATTGTTATGTGAAAAGTTTGCCCCTCTTCCTTAGTGGAATGTTCATGGGGAAAATTTGCAATACCGACTTTGATTGAAATCTGTTAAGATTTAGATATAGTTCTCATATATATGTTTTAGTCCGATTATGACTAATATTGCAATAATTTGGTCATTTGTTAATTGATCCTGACAAAATTTGGCAACAAAGGTTTCTGTTATGACTTTTCAGATTTAGACATAGCTCCCTTATATAGGTTTTTCCCGATTTTTCACTTTTAAGGCCTTTGCTAACGCTTTTATCAACTTATCTTATCGAAATTTTGCACTACGATTTTTTCTATAACTCCCACAATGTGTCCACATTTTGATCGAAATTCTACATTTAAAATTTCGATGACTTAATCTGCCTACCCAATGTAGTGTAGGGTATCAAAAGGTCGGCTTCGCCCAACTTTAGGCCGTCCTTACTCATTATTAATCTTAAATATTGGAAATTGCAGTTTTGCCCTTGAACATTCCATTAAGAAACAGGGGACCACTTCTCACATATTAACATCCATAATAAAGGGTGATTTTTTTGAGGTTAGGATTTTCATGCATTAGTATTTGACAGATCACGTGGGATTTCAGACATGGTGTCAAAGAGAAAGATGCTCAGTATGCTTTGACATTTCATCATGAATAGACTTACTAACGAGCAACGCTTGCAAATCATTGAATTTTATTACCAAAATCAGTGTTCGGTTCGAAATGTGTTCATTCACCGTTCAGCGATGAGGCTCATTTCTGGTTGAATGGCTACGTAAATAAGCAAAATTGCCGCATTTGGAGTGAAGAGCAACCAGAAGCCGTTCAAGAACTGCCCATGCATCCCGAAAAATGCACTGTTTGGTGTGGTTTGTACGCTGGTGGAATCATTGGACCGTATTTTTTCAAAGATGCTGTTGGACGCAACGCTACGGTGAATGAACACATTTCGAACCGAACACTGATTTTGGTAATAAAATTCAATGATTTGCAAGCGTTGCTCGTTAGTAAGTCTATTCATGATGAAATGTCAAAGCATACTGAGCATCTTTCTCTTTGACACCATGTCTGAAATCCCACGTGATCTGTCAAATACTAATGCATGAAAATCCTAACCTCAAAAAAATCACCCTTTATTAAACTAACAAAACTAATTTAAATTTCTCGTTCTCGTCAGAATACAGTAATGGAAACATATGTTTTATTTGATTTCTAAACTGTTCTATTATATCATCATCATTTGTTTATAGCAAACACAAACATATGGACGTCGGAATACATTTTTGATCTACCTCAACAAGAGTAACCAAGCTTTGTTCTGTTTTCAATCAAAACAAATTATTGCCGGCAGTAATTTTTTACACACACAAACACATATGCATGTGTACATGCAATGTAATCGGATCTCATCGAATAATCCAGCTTAATAACTTTCTCTCTCTCTCAGAAGAATTATAATAATTGTTCTCTCTCTCTCTCTCTCTCTGTCACTCTTTCTCACTGAAATTGTTTTTTTCATTATATTTGCAAAAATGAGCCTTATACAGCCACACTTCTAGTGGTGGTCTGCTATTCTCAATGACATTGAGAGTAGCTGCTACCCCCACATGGACTCTATCTGCTTCACAAAACCTACACACAGCTCACACTTGTTGTTATTGTATACTGTACACAATGCAGACACACTAATGGTTTCTCTTATCTTATATTCATTGAAATTTTGTTGATGGCTAGTCTTTTCAATCACTTTGAACATTAAACATTAGGAAATTTGGAATTAGAGAGAAAATACACTGGTGTAAACAAAGAATAAATAAACAAGAAAATAATAAAATAAAAACAATATTTGTTTTTGGCTATGTGGCTGGAACTTCTCTTGTTTGCCGCTGCCAGCGCTGTGCTCTTTTATCGCTGGGCAACAAAAAACAATGATTTTTTCAAACAACGCAATGTACCCTATGGCAAACCGGCATTCTTGTTTGGCACTGTGAAGGAGATAACTTTGAATAAGAAGAGTCGTTTCGATGCAATGATTGAATTTTATAACCAACACAATGGACCGTAAGTAAAAAGACACAAGTAAGCGCGTGCTAAGTTCGACCGGGCCGAATCTTATATACCCTCCACCATGGATGGCATTTGTCGAGTTCTATGCGCGGTATCTCTTTTTAGACAATCATAGAATATTGAATAAGAACTGTTATGCTATTTGAGCTATTGGATTGCCCAAAAAGTAATTGCGGATTTTTTAAAAGAAAGTAAATGCATTTTTATTTAAACTTAGAATGAACTTTAATCAAATATAGTTTTTTTACACTTTTTTTCTAAAGCAAGCTTAAAGTAACAGCTGATAACTGACAGAAGAAAGAATGCAATTACAGAGTCACAAGCTGTGAAAAAATTTGTCAACGCCGACTATATGAAAAATCCGCAATTACTTTTTGGGCAACCATAGATATCAAGTTGTAGTCCGATTCGGACCATAAATGAATGCTGAACACTGTAGAATTCATTGTGTAATGTTTCAGTTCATTCGTATAAGAATTCAGCCTTGTAGGGGCTCAAGAAGCAAAATCGGGAGATAGGTTTATATGGGAACTGTATCAAGCTAATGATCGATTCAGACCATATTAGACACGTGTGTTGAAGATCATGAGAGAAATCGTTGTAAAAAATTTCTGCCAAATCGGATGCGTCCCCTAGAGGCTCAAGAAGTTAAGATCTCAGATCGGTTTATATGGAAGCTACATCAGGTTATTTACCGATGTGCGCCATACTTAGCACAGTTATTGGAAGTCATAACAAAACACCTCATGCAAAATTTCTCAAGAAGTCAAGATCCAAGATCGGATTATATGGCAGCTATACCAGATTATGAACCGATTTGAATCATATATAACACAGTTGTTGGAAGTGATAAAAAAATACTACGTGCAAAATTTCCGTCAAATCGGGTGAGAATTGCGCCCTCTATTGTAAATGGGCCATATCGGTCCATGTTTTTATATATAGCTGCCATATAAACCGATCCTGGGTCTTGACTTCTTGTGTCTCTAGAGGGCGCAATTCTTGTCCGATTATAATGACATTTTGCACAAAGTATTTCGTTGTGATATCCAACAACTGTGCCAAGGATGGTTCAAATCGGTTCATATCCTGATATAGTTGTCATATAAACCGATCTTGGGTCTTGACTTCTTGAGCCTCTAGAGTGCGCAATTCTTATCCGATTTGAATGAAATTTTGCACGAAGTATTTTGTTATGATATCCAACAACTGTGCCAAGTATTGTTCAAATCGGTTTGAAACTTAATATAGCTGTCATATAAACCGACTTGACTGGACTACTTTAGGCACTAGAGGGCGCTATTATTATCCGATTTGGCTGTAATTTTGCACGACGTGTTTTGTTATAACTTCTAACAACTGTGTTCAGAATAGTTAAAATCGGTCCTTAAAATGATATAGCTGCCATATAAACCGATATGGGATTTTGACTTCTTGAGCCTCTAGAGGTCGCAATTATTATCTGATTTGCCTGAAATTTTGTGTGACGGATCCTCTCATGATCATCAATATACATGTTTATTATGGTATAAATCGATCTATAGCTTGATATAGATCCCATATGAATCGATCACTCTACTTTACTTTTTGACCCCCCAAAGGGCGCAATTCTTATTCGAATTGGCTGACATTTTACCCAGGTCTCCAACATATAATTTAATTGTGGTCCAAACCATATTTTGATATCGCTCTAATAGCAGAGCATAACTTTTCTTTTATCCTTTTCTTGCCTAAGAAGAGATGCCCGGAAAAGAACTCCACAAATGCAATCCATGGTGGAGGGTATATAAGATACGGCCCGGTCGAACTTAGCACGCTTTTACTTGTTTTTAAAACATTTTTGTCAAGATTTCCTTAAACTTTCTCAATTGGAAACCAGTAATGGAAGTCAAAATTCCGGCGGTGCCGACTGCATAATACCCTACACCTGCTTATGTAGAAAGTGAAAGCTATATTTGATTCTGGAACAATTTTGATGGAACTCGGCGGATGACTTCAGATGGGTTACTAAACAACCCGTATCAAATTTCTAGCAAATATGTTCAAACTATAATAACTTCGGTTGACAAATGACAACATTATAGCAAATTTCCCAAAGCCCGACGTATATATATAAGGGAGCTAAATTTAAATCTAAACCGATTGCTATGAAATTCACCAGTAATGTTGAGAGTCAAGAGAAAAATCTTCCTGCCAAATTTCAATAGAATCGGTTAACAAATTACCACATTATTTGCATATTAGTCCCAATCGGAAGAACATATATATGGGACATGAGTGAACAAGGTGGCGTATGACGTATTGCATATGTGGGCATAAGAATCGAATCATACGCCCACATGTCCAATACATTTTTATGCCCACCATCGTAGCAGGGGGAGTGTATTCATATCTTTTCGTTTGTAACACTGCCAAAAATTGATCTGCGACTTCATAAAGTATGCATATTCATGGGTGCTTTCACATTCTAAGTCGATGTAGCCATGTCCGTCTGCCTGTGGAGACCACGTTGGAGGGAAATAACATTTAAGTTTTAAAGTTTTTAATATGGAAGGGTACTATTAGTTTGCATCTAACTCAACTAGTCTAATGTGAATTCATGGGTACCTGCTTGGGAAATATAAAATTTCCTTTGAGTCATCAAGTTTTGTATACTATTGCAAAGATTCCATGAATGTTAACACTTTGTCGGGATATCTTTCGTTTAAGCGAAAGCCAAGATTGAGTTTGTTTACCTATTTATTTTGGTGACTCTTGGCAAACACTTGTTCAACAAGAGAATAAAACCGGTTACAAATAAACAATCCGTTAACATCATTTCATCTGGCTCTAGATGACTTAGCAAGTTTTATGCCATAAGAAAAAGCCCCAAATTGTGTATCTAGAAGACATTAGGAAATTTTGAATGCAAACTGTTTTTTATTTAATTTTTTTTCTTTTTCGATTGCAGTAAAAATACAAGATTTTTTAGTAAGCAAGTCTAGCACTTTCGTCATATGAATATAAATGAAAAATATAAATTTGCTTTGTATTGGGTTGCCCAAAAAGTAATTGCGGATTTTTCATATAGTCGGCGTTGACAAATTTTTTCACAGCTTGTGACTCTGTAATTGCATTTTTTCTTCTGTCAGTTATCATCTGTTACTTTTAGCTTGCTTTAGAAAAAAAGTGCGAAAAAAAGTATATTTGATTAAAGTTCATTCTTTTAAAAAATCCGCAATTACTTTTTGGGCAACCCAATATTACCAAAACAAGTAAAAAGGCGTTAAGTTCGGCCGGGCCGAACTTTGGATACCCACCACCTCGGGTATATATGTAAACCACCTTTCGTCATAAGCCAGTGAAAAATGCATAATTTATGCCCCCATAGCCGCATTATCGAAATATGGTGTGATTTGGACCACATGTGACATGGATATTGAGTGGCCTAATAAGTACAAACCATTGTTCAATTTTGTAGAACCAATATTTTGGTAATTTTGGTAGCCATATCCAAATATAGATCGATCTGAACCATATACGACACGGATGTCGAAAAGCCTAACATAAGATACTGTGTCAAATTTCAGCGAAAACGGATTATAAATGTGCCTTTTATGGGGCAAAGACTTTAAATCGAGAGATCGCTCTATATGGCAGCTATATCCAAATATGGACCGATCTGGGCCAAATTGAAAAAAGTTGTCGAACGCAACTCAATGTCTCAAATTTCGGCGAAATCGGACAATAAATGCGCTTTTAATGGGCCCAAAACCTTAAATCGAGAGATCGGTCTATATGGCAGCTATATTCAAATCTGAACCGATCTCGGCCAAATTGAGGAAGGCTATCGAAGAGCCTAACACAACTCACTGTCCCAAATTTCGGCGAAAACGGAAAATAAAGGCGCTTTTTATGGGCAAAACCCCTTAAATCGAGAGACCGGTCTATATAGCAGCTATATCCAAATGTAAACCGATCTGAGCCAAATAGAAGGAGGATGTCGAAGGACCTAACACAACTCACTGTCCCAAATTTCGGCGACATCGGACAATAAATGCGTCTTTTTTGGTCCCAAAACCTTAAATCAAGACATCGGTCTATATGGCAGCTTTATCCAAATCTGGACCGATCTGTGCCATATTGCAGAAGTACGTCGAGGAGCTTAAGTTAACTCACTGTCCCAAATTTCGGCAAAATCGGACAGTAAATGCGCTTTTTATGGCCCGAAGGCCTTAAATCCAGAGATCGGTCTACACGGCAGCTATATCCAAATCTGAACCGATCTGAGCTAAATTAAAGAAGAATGTTGAAGGGATAACACAACTCACTGTCCCAAATTTCAGCTAAATCGGACAATAAATGCGCTGTTTATGGCCCCAAAACCTTCAATCGAGAGATCGGTCTATATGGCAGCTATATCCAAATCTGAACCGATCTGAGTCAAATTGAAGAAGGATGTAGAAGGTCCTAACACAACCCACTGTCCCAAATTTCGGCGAAATCGGACAATAAATGAGCCTTATATGGGCCTAAGACCTTAAATCGAGAGTTGGGTCTATATGGGGGCTATATGCAAATCTGGACCGATCTGGGCTAAATTGCAGAAAGATGTCGTGGAACCTAACGCAACTAACTGTCCCAAATTTCAGCAAAATCGGATAATAAATGTGGCTTTTATAGGCCTAAGACCCTAAATCGGCGGATCGGTCTAAATGGCAGCTATATCCAAATCTGAACCGATCTGGGCCAAATTGAGGAAGGCTGTCGAAGGGCCTAACACAACTCACTGTCCAAGATTTCAGCAAAATCGGATAATAAATGTGGCTTTTGTGGGCCTAAGACCCTAAATCGGCGGATCGGTCTATATGGAGGCTATATGAGGTTATAGTCCGATGTAGCCCATCGGAATGACAAAATGAATATACCCCCATCCTTCGGTGGTGGGTATAAAAACCAGCCAATTTGGCATCTAAAAAGGCAAAAAATTTTAATCATAGGGGCGGTTTCTTTAATTATCTTTTTTTTTTGTTTTTTCTTCCAGAATTTATGGTAGTTTTGACCATCGTGATCCGCTCCTTGTGATACGCGATCCTCAGTTGATAAAACGCATATTGATAAAAGATTTCGATCATTTCGTTAATCGACGTGGAGCCTTTGCCGAGGGTTCGGACAATATGTTTGGTAATTCCTTGTTTCTAATGGAGGACGATAGATGGCGTGATATGAGAAATACATTGAGTCCTGCTTTCACTGGTAGTAAAATGCGTCAAATGTTTCAATTGATCTTGCAATCGATACACGAAGCCATGACTTATTTGAAGGAGTATCAAATGGATGAGGAAAATTCTGTGGAAGGCTTCGAAATGGATGTGAAAGATTTTACCACTCGACTTACCAATGATATCATAGCCTCAACTGCATTTGGCCTGGAGGTGAACTCATTTCGCGATAAGGATAATGAATTCTATAAGAAAGCAATGTATATTATGAGCTTTCCGCCATGGATACAAATCAAACTAATGTTTACCATGATCTTTCCCACTTTGTCAAAGGTAAGTTTTGATTTAAAACTAGCAAAATCGTGCTAAATTCGGATCCATGGTGGTGGGTTCGCAAGATTTGGCCCGACCGAACATAGCACACTTTTACATGTTATTATATGCACCACCACAAAACTAAGACTATATAGCCATGTCCGTCCGTCTGTCTGTTGAAATCATGCAACAAATACAAATTTGCCCATGAACATTCCACTTAGGAACAGGGGCAAACTTCTCACATATCAATGAGTGCAGTCCAATTCAAGCTTAAGCTCAATGATAAGGGGCCTCCTTTTTATAGCCGAGTCCGAATGGCGTGCCGCAGTGCGATACCTCTTTGTAGAGAAATTTTACATGGCATAGTATCTCACAAATCTTGCCAGCATTAGGAGGGGAAAACCACCGCTGAAAATTTTTTTTTTTCGCCAGGATTCGAACCCAGGCGTTCAGTGTCATAGGCGGACATGCTAACCTCTGAGCTATGGTGGCCTCCGAAATCACGCCACTGTCTATAAAAATAGAGATATTGAGCTAAAACTTTGCACAGATTCTTTTTTTTTCCATAAGCAGGTAAAGTTTGAAGATGGGCTATATCGGACTATATTTTGAAATAGCCCCCCATATAGACCGATCCGCCGATTTAGGGTCTTAAGCCCATAAAAGCCACATTTATTATACGATTTTGCTGAAATTTGGTACAGTGAGTTGTGTTAGACCCTTCAATATCCTTCTTCAATAAGGCACAGATCGGTCCAGATTTGGTTATAGCTGCCATATAGACCGATCTCTCAATTTAAGGTTTTGAGCCCATAAAAAGCGCATTTATTGTCCGATGTCGCCGAAACTTGGGACTGTGAGTTGTGCGAGGTCCTTCGACATCCTTCATCGGTTAGGTCTAGATCGGTCCAGATTTGGATATAGCTGCCATATAGAGCGATCCGCCGATTTAGGGTCTTAGGCTCATAAAAGGCGCATTTACTGTCCGATTTTGCTGAAATTTGGAAGAGTTAGTTGTGTTAGGCCCTTCGACATCCTTCTTCAGTTTGACACAGATCGGTCTAGACATGGATATAGCTGCCATATAGACCGATCCGCTGATTTAGGGTCTTAAGCCCATAAAATGCGCATTTATTGTCCGATTTTGCTGAAATTTGGTACAGTGAGTTGTGTTAGACCCTTCAATATCCTTCTTCAATAAGGCACAGATCGGTCCAGATTTGGTTATAGCTGCCATATAGACCGATCTCTCAATTTAAGGTTTTGAGCCCATAAAAAGCGCATTTATTGTCCGATGTCGCCGAAACTTGGGACTGTGAGTTGTGCGAGGTCCTTCGACATCCTTCATCGGTTAGGTCTAGATCGGTCCAGATTTGGATATAGCTGCCATATAGAGCGATCCGCCGATTTAGGGTCTTAGGCTCATAAAAGGCGCATTTACTGTCCGATTTTGCTGAAATTTGGAAGAGTTAGTTGTGTTAGGCCCTTCGACATCCTTCTTCAGTTTGACACAGATCGGTCTAGACATGGATATAGCTGCCATATAGACCGATCCGCTGATTTAGGGTCTTAAGCCCATAAAATGCGCATTTATTGTCCGATTTCGCCAAAATTTGGGACAGTGAGTTGTGTTAGACCCTTCAATATCCTTCTTCAATAAGGCACAGATCGGTCCAGATTTGGTTATAGCTGCCATATAGACCGATCTCTCAATTTAAGGTTTTGAGCCCATAAAAAGCGCATTTATTGTCCGATGTCGCCGAAACTTGGGACTGTGAGTTGTGCGAGGTCCTTCGACATCCTTCATCGGTAAGGTCTAGATCGGTCCAGATTTGGATATAGCTGCCATATAGACCGATCCGCCGATTTAGGGTCTTAGGGCCATAAAAGGCGCATTTGCTGAAATTTGGAAGAGTTAGTTGTGTTAGGACCTTCGACATCCTTCTTCAGTTTGACACAGATCGGTCCAGACATGGATATAGCTGCCATATAGAACGATCCGCTGATTTAGGGTCTTAAGCCCATAAAATGCGCATTTATTGTCCGATTTCGCCAAAATTTGGGACAGTGAGTTGTGTTAGACCCTTCAATATCCTTCTTCAATAAGGCACAGATCGGTCCAGATTTGGTTATAGCTGCCATATAGACCGATCTCTCAATTTAAGGTTTTGAGCCCATAAAAAGCGCATTTATTGTCCGATGTCGCCGAAATTTGGGACTGTGAGTTGTGCGAGGTCCTTCGACATTCTTCTTCAGTTTGGCCTAGATCGGTCCAGATTTGGATATAGTTGCCATATAGACCGATCTCTCGATTTAAGGTTTTGGGCGCAAAGAAGACGCATTATTTGCCGAAATTTGGGACAGTGAGTTAAGTTAAGCTCCTCGATATACTTCTGCAATATGGCACAGATCGGTCCAGATTTGGATATATCTGCCTTATAGACCGATCTCTCGACTGAAAGTTTTGACCCCATAAAAAGTGCATTTATTGTCCGATGTCACCGAAACTTGGGACAGTGAGTTGTGTTAGGGGCCCTTCAACATCCTTCTTCAATAAGGTATGCATTTTTCACCTAATTTTGACGAAAGGTGGTTAACATATATACCCGAGGTGGTGGGTATCCAAAATTCAGCCCGGTCGAACTTAACGCCTTTTTTCTTGTTTTTAACTGGCCCAGATATGGTTCAGCTAATTTTTTAGCGAAATTGGATAAGAATTGCGCCCTCTAAGGCTCAAGCAATATATACGGGAGATCGGTTTATATGGCCTCTTGAGCCTCTAGAGGTCGCAATTATTATCTGATTTGACTGAAGTTTTGTACAACGACTTTTACCATGACCTTTAACACACGTGTCAAATATAGTCTAAATCGGTCTATAGCCTGATACAGCTGCCATATAAAGAACTCGACAAAGTCGATCCATGGTGGAGGGTATATAAGATTCGGCTCGGCCGAACTTAGCACACTTTTACTTGTTATATTGGTTTGCCCAAAAAGTAATTGCGGATTTTTCATATAGTCGGCGTTGACAAATTTTTGTAACGGCTTGTGACTCTGTAATTGCATTCTTTCTGTCAGCTATTAGCTGTTACTTTTAGCTTGCTTTAGAAAAAAAAGTGTAAAAAAGTATATTTGATTAAAGTTCATTCTAAGTTTTATTAAAAATGCATTTACTTTCTTTTAAAAAATCCGTAATTACTTTTTGGGCAACCCAATATAATAGATTGTATTGTATTATTTTTAATTTTTTTTCACAAAAATATTTTTTTAGTATCTCAATGTCAACATCTTTGGCAAGGAGTATACCGACTATTTCACCAATTTGGTATTCGATGCCATGAAATACCGCCAGCAGCATAACATACAACGTCCCGATTTGATACACCTACTAATGGCATGATAGCCAGTGACAATGCCAAACCACACAATCGTGAATGGTCTGATTTGGATTTGGTGGCCCAATGTTTTGCCTTCTTTTTTGCTGCTTTGGAAACATCATCGCTTGTTATGAGTTTTGCAGCTCATGAGCTAATGGAATACCCCCAGGTGCAACAGAAACTCTGGGAGGAAATACACAAAACTGAAGACGCACTTGAGGAGGGGCAATTAGTTACACCGGAAATTATACAAAAAATGTCCTATTTAGATATGGTCTTGTCGGAGGTTTTACGCAAATGGCCGGTTAATTTTTCACCGATCGCAAATGTACCAAAGATTATGTCTACCAGTTGCCAGAGACGGGAGAACGCATTGAAATACGCCAAGGTGATATGTTGCGCATCATAATGTCTGGCCTGCAACGTGATCCCAGTTATTATGAAAATCCCGATGTTTTTGATCCCGAACGTTTTAGTGAGGAAAATAAATCCAAAATTGATGCGGGGATATATTTGCCCTTCGGTTTGGGTCCTCGCAGCTGTATTGGTAAGTTTCCGAAAAATTTTTGTTCTGAGATTTAAGAATTTTTATTAAATATTTTTTGCAGGCATGCGTTTTGCTTTATTGGAAGTTAAAACGTTTCTTTACTATTTGGTTAGAGACTATCAGCTTGAAGCTTCACCCAAGACCACCCTTCCCATGGAGATATCAACAGCTAATCTTCATTTCCAGCCTAAAGGAGGTTTCTGGCTTAAGTTTAAACCAAGAAATTGAAACATTTTTTTCAGTGTACTTAAAAAGATATTTAATAAAAAATAAAGTAAGGAACTAATAATTAAGAGGGGGATCTTTTTATACTCCACACCATTTCTGTGATACAGGACATTATAACTTGGTGCTTTTTTTTGAAATGTTTACAAGGAAAAAGCTGGACCCAGCCGTTCGCCTTCGATTCCTTAAATTGATTTGATATATCTGTATTGGTTGTCTAAAAGAGTTTATGTTTCTGTCTTAGAAGGAGTCAGAATGCGGGTTGGAGTCGAGGATAGCTTGTTCAACCCCCAACAGGTCGCCGACTTGGACTCCGGGTCCAAAACCTCAATTCCGGTGAACTTCACAGCCCTGATCACGGCAATCATCAACTTCGGGATGAGAATCCTTCGGTGGCATGCTTTGAGTTCGAGAGGGCTTTTAAAAATGTGAGGACCCACACACTGATCCAATCCTTAGACCAGTACCAGGTGGAGCGGGCCCTTAGTGACCCGCCACTTCTATGGGTGCCCACTATAAATATCCTCTTACGGATGCTGACTTTGTGAGATTTGTACCCGTGTGCTACGCAGACGATGTTATAATCCTTCTAAGAGGTAAGGATCCGAATCAGCTATGTGGAAGGAGCGAAAGGATTTTGGAGATGGCATGCGACTGGGCTAGACCTAGGTGTCTCAATGTCAACCCAGAGAACACTAAAAGCTGCTTCTTCATGAATAAGAGAAAGGTGGACCAATTTAAAGCACCACGTTTCCTTAACATAACGATTTCGATATCTGACATTGTTGGATTTTAAGGCGTGATTTTGGACGGGAAACTGGACTGGAAGTGTCATATTTGGGAACGTACCAAGAGGGTCCCCAGTTGTTGGACACTATGTAGACGGGCCGTAAGCTTGAAATTTGGTCTGAACCCGAGAACTGTCCACTGGCTCTGAAGGAGCGTGATTAGACCAGTTGTTTGTTGCACTGCGATGAAGACGAAGTGCAACATAAGCAAAGAAAAAACAAGTTCAGGGGCAATGAGAAGACTACTGGGGCACAGGAGACTATTCTAGATATCCGGCCCATAGCCATTAAAGCAGCTACTGCGGCTATGAGACTTCAAGCGGTGGATGAATGGATAAAGTATAGGAGCAGGTCATTCCATGGCGGTATGATCGAGGCAACGATAGGAATCCTGGAAAGAAGGAGGTTAATTCTAATCCAGCCACCGCGGCTATGAGACTTAAGGCGATAGAAGAATGAATAGTGGATAGCAGGATAGTTCATACCATAGCTGTATTAGGCAACGATAGGAAACCTGGAAGGAATGAAAGAGGTTTCTGACCAGATAGCTGAGACGACACCTGAGGTCGAGTGTGAGGCACTGCTGCCAGCGACTGATTGCCTGACCATAATACGGTCCTGCAAGCAGATATCCTGGCGAGCAGCAATGAGCGAGGTGAAAAGGTTTAAACACGACTACGTTAAGTGTAAACGTGTTTACGGACAGTACTCTGGCCATTGGGGCTGTATCAACCGGGACAGTTGAACAGTCCTGGAATGTAAGGAAGAGATTAACGAACGAAAGAGCAGATGATTTTGCCTTGCAGATCAGAGGACTGCTGTCTTTAAAATGTGTTAATCTAAAGCCTTTCGGGGCGACGCAGTCCGAGTTAGGTGTGGGCGCCCAACCCGCAAGTAGCACTGTGAAACAGTATAACAGTCGGTAGGACCACAAAAATCCTATGGGAAGAAGAAGATCTGTAAAGTTATCAATTAAAATCTTTGTTGAAAATTTCAATCATGTTTTTAATTGGAATAACATTACGGAAGCTGGACTTCGGAAAGCTGCAAACACAACAGGTGGAAACGGCATACTCCACTCGACTGACCCAATTGCTTGCAGAAAGCACTCCCGGTCCCGAAAGTATAGTAGCGCTATGGCATACTATTGCCCAATCCATGGAAAGAGCCGCAACATCCGTACTTGGGTACCAAACGATTTCTCCAAGTAACCCATCGTACGACTAAGAAGAATGCCAAAAAGCTACTGAATGCATCAGGCGAAGGAGAGGTTTCGGGTGAAAAGTAGGGAGGAGAAACGTCTTCTCTTCGAAAGAATTAGAAGGAAATGAAAAGACGCGAGTGTGAGCGAATCGAGATGTTCTGAAGCCAGTGTATAGTCTGAAAAATCTTCCAAAAAATTAAACATTAAAGCGATGGCTTGTGCACAGCCCATCCTCCTGCAGAGACAAAGAAGGAAATCTGGTAACAGATACAGATAGTGTGCTGAGGATATAGAAATTACATTTTTCTCAGCAGCTGGCATCCGATGATGTTGTCACAGAACCAATCCCTGATGATGGTGTAGAATGTGTACCACGTAGCAGTAACCCGGCTGAAAAACAATAAGGCAGCAGGAGCCTATGATTTGCCGGCTGAACTTTTTAAGAACTTTTTGTCGAAGAGCCTAACACAACTCACCGTCCCAAATTTCAGCAAAATCGGAAAAAATGTCCCTTTTATGGGCCCAAAACCTTATATTGAGAGATCGGTCTATATGGCAGCTATATCCAAATCTTGACCGATCTGAGTCAAATTGAAGAAGAAAATTGAATAGCCTAACATAACTCACTGTCCCAAATTTTGGCGAAATAGCCAATAAATGCGCCTTTTATAGGCCCAAAACCTTATATCGAGAGATCGGTCTATATGGCAGCGATATCCAAATCTGGACCGATTTGAGCCAAATTGAAGAAGAATATTTATGGGCCTAACACAACTTACTGTCTCAAATTCGGCGACATCGGACAATAAATACGTCTTTTAGGGGCCCAAAACCTTAAATCGAGGGATCCGTCCATAAGGCAGCCACATCCACATCTGAACCAATCTGGGCCAAATTGAATAAGGATGTCGACGGGCCTAACACAACTCACTGTCCCAAATTTAAGCAAAATCGGATAATAAATGTGTATTTTATGGGCCTAAAACCCTAAATCGGCGGATCGGTCCCCAGCCCCATAGCTATATCAAGATATAGTCCGATATAGCCAATCTTCGAACTTAACCTGCTTATGGACAAAATAAGAAACCGCGCAAAGTTTCAGTTCAATATCTCTATTTTTAAAGACTGTAGCGTGATTTCAACAGACAGACGGACGGACATGGTTAGATCGTCTTAGATTTTTACGCTGATCAAGAATAGGGTCGGAAATGGATATTTCAATGTGTTGCAAACGGAATGACAAAATGTATATACCCCCATCCTTCGGTGGGTGGGTATAAAAAAACGTTTTTTTGAAGTAGTCATCAAATAGTCACCCAATACTACAGTAAATTAATCAACATATGTAGAAAATCACTTGTGTGACGTCACATTAGCACCCCATGTATTATCAAACCAAACGCACATTCTTATATTCTCCTTCTACATCTTTGTAATCGTGTGTAGGAGCGAAAGCTTTTTAAATAACCCAGTAAATACAATACAATTACAACCCAATACAACCCAAAACATTATTTTCTGCTTGGAGTATTATTGGCATTTCTATATATGTATGTGTGCATGTATGTGTAAGAAGAATGACACCACACATTTTTAGGCTCATTGATAAACCAAACAAAAAAAAACGGTTTTTGCTGCCCGCCAAACATTATTGAGCTTAGATAATTGTTTTGTGTGGGTAATTAGTTATACTCTTTCGCTCTCTCTCTCTCTCACTCTCCTCCTCTACTCCTCACAGTTGACCACAGAACCCCTTAGCAAACAAAGTTTATTAGACATTCAACAAAAGGCTTAACTTTTAGTATTACCAAAAACTCCACGATAAAAACAACCAAAAAATATATATTAAATAAATATATATAGAAAAATTTTGTTATTTAATAACAATACAAAAGATAGTAAAACCTTAAAGATTGTAAAACAATTTAACATTGACCTTGAGAATGTGGTTTGAAATTCTAATACTTCCAGCGGTATATTTTTTAGTGGTGTTTTACCGTTGGGGCACAAAAAACCATGATTTTTTCAAAAAACGCAATATACCCTATGAGAAACCGTCGTTTATTTTTGGAGGTGGCGCTGAGATGATTTTCCGAAAGAAATCAGTGGTTCAAGTGCAACACGAAATACACAATCGACATAATGGAATGTAAGTTAAGAGAAAGTTAAAGACAATCTAATGGGAAAAAGTTTATCAGACAGTAAGAGGTTCTGCCAAAACGAACTTTAGATACCTACCAAAATGGATTCTGGTAAAAATTTTTCGAAATGAATTCTGTTAGTAATTCCTATATGGGTTATAATGAAGAAATCAAGTCTTTACTGATAGAGAGGATGACTCCGCTATAATCGTTGAAGACAGTGACAACGACTGTACAGTGGTTAACTATAGCCAGTGGGGGTCTTTACCTGTGCAGAAGACAGCGAGTACGGGAAAATCTTCTTGTTAATCCAATTGCCTTATGGTCACTACCGGGGATAGATGAATTGACCTTATTACTGAGGCATCTGGGTACTGGGAGGATAGAGACCTTTATGCGGAAAATTTTAGGGTGACTGCTTTAGCATTGTTTTAAGAGGACTTTAGGACACTGGTGATAGAGTACCAAATTGCTAAGATAGACGTGTAGGTGAGGGCGTAGAGGTCGAAAGAACAATCCAGATTAGGTCGAGCAAATATTTTCATGTGTTCGATCATTCTTGTGAGTTTGACAGATGAATGTAGGGCTAGGTCTACAGAACTTGCAGTTATTTGACGTGTAAAAACAGAATGGCGAGTTCTTATCCCCATGGGTGGTAAAAATAAGCCACTGCAAACTAATACCAGTGTCATAAAATCCTATATAGGAATGTCATTATTATGTTCAATAATATTCTACTACTGCGATTGCGTCTAGTGATTTGGTATTGCATCAGACTTTTAGAAGCATCAAGATAACAGATTTGTTTTTGGTAAATTGTATCTATTTTTATATATTTAAAATTTAATCAGAAGTGATAGGCAGGTAAAAGATTATCAAAATCATTTTCAAGTATGTAAACAACGAACTACACTGTTTAACAAAATGGAAATAATTATGAAGTGAAGCAAATCTCAAAGCTAAATCAGAAGAATTTGGAAGAAACCCGTAAATTCTAGGGAACTTTTTGGGTATGTCTTGGAGACTACATAAAACCTTAGGCAGACGAAGGTTCAGTAGTTCTGGATATAATAAGGATTGGCAATATTTTTTGTTATTTCTTGGGTCATCCTCTTGCTTTATCCTCAGGTAGGATAAAGCAAATTTTTTGGGTATTTCTTGGAGCATTTGTTTTAACCAGGCAAGCAACCTTAGATGGACGGAGATTTCGTAGTACTGGGAAGAACAAGGAGTTTTAGTATGATGGTGAAGAGTCTCTGAAAGGGAGAGAGATGTCGGACGGTGCGATGACTTAAGATTTTTCGTGATCGGTACTGGCAGGAGGTCAGGGTAGTTGGAGTCGAAGGTATTGTCCTCAAGTGGCAGCGTTGAGGATGGGAAGTGGCTCAATTTTGGGTCACCTCAAGTGGCAGCGTTGAGAATGAGAAGTGGCTCTAGTTTGGGTCGCTTTATATGGTTAGGAAGCAAATGGTGCCAGTTTTTGGTGCCAACGTGGAAATAGCTGGTGTGTAAATTGTTGTTAATTTGGTAACTAATAGTGTGACAGTGACGCGGCTGGAAGTGGTTAATTTTTAAAGACCCCGAAATGTTGGGTTAGTTTAGGTTAGGTTAGATTTAGACGCACTTAGACAATTTGCAGTCCATCGTAATGCCAAAATGGTGATCGATTAAAGCCTTTGGTGGAAATCTAACACACGATTCTTATACTGGGTTTCTGATAACGCTACCAATTGGCTACCAGTGGCGTTAGGTTAGGTTAGGTTAGGCAGTGTGCTATCAGACTCTCTTAGACGTTTTAGCCTATTGTGATACAATCGGAACCTGGTGAAGGAAGATGCCTTCTAATTCCTACCGCTGAGCCATTCAGATCGCTTTAAAAAGCCGAAACACTTGCAAATGTTCAGATCCGATAAATCAGACAAGTTTTCAAAGAAATGGGAACCTAAAACCGAACGCCTTCTGACTGCCAGTGCGTGACACACACGCAGTAGATGTTCATTTATTTTTCGTATATATAAAGGGTAGTAGTTTTAGAACCCTTTCCCAACGCATAATTTAGCATATTTTTCCAAAGGAAAGGGAAGTTTTAGTACCCTTTCCCAAGGGGATATGTAGCTTCCCAAAGGAAAGGGTACTTTAATTCTTCTTTCCCTAAGGAAAGAGTAGTTATGGTACCCTTTCACAAAGGGAAGGGTATTTTTAGTATCATTTCCCAAAGGGAAGGGTAGTTTTAGTACCATTTCCCAAAGGGAAGGGTAGTTTTAGTATCATTTCCCAAAGGGAAGGGTAGTTTTAGTACCCTTTCGTAAAGGAAAAGGTAGTTTTTATCCTTTAGTATCATTTTCCAAAGAAAAGGGTAGTTTGAGTATCCTTTCCCAAAGGAAAGGGTAGTTTAAGTACCCTTTCCCAAAGAAAAGGGTAGTTTTAGTACCCTTTCCCAAAGAAAATGGTAGTTTTAGTACCCTTCCCCAAATAAAAGGGTAGTTTTAGTACCCTTTCTCAAAGAAAGGGTAGTTTTAGTACCCCTTCCTAAAGCAAAGGGTAGTTTAATTACCCTTTCCCAAAGGAAATGGTAGTTTTAGTATACTTTTCCATAGGAAAGGGTAGTTTTTTAGTTTTAGCACCCTTTACCAAAGGAAAGGCTTATTTTAGTACCCTGTCCCAAAGGAGATGGTAGTTCTAGTACCCTTTTCTAAAGGAATGAGTAGTTTAAGTACCCTTTCCCAAAGCAAAGGGTAGTTTTAGTACCCTTTCCCAGAGGAAATGCTAGTTTTAGTATACTTTCCCAAGGGAAAGGGCAGTCTTAGTACCCTCTCCCAAAGAAAAGGTAGTTTTTGTACCCTTTTCCAAAGGAAATGGTAGTTTTAGTAACCTTTCTCAAAGAAAAGGTGGCTTTGTACTCTCTTCCGAAGGGAAGGAAAGGTTAGTACCCTTTTCCAAAGGATTGGGTGGTTTTAGTACACTTTCCCATAGAAAGGGGTAGTTTTAGTACTCTTTCCCAAAGAAAAGGGTAGTTTAAGTACCCTCTACCAAAGGAAAGGCTTGTTTTAGTTCCCAGTCCCAAAGGAGATGGTAGTTTAAGTACCCTTTCCCAAAGAAAAGGTAGTTTTTGTTTCAGTACCCTGTCCAAAGGAGATGGTAGTTTTAGTACCCTTTCCTAAAGGAAATTGTAGTTTTAGTACCCTTTCCCAAAAGAAATAGTAGTTCTGGCACCCTTTTCCAAGAAAAGGGTAGTTTAAGTACCCTCTACCAAAGGAAAGGCTTGTTTTAGTTCCCAGTCCCAAAGGAGATGGTAGTTTAAGTACCCTTTTCCAAAGAAAAGGTAGTTCTATTACCCTTTCCCAAAGGAAATAGCTGTTTTAGTATTCTTTCCCAAAGGAAATGGTTGTTTTTGTACCCTTTCCCAAAGAAAGTGTAATTTTAGTACCCTTTCTCAAAGGAAATGGTGGTTCTAGTACCCTTTTCCAAAGAAAAGGTAGTTCTAGTACCCTTCCTCAAAGGAAATAGTTGTTTTTGTACTCTTTCCGAAAGGAAATGGTAGTTTTAGTACCCTTTCCCAAAGGAAGGGAAGTTTTAGTATCCTTTCCCAAAGGAAAGGGTAGTTTTAGTACCCTTTCCTATAGAAAAGTGTAGTTTTAGCACCCTTTCCCAAAGGAAAGGGTAGTTTTAGTACCCTTTTCCAAAGCATTGGGTAGTATTAGTACACTTTCCCAACGGAAAGGGTAGGTTCAGGACCCTTTCCAAAAAGAAGGGGTATCTGTAAAGATTTTAAAGTCCCCACACATAATACATCGTTTCTGCCACTCATCCATCCATCCACAAACTTCACCCTTGTCAGGAAGTTAGTCTGCAAGACGGTCATAATCCCGTTGAGTAGACCGGTATGTCTGACCGGAGCCTCCCAAAGATGATCCATTTGTAACAACCTAAGCGGCGCTCTGTCTGGGGACACATAGTTCAATCGACTGAACACCCAGCAGCATCTCCAAAGATTTGGTTGCAGTACCAACCATAGCCCCACTTATATATCTCGAAGTCACCCTGTTCACCTTATCCAGAACCCTAACATGCGAAGCGAATTCCGTCACAGGCCATCAGACATGGCAACCATAGGTCAAAACCGGTCGTACCACCGCCGAGTACAACCAGTGCATCAACCTATCCCAAATACCCCATCTACTACCAACAAGCCTCAGGCATGAATAGAGAGCCGCAAAGGCCTTTCTCACCTTAGACTCCAGATTCTAGCTCCAGTTCAACTTACTCACCAGAAAATCACTAAGGAACTTTAGCGACCTTGACAGCTCCAATGCTGTCCCTTGCAGCCTCGGCGATCTGCTTATATACGCACCTCCATTTATAGTTAGAGACATTGATCCCATCGTAGCGTAAGGGTAACCATGTCTGCCTATGACGATGAACGTCTGGGTTCTAATCCTGGCGAGAATGTTGCACTGCCGCACGCCATTCAGATTCGACTATAGAAAAGAGGCCCTTAACGATTGAGCTGAAAATTTGAATCGGACAGCACTCAGTGATATGTGAGAAGTTTGCCCCAGTTCCTTAGTGGAATGTTCATGGGCAAATTTCCATTGCATTTAAAGACATTGCCCTATAAACTTGGGCAAAAAAATAAACTCACAGGCATTAATTTCTACTCCAATTTCTATTTTCAGGGCGTATGGGGCCTTTGACAATCGTGAGCCTATCCTTATGCTTAAGGATCCCCAATTGATAAAACAAATAATGATCAAGGATTTTGATCATTTTGTTAATCGTCGTAGATTCTTTAATGATATGGAAAATCTATTCAGCAGTTCCATACTCATGATGGAGAATGAAAAATGGCGTGATATGCGTAGTACTCTGAGTCCTGCCTTTACAGGCAGTAAAATGCGTCAAATGTTTCAATTGGTCTTGCAGACTCTCGATGAGGCCATGAAGTATTTGGAGGAGCGTTCAAAGGAAGCGGCCAATACTGCAGAGGGCTTTGAGTTGGATGTGAAGGAGTTCACAACACGTCTAATGAATGGCGTAATAGCATCAACAGCGTTTGGCTTGGAAGCCAATTCGTTCAAGGATGAAGGCAATGAGTTCTATAAGAGAGCCAAAAAGGCAGTTTCCTTTACACCAGCCCAGCAAATTAAGGCCATATTTGCAATGTTTTTACCAAAAGTGGCAAAGGTGGGCAGGGGAGTTTGTTTGTTATGAAACTTTTAATGAATTTGAACATTTTTTTAGTTACTTGGCATCAAAGTTTTTGACAAAGAGTTTAGCAAATATTTCATGCATTTGGTTTTGGACACCATGAAATACCGTCAGGAGAATAAAATTCGTAGAGCCGATATGATTGATTTGTTAATGGAGGCCAAGGGCATGATACCTAGTGATACACCTAAAACGAAGCAACACAATTGGTCTGACCTGGAGATTGTGGCCCAATGTTTTCTATTTTTCTTTGCTGCCCTAGAACCCCTGTCGACCGCCATGAGTTTTGCAGTTCGTGAATTGTTTGAATATCCAAATGTTCAGGAGAAACTCCACGAGGAAATTAGAAGCTACAATGTGCAGTTGGAGGGTAAAGAGGTTACCTATGAGTCTTTGCAGAAGATGCCCTACTTGGAAATGGTCATCTCAGAGATTTTAAGAAAATGGCCTGTTACCCTAGCAGTTGATCGCACCTGCACCCAAGATTTCTCATATGAATCCCCCGAAACGGGGGAACGCATTGAAATTTTCAAAGGCGATTTAGTGCGTGCCAGCATGATTGCCATTCACAGAGATGCAAAGAATTTTGAAAATCCCGATAACTTGGATCCAGAACGTTTTAGTGAGGAAAATAAATCGCAAATTGATAGTGGCCTGTACTTGCCTTTTGGTTTGGGCCCTAGAAATTGTATAGGTAAGTTTAAGGGTTTTAAAGTTGGAAGTGGAATTAATAGTTTTGTTGTTTTTTTAGGAAATCGTTTTGCTTTGTTGGTGCTTAAGGCATTTTTGTATAATTTAATTTTGCATTATCGTCTGGAACCTTCAGCTAAAACTTGTCTGCCCACGATAATGGATAAAAAGACTTTCCAGCTCAAACCTGTGGGTGGATTTTGGGCACAATTTATACCGAGGGCATAAATTTTCAAACGATACATATACAATATAAATATACAATATAAATTTTTTCAAGATCTGTATAAATTCGTATGTTTTTTGAAATTTTTTCCCCAACTAGGTGAGCCCAGTCTGGGTCTGGTGAGTCAAATTGGCCCAACTTCGAATTCCTCGTAAACATCCATATTTCTGTCTTCTCTGGGTTAACATTCAGACCCCTGGGTCTAGCCCAGTCATATATCATATGCAACACCCTTTTGGCCCTTCTGCATAGCTGGATCCTTACCCCCAAGAAGGAACATCGTAGGCATAGCAAATGCAAATTTTGCCCATGAACATACCACTAAGGAACAGGGTCAAACTTTTCACATATCAATGGATGCAGTCAGATTCAAGTTTTAAGCTCAATGATAAGGGGCCTCCTTCTTAGTAGCCGAGTCCGAACGGCGTGCCGCAGTGCGACACCTCTTTGAAGAGAAGTTTTACATGGCATAGTACCTCACAAATATTGCCAGCATTAGGAGGGGAAAACCGCCGCTGAATTTTTTTTTCTTAAGGTTTCGCCAGGATTCGAACCCAGGCGTTCAGCGTCATAGACAGACATGCTAACCTCTGCGCTACGGTGGCCTCGTTGGCATAGCAGACGGGTTCAAATCCCTCCTGAGTCAGCATCCGTAATAGGTTATCTTGGGGCGACCACCATAAACGACCTATTACGGATGCTGACTGAGAAGGGATTTGAACCCGGCTGCGATGTAGACGACGTTATAATACTTCTTAGAGGTAAGGATCCAAACCAGCTATGCAGAAGGGCCGAAAGGGTCCTGCTTATAGCATATGACTGGGCTACTCCCAGGGGTCTCAATGTTAACCCAGAAAAGACAGAAATATGGCTATTCACGAGGAATGCGAAGGTGGGTCAATTTCACCCACCTCGTTTCCTCAATAAAACGATTTCGATATCTGACAAGATCAAAGGTCAAACATAGGAGTGATCTGGGATAGGAAGCATTTATTGTCCGATTTTGCCAAAATATATCTACCGATCACTCGATTTAAGGTTTTGGGCCCGTAAAAGGCGCATTTACCTTGCGATGTCCCCGAAATTTGGGACAGTGAGTTAAGTTAGGCTCCTCGACATCTTTCTACAATATGGCCCAGATCGGTGCAGATTTGTATATAGCTGCCATATCGACCGATCCACCGATTTAGGGTCTTAGGCCCATAAAATGAGCATTTATTGTACGATTTTGCAAAAATTTGGGAGAGCGAGGGTCTTCGACATCCTTCTTCAATTTGGCCCAGATCGGCCCAGATTTGGATATAGCTGCCATATAGACCGATCACTCGATTTAAGGTTTTGGGCCCATAAAAGGAGCATTTATTATTCGATGTCGCTGAAATTTGAGGCAGTGAGTTGTGTTAGGCTCTTCGACATCCTTCTTCAATTTGGCCCAGATTGGTCCAGATTTGGATATAACTGCCATATAGACCGATCTTTAGATTTAAGGTCTTATGCCCATAAAATGAGCATTTATTGTCCGATTGCCAAAATTTGGGACAGTGAGTGAAGTTAGGCCCCTCGACATCTTTCTGCAATATGGCCCAGATCGGTCCAGATTTGGATATAGCTGCCATATAGACCGATCTTTAGATTAAAGGTCTTAGGCCCACAAAAAGCGCATTTATTGTACGATTTTGCAAAAATTTGAGAGAGTGAGGGCCTTTGACATCCTTCTTCAATTTGGCCCAGATCGGTCCAGATTTGGATATAGCTGTCATATAGACCGACCTCCCGATTGAAGGTAAAAGATGCATTTATTAAACGATTTTGCTGAAATTTGGCACAGTGAGCCCTGTTCAGCTCTTTGATATCCGTACCTTATATGGTTCAGATCGGTCTATATTTGGAGATAGCTTTCATTACTTATACCGATCGCCCGATTTCAATGAATTTTTTACAATTAGTAATGTTAAACCTTTTTATATGCAAATGAAATGGTACTAATTTCGTCATTCTCTTTGTAAGACCTCGAAATATGCATCTAAGACCCCAAAAAGCCATGCCAATCTGTCTGTCCACCCATCCGTCTGTCGAAAGCACGCTATTTTTCGAAGAAGTAATGCTAGGCGCTTGAGATTTTGCACAAATACTTTTTATTAGTGAAGGTCAGTTGGGATTGTAAATGGGCCAAATCGGTTCATGTTTTGATATAGCTGCTATAGCACACAGGTCTTAGAGCACACAATTCTTATCCGATTCTGCAGTAATTTGCACGTGGTGTTTTGGTATCACTTCCAACAACTGTGCTAAGTATGATTAAAATCGGTCCATAGCCTGGTATAGCTGCCATATAAACCGATCTTGAATCTTGAGTTCTTGAGCCGCTAGAGGGCGCAACTATTATCCGATTAAGCTGAAATTTTGCATGAGGTGTTTTGTTATGACTTTTAACAACTGTGCTAAGATTCGTTCAAATCGGTTCACAACCTGATTTAGATGCCATATAAACCGATCTTGGGTCTTGACTTCTTGAGCCTCTAGAGGGCGCAATTCTTATCCGATTTGGCTGAAATTTAACGTGGGGTGTTTTGTTACGACTGCCAATAAATGTGATAAGTATGACGGAAATCGGTATAGAACCTGATATAGCTGTCATATAAATCGATCTTGGATCTTGAATTATGGAGCCTCTAGAGGGCGCAATACTCATCCGATTTGGCAGAAATTTTCTACAACGACTTCTCCCATGACCTTCAACATACAGGACACGTATGTATGGTATGGCCAGGCCGAACTTTGCTCGCCCTTACTTGTTAAAGACTGTAGCGTGATTTCAACAGACAGACGGACGGACGAACATGGCTAGATCGTCATAGATTTTTAAGACGATCAAAACGAATATATGACAAAATGAATATACCCCCATCTATCGGTGGTGGGTATAAAAAGAAACAAAATGGAATAAACAATTAAATCCCAAAAAAGCGTTTGACGTTCTAGTGGGATTTGGATACAGTTCTGGAATTGGAAAATTCCATCAGCTGGACAAGTGACTACATCTTCTTAAATGAGCCATGTTTGACACATAGACGTGGTTCCTGAAGAAACTTTTCGTACTTTGTCATACGAATTTGTTGCCTTGAGCGGCTGCGCAAATGTTCAGTATTAGAATTCTGGTTCGAACTCCAATTTTTTGAAAGCTTCCCTTTTTGATCTGACAGCATCAATGTATGCCTGGTTTAATCGTTTCTTGCCGATGGTCTTTGCTGAAATCGTTTTAGTTGTTATAAACTTCATAATATTTCATCATAAACTTCATTCCAGTCAAAATTACCTTCTCCATCATTTCATTGATTTACCAAACAAGCATCGGTTTTTGCTGCACGCTAAACTCAGGTGAGCGTAGATATTTGTCTTGGTTAGTAATTAACTCTAGAGGGCGCAATTCTCATCTAACATTTCATTTGAATATTCTTTCTCACTCTCTCTCTCTCTCTCTATAGGGGTTACTCTCACTGCACAGTTGGCCAATAGAATACGGAACCCTAAGCAAATGAAGCATATTAGATATTCAACAGAAGACTCAGCACCATTAGTATTTTCTAAAACTCAGTCACATAAACAACTTAAAAAAATAAAAGAAAAAAATAATCAATAAGAATAAATTTTTAATATTTAAAAACCAAACGAAGGAGTTCTTAGTCCCAAAAACAAACATTAATTCATTAAAAATTTAATTTAACTATGTGGTTAGAAATTCTAATACTTCCAGCAGTGTACTTTTTGGTGGTATTTTACCGTTGGGGCACCAAAAATCATGACTTCTTCAAGAAACGCAATATACCCTATGAGAAACCCGCATTTATTTTTGGAGGTGGAGCTGAGATGATTTTCCGCAGGAAGTCGGTGGTTCAAGTGCAGCAAGAAATACACAATCGACATAATGGAATGTGAGTAGATCGAATAGGTATGCTAAGTGCTAAGTTCGGCAGGGCCGAAACTTATATACCCTCCACCATGGATCGCATGTGTCTAGTTCTATGTGCGGTATCTCTTTTAAGGCAAATAAAGAATATTGAATAAGAACTGTTATGCTTTTGGAGCTATATCAAGTTATAGTCCGATTCGGACCATAAAAGAATGCTGAACATTGTAGAAGTCATTGTGTAATATTTCAGTTCATTCGGATAAGAATTGCGCCTTGTAGGGGCTCAAGAAGCAAAATCGGCAGATAGGTTTATATGAGAGCTGTATCAAACTATTGATCGATTCAGACCATATTAGACACGTATGTTGAAGGTCATGAGAGAAGCCGTTGAACAAAATTTCAGCCAAATCGGATGAGAATTGCGCCATCCAGAGGCTCAAGAAGTCAAGATCCCAGATCGGTTTATATGGCAGCTATATCTGGATTTATACCGATTTGCGCCATACTTAGTACAGTAATGGGAAATGATAACAGAACATTACGTGCAAAATTTCAGCCAAATCGGATGAGAATTGCGTCCACTAGAGGCTCAAGAAGTCGAGATCCCAGATTGGTTTATGTAGCAGCTATAACAGGTTATGTACCGATTTGCGCCATACTTAGCCCAGTAATAGCAAGTGATAACAAAACATTACGTACAAAATTTCAGCCAAATCGGATGAAAATTGCGCGCTCTAGAGGCTCAAGAAGTCGAGATCCAAGATCCGTTTATATGACAGCTATGCCAGATTACTAACCGATTTAAATCATACTTAACACAGTTGTTGGAAGTGATATCAAAACACTACATGCAAAATTTCAGTCAAATCGGATAAGAATTGCGCCCTCTAGAGGCTCAAGAAGTCAAACACCCAAGATCGGTTTATATGGCAGCTATATCAGGTTATGTACTCATTTGCGCCGTACTTACCATAGTTATTGGAAGTGACCAAACACTTCCACGTGCCAAACAAAAAAACACCACGTGCGAAATTTCCGCCAAATTCGACGAGAATTGCGCCCTCTAGAGGCTCAAGAAGTCAAGACCCAAGATCGGTTTATATGGTAGCTATATCAAGACATGGACCGATTTGGCCCATGTACAATCCCAACCGACCTACACTAATAAAAAAGTATTTGTGCAAAATTTCAAGCAGCTATTTTTACTCCTTCGAAAGTTGGCGTGCTTTCGACAGACAGACGGACGGACTGACGGATGGACAGACGGACGGACATGGCTAGATCGACTCAAAATGACATGGCGATCAAGAATATATATTCTTTATGGGGTCTCAGACGCATATTTCGGAGTGTTACAAACAGAATGACGAAATTAATATACCCCCATCCTATGGCGGAGGGTATAAAAAGATATGAAAAGGTTTTGCACACATTGTGTATTAGTGGTGACAATGTTTACAAGTGTGAGATGAGGGCACATATGAGTAACCTCAAGAAAAAGCATGCACGGGCTAAATTCGGTCAGACAGAAGCTACGATAGTCTTGAATATGAATTCTGCTAAAAATATACACAAATAAACTTGGTCTATATATGTACGTGGGTTACTAGGAAACAAATTAAATCGAGTAGTTCTGGCTTCTAGGAGCTCAATGAGTTAAATTGCAGGGCCAGCGTATAACAATATGACCAACGACCACCATGAAAAGAAGTATCAGTACAAAATTTAAAATTTCTTCATCTGGGTAAACATGACTAAGACTGTCGAGAATACATATGTACACGTATACTTTGAAGAATCACATTTCGGAGTGTACCAAATAGAATGAAGAGATTATCCCCCCATCTATCATTTAGTGGTGGGGGTAACAAATTAGCAATGGGATAGGCAAATTCCATAACATAATCGAAAAAAACTCATTAATATTCTTCTATTGGCATTGCATATAGCCATTTGGTATTGCATCACAATCTTAGAAGCAACTAGCATTTAGATAATATTTTTGTTTTTGATAAATTGTATCTATTCTTATAAACATATCAATAAACAGAAGTAGTAGGCACATATGTAATTTATTATGAAAAATATTTAAAATATGTAAACACCAACCAACTAACACCAATTAATGGACAAAAAAATGACTAACAAGCCTAAAGGGCATCTGGAATCAAATGAAACACACACAAGCAATATTTGCGAGAAGAAGAACAACAACAAACAAACTAAAGCAGAGAAACATGGTATACGAAATTACATGTAAGGGAAACGAGGGGGAACTACGATAGGTAGTCTACGTATGCACGCACCACTCACCGAATATTTTCAGTCAAGCAGAGCGAATACTAAGCCGGCATAAACAAAGGTAAAGAGAGCACAGCCTTAGCACACACAGCATGTAAAAGAGTATGGACACAAGGCTGACTTACGAAATGTCAAGATATAGGACAAAGAGAAAATAGCGAATAAAAGATATACTTTAGAAAGCCTTCGCATTCAAGAGAGCATAAAACCTTCAATTAACACAAAATAAGAGAAAGACAACACCAAACTATAATATTCAGTTGCAGTACTTTAAAGTGTTCAGTTCTGTGATATTGGTTATAAGTTTTGCTGCAATATTTTATTGTTTTAATTATTATAATCTTCTTATATTGGGTTGCCCAAAAAGTAATTGCGGATTTTTTAAAAGAAAGTAAATGCATTTTTAATAAAACTTAGAATGAACTTTAATCAAATATACTTTTTTTAAATTTTTTTTCTAAAGCAAGCTAAAAGTAACAGCTGATAACTGACAGAAGAAAGAATGCAATTACAGAGTCACAGGCTGTGAAAAAATTTGTCAACGCCGACTATATGAAAAATCCGCAATTACTTTTTGGGCAACCCAATATATAAAATTCAATTTGTGTTTGTTTGTTTGTTCCGTATAGACTCAAAAACGGCTGAACCGATTACCTAGAAATTTTCACAGATTGTGTTGGTTGGTCTGGAAGGAAACATAGGCTATATAATTTTTTGATATCGGGAGGGGGGCGGACCCTCCCCCTTACCACAAAAGTACTACCCAAAAATAAAAGTGGACCGATCGGGACAATATGGGATTCAAATGAAAGGTATTCAAGAGTAGAGTACGAATTTCATTATAAAAGTTGGGTCCAAGTACCTGGGAGGCCGCCCCAGCTCAAAATCCCTAAAAATAGGTTTATTTGCCGATCATGACAATAAAGGACTCAAATGAGTGGTATTCGGGAGTAGATTACGAATATGGTCAGGAAGTAGGAATAGGCTTTATAATTTATTGATATCGGAAGGGGGCGGACCCTCCACAGTTACCCCAAAAACACCACCCAAAATCAAAAGTGGACCGATCGGGATTATATGGGTATCAAATGAAAAGTATGCGGGAGTAGATAACGAATCTGGCATACAAAAACGCCTAAAATGGGCACATTAGCCAATCACGGATATATGGGACTCGGTTTGTTTGTTCCGTATAGACTCAAAAACGGGAGAACCGATTTTCTCGAAATTTTCGCTTATTGTGTAGGCTGGTCTGAAAGGAAACATAGGCTCTTCAATTTTTTAGTATCAAAAGGGGGACGGAACCTCCCCCTCATGCCAAAAACACAACCCAAAATCAAAAGTCAATCGATTGGGACAATATAGGTATTAAATAAAAGGTATTGGAGAGTAGAATACGAATATGGTATTAAAATACGAATATGGTAAGAAAATACCCATAGGACCGCTCCAACCCCAAAACTCCCCCAAACAGATATCTTGGCCGTTCATTTCAATATGGGGCTCAAATGAAAGGTATTCGGGAGATGATTTCGAATCTGATTTGGAATCTGGGATCGAAGTATATGGGTTGTCGCACCCCCTCAAATTTTACCCTTTTACCCTTTTTGTTTGTAGTGTTTTGTTATGACTCCCAACAACTGTGCTAGGTACGGTCTAATTCGGTCTATAACCTGATATATCTCCCGTGTAAACCGTTCTCCCGATTTGACTTCTTGAGCCCTTACAAGCCGCAATTTTTTATCCCATTTGGCTGGAATTTTTCATATAGAGTTCTGTTATGACTCTCAACAACTGCCAAGTACGATACAAATCGGTCTATAACCAGATATGGTTCCCATATTTAAGCAGAATCCATGGTGGTGGGTTCCCATGATTCGGCCCGACCGAACTTAACATGCTTTTACTTGTTTATCTTCACATTCTTAGATGATCCTGCCAAACCGTCTATACTGTTCAAACGATTGCAGCTTTCCTCTTGAAGATTAGCTTAGATAATTCTTTTTTTTTATTTTATTGAATATGGGTCATAATGGTTCAATTTCGAATTACACAGATAAAAATAATTATGAAAAACAACAACTTTTAACGAAAACCGACGACGAAATTTGTTAATATTTCTGCAACAATTTATGTTGAATTTCGTCCGAAAGTACACATTTGTTGTTGAAAGGCACACATTGTAAGACAACACATAACAACAACAACAAGATATCCATAAGCATAAGCCATCACTTGTGGTGTTTTTATTTTCTTTCTCGTTCTGTCTCGTTCGTTACAGCTTTGCTGTCCGATTTTTTCTCTCGCATGATCTCTACTATAACCCTAAAAAAAATTTAAATTATTTTGTCTGTCAAGTCTCTACAAACCTACTTCAACAAATAAAATCTTCAATTCAATGCTAAAAATCGCTGAGAATTTATTGTTTCAATTTCTATTTTCAGAGCTTATGGAGCCTTTGACAATCGTGATCCCACCCTTATGCTCAAGGATCCCCAATTGATCAAACAAATAATGGTCAAGGATTTCGATCATTTTGTTAATCGTCGTAGATTCTTTTCTGATACGGAAAATCTATTCAGCAGTTCCATACTCATGATGGAGAATGAAAAATGGCGTGATATGCGTAGTACTCTGAGTCCTGCCTTTACAGGCAGTAAAATGCGTCAAATGTTTCAATTGGTCTTGCAGACTCTCGATGAGGCCATGAAGTATTTGGAGGAGCGTTCCAAAGAAGTGGCTAATGCTGCAGAGGGCTTTGAGCTGGATGTTAAGGATTTCACAACACGTCTAATGAATGGCGTGATAGCATCTACAGCATTTGGCTTGGAAGCCAATTCGTTCAAGGATGAAGGCAATGAGTTCTATAAGAGAGCCAAAAATGCAGTTTCCTTTACACCAGCCCAGCAAATTAGGGTCATATTTGCAATGATTCTACCCAAAGTGGCAAAGGTGGGCAAAGGAGTTTAGTGATATGGTTAAAGTTAAATGAATTTCTTAAACAAAGATTGATTTTTGCTTTTAGTTTCTTGGCATCAAGGTTTTCGATGAAGAATTCAGCAAATATTTCATGAAATTGGTTTTGGACACCATGAAATATCGTCAGGAAAATAAAATTCAACGAGCCGATATGATAGACTTGCTAATGGAGGCCAAGGGCATGATACCTGGTGACACGCCTAAAGCAAAGCAACACAATTGGTCTGATGTGGAGATTGTAGCCCAATGTTTTGTATTCTTCTTTGCTGCCCTAGAACCTGTATCGACGACCATGAGTTTTGCAGTTCGCGAATTGTTGGAATACCCAAATGTTCAGGAAAAACTCTATGAAGAAATTAAAAACTACGATGAACAACTGGAGGGCAAACACGTTACCTATGAGTTATTGCAAAAAATGCCCTATATGGAAATGGTCATCGCAGAGGTTTTAAGAAAATGGCCTGTAACCCTTGTAGTGGATCGCACCTGCACCAAGGATTTCACCTTTGAATCCCCAGAGACAGGTGAACGGGTGGAGGTTCTGAAAGGAGATTTCGTGCGTGCCAGTTTGATTGCCATTCATAGAGATGGGAAAATTTTTGAAAATCCCGATGTCTTGGATCCGGAACGTTTTAGTGAGGAAAATAAATCGCAAATAGATAGTGGCCTGTACTTGCCTTTTGGTTTGGGCCCTAGAAACTGTATAGGTATGGAAATTGTAGAGGTATTGAATTTTTGGAAAGAAATTATGACCCTTTTTGGTTGTTCTTTTTTAGGAAATCGTTTTGCCTTGTTGGTGCTGAAGGCATTTTTGTATAATTTAGTTTTGCATTATCGCTTGGAACCTTCTTCACAAACTTGTCTGCCTACGGTAGTGGATAAGAAGACTTTCCAGCTCAGACCTGTGGGAGGATTTTGGGCACAATTTATACCCAGGGCATAAATTTTCAAACAATAAATACTTATACTTAATTATATTTCACTACAACATTTATTGAAGATCTTTATAAATTGATATATGTTTTGAAATTTTTCACAAAAACGTGAGTCTATCATTGAAGGGTATTGTAAACCTTCTGAGAACGAAGTGTTTGTTAATTAAATTTTAGACGTTATTAGATAAAAACAAGTTATGGTATGATTCGGAGCTCAAGAAGCAAAATTGGGAGATCGGTTAATGTGGGACCTGTGTCAAGCCATAGGAGAAGCCGTTGTACAAAATCTGTGCCAAATCGGATAAGAATTGCGCTCTCTAGAGGCTCAAGAACTCAATATCCCAGATCGGTTTATATGGCAGCTATATCAGGGTCTGGACCGATATGGATCATACTAAGCATAAATGTTGGAAGTGATACCAAAATACCACGTGCAAAATTACAGCCAAATCGGATAGGAATTGCGCCTTCTAAAAGCTCAAGAAGTCAAGACCCAAGGTCGGTTTATATGGCAGCTATATCAGGTTATCGACCAATTTGGACAATACTTCGCACAGTTGTTGGAAGTGATATCAGAACACTATGTGCAAAATTTCATTCCTAACTGGGTGAGAATTGCGCCCTCTAGAGGCTCAAGAAGTCAAGACCCAAGATGGGGTTATATGGCAGCTATATCAGGTTATGAACCGATTTGGACAATACTTCGCACAGTTGTTGGAAATGATATCAGAATCGGCTTGTAGGGGCTCAAGAAGTCAAATCGGAAGATCGGTTTATATGGAAGCTATATCCGGTTATACACCGATTTGAATCGGACTTGCCACATTTGATGAAAGTCATTACAGAACACTATGTGCAAAATTTCAGGCAAATCGGAATAAAATTGCGGCTTGTAAGTGCTCAAGAAGTCAAATCGGGAGATCGATTTATATGGGAGCTATATCAGGTTATACACCGATTCAGACCGTACATAGCAAATTTGTTAGAGGTCATAAAAAAACACTACGTGCAAAATTTTAGCCAAATCGAACAAAAACTACGGCTTTCAGGGGCTCAAGAAGTCAAATCGGGAGATTGGTTTATATGGGAGCTATATCCAAATCTGAACCGATATGGCCCATTTGCAATCCCCAATGACCTCCATCAATATTAAGTATCTGTGTACAATTTCAAGCGGCTAGCGTTACGCGCTCGACCACTATCGTGATTTCGACAGATGGACGAACGGACATGGCTAAATCGACTTATAATGTGGAGTCCTAGATCAATCGCTTGCGTTGCGCCCACACAACATGTGACAGGCGATGAGTATAAAAGGGAGACACCCCATGAAATGGGGACAGTCAGTGCGTAGCAACGAAACAGTGAACATCGAACAGCGGTAAGTAAGAATATTCTGATATTATCCTTGAAGTACTTACACAGGTGTCCATAACACATAGCCTTTGATCCTTACCTTATGCTGATTGGAGTACTTACCACGGTCTCCTGTCTGTCCTATAGAATCCTTGCATATCCTGGGGACAGTATTTACCACGGTCTCCTGTCTATCCTGTAGAATCCTTGCGTATCCTTATGGGAATACTTATCACGGTCTCCTGACTATCTTGTAGAATCCTTGCGTATCCTTACGGGAGTACTTACCACGGTCTTCTGGCTATCCTGTAGAATCCTAGCATATCCTAGGTGGAGTACTTACCACGGTCTTCTGGATATCCTGTAGAATCCTAGCATATCCTGGCTGGAGTACTTACCACGGTACCCTGGCTATCCTGTAGAATGCTAGCATATCTTGGCTAGAGTACTTGCCACGGTCTCCAGGCTATTCTGTAGAATCCTTACCGTAGTTCCTCGCATTGTCTTTGCTTGAGTACTTTCTAATGTCTCTTGCCGTAGTTTTCCTCATTGTCCTTGCTTGAGTACTTCCTTAGGCCTCTTGCCGTAGTTTTCCTCGTTGTCCTGACTTGAGTACTTAATAAGATCTCTTGCCTAGTTTTTCTCCTTAACCTTGCGTGAGCACTTTTTAAGGTCTCGCGTTGTAGCATTCAACCCTCATTCCTACAGATTGACCCCACGTTCCCTTGGTTTCCGCTCCTTGAATTGACAATCCCCTAGCCGGGGAACCCCGCTCCCTTTCCGAATACTTACCAAGGTCTCAACTCCCGACATCCCCGAGAGTACCATCGCGAACCCACCGAGAAGAGCCCTCCGAGATGGAGAACTTACCATGGTCTCCATCACTAATCTCAGGACATCTCCGCCTACCCACTTGTCTCGGCAGCCTGGAACAACGCCTTACAGATTTGTGCTATATTTTCCTCCTAAAAAACAGTAGCCTTAAGTCATCTCATACCAATAAAGATTAAGTTTAAAACCAGCCCTCTCTCGTCTCTCTCTTTCTGTCTCACAATCAATAAATTTCTGTGACGAATCCTCGGCCCCGGCGAGCTTATCCCAGCGCTAAGGGAAACCTGTCGTTACAATGGTCAGATCCTGATAAAGTTTATTAAGCGTTTTCTTCAACTTATTTTGCAGTTATGCATCAGCATTTTCGCACAGATACTTATTATTGATGTAGGTCGATGGGGATTGCAAATGGACCATATCGGTTCAGATATAGATATAGCTCCCATATAAGCTGATCTTCTGATTTGACTTCTTGAGTCATTACTGGACCCATTTTTGCCCGATATGTCTGAAATTTTGCATGTAGTGTTCTGTTATGACTTTCAACAATTGTGCCTAGTACGGTCCAAATCGGTCTATAACCTGGCATAGCTCCCATATAAACCGATCTCCCAATTTGACTTCTTAAGCCCCTGGAAGCCGCAACTTTTGTCCAATTTGGCTGAAATGTTGCACATAGTGTTCTGCTATGACTCTCAACAATTGTGCCTAGTACGGTCCAAATCGGTCTATAACGTGGCATAGCTCCCATATAAACCGATCTCTCGATTTGATTTCTTGAGTCCTTACAAGCAATAATTTTTGTCTCATTTGGCTGAAATTTTGCATGTGGTGTTGCGTTATGACTTTTAACAACTGTGCTAAGTACGGTTCTAATTGGTCTATAACCAGATATAGCTCCCATATTAACCGGTTTATCGATTACACTTTTTCGGTTCCTAGAAGCTTTAATTTTTTTGTGGTTTGACAGAAGCTTGGAATGTAGAATAAAATTATGCTCCTCAACTAAATTTATTCTGTAAAAATTTTTAGCAGAGTCCATGGTGGTAGGTTCCCAAGTTTTGGCCGGCCGAACTTACCATATTTTTTTGTTGTAGTTAGGTTTCTATAAGAGGGCGCACAAAATTGCGTTTAAATCAAACCACCCGTTTCTGAAAATTATGATAAGGGGGAGGGTCCGCCCTACCTTCCGACTAAAAAAAATGTAGTACCGTATTTTCACCACAGGATCATTAAACACCATCTGTTAAAATTTCTAAAAAATCGGTTCAGCTGTTTTTGCGTCTTTCCCTAATATACATACAAACAAACAAACACAATTTGATTTTTATACCCTCCACCATAGGATGGTGGTATACTAATTTCATCATTTCGTTTGTAACATATCGAAATATTGATCCGAGACCCAAGATACTTCTTGATCGTCTTGACATTCTTAGTCGATTTGGCCATGTCCATCCTTCCGTCAGTCTGTCTGTCGAAAGCACGCTAGCCTTCGAAGGAGTAAAGCTAGGTGCTTGAAAATGGGCCAAGTTGGTCCATGTTTTGGTATAGCTGCCATATAAACCGACGCTTGACTTCTTGAGCCTCTAGAGGGCACAAATTTTATCAGATTTGCGTGAAGTGTTTTGGTTTAACCACCAACAACTGCGCCAAGTATGGTTTAAATCGTTTCATAACCTGATATAGCTCCCATATAATCTGATCTTGAATCTTGCCGCTAGAGGGCACAAGCATTATTACCGATTTGGTTGAAATTTAGCATGAAGTGTTTTTTGTTTGATCACCAACAACTGTGCCAGGTTCGGATCAAACTGGTTCATAACCTGATATAGCTCCCATAGAAACCGATTTCGGCTTTTGACTTTTTTTAACCGCTAGAGAGCTGAAATTTGCATGAAGTGCTTTGTTTTAACTATTAACAACTGCACCAAGTCTGGTTCAAATCGTTTCATAACCTGATAAGCCTCCAAACCGATTTCGGCTCTAGACATTTTGAACCGCTAGAGGGCGCAATTATTATCCGATTTAGCTGAAATTTTGCATGAAGTATTTTGTTCTAACTTCTATCAACTGCGCCACGTATAGGTTAAATCGGTGCATAACCTAATATAGCTCCCATATAAACCGATCTCGGATCTTGATTTCTTGAGCCATTAAGGCGTTTTGGTTTTACTATCAACAACTGCGCTAAGTATGATCCAAATCGGTTCACAACCAAATATTGCTCCAATATAAACCGATCTCCTAATTATACTTTTTGAGCCTCTAGAGGGAGAATTTCTTATCCGATTTGGCTGAAATTTTGCACAGCTACTTCTTGTATGACCTTCAACATACTTGTTCTAAATGTCTGGAATCGGTCCTTAACCTGATATAGCTCCCACATAAACAGATCTCCCGATTTTGTTTCTTAAGCCACTATAAGGTGCAATTCTTATACGATTTGGCTCAAATTTTGCATAAAAAATTCCAATTTAATCTCTAAGCAAACCAAATATGGCCCCAATCGGTTTATAACTTGATAAAGTTTTAGCATAGCTATAATGCATTATTCTTTTGTTTGTCTATAAAGAGATATAGGATGACGAACTTGGCAAATGCGATCCATGGTGGAGGGTTTATAAGATTCGGCCGAACTTAGCACGCTTTGACTTGTTATATATTAGAAAAAGATATGCGTATGAGATTAGAATGACAATGCACATTTTTTGCTAAGCTTAAACCCCTATTGCTTAGAGATACTTGTTTGGTGCTTAATTATTTATATTACTAAGCTTCTCGTTTGTTCTCTTTCTCACTCTCTATCTACTTCTCACTCTCTCTCTTCTTCTCACTCTCACTTCAAGGTTGACCAATTGAAAACCAAAGTCGAAGCATACAAAGTATATTAGGTATTCTACTGAATTCGCAGTTATTAGTATTCCCAAAAACATTGTCTTATAAACAACCAAGAAATAAATTATTTAAAATAATTATTTAATATTAAATAATAAAACGAACGACTTCTTATGTCATAAAACACTCAAACATAAAATAATTAAAAACTGACCTCAATCATGTGGTTTGAAATACTCATTCTACCAGCGGTGTTCGTTTTGGTGGTGTTTTACCGTTGGGGCACAAAAAATCATGACTTCTTCAAGAAACGCAACATACCCTATGAGAAACCCGCATTTATTTTTGGAGGTGGAGCTGAGATAGTTTTCCGAAAGAAGTCAGTGGTTCAAGTGCAGCAAGAAATACACAATCGACATAATGGAATGTGAGTAGTTTAAATATGATTGATACACTGCTAGAAAATATGAGTAAGACAAAAAGTATTCGGAATGTATTGAGGATATTGCAAGTGCAAATTTCAATGACTAGGAAGCGTGCGTGCCGGAACAGAAAGAACCCGTTGCGTTTTTATGCCCGTTTTTATTTTGAAAGCTCCTGTATTTAGGTTGAGGAGACCGCCTCTGGCGCGAAAAACCATACTTATTAGTCTCTGGGAATCCATATCAAGGAAATATAGAGGAATTTTATACGGAAGGAGAGGCTAGGGGTCAAGGAATTGAGACGCTAGTGCTCTATTTTTGTCTGAATTCTCTCCAGTCTTATAAGATCACATGGTATAGTATCGTGCATCCTACTTAATTCCATACCCCTAAGGTCAAAATTGGTACTAATACATAGTTCGGTGCCTAAATCAATCCAATTTCTATTCCAATCTGTTATTCGGTAAGGAAAGAATCCTCTTAATATAGCCGAAGTGCAGTCTTAGCGTCGTCTCCGAATACATACTAGGAAGCCCAGTTTCAATATCTTCTTATATATAAAAATCAATTTGTGTTTGTTTGTATGTTTGTGTGTTCCCTATAGATTTAGAAATGGCTGAACCGATTTTCTTGAAATTTTCACAGATGGTGCATAACGACCCCGTGGTGAAAATAGGGTGCTACATTTTTTGATATCTGAAGGGGGGCGGACCCTCCCCTTACACCTAATTTTCTGAAACGCCAGACCTCGGAGATGGGTGGTGCGATTTAAGCGAAATTTTGTGTGCTCTCATATAGTATCCTAAAAATAAAAATTTGGTATCCAAATTTCGGATGGGGTATCTAGGGGGGGGAGGGGGGCGCCCCACCCCAAAGCCTACCAAATGTATATATACACCAATCACGACAATATGGGACTCAAATGAAAGAAAACGTATCTGATATCCAATTGTCGGATCAAGTGTTAGGGGGACCACCCCAACCCCCAAAACACCCCTAAATCGGACATATTTACCGACCATGGCAATATGGGACTCAAATGAAAGGTATTTAGGATAAGAAAACGTATCTGATATCCAATTGTCGGAGCAAGTGTTAGGGGGTGCACCCCTTCCCCAAAACACCCCCCAAACTGGACTTATTTACTGACCATGGGAATATGGGGCTTAAATGAAAGGTATTTGCGAGTAGAATACGAATCTGATATCCAAATATGGGACTAAGTGTTTGGGAGGCAGCCTCTTCCAAAAAACACCCCCCAAAGGGGACAAATTTACGACCATAGCAATATGGGGCGCAAATGAAAGGTCTTTGGGAGTAAAGCATGAATTTGATATCAATATTCGGGAAAAGTGTCTATGGGGCCACGCCACCACCGCAACACCACCCAAATAGTAAGTATTTTCTGACTATTGTAATAAGGCTCAAATAAGAGGGTTTTTAAAGTGGAACAGGAATCCGATATATATTTTTAAGGCCATCTCACTGAGTGACCGCCCATCCCCCAAAACACCCCCCAGCCGGGGGGGTGTTTTGCCGAATATGGAAATATGGGGCTCAAATTAATGGTATGTGGGGGTAGACCACGTATCTGATATCAACATTAGGGGCCAACTGTTTAGCGGACGTCCCACCACCATAACAACCCCCAAATTGGACGTATTTGCTCACCAAGACAATTTGGTCTTAATGCGAGTGGAACTAAATATTCATAGTTGTTAGGGCCAATACCCCAAACCGGCCATATTTGCAAACTTTTGCAATAAGGAGTTTAAATGATATTAGAAAACGTATTTGATATCCAATTTTGAGGGCAATGGCAATATGGGGTTCAAATAAATGATATTTAGATATATGAGAATAGAGCACGTTGCTAATACATTTTCCGGGTTTTGTGTTTGGGGGACGACCCCAATCTCCAAAACACCCCTAAATCGGACATATTTACCGACCATGTCAATGTGGAGCTTAAATGAAAGGTATTGGGCGGTAGAGCATTAATTGATACCCATTTTCGGGACCAGTTTTCTAGGTCTAGGTCTACTCCTTTCCCAAAATACCCCAGAAACAACAATTTTTTAGTGACCATCGCAATATGGGGCTCAAATGAAAGGTATTTGCGAGTAGAATACGAATTTGATATCCAAAAATCCCTTTCCCAAAACACCCCCAAAGAAAAAAAATTTGTCGACCATGCCAATATGTGGCTCAAATGAAGGGTATTTGAGATTAGAAAACGAATTTGATAACCTATTTTAGGGCCATGTGTTTGGGGGACGTCTCATCCTGTAAACTCCTCTTAAGCCAATGGCAATATGGGATTTAAATGAATGGTATTTGAGAGAAGAGCACGATGCTGATATTTTTTCAGGGCCAAGTATCTGGAGGACCACCTCTCCCCCGAAAACACCGCTAAATCAGACATCATGAGATTAAATTCGTAGACCAATAAAGATCATATGCGATTCAGATAAATGCACTTATATTGTTAAACTGTTAGTCAGACTTGCATGGTATTTCACTAAAAGATCTTTAATTGTCGAAAATAAATATTCCAAGGAATCTGGCCCTGGTCAGCTAGTGTAACATATAGTTGGGTGTATTGCTAGATTGGTAAAGTAGGTTCTTGATAAAAAAAAACCTGAAAAGCTTCTTTACCTGGTTATACCATTCATACTCCCATACTTGAGCCCCGTAAAATAAGATTGCCTGAGCGGCTGCGTTAAATATTTTCATTAGAAATCATGATACTTCCGTTGTAAATGTAGTGGAGCCACGTGGAGTTTAGTGAAATTTTCGCTGTCTGTTGCTTGTTCGAGAGATGTTTCTTGAAAGACAGGTTATAAGTGAGTTTCACACCCGGAAATTTATACTCATTGACAACTTCTATGGGACCAATACCATAATACCATGCCAAACTTCCGCCAAATCTACTACCTTTTCTGAAGATGACAATTTAGATTTTGTTAAGTTTAGACTGAGGCTCCAAAGAGAGCAATATTCCCAAAGCGTATCAATCATCGACTGTAATTCCACAGGGGAGTCCGATAAAAGGACTATATCATCCGCATACATCAACAGCCTAATTTCGACATCCCTAATTTGAACACCCTTGAGTAAAACATAGTGTAGATCATTTAAATACAGCGCGAACAAAACTGGACTCAGTAAACACCCTTGCCTAGCCTCTGAAAAGGATCAGATAATGATAAGCCGTCCCATTACCGGCTCGTAGTGTCGCTATGTATAAGTCGCAATATATTTATGATCTTCGTAGGAAGTCCCACACTGGCTAGTTTATAAAACAATAAGTTTCGGGGTATCATGTCAAAGGCGGCAGAGCAGTCAACAAAGAAAGCATATTTGTTCTTTTTATTCCTTTAGTTCAAATGGATAATACTTGTAAGATTGAATATGTTGTCGTTCGTCAACAACGTCAACAACAACAACAACAACTTCTGAACCATGCCTGGTATTCATTTAAAATCTGATTCGGCTCTATCCACCAATTAATGCGGTTCAACACTACATCAGTAAACATCTTACAAAGCGTATCCATTAAAGACAACCCTCTGTAATTTTCCACTTCCTTAACATCGCCCGTTTTGTGCAAAGGAACAATAATAGATATACGGAAGGAGGATGGAATAGTCGCGCAGAGGAAAATACGGTTCAGTAGATATAAAACTTTCCGTACAAATTGTACAGGAGCGTATTTACAATATTCGAAAGGGATTCTATCCATTTTCGGCTCCTTGTTGCTTTTAGTATTCCCATGTACAAATAACTCATGCATATTGAAGGGTCCATCAACAAAAGGGTCGGTGTGTAGTGGGAGAGTCCAGTTTATATCAATCGAAAGTGAGGCACTTGACAATAACCCTCCAAAATATTCGCGGAATGAACTAGCAGTTAGGTTGCTATCAATCCTCAGGGGTTTGTCCTTCAATTTGTTTGCCAGTTCCCACAAGTCTGACGAATTCTTGATGCTGTTCAAGCGTTCCATATCTGAGTTGTACAATTCAAGCTTCTTCCTATTGCAGAGTCTCGTACAAAAATATCTGCTTGCTATATACCGTCTTCTAAGATGTTTGAGCATACGCCTCCAGGCAGATTCGCATTGATCATCAAAACAACGCTTCTTGGGCTCCAGAAAGCTTTTGCGGATTTTTCATATAGTCGGCGTTGACAAATTTTTTCACAGCTTGTGACTCTGTAATTGCATTCTTTCTTCTGTCAGTTATCAGCTGTTACTTTGAGCTTGCTTTAGAAAAAAAGTGTAAAAAAGTATATTTGATTAAAGTTCATTCTAAGTTTTATTAAAAACGCATTTACTTTCTGTTAAAAAATTCGCAATTACTTTTTGGGCAACCCAATATTTGGGATTTTGGAGTGTCGACCTTGTTCCTCACATCGGAATTGTTAGAAAGGAATTCCGAGTCACATCGTCCAGTGATCTCCCTGCAATACATATCACACTTTAAAGGGTACCACCTTAGTCTCCGAAATTGGACAATAAATGCGCATTTTATGGGCCCCAGGCCTTAAATCGAGAGATCGGTCTAGATGGCAGCTATATCCAAATCTGGACAGCAAAGACATCGAGGGGCCTAACATAACTCACTGTCCCAAATTTCGACGACATCGGAAAATAAATGCGCCTTTTATGGGTCCAAAACCTTAAATTGAGAGATCGGTCCATATGGCAGCTATAGCCAAATCTGGACCGATATGGGCCAGATTGCAGAAAGATATTGAAGAGCCTGACACAACTCACTGTCCCAAATTTTGACGAAATCGGCCAATAAATGCACCTTTAATGGGCCCAAAACATGAAATCGAGAGATCGGTCTATATGACAGCTATATCCAAATCTGGACTGATCAGAGCCGAACTGAAGAAAGATGTCGAGTAGTCTAACACATCTCACTGCCCCAAATTTCAGCACAATCGAATAATATATGTGGCTTTTATGGATCTAAGACCTTTAATCGGCGGATGGGTCTATATGGGGGCTACACCGTTACACAATCCGTTGCGTCGCCACGCCATAGGCTTTCCGCTGAAGAAACGAATGCCCGAAATCCGAAGATTGTTATGTCACTGACTACATCAGTCGGAAGGTAGACCTCAACGATATCTCCGCGTGCAAGTGCAAAGTCCTCCGAGTATTGCATTTAGTGCTGCTCTCGGAGCACTCCTCCCCGTCTGCGATATAATCTTTGCCGTATTACCCTGTACCTTCTCCATCATACCGGGTAGACTCACCCTCTGCACGACCCGGTGCCACACCAAGTGCTTATAGGCTCCTGGTCTATGTTCCCAACTATTGTCTATTGAGTTACGTCATGCATAAAGCGCTCTCAGATTCCGTTTAACTCTCTCCTCAACGTTCATTCTTCCGTTCTATTTATGGTCAAGAATAACACCCAGGCAGCTCCATTCCATTAAGGACCAGTCCCCTCCTCATACGTCTTCTTCTGGTGAACTACAACCGCTCTGGCTTTCTGAGCTTTATGCCAAGCCCATTTGTCCTTGCCCATCTATACAGTTTTCTCACCGTACTCTGAAGGGGATCTATGATAGTATTGAACTACCACGCCTGAGTTTGGAGTTTGTGACTTATGCATGGAACGGCGGTAGCAGTCGGTGAATTGACAGTGCCTTTCATGATACACGGATAGGTTTAAATAACATGGGGACACTTTGGACATCCTTATTTTCTCCTGGGGAATGAAGTTGATGCTTGGCGGCATGTTATAAGCGGCCCGAATGATTACATATTAGCGAGGCTGAAGGCTCTGGCGTCGAACTATGTAAAGTAGAAAATGGAAACGGCTTCTTTGAAACATGGAAAGGGCGGAGCCGAATCTTATATACCCTCGACCATAGATCGCATGTGTCAAGTTCCTTGCCTGATATTTACAGCAAACAGAGGATCATGGATATGAATTGCTATGCTGTTGGAGCTATACTAAGTTAATAACCTATTCGAACCATCAATGGTTTTGATATTGAAGACAATACTGGAAGTCATTATGCAAAATTTCATCTAAAGCGGATCCAAATTGAGGCTCAAGAAATAAAATCGGGAGATCGGTTTTTATGTGAGCTAATAGACCGATTCATATCTGGCACCAACGCACAAAAATTCAGCCATATAATCGGGAGATCGGGTTATTTTCCTCTAGGTGCAATGGGCGGCGGTATTTTTCCAAGGACTACATTCAGCCGGTAGCTGTCCACCGCAACTGCCACCGTGACGCCATGAATGTTGTCTAGCCCTGCTTGATACGCCTCTTTGTATTGACATTCGTCAGATAACAATGATGTCAACATACAACTGTTACTACCAAAACAACGCTTTAAACGCCAACTAAAAAAGTTTAAATACAACTACTGGTTGCCCAAAAAGTAATTGCGGATTTTTTAAAAGAAAGTAAATGCATTTTTAATAAAACTTAGAATGAACTTTAATCAAATATACTTTTTTTACACTTTTTTTCTAAAGCAAGCTAAAAGTAACAGCTGATAACTGACAGAAGAAAGAATGCAATTACAGAGTCACAAGCTGTGAAAAAATTTGTCAACGCCGACTATATGAAAAATCCGCAATTACTTTTTGGGCAACCCAATAAACAAATTAACAATACTGGAGCAAACATTGTGAGATTTCACAAAATTAAATTGATGTGTAGCAACATTTTCCGCACAATCGAAGTCAGTACATTGGGCTTAAAACGCAACTTCATCTATGACAAGACATCTATGACGCTCGATTTCAGTGGTTAAATTTGAAAATTCCTTAACTTTTGCTCGTTGCTTTTGTGGAATTGGTTTGCAGTGCTGCATTTTTTCGAAGCTGAACGCGCTCACTCTGGCCTTCTGGCCGTTTGGCCTCGACCAAAAAAAGGAGTTGCCATATCTTTAAGGTACAACTTGAATTGAGCAGCGCATGGATAAGAGAGAAGTATCCCTGCTGTTCCTTAAAATTTTCACATGTTTTTGATTATTAATATTGTCTAATTTTCTATAAACTTTGGATTGATCCTGGTTGGATGGATTGATCAGAATCATAATAACTTTTAATATTTGTATCTCTATTTTCAGTGCCTATGGGGCTTTTGACAATCGTGACCCTATCCTTATGCTTAAGGATCCCCAATTGATAAAACAAATAATGATCAAAGATTTCGATCATTTTGTGAATCGTCGTCCATTCTTTGAAGATACGGAGAATCTCTTCGGAAGTTCCATATTTTTGATGGAAAATGAAAAATGGCGTGATATGCGTAGTACTTTGAGTCCTGCCTTCACAGGCAGTAAGATGCGTCAAATGTTTCAATTGGTTTTGCAGATTCTAGATGAGGCTATGAAGCATTTGGAGGAGCATTCAAAGGCTGCGACTAATACTGCTGAAGGCTTTGAATTGGATGTTAAGGATTTCACAATACGTCTAATGAATGGCGTTATAGCATCAACAGCATTTGGCTTGGAAACTAATTCCTTCAAGGATGAAGGCAATGAGTTTTATGAGAAAGCCAAAAAGGCAGTCAACTTTACACCAGGCCAGCAGATAAAGGCCATATTTATAACCTTGTTGCCAAAGGTAGCAAAGGTGACTAATATGGTTTTTGATCCTTTTTAAAACATTTTTTGATTAACTAAAATTTTCCTTTGTTCCAGATATTTAGAATGGAAATTTTTGACAAGGAGTTCAGCCAATATTTCAAGCAATTGGTTATGGACACCATGAAATATCGCCAAGAAAAGAAAATACGACGTGCCGATATGATTGATTTGTTAATGGGGGCCAAGGGCATGATACCTAGTGACATACCTAAAACTAAGCAACACAATTGGTCTGATGTGGAGATTGTGGCCCAATGTTTTATATTTTTCTTTGCAGCCCTAGAGCCCTTGTCGACCACCATGAGCTTTGCAGTTCGTGAATTGCTGGAATATCCAGATGTTCAAGAAAAACTCTATGAAGAAATCAAAAGCTGTAATGAACAGTTGCAAGGCAAACAGGTTACCTATGAGTTATTGCAAAAAATGCCTTACATGGAAATGGTTGTTTCGGAGGTTTTGCGAAAATGGCCTGTGGGTCTGGTAGTGGATCGAACCTGCACCCAAGATTTCTCATATGAATCCCCAGAGACGGGTGAACGCATTGAAATCCGTAAAGGAGATTTTGTGCGTGCCAGCATGATTGCCATTCATAGAGATGCAAAGAACTTTGAAAATCCCGATGTCTTGGATCCGGAACGTTTTAGTGAGGAAAATAAATCGCAAATAGACCCCGGCCTTTATTTGCCTTTTGGTTTGGGCCCTAGAAATTGTATAGGTGAGTTAATGCTTAAAAGTTTTTTAAGGAATAATTTTAAAATTTGTTGGTTTTTTTTAGGAAATCGTTTTGCTTTGTTGGTGTTTAAGGCATTCCTTTATAATTTAGTATTGAATTATAGTTTGCAACCATCATCTCAAACGGTTTTGCCTACGGTAATGGATAAGAAGACTTTCCAACTCAGACCAGTGGGAGGATTTTGGACATTATTAAAATCTAGAGCATAAATGTTTAAACACATAAAAATTTAAATTTAAATTAAAAATTTTTTGTTACTATAACCTATTTTTGTTGGCCTTTTGCTAAATAAAGTTAGTCAAAGACAAATTTAACTTTTTTGAACCCAAGTTCAAGTTCTTGGGGACGTTAAAACGAATATTTCCATAATCACTACCATAAGATGTGGATATACTTACTTCGCCTTTTTAATTTAAGACCCCATAAAATACTGTTGATTCTCATGATATCTTAAGCCGATTCAATCATGTCCATCCGTCTGTCTGCCTAAAGCACGCTTACTCTCCAACAAGTACAACTAGCTCCTTGAGAGTGCTGGTTTTAAATTTAGCTTTATTAGTATGAGATATCTTTAGGAAAAACTAGCACAAATCTGTTAGGCGTTGATCCAATCCTCCGAGACGAATGGGTAGATGGTCTTCCTGGGATGGCCTGAGATTGGTCGTTGGGACTTTAGTAAGTACTTCAACCTCAGGCGGCCTCCCTCGGTGGATTCACAGTTATAGAGGGATAGAGACCTTGTTAAGAACTCTAGTAAGGACTCGGAAAGGGTGCACGCAAGGAGCGGAAACCAAGAGAACGTGGAATCGATTTGTGGGAATTAGAGTTGAATGCTACAACGCGAGACCTTAATAAGTACTCACGCGAGGACGAGGAGGAACTCTACGGCAGGCGACCTTAGTAAGAACTCAAGCAAGGATGAGGAGAAAGACTACGCAGAGACCTTTGTAAGTACTCAAGCACAAACGAAGAGAAAAACTTCAGTAAGGATTTTACAGGATAGCCAGGAGACCGTGGTAAGTACTTTAGCAAGGATATACTAGAATTCTACAGGACAGCCAGGAGACCGTGAAAAGTACTCCAGCAAAAAAATGATTTAGGATAGCACGGAGACCGTGGTAAGTACTCCAGCAAGGATATGCTAGAGTTCTACAGGATAGCTAGAGATCGCAGAAAATTCTACAGCATGGATATGCTAGAGTTCCACAGGATAGCCACAGATCGTGGAAAGTACTCCAGCAAGTATATGCTAGGATTCCATAGGAAAGTCAAAAGACCGTGATAAATACTACAGCTAGGATATGCTAAGATTCTACAGGTTAGCCATGAGACCGTGGTAAATACTCCAGCAAGGATATGCTAGGATTCGACAGGACAGCTAAGAGACCGTGGTAAGTACTCCAGCAAAGATATGCTAGAGTTCTACAAGATAGTCAGGAGAACGCGGTAAGTGCAGCAAGAATATGCTAGAGTTCTACAAGATAGCCAGAGATCGCGGAAATTCTACTGCAAGGATAAGCTAGAGTTCGTCAGAAGACCGCGGTAAGTCTTCCAGCATGGATGTGTTAGGATTCCACAGGAAAGCCAGAAGACCGTGATAAATACTTCAGCTAGGATATGCTAAGATTCTACAGGTTAGCCATGAGACCGTGGTAAATACTCCAGCAAGTGGTAAGTAATTCAGTAATTCGATTTTTAATGGATTTTCGATGAAATTTTGAATTTTTTGATGGAGTCACGAATTAAGGCCCATTTCCCTCTAGCACGCATAGTTAAGGAAATACAGCCATTTTAAGTTTTCCAAATGAAATTTCGATGAAATTTTGAATTCTATGATGGAGTCACGAACTAAGACCCATTTCCCTCTAGGACGCATAGTTTAGGAGATACAGATATTTTAAGTTTTCCAAATGAAATTTCGACTTTTTATGGATTTTCGTTAAAATATGGAATTTTTTGATTGCATAGTTTAGGAGAAATTTCGACTGCTAATGGCAATTCGATGAAATTTTGAATTTTTTGATGGAGTCACGAATTAAGGCCCATATCCCTCTAGCACGCATAGTTTAGGAGATACATCCATTTTAAGTTTTCCAAGTGAAATTTCGATTGCTAATGGATTTTCAATGAAATTTTGAATTTTTTGATGGAGTCACAAATTAAGGCCCATTTCCCTCTAGGATGCATAGTTTAGGAGATAGAGCCATTTTAAGTTTTTCAAGCAAAATTTAAATTTTTAATGGATTTTCGATGAAATTTTTAGTTTTTTGATGGAGTCACGACTTAAGGTCCATTTTCCTCTAGGACGCATAGTTTGGAAGATACAGCCGTTTTAAGTTTTCCAAGTGAAATTTCGATTGCTAATGGATTTTCGATGAAATTTTTAATTATTTGATGGAGTCACGAATTAAGACCCATTTCCCTCTAGGATGCATAGTTGAGGAGATACAGCCATTTTAAGTTTTCCGAATGAAATTTCGATTTTTAATGGATTTTCGATGAAATTTTGATTTTTTTGATGGAGTCACGAATTAAGGCCCATTTCCCTCTAAGACGCATATTTAAGGTGGTACAGCCTTTTTAAATTTTCCAAATAAAACTTCGATTTTTAATGGATTTTCGATGAAATTTTGAATTTCTTGATGGAGTCACGAATTAAGGTCCATTTTCCTCTAGGACGCATAGTTAAGATACAGATACAGCCATATTCAGTTTTCCAAGTGAAATTTAGACTGCTAATGGATTTTCAATGAAATTTTGAATTTTTTGATGGAGTCACAAATTAAGGCCCATTTCCCTCTAGGACGCATAGTTAAGGAGATACAGCCATTTTAAGTTTTCCAAGTGAAATATTGATTTTTTATGGATTTTCGATAAAATTTTGAATTCTTTGATGGAGTCACGAATTAGGGCCCATTTCCCTCTAGCACGCATAGTTTAGGAGATACAGCTATTTTAAGCTTCCCATGCGAAATTTCGATTTTTAATGGATTTTCGATACAATTTTGAATTTTGTAGTGGAAGTGCACATTAAGGCCCATTTCCCTCTTGGATGCATAGTTTAGGAGATACAGCCATTTTAAGTTTTCCAAATGAAATTTCGAGGTAATTTTGAATTTTATGATGGAGTCACGAATTAAAGCCCATTTCCCTCTAGGATGCATAGTTAAGAAAATGCAGCCATTTTAAGTTTTCCAAGTGAAATTTCGATTTTAAATGGAAATTTGATGCAATTTTGAATTTTTTGATGGAGTCACGAATTAAGGTCCATTTCCCTCTAGGACGGGTAGTTTAAGAGATACAGCCATTTAAAGTTTTCCAAGTGAAATTTCGATTGCTAATGAAATTTCAATAAAATTTTGGATTTTTTGATGGAGTCACGAATTAAGGCCCATTTCCCTCTAAGACGCATAGTTAAGGAGATACAGCCATTTTAAGTTTTCCAAGTGATGCATTTTCGATGAAATTTTGGATTTTTGATGGAGTCACGAATTAAGACCAATTTCCCTATAGGACGCATAGTTTAGGAGATACAGCAATTTAAGTTTTCCAATCAAAATTTCAATTTTTAATGGATTTTCGATGAAATTTTTAGTTTTTTGATGGAGTCACGAATTAAGGTCCATTTTCCTCTAGTACGCATAGTTTAGAAGATACAGCCATTTAAAGTTTTCCAAGTGAAATTTAGATTTTTAATGGATTTTCGATGAAATTTTTAATTCTTTGATGGAGTCACGAATTAAGACCCATTTCCCTCTAGGATGCATAGTTTAGGAGATACAGCCATTTTAAGTTTTCCAAATGAAATTTAGATTTTTAATGGATTTTCGATGAAATTTTGAATTTTTTGATGGAGTCACGAATTAAGGCCCATTTCCCTCTAGAACGCATAGTTTAGGAGATACAGCCATTTTAAGTTTTCCAAGTGAAATATCGATTTTTAATGTATTTTGGATGAAATCTTTAATTTTTTAATTAGGACTCTAGGACGCATAATTTAGGAGATACAGCCATTTTAAGATTTCCAAGTGAAATTTTGATTTTTAATGGTTTTTCGATGATATTTTAAGGCCCATTTTCTACTAGGACGCTACTTTAGGAGATATAGCCATTTTAAGATTTGCAAGTGAAATTTCTATTTTGAATGGATTTTTGATGAAATTTTTAATTTTTTGATGGAGTCACGAATTAAGTCCCATTTCCCTCTATGACGCATTGTTAAGGAGATTCATCCATTTAAAGTTTTCCAAGTGAAATTTCGATTGCTAATGGATTTTCGATGAAATTTCGAATTTTTTGATGGAGTCACGAATTAAAGCCCATTTCCCTCTAGGACGCATAGTTTAGGAGATACAGCCATTTTAAGTTTTCCAAGTAAAATTTCGATTTTTAATGGATTTTCTATAATTTTAAATTTTTTGATGGAGTCAAGAATTAAGGCCCAATTCCCTTTACTTTAGGAGATATAGCCATTTTAAGTTTTCCAAGTGAAATTTAAATTTTTTAAGGATTTTCGATGAAATTTTGAATTTTTTGATGGAGTCATGAATTAAGGCCTATTTCCCTCTAGGACGCATGGTTAAGGAGATACAGCCATTTTAAGTTTTCCAAGTAAAATTTCGATTTTTAATGAATTTTCGATGAAATTTTGAATTTTTTGATGGAGTTACGAATTAAGGCCCATTTCCCTCTAGGACGCATAGTTTAGGAGATACAGTCATTTAAAGTTTTTCAAGTGAAATTTCGATTTTTCATAGATTATCGATGAAGTTTGAAATATTTGAAATTTAATGTTGAAATAAGTGTGACTTTTATGTGCTTAAGACCCCAACTCAACAGATCTGTATTTATGGCAGCTTTATCTAAATATGGCCCATATTGATCATCGGAGGGTCTATTACAACCCACAGTTTCGAATTATAGCGAAATCGAGCAATAAATGCGGTTGTTATAGGCTTTAGATCCAAAATGGAAAGATAGGTCCGTATGGCAGAAATATCAAACTATGGTCTGAAATGGGGGGCCTCTTACAACTCCTTCAAATACTAAATTTCCTATCAGCGTTGCATTAATTAACGGTTTAAGCACATTAGTAAGGTGGTCCGAACGGCGTGCCGCATCGTGACACCACTTGGTAGAAGAGCTTTAACATGGCAGGGTACCTCACTAGATTAGCCGGCATAATTAAGGGGATAACCGCCGCTGACACTTTTCTCATGTTCAGGCTGGGATTCGAACCCAGGCGGTCGACGTCATAGGCGGACATGTTAACTTCTGCACAACGGTTTCCTCATCCTATGGCAACTATTTGTTCCGAAATTCAGCGAAACCGTATAATAAATTCGGTAAGGATGTCGAAGGGCCTCAAGTAAGTCTTTGGTCTAAATTTCAATGAAATCGGTTAATAAATCCACTTGTTATGGGCTAAAGACACTATAAAAGGCGATCGATCTAAATGAAGCTGTATCTAAGTAAAGGCTTAAGGCCGTAAATCGGAAGATCGGTGCATATGACAGTTACAGCCAAATGCAAATAAATACGGATCTTTGAAATAATGCGGCTTAGTATCACAATTTTTGAAGGCTGTAGCGTGATTACAACAGACGGATAGCCAGACGGACGGACGGACAAATGGAGTCAGTCAGGCGGACATCGATTATTTCGAAGGGTTACAAGCGCAATTACGAAATTAGTATACCCCCATCCTATGATGCAAGGTATAAAAACTAAGCTTTTTCATTCATTGTAAGATTGATCACAGATTATCAGGTTTTAGTATATATTTGGGACACTGCAAACAGTTGCATAGTCAGATGAAATTCACAAAAAGCTCAAGCTTAAGCTTTTTAACAGGGTTTTAGGGTGCACTGCAAATATGTTTCCCATGGTTGGCATCTAGGCAATCCATTGCAGCCAAGTCATGAATTATGAATATGTTAATAATTGGTTCAAATATTGGATACGGCTTGCTTGACTAATTCTCTTTGCTTATTAAATTTGTCCGGGAACGATAAACTTTTGTTGACAATTACTCTTGCAAGTATAAGACATTTTGAAATTGAAGCTTCTTCAAAAATCTGGAGCTTCTCCAAAAAAAGTATTTAGTGTTTATTTAGCGGTAGCCGGGTAAAGACATTCCTTCGTATTCACGCTCAGTTTGTATGAAAAGAAAATAATAGCGGAAGAAGAAGAAGAACCGAACAAAAAGCCTAGACCATGTGGCTCGAGGTGTTGTGTCTTGTGACGTTGCTCGCATTTTCGTTCTATCGCTGGGTCACTGTCAACAATGATTTCTTTGCTAAACGGGGGATACCCTATGACAAGCCCTTATTTCTGATGGGCAGTTTTGTTGAAATTTTTCGCCGGCAAAAGCCGATGTATGACGTCATAATAGATTTGTATAACAAACACGATGGCAAGTAAGAAACAAAAAAAAAAAAAAACACACAAAAATAAGAATATATGAATAATGATGGTGTAAACAAAAAATTAATTAAAAAGAATGAACAAAAAAAAAACGTAATGTGGGCTTGGTTAACAGTGTGGCCATATGTGCAGGTGAAGTGCTATAAACTGGATTGTAAAAGTGTTTTAATTTGAAATAAAATATGAAAGTGTCATAAATAAATAAATGTTTGCTCACGGTACCAACTATTTAAGACTCTATGCCTACACTTAAATTAAAATTTGGCGATGTCACTGTATGGACGCTATATATTGGGTTGCCCAAAAAGTAATTGCGGATTTTTGATATAGTCGGCGTTGACAAATTTTTTCACAGCTTGTGACTCTGTAATTGCATTCTTTCTTCTGTCAGTTATCAGCTGTTACTTTTAGCTTGCTTTAGAAAAAAAGTGTAAAAAAGTATATTTGATTAAAGTTCATTCTAAGTTTTATCAAAAATGCATTTACTTTCTTTTAAAAAATCCGCAATTACTTTTTGGGCAACCATAAATCTGAACCGATTATGTTGAACTTTTGCAGTGGTTTTCAAATAGGTTATTAAATATTTCTTGTCACAATTTCCTGCAAATTATTAGAACATTCTAGTAAAAAAAAAATTCAAATTTTGCTCATGAACATTCCACTAAGGAACAGGGACAAACTTCTCACATATCAATGAGTGCAGTCCGATTTAAGTTTTTAAGCTCAATGATTAGGGGCCTCCTTTTTATAACCGAGTCCGAACGTCGTGCCGCAGTGCGACACCTCTTTGGAGAGAAGTTTTGCATGGCATAGTACCTCACAAATGTTGCCAGCATTAGGAGGGGAAAACCACCCCTGAAAATTTTTTTCTGATGGTTTCGCCTGGATTCGAACCCAGGCGTTCAGCGTCATAGGCGGGTATACTAACCTCTGCGCTACGATGGTTTCCATTCTAGTAAACACTGCCTTATAAGTGAAAATCGGGCGATATAATTACATGTAAGCTATATCTGAAACTGGATATTTGCTAAATGTCAAGAAAATACGATCAGAGGGAGAAAAGAGTTGATTTCTTGAACGGGCTAAATCGTATCATATTTGGATACAGCTGCCATATAGGCCGAATTCTGGTCCGATATAGGCTTAGGAGCCCATAAGAGCGGCAATTGTCATTCAAAAGAAAAAAAATATTAAAAAAAAGCTTATCTCAATTTCACGATAGGTCACATGATGATCTTGCAATGTCAGTTGGCGGACAACATCAATGGTTTTTGAAACAACAACTGATTTTTGGTGACCTCCACGAAATTCATCCAGGAGTGAACTGCGACCTCGGTTGAATTTACCATACCATCGATAAACACTGGTTCTTGAAGGTGTTTCATTTCCAAAAATTTAATTAAGTCAATCGATGTTGTTGAGTGAATCTACGTCGAATGTTGTAAAAAATAATCGCACGAAAATGTTCACGATTTAGTTCCATTTTTTGGGCGAGATTAATCTTTTAAGTTACTGTAAAGAACACAAATAGCGCTCGTATGTCAAAACGTTCTGAGTGCGTATAACCTCAAAAATTTCAAGTTTTAAGATAAAGCTATTAGTAAGCTGATTGAAACACAAGGGCTGCCCAATCCCGAAATATAAAAGGCAACCCTCGTATAACTTGATATAGCTCCCAAAGCATAACAATTCTTTGTTTGCCTAAAAAAGTTAACGCAAAGGATTAAAGATCGCATTTGTCGAGTTCGGCCCTGCCGAAGTTAGCACTTGTTTTTATCTAAGATAACCCATTGTGGAAACGTGCCTCAGGATAGTAGGGCTGAAAAAATAAAACCGAAAATAGTCAAAGTTTAGTTCCTATATTTTATTTATTCAAATGACAAACAACTTGTCAAAGCAGTGGTAAAAAGCATATGATCATTTATCAACTATAAACACTTTCTGCTCTCTTTTTCTTTTTTCGCATTGGCGTTGCTATTCAAGTGATTAATATCCGCCAATAGATGGCGCTGAAGATGTTTTTAGTGATGCGCGCTATTCATTCCCATTACATTGTCATCGTTTTGTCTATTTTTTTCGAGTTCAATCGAATTCGCCAATGGCACTGATGGCCTTGGTTCGAATTTTGGCATAAACATCAGAAACAAGTAAAAACGTGTTAAGTTCGGCCGTGCCGAACTTTGGATACCCACCACCATGGATAAATTAATCATCCTCTATTATAACAACTCCATATCCATAGTTATATGCAAATGAGGGCTGGTCGGGATCATATTTGACTCAGGTCCCGAGAATTCTTCTACAAGTCCCAGTTTCAGCGAAATCGGGCAACAAATCCGCTTTTCATGAGATTAAGGCTCTAAATTGGAAGACCGGTCTTTATGTCAGCTATATCTAAATATAGTCAGATTTGGACCATATGATGACGGCTGATGACGGGAGGCTTAATACAATCACTGTGAAAAGTTCCAGCGAAATCGGGTAATAAATGCAGCTTTTATGGGCTTAAAACTAATAATCGGCAGATCGTTCTATATAGTACAGCTGCCATATGCTCAATCTGAATCATATTTGAGTCGGATATCAAGTCACTATTTAAAATTTCAGCGAAATCGAATAATATTTGCGGCTTTTATGGGTTTTAGACCCTTTATCGGCAGATCGGTCCACATGAAAGTTATATCCAAATACAGTCCGATTTGGCCTTAACCTGAGTATAGAAGAAATACGAGTCTGTGCAAAATTTCAACTCAATATCTCAATTTTTAAAGACTGTAGCGTGTTTACAACTGACGGCTACACGGACGGACAGACACACGGACATCGTTTCAGAATTTTATGACGATCGGAAATTTAAATACTTTATAGGTTCAGAAATGAATATTTCAATGTGTTGCCAAAGGAGTGACAAAATGAATCGTATGGTGGTGGATATAAAAATGAACAACAGCGGTTTTACCTTCAGTAATAGTTGCGACAATCGTGAATAATTAAGCCATATAAGAGTTCATGGACCCGGCTATAAAAAGAAGGCTACTTATCGTTGGGCTTAAATTTAAATCAAACCAGCCCCACTACGCTTTGCTTTTAAATTTGTCATTTATTGTAATTATTAATATCCCCCAATAGATGGCGTACAATGAAGTAGATTGTAACATACTCTCAAATTACTCAGATTCTGTACGAGTTTGTTCCGCCTCCCCTTCTGACCGTTAAGTACAAACATGGATGTTTGTACTCAAACACATACTCATCTCACTTAATTCCCATACTTCCATGAACGGTCAACTAGCCTATTTGCGGTGGTTTTAGAAAGAGGGCCTCCTCCCAGATCCTTGGACCGACAATTAACTATCATAGTCGTATTCTTTTTCCAAATACATTTCATTTGACTGTCATACTGTTATGACCAGTTTATATATCTGTTGTGGGATGTTTCCATGTTAGGCCGGTCGCACAAAAACTTGGACCAAATATATACTATCTGGTTTGTACCCTGCTCCGAAAAACCTTTTATTTGAGTCCCATGTCATGTTATGATCAGTCAATATATATTCGCGAGGTGGGGCAGCCCCATACTCTAGGTCCCGAAAGTTTCACGATTTCTCCTATATTTCTTTATTTTGAGCCCCATATTGATATGGTCATTTAAAATGTCCGATGTGGAAGTTGTTTTGGGATTGAGGCTCAATTTCTAGAGGGCGCAATTCTTCTCCGATTTTGCTGAAATTTTGCAAATGTTGATTTGGTATGCTGAACGCCTGGGTTCGAATCCTGGCGGGAACTTCAGAAAAGAAGTTTTCAGCGGAGAAAGGCAAACTTCTTACATTAATGCTTTTCGGTTCAGAGCAACTCCTGACTGGGGAGAAATTTTTACATGACTGCTATGCTTATGGAGGCCATCGTAGCGCAGATGTTAGTGTGTTCGCCTATGACGCTAAACGCCTGGGTTCGAATCCTGGTGAGACCATCAGAAAAAATTTTCAGCAGTGGTTTTCCCCTCCTAATTATGGCAACATTTGTAAGGTACTATGCCATGTAAAACTTCTCTCCAAAGAGGTGTCGCACTGCGGCATGCCGTTCGGACTCGGCTATAAAAAGAAGGCCCCTTATCATTGAGCTTAAACTTGAATCGGACTGCACTCATTGATATGTGAGAAGTTTGCCCCTGTTCCTTAGGGGAATGCTCAGGGGCAAAATTTGCAAATTTGCATTTTTGATTTGGTATGACTTGCATGGTTTAAATCGGTCCATAACCTGATATAGCTGCCATATAAACTAACCTTAGGTCTAAACTTCAAGAGCTTCTAGAGAGAGGGCGCAATTCTTATCCGAATTGGCTGAAATTTTGCATAAAGTGTTGTGGTATGACTTACAACAACTGTGCCGCCATACAAACCGATCTCTCGAATAGACTTCTTGGGCCTCTAGAGGGCGCAATTCTTATCCGAAATTTATCATGAAGTGTTTTTTTCGACTTTCAACAACTGGGTCTAGTATGATCTAAATCGTTTCATATTCTGATATAGCCGCCATATAAACCGATCTTCCGATTATACTTCTTGAGCTTCTAGGGAGCTCAATTCTTATCCAATATGGTTGAAATTTTGCATATGTCGTTCCAATAACTGTTCGAAGTATGGTCTAACACGGTATATAACCTGATATAGCTCCCAGGCCACCGTAGCGCAGAGGTTAGCATGTCCGCCTATGACGCTGAAAGCCTGGGTTCGTATCCTGGCGAGACCATCAGAGAAAATTTTCAGCGGTGGTTCCCCTCCTAATGCTGGCAACATTTGTGAGGTACTATGCCATGTAAAACTTCTCTCTAAAGAGGTGTCGCACTGCGGTACGCCGTTCGGACTCGGCTATAAAAAGGAGGCCCCTTATCATTGAGCTTAAAACTTGAATCGGACTGCACTCATTGATATGTGAGAAGTTTGCCCCTGTTCCTTAGTGGAATGTTCATTGGCAAAATTTGCATTTTTGATTTGGTATGACTTGCATGGTTTAAATCGGTCCGTAACCTGATATAGCTGCCATATAAACCGACCTTGGGTCTTAACTTCAAGAGATTCTAGAGGGGGCAATTTTTATCCGAATTTGCTAAAATTTTGCATAAAGTGTTGTGGTATGACTTGCAACAACTGTGCTGCCATATAAACCAATCTCCCGAATAGACTTCTTGGGCCTCTAGAGGGCGCAATTCTTATCCGATTTGGGCGAAATTTATCATGAAATGTTTTTTTCGACTTTCAACAACTGTGCCAAGTATAGTTTAAATCATTCCATATCCTGATATAGCCGCCATATAAACCGATCTTCCGATTAGACTTCTTGGGCTTCTAGAGGGCGCATATGTCGTTCCAATAACTGTGCCAAGTATGGTCTAAAACGGCATATAACCTGATATAGCTCCCATATAAACCGGGTAGCTTAACGCGTTGGACCATTATCGTGATTTTGGCAGACGGACGGACATAGCTTGATCGACTCAGAATGTCATGACCATTAAGACTAATATATATCCTTTATGATATCAATATTTCCAGATGTTACAAATGGAATGACTAGATTAGTATTCCCCAATCCTATGGTGGTGGGTATAAAAATGAAAAAGTTGATTTTTTTGGTAAAAAGGGTTTTTGTTGATTTTTTATTGAAAACTTGCCTAAATACCTTAATTATACCCACCACCGAAGGATGGGGTTATATTCATTCATATTCATAACAGACATATAACCTGATATAGCTCCCATATAAACCGATCTCCCGATTAGACTTCTTGCGCCTCAAGAGGGCGCAATTCTTACTCGATTTGCCTGAAATTTGGAGGTGGTGTTTTTCTATGACTGGTCTTTTTCTATTTGAAAAAGTCATTCAAAGAACTTGGCAAATGCGATCCATGGTGGAGGGTATATAATATTCGGCCCGGCCGAACTTAGCACGTTTTACATGCTTTTGTTCAATTTTGCAAACAATTTAACTTTGCCGATAGTATCAATCGAAAAAATATCAATCGATATTTAGATAAATAATCAAATATCGATATGTATCGATATTTTCCCAGCTCTTGTACTATACCATGTAGAAACTTCTCCCTAAAGAGTTGGCGCACTACGGCACGCCGACCCGAAATTAAAAAGAGGTCTTGATCTTAAACTTGAATCGAAAAGCACTCATTGATAAGTGAGCAGTTTGCCACTATTCCTTAATGGAATGTTCATAGGCAAATTTGCATGTTTTATTAAATGTGGCAACTCTATTTTTTTTTTAATTGCTCAAAAAAAGTAAACGATTTGCAAAGTTGCTGCCATCAAAATTAGGTGACGAAATAGCTAAACGGTCAAGTAAGCAAAAAACTGCTGAACTCACACAACTGTTAATTAACAGCCTCAACATTGACATTGAACATTTGAATAAAATAAGAATAAAAGTGAAACTAAATACCGCACTCATTCTCCCTCTCTCTCTCTCTCTCTCTCTTTTCTCTTCCTCTCTCACTCTCTTTACAAACTACAAATATTCTCTTATTGCATGTATCTCCCCTACAGAGTCTATGGCATATTTGATCAGAGACAACCCTTGCTACTCATACGAGATCCAGAGCTTATCAAACTCATGGCCATACGGGATTTTGAACATTTCCCCAATCATCGCAATGCATTTTTGAAAGATGATGCCCATGAAAGTCACATCTTTGGCTCTTCGTTGTTTTTCTTGCAAAATGCCAAATGGAAGGAGATGCGAAATACTTTGTCGCCTGCTTTCACAGGCAGTAAGTTGAGGAACACCTTTTTGCTAATGAATGAAGTGGGCCAACAGATTGGTGTTTACCTCGATGGCGAGATAGCAAAGAAATGCGATCACATGGGTGGCATGGATTTGAATTTAAAGGATCTTGCAAAACGTTTTACTAGCGATGTGATAGCCACTACGGCATTTGGAGTGCAAGTGAATTCATTCAGCGAAGCAGACAATGAATTCTACACCATGGGCAAGAAGATGACTTCATTCACATTTTGGCAAAATATTAAATTTGTCTTGATATCAAATTTCGGAAAATTGTGTAAGGTAAGGGCAATGAGGTATTTTATGAAAAAAACGAAATTTGCTCTTTAATGCAGATATTCCTAATTTTAATTTTGCAGCTCTTAAACATCGATCTCTTTGATAAGAAATTCACCAACTATTACATGAATCTGGTAATGAATACCATGGCCTATCGCAAGCAGCACAATGTGGTAAGACCCGATATGATTAACATGCTTATGGAGGCCCAGGGCTTGCTGGGCAAAGAGAAACCCAACAAAGGCAAATATAAATGGACCGACACCGACATGGTAGCTCAATGCCTGCTCTTCTTTATTGCGGGCTATGAAACTGTCAGCTCCCTGATGTGCTTTACTGCTCTCGAACTGATGTTTAATCCCAAGATACAGGAGAAGCTGTACGAAGAAATTTCTAAAGTTTCCCAAGAACTAGGTGATCAGCCATTAACATATGAGGTCATACAGAACATGACCTACCTGGATATGATTATATCGGAGGTATTGCGCAAATGGCCCGGTACCTTGGCAGTGGACCGTGTCTGCTCTAAGGAGATCTCCTATGATTTGGACAATGGTCAGAAATTGACTATCAATGCAGGTGATGCCGTATGGTTTCCCATAAATGCTTTGCATATGGATGCCAAATATTGGCCTGAACCGGAAAAATTCATGCCCGAGAGATTTAGTGAGGAGAATAAGGAGAAGATAATGCCATTTACTTATATGCCATTCGGTGTGGGACCACGCAATTGCATAGGTAAGTTGTGCAGAAGGTTTTTGCTCTATATGGAGTTTTTTTCACTTTTTTGTTATTGTGTTTTAGGTTCTCGCCTGGCCTTGCTGGAGGCCAAGTCTTATATTTACTATTTAGTACGAGATTATCGCATAGAGTCCTCTCCCCAAATGTACAATCCCACGAAGCTAAGCCCCAATCTCTTTGAAATGGTACCGGAAGGTGGTTTCTGGTTTAGATTGGTGCAAAGAAAATTCGTTGTCGAAAAATTACCTGACATAGATTATGAATATTAGACGACAAAAAAAAATTGATTTTGTAATAATAATGAGTTTTTTTTTATTTAAATAAATTTGTTAACAACCTTATTGTTGGTCTTTAAATACTAACAAGTAAAAAGGCGTTAAGTTCGGCCGGGCCGAACTTTGGATACCCACCACCTTGGGTAAATACGTAAACATCCTTGCATCAAAATTCGGTGAAAATTTCATACCTTATGTCTCATATCAGTTATATCAAAATATGTTCCGATTTGGACCAAATACTAATAAGTACAGTACCTATATGTAAAACTAAACCGATCTGAACCATACACGACCCGGATGTCGAAAGGCATAACATAAGTCACTGTGTCGAATTTCAGTGCAATCGGATTAAAAAAGCGCCTATTATGGGGCCAAGACTTTAAATCGAGATATCGGTCTACATGGCAGCTATATCCAAATCTAAACCGATTTGGCCCAAGTTGCACAAAAATGTCGAAGAGCCTAAGACAAAGCACTGCCCCAAATTTCGGCGAAATCGGACAATAAATGCCTCTTTTATGGGCCAAAACCTTAAATCGAGAGATCGGTCTATATGGCAGCTATATCCAAATCTGGACCGATCTGGGCAAAATTGAAGAAGGACGTCGAAGAGCCTAACTAAACTCACTGTCTCAAATTTCAGCGACATCGGACAATAAATGCGTCTTTTATGGCCCCAAAACCTAAAACCTAGATATCGGTCTATATGGCAGCTATATCCAAATCTGGACCGATCTGTGCGATATTGCAGAAGTGTATCGAGGGCCTTAACTTAACTCACTGTTCCAAATTTCGGCGACATCGGACATTAAATGAGCATTTTATGGGCCCAAAACCTTAAATGAAGAAATCGGTCTATATGTCAGCTATATCCAAATCTGAACCGATCTGAGCCAAATTGATGAAGGATGTCGAAGGGCCTAACACAACTCACTGTATCAAATTTTAGCAAAATCGGATAATAAATGTGGCTTTTATGGGCCTAAGACCCTAAATCGGAGGATCGGTCTATATGGCATCTATATCCAAATCTGGACCGATCTGGACCAAATTGACGAAGGATGTCGGGGGGGTCTAACACAACTCACTGTCTTAAATTTCAGTAAAATCGGATAATAAATGTGGCTTTTATGGGCCTAAGACCCTAAATCGGAGGATCGGTCTATATGGCAGCTATATCCAAATCTGAACCGATCTGGACGACATTCATAAAAGATGTCGAAGGGCCTAACACAACTTACTGTCCCAAATTTCAGCTAAATCGGATAATAAATGTGGCTTTTATGGGCCTAAGACCCTAAATCTGAGGATCGGTCTATATGGCAGCTATATCCAAGTGTGAACCGATCTGGGCCAAATTGACGAAGGACATCGAAGGGCCTAACACAACTAACTGTCCCAAATTTCAGCAAAATCGGATAATAAATGTGGTTTTTATGGGCCAAAGACTCTAAATCGGTCTTTATGGGGGCTATATCAAGATATAGTCCGATATAGCTCATCTTCGAACTTAACCTGCTTATAGACAAAAAAAGACTCTGTGCAAAATTTCAGCATAATATCTCTATTTTTGAAGACTGTAGCGTGATTTCAACAGACAGATGGACATGCGGACGGACATGTCTAGATCGTCTTAGATTTTTACGCTGATCAAGAATATATATACTTTATAGGGTCGGAAATGGATATTTCGATGTGTTGCAAACGGAATGATAAAATGAATATACCCGCATCCTTCGGTGGTGGGTATAAAAAGGGAGAGGGAAAGGACAGAGCATTGTGGCACACCTGCGGTCAATATATACTCATCGGATGAGAACCCATCTACAACTACTCGTATAGTGCGATCACTGAGAAAAAAATGCAAATTTTGCCCATACCACCAAGGAACAGGAGCAAACTTCTCGCATATCAATGAGTGCTGTCCGATTCAAGTTTAAGCTCAATCATGAGGGGCCTCCTTTTTATAGCCGAATCCGGACGGCATGCCGCAGTGCGACAACTCTTTGGAGAGAAGTTTTACATGGCATAGTACCTCATAAATGTTGCCAGCATTAGGAGGGGAAAATCACCGCTGAACATTGTTTCTGATGGTCTCGCCAGGATTCGAACCCAGGCGTTCAGCGTCATAGCCGGACATGCTTACCTCTGCGCTACGGTGATCTCTGCGAAAGCTCGACATAAATCGAACGAAGTTATTACCGACTCCAAAAACGACAAGCTTTGATAAAAGTGCACCATGCCAGACCCTATCAAATGCCTGGGAGATATCCAGAGCCACGACCTTACTCTCACCAAACTGGTGGATAGAGAGACTCCATCGTTTCGATAAAAATGTCATTAGGTCTTCCGTAGAACGATTTCTGCGGAAACCATACTGTCTATCGCTAAGAAGGCCATTGGACTCTAAGTATCTAACAAGATGATGATTAACCATACTCTCCATTACCTTAGAGAGCACAGAGCATATCACAATTAGCGTTGTACGCCCCACCTTTTTTGAGGATAGGCTGAACTTTCGCAACTTTCCAACTCGCCGGGAAAACTCCCTCACGGTAAACAGGGTTGAAAAGGTTACGTAGTTGACGAGCAAGCGTCGAAGAACACTTACAAAGGACATGTGTTGATATACCGTCCAGGCCCGGAGGTTTTTTAACGCCGAGATCCCCAAGGACTCTTCTAACTCCGCGTGTTCGAAAGAATATCTGAGGCATTAAACTAGGTACACTATCAATCACGGGGAGTGGTCGATTGCTGAACGGCAAGGAAGAATTTCCTGCAAACATCTCAGCCAGTAGATTTGCCTTATCAACCGGATCAGTCAATACCTGATCATCCTTAACAAGAGTTGGGATTGCCGATGGGTTGCCCTTTACCCTTTTTACGTTTCCCCCAGGAGAAACAATAATTGTGGAACGAAGACCCTGTTCGTAGAGAAACTTTTCGTGTCTAAGTACTCTGGCACACGAAATTCTTGCCTGTTTGCGCAGCATTGCGGCATTGGCATTTTTGTTCATACGCCAAAACCTAAATGGCATCCTCTGACAGCATCTCTGCATGCTCGGTTAAACTAAATTTTATTCTTTGATTTAACCGATATATTCTTAGTCGGAATGACTATGTGCAATATTAAAGCCAAATTGGATATTAATTGTGGCTTCCAGGGGCTCAGGTAGTCAAATCGGGAGATCGGTTTATATGGAAACAATATCAGGTTATATACGGATTTGGACTTTATTGATTACAGTTGTTTAAGGTCATAACGGAACTCTATGTGCAAAATTTTAGCCAAATCGTACAAAAATTGAGGCTGCAAGAAGTCAAATCGGTAGATAGCTTTATATGGGAGCTCTATCGAAATCTGAGCTGATATAGGCAATTTACATTCCCCGACGACCTATGGAAGCTATATCAGGTTATAGACCGATTTGGGTCGTACTTGGCATAATTTTTGGAAGTCATAGACAAATCGGACAAATATTACGGCTTCCAGGGGCTCAAGAAGTCAAATCGGTAGATTGGCTTACATAGGAGCTATATCGAAATCTGAACCGATATGGGCAATTTTCAATCCCCAACGACCTACATCAATAAGTAGTATCTGTGTAAAAATTCAAGCGCGTAGCTTTACGCGTTCGACCACTATCGTGATTTCGACAGACGGACGGACATGGCTAGATCGACTCAGAATGTCATGACCATCATGACCATCAAGACCAATATGACCAATATATATCCTTTATGATGTCATAGATCAATATTTCGAGATGTTACAAATGGAATGACTAGATTAGTATTCCCCAATCCTATAGTGGTGGGTATAAAAATGAAAAAGTTGATTTTTTTTTGGTAAAAGGGTTTTTGTTGATTTTTTATTGAAAACTTGCCTAAATACCTTAATTATACCCACCACCGAAGGATGGGGTTATATTCATTTTGTCATTCCATTTGCAACACATCGAAATATACATTTCCGACCCTATAAAGTATATATTCTTGATCAGCGCAAAAATCTAGGACGATCTAGTCATGTCCGTCCGTCTTTCTGTTGAAATCACGCTACAGTCTTTAAAAATAGAGATATTGAGCTGAAATTTTGCACAAATTCTTTTTTTGTCCATAAACAGGTTAAGTTCGAAAATGGGTTATATCGGACTATATTTTGATATAGCCCCCATATAGACCGATCCGCCGATTTAGGGTCTTAGGTTTATAAAAGCCACATTTATTTTCCGAATTTGATGAAATTTGGGACATTGAGTTGCGTTAGTTCACTCTACATCCATCTTCAATTTGGCCCAGATCGGTTCAGATTTGGACAAAACTGCCATATCGGACAACCAATTTCTCGATTTAAGTTCTTGGGCCCATAACAGGCGCATTTATTGTCCGATTTCGCCGATATTTGGGGCATAAAGTTGTGTTAGGCCCATCGACAACCTTCTTCAGTTTGTCTCAGATCGGTCCAGGTTTAGATATAGCTGCCATATAGCCCGATCTCTCTATTCAAGGTTTTGGGCCCATAAAAGGCGCTTTTATTGTCCGATATCGTCGAAATTTGGGAAGTGAGTTGTGTTAGGCTCCTCGACAACTTTCTGCATTTGTGATATAGCGGACATATAGACCGATATCTCGATTTAAGGTTTTGGGCCCATAAAATGCGCATTTATTGACCGATTTCGCCGAAATTCGGGACAATGAGTTGTGTTAGGCTCTGACGAAAGGTGGTTTATATATATACCCAAAGTGGTGGGTATCAAAAGTTCGGCCCGGCTGAAATTAACGACATTTTACTTGTTTAACTCCATATGTGCCCTAAACCCATGCAAAGAATTGTTTGCACCTATTTGTAATTGTAATTGTAATTGCACCTATTTGCAATTGTTGTAGCCTCCACAGCAAATTTATTAAAAAATGCGATTTTGAAACCATCCTTGCCCGATAGGTGTGTTTCGGGGCTTTTTCCAAACAAAAATTTAGGCAGAATTTATTTTTAGCTTTTTACGGTAATATGCAAAAATCAAAAAGAATTAATAAGATATCTTTATTCGTTTTTTTTTCGTCGAATGGGATCCCAGATTAGAATATCCAAATCCTACAGTGTTGGGTATAAAAACGAAATAAGTTAGGCCGGGTCGAACTTTGAATGCCCACCACCATAGATATTCGATGAAAAAAACGTCATCTATGAACTCAAGAAGTTTATTCGGGACATCGGTCTATATACAGCTTTATCACTTTATGGTCCGCTCAAGGTTTATGAAGGTCAGACACCGAATTTCCCGAAAATCGGGTAGTAAATTCAACTCCTTTAATGGACGCAAGACATTATATTTGGAGATCGGTCAATATGACAGTTATTACCAAATATTGTCCCATCTGGATCATTCTTGCCACTAATGACGAGGGTTTTAATAAAGGGTGATTTTTTAGCTATTATCTTTCGGTAACTCTGGTTTAAACAGCTCACGCACGTTTCGTGTTTTGATTCACTGTCAAATATCTTAAGGTCTTTAATTTAACCATGAATCGTCTTACAAACGAACAATGCTTGCAAATAATTAAATGCGTGCTCTGTTAAGAAAGTTCATCGCGCGCTTTTTCTTCTTCAGGAACCAAGCTCATTTTTGGCCCAATGGGTACGAAAATAAGCAGAACTGTCGATTTTGGAGTTAAGATCAGCCGGAAGCATTGCAAGAGCTACCAATGCATTCAGTGAATGTCATAGTTTAGAGTGGTTTATGGGCTGGTGGCATCATTGGACCATACTTCTTCAAAGATGATACGAATCATAACAAAACTGCGCTATCGTGAGATAATATCCAATTTTTTTGCCCAAATTTATTCGTGAGACACTGGCCGAAATGTTGGCAAGAGTATGCCAAAATTGGGCTAAGCGGATGGACCATTTGAGGCTCAGTCACGGTGAACTTTATATTATATGGACCGTATTATCGATTCAAATAAAGAGTTCATGCATTTTTGTGAATTATATGTGTTTTTTTTTTTAACTTTCCTATAGCTCTTAAAAAAAATCACCATTTACATGTGCATGGTGGTGAGTATCCAAGTATCAGCCTGGCGAACTTAGCAAGAGAAAGTCTCTCTCTCTCTCTCTCTCCCTCTCTGTTAAAAGTTATCGAAAAACATAACACAAAATTTTGAAAATGAAGCCCATTGATAATTCTAATGGCATGAATTGCATTTTGTAGCAGTTGATTAACGAAAATTTCCCCTTATCTGTTAAACTTGAGTGTGCACTGGTTATGAAGTGGCAAAAAAATATATTATTTTGATTTATTTAATTGAAACTAATACATACATAGATTAATTCAATTGGTCTGTTTTATTTACTACTATGGCTAATTTGTTGGCTTATGCTTGCAAATGGGCCATATCGGTTCAGATTTAGATATGGCTCCCATATAAATCGATCTCCCGATTTGACTTCTTGAGCCCATGGAAGCCGCAACTTTTTATCTGGTTTAGCAGACACCTCATTCAAAATTTCAGCCAAATCGGATGAGAATTGCTCCTTCTAGCGGCTCAAGAAATCAAGATCCAAGATCAGTTTATATGGCAGCTATACCAGGTTGTTAACCGATTTAAACCATGCTTAGCACAGTGGTTGGAAGTGACACTAAAACAACACGAGCAAAATCACATCCAAATGAAGTGAATGCTAAACATTGTAGAAGTCATTGTGTAATATTTCAGTCCATTCGGACAAGAAATGCGCCTTGCAAGGGTCAAGAAGCAAAATAGGAAGATCGGTTCATATGGGGCTGTATCAGGCTATAGATCGATTCAGATAATTTTGTACAATGACTTCTCATGGGAGAAGTCATTGTACAAAAATTCTGTCAAATTAAATAAGAATTACGCCCACTAAAGGGCTGAAGAAGTCAAGACCCAAGATCGGTTTATATGGGAGCTATATCACGTTATGAACCAATTTAGACCATAGTTGTTGGAAGTGATACCAAACAGCACGTGCAAAATTTCAGTCAAATCGGACGAGAATTGCGCCCTCTACAGGCTCAAGAAGTCAAGACCCAAGATCGGTTTATATGGCAGCTATTCAAAACGTGGACCGATTTAGCCCATTTACAATCCCATCCGACCTACACTACTGAAAAGTATTTGTTCAAAATTTCAAGCGCCGAAAGTTAGGGTGCTTGGACAGACGGATGAATGGACCGACGGACGGACAAACAGACGGACGCGGCTAGATCGCCTTAAAATGTCATGACGACCAAGAATATATATACTTTATGGGGACGCATATTTCGAGCTGTTACAAACAGAATGACGAAATTAGTATACCCCAGTCCTATGGTGGAGGGTATAATATTGAATGTTGTTGTAGCAGTTTGTTGTGATCATGTAGATCTACCTTAAGGCTTCTGGGCGGTGTAGATCTATCCACAAGATGATGATTTGAATGGTCTCTGCGATAACAGCCCAAAAGGTATTGCTTTTTATACCCACCACCGAAGGATTTTGTCATTCCGTTTGCAACACATCGAAATATCCATTTCCGACCCTATAAAGTATATATATTCTTGATCAGCGTAAAAATCTAAGACGTTCTAGCCATGTCCGTCCGTCTGTCCGTCTGTCTGTTGAAATCACGCTACAGTCTTTAAAAATAGAGATATTGAGCTAAAATTTTGCACAGATTCTTTTTTTGTCCATAAGCAGGTTAAATTCGAAGATGGGCTATATGGGACTATATCTTCATATAGCCCCCATATAGACCGATCCGCCGATTTAGGGTCTAAGGACCATAAAAGCCACATTTATAACCCGATTTTGCTGAAATTTGGGACAGAGAGTTATATTAGGCCACTCGACATCCTTCTTTAATTTGGCTCAGATCGGTTCAGATTTCGATATAGATGACATATAGACCAATCCGCCAATTTAGGGTCTAAGGCCCATAATAGCCACATTTTTTATTCGATTTTGCTGAAATTTGGGACAGAGAGTTATGTTAGGCCACTCGACATCCTTCCTCAATTTGGCTCAGATCGGTTCAGATTTGGATATAGCTGCCATATAGACCGATCTCTCGATTTAAGGTCTTGCGCCCATAAAAGGCGCATTTATTGTCCGATGTCGTCGAAATTTGGGACAGTGAGTTAAATTAAGGCCCTTGACATACTTCTGCAATATGGCATAGATCGGTCCAGATTTGGATACAGCTGCCATATAGACCGATCTCTCGATTTTAAATTTTGGAGCCATAAAAGGCGAATTTATTATCCGATGTCTCCGAAATTAGGGACTGTGAGTAGTGTTAGGACCTTCGACATCCTTCTTCAATTTGGCTCAGATCGGTCCAGATTTGAATATAGCTGCCATATAGCCGATATCTAGATTTAAGGTTTTGGTTCAATAAAAGACGCATTCATTGTCCGATGTCGCCAAAATTTCGGACAGTGAGTTGTGTTGGGCCCTTCGACGTTCTTTTTCAATTTGGCTTAGATCGGTCCAGATTGGATATAGCTGTCATATAGACCGATATCTCGATTTAAGGTTTTGGGGACAAAAAAAGTCGCATTATAATCCGATTTCATCGAAATTTTAGTTATGTTAGGCTCTTCGAGTTTTTTCTGCAACTTGGCCCAAAGCGGTGCAGATTTAGATTTAGCTGCCATATAGTCTTGGCCACATAAAAGGCGCATTTATAATCCGATTTCACTGAAATTTGACACTGTGACTTATGTTAGGCTTTTCGACATCCGTGTCGTATATGGTTCAGATCGGTTTATTGAACAACGATTTGTACTTCCTAGTATTTGGTTCAAATCGGAACATATATCGATATAGCTGCTATGGGGCATAAGGTATGCATTTTGCACCGAATTTTGACGAAAGGTGTTTTACATATATACCCGAGGTGGTGGGTATCCAAAGTTCGGCCCGGATGAACTTAACGCCTTTTTACTTGTTTTTTGGATTTTTGTCTCCTGATGGAGGTGGTCCACATTAGAACTGAGGAGACAGCCCGTCGCTGTTCGAAGGGCGGCATTCTGACAGCTCTGAATATTATTCCAATGCGTGTCACAAAGTTGACGAGACCACACTGGCGCTGCATAACTTACCACAGACCGGCCAACAAGATCAACAAGGTTTCTTTGTCTGCACCCCACGTGCTGCCGGCAAGCGACGTGAGGACCTTGTTTCTATCTTTGACTTGATTGCAAATTGCTGTGGCATGTGGGGAGAATGTGTAAGAGCTGTCAAATGTGTCGCCAAGTATTTTGGGACACTTGATGGTTGGAATCATTTCTCCATCGACCATCACTTTCAGCTCCTTACGCACCTCATGCGTGTATGTAGTGAACTATGTGGCTGAAGATTTGGTGGCAGATATCTTCAGATCTCTTGCAGCGAAATATGAGGTTCGAAATACAAGTTCGTTGAGGTAGACGTTAAGCCTATCGCAGATGTCATCAATGGCTCGGGGCCCAGATACCAGGATCGTACGATCTCTATGCCGTCTTGCAAAAGTGGTTTGGAAAATAGGTTGAGGTTAGACAGTGCCGAAGATATCACCCCACCTTGAAAAACTCCCTGTTTCACTCTACGGTGCTTCGACTTCTTATCCCTAAATTCCACAAATCACTGGCGACCACACAGATAATTCGCAACCCATCGTTTCAGGCCTGGCTGGAGGGAAATGTTGGCGATGTCATCAAGTAGTTTGTCATGGCTGACCGTGTCGAATACCTTGGATAGGTCCAGTGCCACGAGGACCGTCCTATCACATGGCCTGGGCTGATTGAAGCCACGGAAATTGTATGCGGTGATGGCATGCAAAGCAGTTGTTGTGCTATGCAGTCTTCGAAATCCATGTTGATGCTCGGCGAATGGAAATTCTCCTACAAGGCTCGGGAGGAGTAATGCCTCAAGCGTCTTTGCTACTGGTGAGAGAAAGGAGATTGGTATGTACTACTCCCCCAAACTCGGGTCCTTTCCAGGCTTCAGTAGTAGGATCACTCTGCCCATCTTCCACACATCGGGAGCTAAAAGAGTGTTCAAAGTCAGGTTGAGGACAGTAGTAAGGTACTCAACTCAAGATAAATCCAGATTGTTTAGTATCAGTGTAAAGATTCCGGCGGTGCCCAACGCTTTAGATGATTTGGCGCCATGGATGACATTCGTAACTTCGCCCACGGTAAATGGTGATGGCTGTCCATCGGCTTGATGACCACTGATACGGCGAATGGCTCTCTTCCTAGCTTCTTCACTCTCGGGATTCACAACAAATTGAAGGTTGAACAACCTGGGGCATCTCTTCGGATCAGTCACGGGTACGTCGACAAAAGTGACAGAGGTCTTCATCACGTCTATAGGGGTTTGAGAATGACCTAACAGTAGACCACAGCTTGCCTAAATCGGTGCGTAAGTTACATTGCTTCATGTATTCTAGCCACAAATTCCGCCTATTTTCGTTGATTACACTGTTTATTTCCAGATTCAGCTCGCTGATTCTGGGGTTAGTGGGGTCCGTGCAACGAATCCCATCACGTTCGTCTGCGAGTACCACTGCCTGCGCCGGGAAATTGGGCTGCACTTGGGGTATTCGACCTCTTGGTATAAAGCGAGCGGTCGCTGCGTTAATGATGTTTCGGAATTTCCTCTCGGCAACTAGCACATCCGAGGGGGGTGCCAGTTCACGTTTACTCAGGAGATCAGGGGATGTAATGGAAATGTCTGGAAAACTGGTACACCTCCTCGTAATCCTAATGGGGGCATCCTCATTCACCGTGCAAAACGTGGAGGATCGCTGCGACCAATATGTTCTTCCGACTCATAAAATCCACAATCTCGTCAATGTTGCCACGGAGTCTCCGGGGACCCGGCATTGGTCAGGCAATATTCGGATTGGAATGGTGCTGTTGCGTATATTGGTGCAAGGGAGAGGCCGGGGGTCACACGACGACGACGAGGTCGCAGAAGGCGACGACGACGACTATTGTGACCCACTGCTATCTATGTTCGCACATCACCTTGCAACATATTCAGTGTGACTATACTCCCGGCAGCCCTTGCCAATGAAGGATTCCATCGGGTCCATCCGGTGCGTACACCCGACTGCCATTGCTTTTATATAAGCCACCTACTGCATATGACCTGTAGTTGTAAAAATTGTTTGCCTTTTTGTGCAGCCTTGCAAGCTACATACAACAACAACAACAAAAAATGCAAATGCCTCGCCAAAGCTGAGCCTTAAGGAATTAACTGACCCACATACATGCCAAGTCTGGCCACGTACTTTACAACCCCACAACAACAAATTCAAAATTAAAAATTTTGCCCACTAAGGAACAGGGGCAAACTCACATATCAATGAGTGCAGTCCAATTCAAGTTTAAGCTCAATGATAAGGGGCCTCCTTTTTATAGCCGAGTCCGAACGGCGTGCCGCAGTGCGACACCTCTTAAGAGAGATGTTTCACATGGCATAGTACCTCACAAATGTTGCCAACATTAGGAGGGGAAAAACCATCGCTGAAAATTTTTTTCTGATGTCCTCGCCACGATTCGAACCCAGGCGTTCAGCGTCATAGGCTGACACGCTAACATCTGCGCTGCGGTGGCCCCCACCCCAAAATACCCTCACGTAAGTAGTGATACTCTTTCTCTCGCACCATTTTTATAGCCTCCACCATAGGATAAGGGAAAGTAATATCGTCATTCTGTTTGTAACACCTCGAAATATGCGTCTGAGATCCCATAGAGTATATATATTCTTGATCGTCATGTCATTTTAAGTCTATTTAGCCATGTCCGTCCATCTGTCGAAAGCACGGTAACTTTCGAAAACACGGCAACTTTCGAAGGAGTAAAGCTAGGCGCTTGAAGATTTGCACAAAAACTTTTATTAGTGTAGGTGAGTTGGGATTGTAAATGGATCTAATCGGTCCATGTTTTGATATAGCTGCCATATAAACCGATCTTGGATCTTGACTTCTTGAGCGTCTAGAGGGCGGTTTATAATCTGGTATAGCTGTCATAAAGCGTGCTATGTTCGGCCGGGCCGAATCTTATATACCCTCCACCATGGATCGCATTTGTCGAGTTCTTTTCCCGGCATCTCTTCTTAGGCAAAAAAGGATATAAGAAAAGATTTGCTCAGCTATTAGAGCGATATCAAGATATGGTCCGGTTTCGACCACAATTATATTTTATGTTGGAGACCTGTGTAAAATGTCAGCCAATTCGAATAAGAATTGTGCCCATTGGGGGCTCAAAAAGTAAAATAGAGAGATCGATTTATATGGGAGCTGTATTGGGCTATAGACCGATTCAGACCATAACAAACACGTATGTTGATGGTCATGAGAGAATCCGTCGTACAAAATTTCAGGCAAATCGGATAATAATTGCGACCACTAGAGGCTCAAGAACTCAAAATCCCAGATGGGTTTATATGGCAGCTATATCAGGTTATGAACCGATTTGAACCTTATTTGACACAGTTGTTAAAAGTAAGAATGAAATACGTCTTGCAAAGTTTCAGCCAAATCGGATAAGAATTGCGCACTCTAGAGGCTCAAGAAGTCAAGACCCAAGATCGGTTTATATGGCAGCTATATCAGGTTATGGACCGATTTGAACCATACTTGGCAAAGTTGTTGGACATCATAACAAAACATGTCGTGCAAAATTTCAATCCAATCGGATAAGAATTGCGCACTCTAGAGGCTCAAGAAGTCAAGACCCAAGATCGGTTTATATGGCAGCTATATAAAAGCATGGACCGAAATGGCTCATTTACAATACCAACCGACCTACACTAATAAAAAGTATTTGTGGAAAATTTCAAGCGCCTAGCCTTACTCCTTCGGAAGTTAGCGTGCTTTCGACAGACAGACGGACGGACGGACAGACGGACGGACATGGCTAGATCGACATAAAATGTCGCGACGATCAACAATATATATACTTTATGGGGTCTCAGAGGAATATTTCTAGTAGTTACAAACAGATTGACGAAATTAGTATACCCCCCATCCTATGGTGGAGGATATAAAAACCAACATCAATTTGCTGTGTTTATGCTTCTTCTTGTTTTATTGTTGAAAATTAATTCCTTATTTTCATGGCTTTTCTTTAAGGAAAATTAATTTTCATATACATTCGTCACTTCTCTGGAAATATAGCTTTCAATTGATATCAATTTCATTAAAATCCATTCTGCCGTTTGGCCGTTCACCACAAAATCGCCTTTATAAAACCCTTGGCCGTTTAATAATATATTGTATGTTAAATTTTTTGTGTTCTTCCTTTATTTTAGTAATTATCATTCAAATTGAATGATGACACTATATGGTTTCCATTTACAAGCCTACCAACAATGTCATAAATAAATGACGATAATAGAGGGAGATAAGATAAGCAGCTTAGTAAGCATATTTCTCCATACAAAATGAGCGAGAAAATTGGGGGTAAAAACAACCCTTATATATGTAAATTTCTTTGCCGAATCCATGGAGGTGGGTGCCCGGTATTCGGCCCGGTCGAATTTAGAAAGGTTTTAGTTGTTCTCTCTCACACTTTATCGAAAAAAAAAAAATAAAAAAAGGAAATTTTCGAAAAAAGCCTATTGATAACTCTTATCGAATGAATTGCATTTTTTGGCAAATCATGCTGTATTTGTCCAGAAGCTTTGAAATGACAAAAAAAATATCTTGTTTTGTTTTATTTGTTGTTTTTTCAAAAACGTGATGGCGAAATTATAAATTTAAGCAACCAGTTAACAAACTAATGAACAAGTGAACGGTACAAAATAAAAGAAGTGTTTTTTTTTAATAATTTATTAAAAAAATTTGAATTACAACTAAAACATGTGATTTGAAATTTTGATTTTTACATCGGTGTTGTTGTATCTGCTGTATCGTGCCAGCACTGCCAATCATGACTTTTTCAAGAAGCGCGGCATACCTTTTGCCAAACCCATACCATTTTTGGGTAATTTTTGGGAAATGTTGATGGGAGGCAGATCAATGTTGAATGTATTGTACGACATCTATAATGAACATAACGGAAAGTAAGTATACGTTTTTTTTTGTTCACCCACCTTCGTAAGATGGCGATAGGGGGCATACTAACCTCATAGTCCCTTAGAGCAAACCCAAAACACTACATGCAAAATTTCAATTAAATCGGACGACAATTGCGCCCTCTAGAGGCTCAAGAAATCAAGACCCAAGATCCGTTTATATGGCAGCTATATCAAAACATCGAACGACAATTGCGCCCTCTAGAGGCTCAAGAAATCAAGACCCAAGATCCATTTATATGGCAGCTATATCAAAACATGGACCGATTTGGCCCATTTACAATACCAACTGACCTACACTAATAAAAAGTATTTGTGCAAGATTTCAAGCGGCTAGCTTTACCGTGCTTTAGCGTGCTTCGACAGACAGACGGACGGACATGGCTAGATTGACTTAAAAAGACATGACGATCAAGAATATATATACTTTATGGGGTCTCAGACGCATATTTCGAGGTGTTACAAACAGAATGACGTAATCCTATGGTGGAGGGTATAAAAACCATTATTAATGATAATTATTTGCATTTTGATTATTAGGCCGGAAATTTATATAGCAGCCCTCGTATGCATACATTAGGATACAAAGTTCGCCTCAGCTGAATTTAAATCGTTGTTAAGATGCAAAGCCATTTATTGGCAGATACATAAAGGATTGAAAAAAATTATTTATTTATTTTTTCCTATTTTCAGAGTCTATGGCGTTTTCGATCAAAGCCATCCGGTTTTAATGATAAAAGACCCCGAATTAATTAAGCAAATTACGGTTAAAGATTTCGATCATTTTGTAAATCATCGCACATTTCCAAATGCCGATCATACCAAGCATCTATTCGCAGCCTCGTTGTTCATGATGCAGGATAACAAATGGAAGGATATGCGTAGTACATTGAGTCCTGCCTTTACGGGTAGTAAAATGCGTTCCATGTTTCAGCTAATGAATGAAGTGGCGCAGCATACTCTAACACATCTAAAGTCACAGACAGAACTTAAAAGTCCCCAAGGTTTGGAACTGGAAATTAAGGATTTTATAACACGTTACACCAATGACATCATAGCCTCAACTGCCTTTGGCCTGCAGGTTAACTCTTTTACGGATGCGGATAATGAATTCTATAGTTCGGGTAAAATCATGACAACATTTACCCTCAAACAAGGATTGACATTTTTCCTCTTTGGATATTTTTCCAAGATAATGAATGTAAGAGCATTCAAGTCATAAGGGATACATCTATTTTTTTAATTATTTTTTATTTTCAAATTTGAAGTTTTTCAACATTGACCTATTCGATAGGAAGTCCACGAATTATTTCATGCGTTTGGTATTGGATACCATGAAATATCGCCAGCAGCACAATATCTTCAGACCGGATATGATCAATATCTTAATGGAGGCTAGAGGCATGCTCAAAGGCCATGATAAGATCACAAATCGCGAATGGACCGATATTGATATTGTGGGTCAATGTTTTCTGTTCTTCTTTGCCGGTTTCGAAACCTCCTCCTCGCTGTCATATTTTACCATACATGAATTGATGGAAAATCCTGATATACAAGAGAAGCTTTTTGAGGAAGTTGAAGAAGTTAATCGGCAGTTAAATGGTCAACCCCCCACCTATGAGGCCATTATGGAAATGAAATACATGGACATGGTCTTAAAGGAATCTCTAAGAAAGTGGCCCCCTGCTACAGTAGTTGATCGCAAATGCAATAAGGATATCACCTATGATTTGGACGATGGCATGAAAGTAGAGTTGAAGAAAGGTGATGGTGTTTGGCTGCCCATTGCAGCTCTACATAGAGATCCCAAATATTTTGAGAATCCTACAAAATTTGATCCCGAACGTTTTAGTGAGGAAAATAAGGATGCGATAAATCAATTTGCTTATATGCCATTTGGTGTGGGACCACGCAATTGCATTGGTATGGTATCCTGCAAATCTTTCTTTGAATTACGAAAGTTAAATTTTTCTAATGTTTAAAGGTTCTCGCTTTGCCTTGTTGGAGACCAAGGTCTTGGTTTATTATCTATTGCGGGAGTTCAAGTTTGAAAAGGCATCGAAGACCTGCATTCCTTTAGAACTAAAGGCTTCTGGATTGCAGTTGGCTGCTAAAAACGGATTTTGGATTAAATTTGTACCCAGATTGTAAATGAATCATATATTTGATCAAATAAAACGAATTGGCCGGGCCGAATCTTATATACCCTCCACCATGGATCGCATTTGTCGAGTTCTATGCGCAGTATCTCTTATTAGACAATGCTATTTGACGCTATTTGAGTTATATCAGGTTATAGTCCGATTCGGACCATAAATGAATGCTGAACATTGTTGAAGTCATTATGTAATGTTTCGGTTCATTCGGATAATGTGTTTGGGGGACGCCTCATCGTGTAAACTCCCCTTAGCCAATGGCAATATGGGGTTTAAAAAAATGGTATTTGAAAGAAGAGCACGATGCTGATATTTTTTCAGGGCCAAATGTCTGGCCCTAAATCAGGTATCATGAGAATATTGGGCTGAAATAAAGTATTTCAGAAATGGATATACACCTTAGATCTAAAATAAAATTCGTAGACCAATAAAGATCATATGGGATTCAGATAAAGGCACTCATATTGTTAAACTGTTATTCAAGCGATATACTATTGGGTTGCCCAAAAAGTAATTGCGGATTTTTCATATTGTCGGCGTTGACAAATTTTTTCACAGCCTGTGACTCTGTAATTGCATTCTTTCTTCTGTCAGTTATCAGCTGTTACTTTTAGCTTGCTTTAGAAAAAATGTGTAAAAAAAGTATATTTGATTAAAGTTCATTCTAAGTTTTATTAAAAATGCATTTACTTTCTTTTAAAAAATCCGCAATTACTCTTTGGGCAACCCAATATTTGCGTAGCATGGTATTTCACTAAAAGCTCTTTGTCGAAATTAAGTATTCCAAGGAAACTTTTATTCCATATAAAGTATAACAAGTCGAAGCGGAGCGGCCCCGGGTCAGCTAGAGCCTTATATATAAAAATCAATTTGTATTTGTTTGTAGGTTTGGTTGTTTGTGTGTTCCTTATAGACTCAGACACCGCTGAACCGATTTTCTTGAAATTTTCACAGATGGTGACTAATGATCCCGTAGGGTACTACATTTTGTGATATCTGGACCCTCCCCCTTTACCTAATTGTCATAAACGCCAGATCTCGAAGATGGATAGTGCGAAATTTTGTGCGCTCTCTTATGGTAACCTACAAACAAAAATTTGGTATCCAAATTTCGGTTGGGTACCTAGGCCGACCATTCCTTTCCGACCATGGCAATATGGGATTCAAATGAAAGGTATTTGCGAGTAGAATACGAATTTAATATCCAAATGTGGGACCACGGTTCTGTGGGACTTATATACTGACCATTGGATTATGGGGCTTAAATAAAAGGTATTTGAGTGTAGAATTTGAATCTGATATCCAAATATGGGACCAAGTCTTTGGGGGCCGCCTCTCCCCAAAAACATCCCCCAAAGGGGACAAATTTACGACCATATCAATATAGGGCTCAAAAGAATGGTCTTTGGGAGTAAAGCACGAATCCGATATCAATATTCTGGAAAAGTGTCTATGGGGCCACCCCATCCCCATCACACCGCCCAAATAGGAAGTATTTGCTGACCATTGCAATATGAGGCTCAAATAAGAGGGTTTTTTTTTTAAGTGGAACTCGAATCCGATATATATTTTCAAGGCCAACTCGCTGAGTGGCCAACCATCCCCCAAAATACCCCCCAACCAGTCATGTTTGCCTACTATGGAAATATGGATCTCAAATTAAAGTATTTGTGAGTAAACCACGTATCTGATATCAACATTAGGGACCAATTGTCTAGGGGACGTTCCACCACCATAACAAGCCCAAATGGACATATTTGCTCATCAAGACAATTTGGGTCTTAAAGAGAGTGGAACTAAATATTTATAGTTTTTAAGGCCCATACCCCAAACCGGACATATTTGCTGACTTTTGCAATAAGGAGATTAAATTAGATTAGAAAACGAATTTGATATCCAATTTTGAGGCCAATGGCAATATGGGGTTCAAATAAATGATATATAGTGCATGTTACTGATAAATTGTCAGTGCTTAATGTTGGGGGACCATCTTGGATAATGTTGGAGGCCACCGTAGCGCAGAGGTTAGCATGTCCGCCTATGGCGCTGAACGACTGGGTTCGAATCCTGGCGAGACCATCAGAAAAAATTTTCAACGGTGGTTTTCTCCACCTTATGCTGGCAAAATTTTTGAGGTACTATGCCATTTAAAACTTCTCTCCCAAGAGGTGTCGCACTGTGGCACGCCGTTTGTACTCGGCTATAAAACGGAGGCCCCTTGTCATTGAGTTGAAAAACTTGAATCGGACTCCACTCATTGATATGGGAGAAGTTTGCCCCTGTTCCTAAGTGGAATGTTCATGGGCAAAATTTGCATTTGCAATGTGGGGGGACAACCCCCAATCACCTAAACACCCCTTAATCGGACATATTTACCTACCATGTCAATGTGCAGCTTAAATACAAGGTATTGGGGGGTAGAGCAAGAATTGATACCTATTTTCGGGACCAACTCTTTGGGGGTCTACCCCTTCCCCAAAACACCCCCCAAAGGGTAAAAATTTTTCGACCATGCCAATATGTGGCTCAAATGAAAGGTATTTGAAATTAGAAAACAAATTTGATAATCAATTTCGGAGCCATGTGTTTGGGGGACGCCTCATCGTGTAAACTCCCCTTAAACTAATGGCAATATGAGGTTTAACAAGTAAGAAGGCGTTAAGTTCGGCCGGGCCGAACTTTGGATACACACCACCTCGGGTATATATGTGAACCACATTTCGTCAAAATCCAGTGAAAAATGCATACCTTATGCCACATAGCAGCTCTATAGATATCATCCGATTTAGACCAAATGCTTATAAGTACAAGTCATTGTTCAACCGAGAGATCGGTCTATATGGCAGCTATATCCAAATCTGGACCGATCTGATCCAAATTGAAGACAAATATCGAAGGGCCCAACAAAAGTCATTGTCCCAAATTTCGGCGACATCGGACAATAAATGCGCTTTTTATGGGCCCAAAACCTTAAATCGAGAGATCGGTCTATATGGCAGCTATATAAAAATCTGAACCGATCAGGGCCAAATAGAAGAAAGATGTCGAAGGGCCTAAGGCAACTCACTGTCCTAAATTTCAGCAAAATCGGATAATAAATGTGGCTTTTATGGGCCTAAGACGATAAATCGGAGGATCGGTCAATATGGCAGCTATATCCAAATTTGGACCGATCTGTGCCAAATTGACGAAGGATGTTGAAGGGCTCAACGCAACTCACTGTCCCAAATTTCAGCAAAATCGGATAATAAATGTGGCTTTTATGGGCCTAAGACCATAAATCGGAGGATCGGTCTATATGGCAGCTATATCCAAATTTGGACCGATCTGGGCCAAATTGACGAAGGATGTCAAAGGACTCAGCGCAACTCACTCTCCGCAATTTTAGCAAAATCGGATAATAAATGTGGCTTTTATGGGCCTAAGACCATAAATCGGAGGATCGGTGTATATGGCAGCTATATCCAAATTTGCACCGATCTGAGCCAAATTGACGAAGGATATTGAAGGGCTCAACGCAACTTACTGTCCCAAATTTCAGCGAAATCGGATTATAAATGTGGCTTTTATGGGCCTAAGATCATAAATTGGAGGATCGGTCTATATGGCAGCTATATCCAAATCTGGACCGATCTGGGCCAAATTGACGAAGAATGTTGAAGGGCCTAACACAACTCACTGTGTCAATTTTCATTCAAATCGGTTATAAAATGTGGCTTTTATGGGCCTAAGACCCTAAATCTGAGGATCGGTCTATATGGCAGCTATATCCAAATCTGGACCGATCTGAGCCAAATTGACGAAAGATGTCGAGGGGCCTAACACAACTCACCGTCCCAAATTTCAGCAAAATCGGATAATAAATGTGGCTTTTATGGGCCTAAGACCCCAAATCGGCGGATCGGTCTATATGGGGGCTATATCAAGATATAGTCCGATATAGCCCATCTTCGAACTTAACCTGCTTATGGACAAAAAAAGAATCTGTGCAAAATTTCAGCTAAATATCTCTATTTTTAAAGGCTGTAGCGTGATTTCAACAGACAGACGGACAGACGGACAGACGGACAGACGGACGGACATGTCTAGATCGTCTTAGATTTTCACGCTGATCAAGAATATATATACTTTATAGGGTCGGAAATGGATATTTCGATGTGTTGCAAACGGAATGACAAAATGAATATACCCCCATCCTTCGGTGGTGGGTATAAAAAAATGGTATTTGAGAGAATAGCACTATGCTGATATTTTTCAGGACCAAGTATCTGGGGGACCACCTCACCCCCTAAATCAGATATCATGAGAATATCGGGCTGAAATAAAGTATTTTAAGAATGGAGTACACCTTACATCCAAACTTAAATTCGTAGACCAATAAAGATCATATGGGATTCTGATAAAGGCACTTATATTGTTAAACTGTTAGTCAAGCGATATACTATTTTCGTAGCATGGTATTTCAGTAAAAGCTTTTTAATAGTCGAAAAAAAAAATCCAATTAAAATTTTGTTCCATATAAAGTAAATGAAGGTGCAGCGGAGCGGGCCCGGGTCAGCTAGTTGGTAAATAAATTAGACCAATAGTTGTTTTTTATGACTATCAACATCCGAATCCAGTACGGTCCAAATGGTTTGTACCTATTATAGCTCTTCTATACGATTTAGTGGTTAAAGTTTTGAACGTGATGCAACATCCATGCTAAGTATAGGCCAAATTGAACCATAACCTGATATTCAGGTGGAGGGTATCCAAAGTTCCGCACGTTCGAACTTTATGTCTTTCTAAATGCAATGTTCGAATTGCTCTATCACTCACTCTCTCTCTCTCTCTCTCTCCCTCTCTCTCTGAGTTTGTTATCTATGCTGACATAATATCAAAAAACTCTCCAAATAAAACCTGTTAAAAATTACATGAGCTCTAGCAATTGATAACGAAATTTTTTGATTGTCTTTTGTGTTTGGGTGTCCAAAAGCTTGGGTATGGCAAAAACATATCTAGAATTTAGCTTTTGTTTTTATTTATTTATTGTTTTTTTTTTTTTTTTTTTTGTTCTTAAAACGTGATCGCAAAATAAATACCGCAACCAGTTAATAAACGAGTGGACAAGTGAACGTTTCAAAATATTTAGAAGCGCTGTAATTGAGAAATTCGCCAAAAAAAATTGGAACTAAGAATCCCAAATGTGGTTAGAGTTGTTGATTTTGTCATCGGTGCTATTGTATCTGCTGTATCGCGCGAGCACTGCCAATCATGACTTCTTTAAGAAACGCGGCATACCCTTTGCAAAACCCATACCATTTGTGGGTAATTTTTGGGAAATTTTGATGGGCGGAAGATCGGCGTTGCATGTATTTTCCGAAATCTATAATGAACATAATGGGAAGTAAGTATTGTTTTTGAAAAATTTATTCATGAACATTGGGACAAGTTTTTTGAGCTTGAGGGGGGAATAATTAAGAGAGACTCGATGGGGCTTAGCGAAAAATGTCTACAAGTTCTTAATGTCTTCAGAATTTAAGCGGGCCCTTATCCACTTATCAAATTGGATTGCCTTTGCTGCCTTTGCTTGGATTGCCTTTGGGCTGAGGCGGGAAGTTGTTTCGTAAACAGGTTGACTGAGTTAAAGACGCTGCTGGCATGAAAAAGATTCTCCCGACAACTTATATCCAAATCAAGACTTTGGTAGATGACATGGCTAATAGAGCTGAGATTACGTAGGGCACGATAAGCTTTTGATCTACCCCCACTTGTCGCAGGACACGTATAGAGCCACCCGAACTGGTAGAAAATGGGAAAATTCTGAAGTCTGTACACACAAACCAGTTGAAGCGTATCAAGTTTTGCCGGTCGAATCATATGCAGTGTCCCCCATGGATGACGCTCGACAAGTCATTGGAATGATTTTCAAATAAGGAGACCGGTTTATACGATTATGGACTGATTTGATCATAGTTATCGCGAATTTTGGAATTCATGCAAACAAATTTAATAATAACTGCGCCCTCTATAGGCTTAAGACACTAAATTCTGAGACCGGGTTTTATCATAGTAATATCGTGAAATCGATTTACTTCAATGGCTATGGCGGCGACCATAGCCCAGTGGCTAGTTTGTCAGCCTATGACGCTGAACGCCTGGACTCGAATCATGGCGAGAGTATAAGAAAACAAATTTTCAACGTTGCCTATTCCTTCCTATTGCTGGTGACCATGCCATGTAAAACTTCTCCCCAAAAGGCAGTGTTGCTCTGCGACACACCGTTTGGAATGGGTCATAAAAAGGCGGTCCCTTATTGTTGACCTGGAATTTGGTTCATATGGCATAAGTGATATGTGAGAAGTTTGCCCCTGTTCCTTTTCCTCAATGGAATGTTCATTTGCATATGAGTGTATGTACCAATTTGGGTCATATTTAGCAAATGCGCCCTGTAGGGGTTCAAGAAATCAAATCTTGTGATGGTTTTTTATGAGAGTTGTACCTAAACGTGGACAGATTTAGCCCATTTATAATCCCAACCGACTTTCAAAACATTGGATCAACATCTTTGTACATTGTGGCTAGAAGAGCGCATACCTGATGAATCCAATCGATGGAACCAAAGGTCAAAAAGCAAAAGTAGAAATTTCAGTTGCATGACTAAGGACTAATAAGGCAGCAAGAGCCGAAGGATTGACAGCTAAGCATAAGTTTTTTATACATTTCTATTTTATCACCAATACGACAACGTGCATTTGTATACGAAACAATAACAATTTGTTTGAAATGAGGTTTTCGATCAACATCCGTTGATATTTGCGTTTTAAAGACTTCAAAAGTTATATGTAGGTTGCCCAAAAAGTAATTGCGGATTTTTTAAATGAAAGTAAATGCATTTTTAATAAAATGGACTTTAATCAAATATACTTTTTTACACTTTTTTTCTAAAGCAAGCTAAAAGTCAACGCCGACTATAGGAAAAATCCGCAATTACTTTTTGGGCAACCCAATATACAATATTTGGGAGATATATCTTAGTCTGAACTGATTTGTGTGAAATTCTTCAGCGATCTGAGAAGCTATAAGAGAACTCTTCGTCTAGAGCACTATATTTTATTTTTTGTCTGAATAAAGTTAATATTTGTTCTATCGATTCTACCGGAAAAATTAAATTTGTTGCAAAATTGAAAAAAAAAAAAAATAATGGATCTGACACTAAACGTATCCTATAAGATCCATTGTCTATAGAGGGCCTAACTTTCATCCGGTTGGGCTGAAATTTTGTACAATGGTTACTCTCATGTCTTACAACCAACTTTATTAAAATTGATTCTATATAAATCGATCTCCTGATTTTTATACCCTCCACCATAGGAGGGGGTATACTATTTTCGTCATTCTGTTTGTAACACCTCAAAATATGCGACTGAGACCACATAAAGTATATATATTCTTGATCGTCATGTCATTTTAAATTGATATAGCCATGTCCGTCCGTCTGTCTGTCGAAAGTTCGCTAACTTTCGATGGAGAAAAGCTAGGCGCTTGAAATTTTGCACAAATACTTTTTATAAGTGTAGGTCAGTTGGGATTTTAAATGGGCCAAATCGGTCCATGTTTTGATATAGCTGCCATATAAGCCGATCTTGGGTCTTGACTTCTTGAGCATATAGAGGACGCAATTCTCATCCGATTTAACTGTAATTTTGCACTTGGTGTTTTGGTATCATTTTCAACAACTGTGATAAGTATGGTTCAAATCGGTCCATGTTTTGATATAACTGCCATATAAACCGATCTTGGGTCTTGACGTCTCGAGCCTCTAGAGGGCGCAATTCTCAACCGATTTGACTGAAATTTTGCGCGTAGTGTTTTGGTATCATTTCCAACAACTGTGCTTAATAGGGTTCAAATCGATGTATAACCTGATATAGCTGCAATAAAAACCGATCTGGGATTTTGACTTCTTGAGCCACTAGAGGGCGCAACTCTCATCCGTGTTTTCTGAAATTTTGCTTGAGGGATTTTGTTATGACTTCCAACAACTTTGCTGAGTATGGTACAAATCGGTTCATAATCTAATTTAGCTGTCATATAAACCGATCTGGGATCATGAGTTCTTGAGCCTCTAGAGGGCGCAATTCCCATCCGATTTGATTGAAATTTTGCACGTGGTGTTTTAGTATCACTTCCAACAACTGTGCTTAGTATGGCACAAATCGGTGCATAACCTGATATAGCTGCCACGTAAACCGATCTTGGATCTTGACTTCTTGAGCCATTAGAGGGCGCAATTCTCATCCGTGTTGGCTGAAATTTTGCTTGCGATATTTTGTTATGACTTGCAACAACTGTGTTAAGTATGGTTTGAATCGGTTTATAACCTGATATAGCCGCCACATAAACCGATCTTGGATCTTGACTTCTTGTGCCATTAGAGGGCGCAATTCTCATCCGTGTTGGCTGAAATTTTGCTCCAGGTATTTTGTTATGACTTACAACAAATGTGTTTAGTATGGTTCAAATCGGTAAATAATCAGGTATAGCTGATATATAAACTGATCTGGGTTCTTGACTTCTTAAGCCTCTAGAGGGCGCAGTTCTTATCCGATTTGTATGAAATTTTGTACTACGGCTTCTCTCATTACCTTCAATATACGTGTCCAATGTGGTCTGAATCGATCAGCTCCCATATAAACCGATCTCCCGATTATGCTTCTTGAGCCCCTACAAGGCGCAATTCTTATCCGAATGGACTGAAATATTACCCAATTACTTCTATTATGGTCTTCAACATTCAATTTATTTATGGTTCGAATCGGACTACAACTTGATATGGCTCCAATAGCACAACAATTCTTTTCCATTATTCTTTGTTTGCCTATAAAGAGATACCGCGCAAAGAACTCGACAAATGCGATCCATGGTGGAGGGTTTATAAGATTCGGCCCGACCGAACTTAGCACGCTCTTACTTGTTGTAATTGAAAATGTTTTCAATTACTTTTCGAAATCGGTGATTGGGCCAGTTTCAATTAAAAAATTAGTTGGATCAATTAATTTCGTGATTGAAACTGACTTTTATTTCTTTCGGTGTACGTAATAGTTGAGTTGAACGGATGAGTTTTCATTTCTATACTCGAATAGGTATTACCCATTTCGCATAAATTTTTAGAGTCGAGCAGGAGCAGGCTCAACATGGACTCCAAAGGCCCAACAGCTGTGGTGATGGCATCAGGATTTGATAGCCCTAACAAATGCCCCGAAATGCCGAGGTACCATTTTTACAGGCCTGCCAAGAAACGCCCGGGCCACCTAGGACCTTGAAATTGGACGCATGATCTTAATAACACCTCAGCTTTAACCGTGTCAAAGAGTTATCTCTATCCGTTTTCAAATGGCATATTTTTATTTGTTTTTTTTTTTTTCGTTTCTATCCCACTGTGCGTTGTTCGCCCCTCCTATAGGCCTTGGCACTTGTAGTCGAGAGTAATGCTTCAAACCCTCAACCAAGATGTCAGACTAACAAATAAGGAAGAGAAGGAAAAAATCTGGGAGATGTACAGTTCGTCCCCAGCCTTTGAGTAAAAGTTGTGTTTCCGATTCAGATTCAAAGAGCGACAGTGTTAATGAAATTGTCATAGGAGCCGAACCGAGGGATAAGGACAGCGGGATGACCGCAGTAGTGAGCGATTGTTTTTCGAAGCTCACACGAGACCGAGAAAGCAATCCTGGGCACGACGAAGGGGACTGAAGAGTTTGCACCAGCAGACCAATAGGGGGAGAGTGCAGGATGCTTTGTTATTCTTTCGTTCCAGCTTCCTTAAAAGCGCTTGAAGAGTTAGTTATCGCGAATAGCAGTACACTGCTAAAACGCTGAATAGCAAAAGAAGCTCATCGCTTTCAAGAACTCTGGGAAGACCAAGCCAGCCCTCCCGAAATGGAAATTCAAGACAGTGTCCTGCGAAGGAAGACAAAGTCGGAACAAAAACATAAGAAGCGCGCAAGGCATCTGCGTCTTCTAAAAGGACGCCACAGCCATCGCGGGAGTGAAAGGTGGTCGCCAAAAAAGGCACAACAGAGATAAGCTGACGTATGCAGTCATTGATATTTTGGGTGCATTCGATAGGATTCCATCAGATCATAGGTCCCAATTGAAGGATATGGTTAAAAGGTGGATTTTCAAACATACGGAAAACTCTCAAATTATGAGCTACGACTATATAGGGGACATTTGGAATCTGCGTTTTGCTTCAGCAGAATGTATTGATGGGAGGTTGTCAAGCTCGACTTGATGAGAAATATGGACATCTCCCAGCCAACTTTGGGTATATCGTCTTCTAGGCCCCAGGAAGTTTATTTTTTTTTAATGATTTGGCAGAAAGGTTGTAAAGTACACATGTGCCCTTCAGTTTAGTTTATTTGCGTAGATTTTTAGCAGAATTCATGGTGGTGGTGATCTCATGATTTGGCCCGGCCGAATTTATAACGGATTTACTTCTCATTATTTCATTATTCTTTCTCACTTTACAGAGTCTATGGCATCTTCGATCAGAACCAACCGATTTTTATGATAAAAGATCCCGAATTAATTAAACAAATTACGGTCAAGGATTTCGATCATTTTGTAAATCATCGCACATTCGGAAATGCCGATGATACAAAGGATCTGTTCGCAGCCTCATTGTTCATGATGCACGATGGCAAATGGAAGGATATGCGTAGCACATTGAGTCCTGCCTTTACGGGTAGTAAAATGCGTTCCATGTTTCAGTTAATGAATGAAGTGGCTCAGCATACTCTAACACATCTAAAGTCACTGCCAGAAGTTAATAGCCCTCAAGGTTTGGAACTGGAAATTAAGGATTTTATAACACGTTACACTAATGACATCATAGCCTCAACTGCCTTTGGTCTGCAGGTGAATTCATATAGGGATGCGGATAATGAATTCTATAGATCGGGTAAAACCATGACAACATTTACCTTCAAACAAGGATTGAAATTTTTCCTATTTGGATATTTTGGAAAGCTAATGAGTGTAAGATAAGTCATTATGAAAGGAAAAAAACCAAAATCTTTCATTTCTTTCTTTCATTTCTTATTTTCTTTTAATTTTTAGTTATTGAAGATAGAACTATTCGATAAGAAGTCCTCAAATTATTTCATGCGTTTGGTTTTGGATGCCATGAGATATCGTCAAGAGCACAATATCTTCAGACCGGATATGATCAATATGCTGATGGAGGCTAGAGGCATGCTTAAAGGCCATGATAAGATCACAAATCGCGAGTGGACCGATGTTGATATTGTGGGTCAATGTTTTCTGTTCTTCTTTGCCGGTTTCGAAACCTCCTCATCGCTGTCATGTTTTACCATACATGAATTAATGGAAAATCCTGATATACAAGAGAAACTTTTTGAGGAAATTGAAGAAGTTAATCAGCAGTTAAATGGTCAACCTCCCACCTATGAGGCCATTATGGAAATGAAATACATGGACATGGTCTTAAAGGAATCTCTAAGAAAGTGGCCCCCTGCTACAGTAGTTGATCGCAAATGCAATGAGGATATCACCTATGATTTGGAGGATGGCATGAAATTGGAGTTGAAGAAAGGTGATGGTGTTTGGCTGCCCATTGCAGCTCTACATAGAGATGCCAAATATTTCGAGAATCCTACAAAATTTGATCCCGAACGATTTAGTGAGGAAAATAAGGATGCGATAAATCAATTTGTTTACTTGCCATTTGGTGTGGGACCACGCAATTGCATTGGTATGGTATCCTGAGAATCTTTCTTTGAATTACGAAAGTTAAATTTTTTTAATGTTTAAAGGTTCTCGCTTTGCTTTGCTGGAGACCAAGGTCCTGGTTTATTATCTAATGCGTGATTTCAAGTTTGAGAAGGCTTCAAAGAGCTGCATTCCTTTGGAAGTAAAAGCTTCTGGATTCCAATTGGCTGCTAAAGATGGTTTCTGGATTAAATTTGTACCCAGAGTGTAAACATTTCAGAACATAGGATCTCATATTATCATGAATCTTAAAATGTATTGTGTTGTGTGAAAATAAAACATACGAGTTGAAACATTGTAAAGGGTAAATTTGCAAAAAAAAAAAAATTGGCCCATGAACATTCCACTAAGGAACAGGGGCAAACTTCTCACATATCAATGAGTGCAGTCAGATTCAAGTTTTAATCTCAATGATAAGGGGCCTCCGTTTTTTTGATAGCCAAGTCCGACTGGCGTGCCGCAGTGCGACATCTCTTTGGAGAGAAGTTTTACATGGCATAGAATAGGTTAAGTTAGGTAAGAGTGGCAGTCGTTTTCAGTCTCACTTAGACAATTTTAAGTTCATTGTGATACCACAGTAGCGACAGACCTAGGCTTTCGGTGGGAATCGAACCCACGACCACTGCACGTGCTTGGATTAGCACGCTACCAACTCGGCTACCGGGGCTCCCATGGCATAGTACCTCACAAATGTTGCCAGCATTAGGAGGGAAAAACACCGTTGAAAATTTTTTTCAAATAGTCTCGCCAGGGTTCGAACCCAGGCGCTTAGTGTCATAGGCGGACATGCTTACCTCTGCACTACGGTGGCTAGGGTGGGTCTAGCAAAAGTTAAGCTTTAAAATTGTTATAACAAAATAAACTAAAATGCCTCAAAATCCAAGTTATCGATGGAGCAGCACTTTTTTTAATGGCTGCTAGGATCGCTATTGCTGAGTTTATACTGTCGAAGTAGTCTCCTTAATACATGTTGCGCCATTAGAGGGAGCAATTTTTATTCGATTTGGTTGGCATTTTAAAAGATGATTTTTTAAGAGCTATAGGAAAATTAAAAAAAAAACATAAAACTCAGAAAAATTTATGAAAACTTTATTTGAATCGATAGTACGGTCCATATACGGCATACTCTTTCCAAAATTTCGGCCAGTACCTCACGAAAACAGGCTTCAATGTTGTCTTGCAATGCGTTAATTGGCTTTTCTGTATAGACATTGACTTTAACATACTCTAACAAAAAATGGCTTAAAGGAGTTAAAGCGCACGATCTAGGCGGCCAATTGACCAGTTCCGAATGTGAAATAAAATGTTCACCGAACTCGCCTCTCAATTCGTCCCATGTTACTGGTGCTCTGTGGCATGTGGCACCGTCTTGTTAAATCCACATGTCATGTAAGTCAAACTCTTGCATTTTAGGCAAAAACAAGTAAAAATTCGTTAAGTTCGGCCGGGTCGTACTTTGGATACCCACCACCTCGGGTATATATGTAAACCACCTTTCGTCAAAATCCGGTGAAAAATGCATACCTTATGCCACATAGCAGCTATGCGCCTTTTATGGATCCAAAAACTTAAATCGAGAGATCGGTCTATATGGCAGCTATATTCAAATCTTTATCGATCTAGACCAAATTGCAGAAATATGTCGAGGGGCTTAACCTAACTCACTGTCCCAAATTTCGGCGACATCGGATAATAAATGAGCCTTTTATGGGCCCAATACTTAAATCGAGAGATCGGTCTATATGGCAGCTAAATCCAAATTTGGACCGATCTAAGAAGGATTTCGAAGGCCCCTACACAAGTCACTGTCCCAAATTTCGGCGAAATCGGACAATAAATGTGGCTTTTATGGGACCTAAGACCCTAAATCGGTGGATCGGGCTATAAGGCAGCTATATCCAAATCTGGACCGATCTGGGCCAAATTGACGAAGGATGCCGAAGGGTATAACACAACTCACTGTTACAAATTTCGGCGACATCGGACAATAAATGCACCTTTTATGGGCCCAAAGCCTTAAATCGAGAGATCGGCCTATATAGCAGCTATATCCAAATATGGACCGATCAGGGCAAAATTGAAGATGGATGTAGAAAAGCCTAACACAAACCACTGTCGCAATTTTCAGCAAAATCGGATAATAAATGTGGCTCTTATGGGGCTAAGACCCTAAATCGGGGGATCGGTATATATGACAGCTATACCCAAATTGAAGAAGGATATCGGAGGGTCTAACACAACTCACTGTCACAAATTTCAGCAAAATCGGATAATAAATGTGGCTTTTATGGGCCTAAGACCCTAAATCGGTGGATCGGTATATATGGGGGCTATATCAAGATGTAGTCCGATGTAGCCCATCTTCGAATTTAACCTGCTTATGGACAAAAAAAGAATCTGTGCAAAGTCTCAGCTCAATATCTCCATTTTTTAAGTCTGTAGCTTGATATCAACAGAAAGACGGACTGACCGAAGGACATTGCTAGATCGTCTTAGATTTTTACGGTGATCAAGAATATATACTTTATAGGGTCGGAAATGGATATTTCGATGTGTTGCAAACGGAATGACAAAATGAATATACCCACCCCATCCTTCGGTGGTGGATATCATCTCACGGTAGCGCTCACCATTCATAGTTACGTTACAATTCGCATCATCTTTGAAGAAGTACGATCCAATGATGCCACCAGCCTATAAACCGCACCAAACTGTGACTATTTCTGAATGCATTGGCGGATCTTGCAATGCTTCTGGCTATCTTCACTCCAAAATTGAAAATTCTGCTTAGTTACGTTCTCATTGAGTCAAAATGGGTTTCGTCGCTCAATGGAAGAGGCTTGCGATGAATTTTCTTAAAAGAACACGCATTTGGATAATAAAATTCAATTATTTGCGAGCGTTGTCCGTTATAGACCAAACTGAAGATGCTTGACAGTGAAACAAAACACGAAACGTGCGTGAGCTGTTTAAACTAGTTTTGCCAAAACGATAATAGCTAAAAAATCACCCTTTTGAACTGTTGTGTTTGTTTGTCGGTGTTTGTTTGTTCCGTATAGACTCAAAAACGGCTGAAACGATTATATGGAAATTTTCACAGATTGTGTCGGTTGGTCTAGAAGCACACATAAGTTTTTGATATCGGAAGGGGGACGGACCCTCCCCCTTACCCCAAAATTACCACCCAAAAATAAAAGTGGACCGATTGGGACAATATGGATATCAAATGAAAGGTATTGTAAAATAAAATACGAATACCGTATTAAAATTTGGGTCTAAGTACCCATTGAGCCGCCCCAACCACAAAATTCCCCCAAACAGACATATTGGACGTTCATTTCAATATGGGGCTCAAATGAATGGTATTCGAGAGTAGATTACGAATCTGGCATACAAAATCAGTTCGAAGTATAGGGGGTCACCCTACCTCCCAAAAATGTCTTAAATGGGTATATGACCCATCATAACTATATGGCAATCGGTTTTTTTTGTTTGTTTCGTAGAATCGAATCAAAAAACGGCTGAACCGATTTTTTTAAAATTTTCACAGGTTGTGTAAGTTTGTCTGGAATGAAATAAAGGGAAATATAATTTTTAGATATTAGATGGGGACGGTCCCTCCCCCTTACCCCAAAAACGCCACCCAAAACCAAAAGTGCACCGGCAAAATATGGTTATCAAATCAAACATATTGTAAATTAAAAAAAAAATATCGTATCAAAATTTTGGTCCAAGTACCCAGCGGGCCGCCTCAACCCCAAAGCTCCTCTAAATATATATATTCGACGTTCCTATCAATATGGGACTCAAATGAAAAGTATTCGGCATTAGATAACAAATATTGCATAAAAAATTAGGTCCAACCCCCAAATGGGCATATTAGACGACCATGGCTAGATGAGACTCAAATTAAAGGTATTTGGGAATTAGATTACGAATATGATATAAAATTTTGCGATCAAGTCCAGGTGGCGCTTTTCCTCCTAAAAATACCTCAAATAGGTTAATTGACCCATTATGGCAATATGGGACTTAAATGAAAGGTATTTGAGAGTAGAAAACGAATTTGATATCCAATTTTGGAGCCAAGTGTTTGGGGGCATATGAAGTTCAGTTTAGGGGGTGCTTTATGGCGTCACCCCCTAAAATGAACTTCATATTCCACTATGGCAAATTGGAACTCAAATCAACGGTATTTGAGGGTAAAGAACGAATTTGATATCTACTTTCAGGGCAAAGTACCGGTGGCCGCCCAGCCCCAAAACACCCTCCAAACGGTTCATATTTACCGACCATGGCCATATGGGGCTCAAATTAAAGGGATTTGGGCGTGTTCCACGAGTTTAATATCCATATTTGAGTCGAAATGTCTGAGCTGCCATCGCTCCCCCAAAAAGCACTTCTCATTATCCTCATTTTTAAAAACACCAGATCTCGGAGATTGGTCATGCGATTCGCTCGAAATTTTTTTGCACTCTTACATTCACCAAGGAGTGTAAGAAGGAGATTAAAGATTAAAGGTAAAGAAAAGGCAGTGAAGCCAGAGGACTGCCGTCTATAAACTTGATAGACCCGAAGCCTATCGGGTCGACGCAGTCTGAGTTAAGCGCGTGCGTCTTTTTTTAAAGATAATTTTTTTCAATAAAAGTCGAAATTACATTGAATGTTGGGAAATTGGCTTTGGGGCAATAAAAACGTTTTCGCACTCTTAACCACTGTGCAGCATTCAAGTGAACCACCAGATATTGGTTGGCTGGAATGGACTATTTTTATCAGAAGAGTTTGCGAAGTTTCAGCGACCAACAAAAAAAAAAAACCGATTATTTCCAATATGTATTTCACCATTATTCGAATAAAATACATATTCAAATAAAACGCCAAAGAGGGCTGTTCTCTTTTCGCACCAAAGATGGTCATTTGTAAACACAAAAAGCTCTCAATGCACTTGATTCAAGTGTTGAACACAAGTGTGTGGAGTCCACACTGTGGACTGACTGAGAGATAGGCTGATAGCAAGCGATGTATTGCTAATGAATAAATTCAAAGATAAGAGCGAAAGCTCTTGTAGTTTGAGGAGCATAAAAACAATGGGATTTTCGCAACTCCTATATCTAGTTTGAAAAGTAACTTGAGAGTGATCGTTACAATATTTTGTTGAACGGAAGATTTAACAAAAAAATTAAAAGTTTTTTGGTTAACAATAACAAGTGAACAAAAAAATAACAAAAAATGTGGATCGAATTTGTTATACTATTTTCGGTGGCCCTATATCTTCTGTATCGTTGGTCCATTTCCACTTATGATTTCTTTGAGAAAAAAGGTCTTCCCTTTAGCAAACCCATACCAATGTTGGGAAATTTTTATGAAATGATACTGCGTCGCAAATCGATGTTCGATATTATGGTTGACAAGTACAACGAACATGATGGCAAGTAAGTAGAATTGTAACTATTTATGATTTTTATGGGATACTCTTGGGAAAGAGGATAGGGGTATACCCCATAGGATAGGGGTATACTAATATCGTCATTCTGTTTGTAACTCCTCGAAATATTCGTCTATGAACCAATAAAGTATAACTATTCTTGATCGTCATGACATTTTAAGTCGATCTAGCCATGTCCGTCCGTCCGTCCGTCTATCCGTCCGTTCGTCCGTCTATCCGTCCGTTCGCCCGTCTATCCGTCAGTCCGTCCGCCTCTCTGTCGAAAGCACGCTAACTTTCGAAGGAGTAAAGCTAGCCGCTTGAAAGTTTGCACAAATACTTCTCATTAGTGTTGGTTGGTTGGGATTGTAAATGGGCTATATCGGTCCATCTTTTGATATAGCTGCCATATAAATCGATCTTGAATCTTGACTTCTTGAGCCACTAGAGGGCAAAATTCTTATCCGATTTGGCTGAAATTTTGCATGAATTATGACTTTCATCAACTGTGCTGAGTACGGTTGAAATCGGTTCATTACCTGATATAGCTGTCATATAAACCTATCTGGGGTCTTGACTTCTTGTGCCTCTAGAGAGCGCAATTCCTATCCGATTTGGCTGAAATTTTGCCCAACGTGCCCCTAAAGGGCGCAATTCTTAGTCGAATTGAAATGAACTTAGTTGAAAAGGGGCATGTGTACTTAACGTACAAAATATCTGACAATTCATTAAAAAATGGAAGCTTCAGTGGCCCGTAAAAGACTCATAGGGAGATGGCTTGATATAGGAACTATTTCAGGTTCTAGATCGGTTTGGGCTATACTTTTGGTTTGGACCATACTTCTCTTGGATGTTGGAAGTCATAAACGAACACTGCGTGCAAAATTTCAACCCATTGTAAAAACATTTGCAGCTCCAAGAAGCTCAAGCAGTAAAATCGGGATGTCGGTTAATATGGGAGCTATTGTATATCAGGTTAAAGACCGATGTGAACCATATCAAGCACATGTATTGAAAATCGTAACAGGACATTCTGTGCTAAATTTTAGCCCAATTGAAAAACAATTACAGCTTCTAAGGGCTTAGGAAATCATGGGCCCATATAGATGAGAGCTATATCCAAATCCTAACCGATATGGCCCATTTGCAATCCCCAATGACCTACATCAAGAAGTGTCTCAGCTAGTTTCGGGCTGCTAGCTTTACGCGTTTGACCGATATCGCGATTTCGACAGACGGAGGGACGGACATGGCTACATCGACTGAGAATGTCAATGCTTATTGCATCATATGTTGCATGTTCAAAATTGAAAATTTCATTGATTAAGTGCACTCGGACTACTATAGGATGAGGTAACTAATCTTGTCAATTCATTTGTAACACCTCGAGGTATTGACCCACCAACTCCAATTTTCAACACACAAAATGGGTACAACGGGTTAAGCGCCTGGCCGAATCTTAATCGGCCGGGCCGAATCTTAGCATGTAAAAAGATTCGGCCGGGTCGAATCTTGGGAACCCACCACCATGAATTCTGCTAAAAATTTATGCAAAATAAATGTAGTTGAAGGACATAATTTTATTCTACATACCAAACTTCTGCCAAACCAGCAAAAATTAAAGCTTCTACAAACTTGGCACAGTTGTTGAAAGTCATAGCAGAACACTACATGCAAAATTTCAGCCAACTCGCACAAAAATTGCAGCTTGTAAGGGCTTAAAATGTCAAATCGGGAAATCGGCTTATATGGTAGCTATACCAGGTTATAGACCGATTTCGACCGTACATAGCACAACAGTTGGAAATCATAACAAACCCCCACATGCAAAATGTCAGCCAAATCGGACATAAATTAAGGCTTGTAAAGGCTCAAGAAGTCAAATCGGGCGATCGGTTTATATGGGAGCTATATCAGGTTACAGACCGATTTACACTGTACTTGGCACAGTTGATGTAAGGCATAATGGAACACTACATGCAAAATTGCAGCCAAATCAGAAAAAAATCGACTTCCAGGGGCTCAGGAGTCAAATCTGGAGATCGGTTTATATGGGAGCTATATCTAAATCTGAGCCCATATAGCCCATTTGCAATCCACAATGACCTACATCAATATCAAGAATCAGTGCAGAATTTAAAGCTTCTAGCTTTACGCGTTTGATCGCTATCGTGATTTCGACAGACGGACGGACGGACATGGCTGGATCGACTCAGAACGTCCAGACTATCAAGAACTAGATTAGTATACACCCATCCTATGGTGGTGGGTATAATGAAGTAAAAATGTGTGAAATTCGACCAGCTCGAATCTTGTGTACCTACCTCCATTTATTCCGCTTAAAATTTAACCTTAACTTAGTTTGTATTTGAATAATTTTGTAACAATCAAACCTGGAATGTATTGGGGCTTCTATGGTTCTAAGAATTCATATTCGAATGTCTGTGTATAAGTGGACCTAAATCATTTATAGGCCAATTGGGATCACACTAGTGCTGAAAGTTGTTACTATTAATGCTAAATATCGGATGCATATTAAGGCCTCTAAAGGCTCAAGAAGTCAAATTAGGGATCGGTTTATATTGGGGCTATATTAGTTTATAGACCTATTTTAAGAAATCAAAGCCGAGGTTTAATGAGCGATTCAGATCATACTCGACAAAGAAATTTGGAAATTAGAACGGAAGCTCTTTGGCCAAATTTCGGCCATATCGGATGAAAATGGAGGCCTTAAGGGGTACAAGAAGTCAAAACTAAGGATCGGTTTTCATGGGGGCTATATCAGTTTATAGACCGATTCAGATCATACCAAGCACGAATGTTGAAAATTGTAAACGAAGTCTTTGTGCCAAATTTAAACTAAGTCGGATGAAAATTGAGGTTCAAGAAGTCAAAACTACGGGTCGGTTTATATGGGGGCTATATCAGATTATAGACCGATTCAGATCATATTCAGCACTGATATTGTTAATCATAACATAGAGGTTTGGGTAAAATTTCGCCAAATCAGGGGAAAATTGAGGCTTCTAAGGGCTTAAGAAGACAAACCCGGGGATTGGTTTATATGGGGGCTATGTCTGTTTATAGACCGACTCGGATCGTACTTGGCATGGATGTTGAAAGTCATAACTCAAGTCTTTGCTTCAAAATTCAGCGAAATCGGAAAACTGAGGCTTCTAGGGGCCCAAGAAATCTAATCCAGGGATCGGTTTTTATGGGGGCTACATCAGTTTATAGATTGATTCCGATCGTGGTTAAGTAAAGTAAGAGTGGCAGTTCTTTACAGACTCACTTAAACAATTTTAAGTCCATTGTAATACCACAGTAGCGACAGGCCAAGGCTTCTAGCAGGAATCGAACCCACTACCCCTGCACGGGTATTCCAACTCGGCTATCGGGGCCCCCAATCCGATCATACTAGTGCCGGATGTTGGAAGTCATAAAGAAAGTCTTTGTGCCTAATTTTAGCCAAATAGAATGAAAGTTGAGGTTTCTTAGGCCAATGAAGTCAAATCCAGGGATCGATTTATATGGGGGTTATATCCAAATCTAAACCGTTATGACCCATTTGCAATCCCCTTTAACCTACGTCAATAAGAAGTATTTGTACAAGATTTCAAGTGGATACCTTTATTCGTTCGGCCGCTATCGTAATTTCCGATCATACACGGGCCGGATGTTGGAAATCGTAAAAAAGTCTTTGTGTCCAATTTAAGGCAAATCGGATGAAAGTTGAGTCTTCTAGGGCCAAAGAAGTCAAATCCAATCCCGTACAAACTACATCAATATGAAGTCTTTGTACAAAATTTCAAGTGGATATCTTTATTCGTTCTTCAGCTATCGTAATTTCCACAGACCGATGTCTGACTGATGAATGGACATGGCTAGATCGAATTAGAATGTCAAGATGTTCAAGATGACTACATTAATATGACCCCACCCTAGAGTGGTGGGTATAAGATAAGGTCAAATGTCCGGAGGAATCACCCTAACCCCAAACATAAAACTGGCACTTAACACGATCACGGGTCCATTAAAAGTTAGTTAGACATACAGGGTGGCTGATGAAAGCCGCTACCAAAAAAAAATGTAATAACTTTTTTTCTATTTAATAATAATAATTTAATAATTAATTTAATTAATTAATTAATTAATTTAATTAATAATAATTTAATAATTAATTTAATAATTTAATTTAACATGAATAAAAGAAAAATGTATTCCATACACCGAAAAAAAAATGTTGCAATATTCATCATTGTAGCAATATTCATCAGCCACCCTGTAGAGTAAGAATAGAGTATCTAAACGGGATCCAGCATCTGAGGGGACGTCTCAAAAACCCACAAAAGGAGATGCGGGACGAGCGTGACAATATGCTAATCAAATGATGCAGTGTGCCATCAGATATTATATTTTGAGTAAAATCAATGGTGGTGGGTATTAAGTATTCGGCTCGGCTGAGCTTAGCACTTGTTTTACTTGTGTATAGCATCATTCAGTTTAATAGAAAAGCCGTTCATATATGAATTAATTTTGAACTTGAGACAACTGAGCTAAGATATTGAACAAAATATCGGTTTCATTTAGAAAACATTGAACTTCCAAACGACCGCAAACATATTTTCAGGGGGACTACATGAGGTTTCTATGTGTTGTCTAAATCAAATACAATGTTCAAACTCAAAATCCATTAAAACCATTTAGTTCACATTAAGAGGTTGTCTTATCTTTAACAAAATAGAACAAAAAACAAAAACTTTCATTTCATTATCTACGTTTTTGGTATTACTTTAGTATTTGTTGTGGTCTCACAGAAGCAGAGATAATAGAAAGTAAAATTTATTCTTTTATTTTTAAAGGCACGATACACATTCCATTGGTATATAATGGATTAGTTTGAACTTGGTCAGTTACATTTTTTTGATCACGACATTGAACTCATTGGGCAATTAAAAGTTCGATTACTTAAGGAGCTATTACACATGTATTTGTCTTGTGATCTGTCACTTTAGTCTATCTAGCCATATACGTCCTTTCGTCTGCCCATTGGTCTAATGTGTAAAGTAAGCCGTTCAAATTTTGCTAGGAACTTGTTATTGAAGTAAGTCGTTGGGGATTGCAAATGGGTCGTATGGGTTCAGATTCGAATATAGCTCCTACATAAATCAATCTCCTGATTCGACTTCTTGAGCCTCTGGATGGCCGGAAATATTATACAATTTGGCTGAAATTGTGCACGGAATGTTTTGTTATGATTTTCCATAACCGTGCTAAAATTCTTTCCAACTCGTCCAATAACCTGACGATAGATATAGCCGCTCTGCCGATTTGACATCTAAAGCCCCTGGAAGCCTCCATTGACAGCAGATTTGGCTGAAACTTTCGTAAAGACTTTAAATAACCGTGCCAGGTACGGTCCAAATCGTTCGATATAGCTCCTACAATATATTAACCGTCCGATTAGTCTTCTTCGGCCTCTAGAAGCCTGATTTAAAAGAAATTTGATACGTAAAATACTCATTTGTCTTCAACTATGTTCATTTGTGGATTTTTTTTTGCAGAATCCGTGGCGGTGCGTTTCCAAGATTTGGCCCAGTCGACCTTTACACACTTTTATTTGTTTTTATACCCTTCACCATAGAATGGGGGTATACTAATTTCGTCATTCCACTTGTAACACCTTGAAATAATCGTACTATACCCCATAAAATGTATATATTCTTGATCGTCATGACATTTTATTACGATCTAGCCATGTCCGTCCGTCTGTCCGTTCGTCCGTCTGTCTGTCAAAATCACGCAAACTTTCGAAGGAGTAAAGCTAGACGCTTGAAATTTTGCACAAATGCTTCCTATCAGTGTAGGTCGGTTGGGATTGTAAATGGGCCATCTTGGTCCATGCTTTGATATAGCTGTCATATAAACCGATCTTGGATCTAGACTTCTTGAGCCACTAGAGGGAGCAATTCTTATCCGATTTGGGTGAAATTTCGCATGAGGTGATTTGTTTTGATTACCAACAACTGCGCCAAGTACGGGTGAAATCGATGCATAACCTGATATAGCTGCCATATAAACCGATCTTGGATCTTGACTTCTTGAGCCACTAGAGGGAGCAATTCTTATCCGATTTGGGTGAAATTTCGCATGAGGTGATTTGTTTTGATTACCAACAACTGCGCCAAGTACGGGTGAAATCGATGCATAACCTGATATAGCTGCCATATAAACCGATCTGGGGTCTTGACTTCTTGCGCCTCTAGAGGGCGCAATTCTTATCCAATTTGGCTAAAATTTTGTACAACGGCTTCTTCCATGACCTTCTACATACGCGTTCAATATGGTCTGAATCGATCTGTAGCCTGATTCAGCTCCCATATAAACCGATCTCCCGTTTACGCTTCTTAAGCCCCTACAAGGCGCAATTCTTATCCGAAAGGACTGAAATATTACCCAATAACTTCTACTAGGGTCTTAAACAAACAATTCATTTATGTTCCGAATCGGACTTTAACTTAATATAGCTCCAATAGCATAACAATTCCAATCTATTAGATTAGTATACCCCCACCATAGGTTGGGGTTATACTAATTTCGTCATTCTGTTTGTCACTCCTCGAAATATTCGTCTCAGACCGCATAAAGTATATATATTCTTGATCGTCATGACATTTTATGTTGATCTAGCCATGTCCGTCCGTCTGTCTGTCGAAAGTACGCTAGCTTTCGAAAGCACCCTAAAGCTAGCCGCTTGAAATTTTGCACAAATACTTCTTATAGCTGTAGGTCGGTTGGGATTGTTAATGGACCATATCGGTCCATGTTTTGATATAGCTGCCATATAAACCGATCTTGATTTCTTGAGCCACTACAGGGCGCAATTTTTATTCGATTTGGCTGAAAATCGGTTCATAACCTGATATAGCTGCCATACAAACCGATCTGGGATCTCGAATTCTTCAACCTCTATGGGGCGCAATTATTTTCTGATTTGGGTGAAATTTTGTACAACTGCTTCTCTCATGACCTTTAACATACGTTTCAAATATGGTCTGAATCAGTCTATAACTTATATAGCTCCCCTATGAAACGATCTCCCTATTTTACTTTTTGAGCCCCTAAAGGGCGAAATCCGTATTCGATTTGGCTGAAATTTTACATAATGACTTTTACTATGTTCTCCAACGTTCGTTCCATTATGGTCCGAATCGGATCATAACTTGATATAGCTCCAATAGCATAGCAATTCATTTCTTTTATCCTTTCCTTTCTTTGCCTAAAAAGAGACACCGGGAAAATGTCCTGTGCAAGAGTTTCCCGTTTGAAAGGTTGAACAAAATTGTTGCGACATTTCTCCGACCTCCTCATCTTTCTCAGAAGTGGCCTCCAATGGCGGGGATGTTCTCCAGATCTTCTTGATTTTGAATTTTGTGGATTGGATGACAAATATTTTCTGCAATGGTTAATTTCTTATCAGAATCGAATCGTTAGTTCCTAGAATCTTAAATTTTTTCCCGATTTTGCTGAAATTTTTTTCTGAATTTTTTTTAATTGTCTGGGGAAAATGTCCTGTGCAAGAGTTTCCCGTTAGAAAGGTTGAACAAAATTGTTGCGACATTTCCTCCTCTTTCTCAGAAGTGGCCTCCAATGGCGAGGATGATCTCCAGATCTTCTTGATTCAGAATTTTGTGGATTGGATGACAAATATTTCCTGCAATGGTTAATTTCTTATTAGAATCGAATCGTTAGTTCCTAGAATCTTAAATTATTTCCCGAGTTTGCTGAAAGTTTTTTCTGATTTTTTTTTTTTTGCTGAAATTTTTTTCAATTGTCTGGAGATGGGTATATTTTAGATCACTTTCTCCCCTCCTACGGAAAATCGAATGCTGCCCAGTTTTTTCCGATGGATTGGCTGAAAATTCCATCATAATTCACTTACACCAGTGCTTTTTCAACTAAACACCTCCATGATTATTTTTGTGTCACTTATATATATTTTATACAGATAATTTGTGTATATATATTTATATTCAAAATATTAATGTATTAAATTAATGTAAAAGATTTGTTTTATTATTGATTAAAAAAATAATTCACATCCTCTTGGCCTATTGCTCATCTAGTGAGTCCACGCGTAGTCACAAGGCAAACATTGACTATATTTCAAGACTCACACATATTTAAAATACATTAATGTTGGATATGACACTTACAAGTTCAGCTATATCAGGTGAAAGATGTTTCAAACTATCTGGACCAAGCTTTACGACGGTAATAAGAGGCAGATAATTAGTTTTTAAAGAATTAAAAAGAAATTTAATGGCTGGAAATCATTGGATCTACTTTTCTTTTCTCATAACTCTCACCTTCATTTATATTTCCACGATGGAAAGTTCAATATAAGGCATCACTCAAGATGGCCCACACGGATTCAAAGGTGACATATAAGGTCCGCAGGGTTCACATGGAACTTGAGGTCCATTGGGTCCACATGGTCCACATTGTGTATTCCATGGTGTGGGAGTGCAGGAATAGCAGGGTCCGCACTCGGGAGCTTCGAAAGGACAGCCGGGGAAACAAGGCCGGCAAGGACCTAATGGACCACAGGGTCCAGGCATACCAACTGGCCCACAAGGGCCACAGGGTCCACAAGGAGCAGGAACATAAGGTCCAGATGGCATGGTCATACCGCAAGGGCCGCAATTCGGAGGTATAGGGCAAGGTCCACATGGCCCACAGGGTCCACATGGTCCACATGGCTGACACAATGGGTATTGATTTGTTGAAAAGCACGGCAAAGGACCACATGGCCCACTAGGCGAACATGGTCCCATGGGACAAGGTGGACAAGCTGCACTCGACTTATAGTTAATGGGTCCTGTGGGATAACAACAATACTCTCTTGCCGGTGGTACATCCAAAGTTTGCGGCTTAGGTTGACACAATATCGATTGACATACCTCCCGGGGTTCACATATCTTCTTGGGATAGCAAACCACATAGGGATCTGGTATCATGGAGGGATAATAGATTACTCTAGGCTCTCGCACCATCTGCGAGACCCATGTCAATTTGGGAACTTTTATGACACGTGTCGTGTCCACAACTTTGGGTATGGTTATCTGGCGGCAACGATTGACCACCATGGGTTCGGGCACAACTTTCTCGGTGAAGACTACACGTTTTTTGCATATCAAACGTGGTGGCTGTTGTACGGTTATGCATCTGGGCACTGGTGGTGGAATGCGGGGAGCACATTGTGGTATGGCATCCAATTGGGCACCGCTATAACATTTGGGGGAGCACTAAGGTGGTATAGGATAAAAAACATAGAAAAAATACAATTAAAAAAAAAATTACTTAAGAATTAGAAAATAATTAAAAAAATAAATACAAAAAATTTGGTTAACATGAGGAGAAAACAAAGAAAAAAAGAAAATAAATAAAAAGGAAAATTGTTGGAAAAAACAACATAGGAAAAAAAAACAGATAGAAAAACAGGGAGAAGGAACAAATTAGGAACAAAAAATAATAGAAAAAAATTACAGAAAATAGAAAAAATAAAAATAAAAATAATAGAAAAAATAAAAAGAAAAATAATAGAAAAAAACTTGAAAAAAAATAGATAAAAACTTAAAAAAAATAATAAGAAAGAAAAACATAAGGACAATTAGGACAAAAATAGGAAAATCAAGGTAAAGTGTGCTAATTTCGGCCGGGCCCAATCTTGGATTTTACTAAAATTTAACCCTTGTTAACTCAGTTTGCATTTAAATTATTTTGGAACAGTCAAATCGGACGAAAATTTAAGCTTCTATGGACTTTAGGATTTTAATGCCCATTTAGAATATATGTTTGTAATTATGAGGTCCTAGATGCATATTTCGAGTTGTTACGAACGGAATGACGAAATCAGCATACACGGACCCATTGGTGGAGGGTACAAAAATCAGGGGAAAAAAATTAGATAACCGAAAACTATAATTGGAAAACACAATTTGAGGGAAAAAAATTAAAAAAGTAAACAAAATAAGATAAACAAAAATTGGAAAAAAACTAAGAAAAAAAAAATGAGACAAAAAAGTTTGGAAAATAAATAAGGGAAATAAATTAAATAAATTAAACAATAATAAAAAAAATAAATGAAAAAATAAAACAAATAGGAAATAATAGAAAATAATAAAAAAATAAAAAAAAATTAATAAAAAAATAAAACAAAACAAAAATAAAAAAATAAAAACAATAAACCAAAAATAAAACAAAAATAAAACAAAAATAAAACAATAATAAAACAAAAATAAAACAAAAATAAAACAAAAATAAAACAAAAATAAAACAAAAACAAAACAAAAAAAAAAAAATTAATAAAAAATTATGAAAGACTGATTAAAAAAAAAAGATAAAAATACTGGGTTGCCCAAATAGTAATTGCATTTTTAATAAAACTTAGAATAAACTTTAATCAAATATACTTTTTTACACTTTTTTTCTAAAGCAAGCTAAAAGTAACAGCTGATAACTGACAGAAGAAAGAATGCAATTACAGAGTCACAAGCTGTGAAAAAATTTGTCAACGCCGACTATATGAAAAATCCGCAATTACTTTTTGGGCGACCCAATATTAAAAAAAAAAACAATAACAAAATTAAAAAAAAACAATAACAAAATTAAAAAAAAAACAATAACAAAATTATAAAAAAAACTAATAAAAAAAATAAGTAAAACTAATAAAAAAAAAATATAAGTAAAACTAATAAAAAAAATATGTAAAACTAATAAAAAATAATAAAAAGTTTTAAAACACGATAAAAAATCACAAAAAAATATATAAAAAACTAATTAAAAAATAACAAAAAATATAATATAAAAAGAAATTAATAAAAAAATTAAAATAAAATAATTAAAGAAATTATAAAAAAAATAAAATAAAACTAAGAATATTTTTTGATGAGAAGTAAAAAAAAAATTAAAAAATTAAAAAAAAATTTTAAAAAATCAAAAAAAAAAAAATTTTTAAATATATAAAAAAATGAAAAAAAAAAAAATAAAAATATAATTAAAAAAATATTAAAAAAAAGATTTACAAAAAACAAGTAAAAAGGCGTTAAGTTCGGCCGGGCCGAACTTTGGATACCCACCACCTCGTGTATATATGTAAAACACCTTTCGTCAAAACCCGGTGAAAAATGCATACCTCATGCCCCATAGCAGCTAAATCGAAATATGTTCCGATTTGGACCAAATACTTATAAGTACAAGTAATTTTTCAATTGCGTATAACAAAATATTGGTCTTTTAAGTAGATATATCTAAAATTAAACCGATTTGAACTATGTACTAAACGGATGTCGAAATGCTTAGCATACGTCACTGTGTAAAATTTAAGTGAAATCGGATTATAAATGCGACTTTATGGGACCAAGACTATAAATCGGGATATCGGTCTATATGGCAGATCTGGACGGATCTGGATCAAATTTAAAAAGGATATCGAAGGGCCTAACACAACTCACCGTCCCAAATTTCGGCGTCATCGGACAATAAACGCGCCTTTTATGACTCCAAAACCTTAGATCGAGAGATCGGGCTATATGGCACCTATATCCAAATCTGAACCGATCTGTGCCATATTGCAGAAGTATGTCGAGGGGCTTAATTTAACCCACTGTCCCCGATTTCGGCCACATCGGACAATAAATGCGCCTTTTATGGGCCCAAAACTTTTAATCGAGAGATCGGTCTATATGGCAGCTATATCCAAATCTGGACCGATCTGAGCCAAACTGACAAGGGATGTCGAAGGGACTAACTCTACTCACTGTCCCAAATTTCAACAAAATCGTGTAATAAATGTGGCTTTTATAGGCCTAAAACCCTAAATCAGGGGATCGGTCTATATGGCAGCTATATCCAAATCTGGACCGATCTGGGCCAAATTGACGAAGGATGTCGAGGGGCCTAACACAACTCACTGTCCCAAATTTCAGCAAAATCGGATAATAGATGTGGCTTTTATGAGCCCAAGACCCTAAATCGTAGAATTGGTCTATATGGCAGCTATATCGAAATCTGAACCGATCTGGGCCAAATTGATGAAGGATGTCGAGGGGCCTAACATAACTCACTGTCCCAAATTTCAGCAAAATCGGATAATAAATGTGGCTTTTATGGGCCTAAGACCCTAAATCGGAGGATCTGTCTATATGGGGGCTATATCAAGATATAGTCCGATATAGCCCATCTTCGAACTTAACCTGCTTATAGACAAAAAAAGAATCTGTGCAAAGTTTCAGCTCAATATCTCTATTTTTGAAGACTGTAGCGTGATTTCAACAGACAGACGGACAGACGGACGGACATGTCTAGATGGTCTTAGATTTTTACGCTGATCAAGAATATATATACTTTATAGGTTCGGAAATGGATATTTCGATGTGTTGCAAACGGAATGACAAAATGAATATACCCCCATCCTTCGGTGGTGGGTATAAAAATACTTAAAAAAAAGATATACAAAAAAAATTTAAAAATCCAAAAAATTTGTGCAAAAAGTGAGAATATAGGAAATAATTTAAAATCAACTTTAATAAATTTGAAACTAATTTTAAAATTTTAAAAAATTAAAACAAAAATTAATTTTAGAAACAAAAAACTAAATAAAAAATATTAAAAATTATATAAAAAATTAAAAAAAAAATTATAAACATTGAAATAAATTATAAAAAAAATTATGGGAACATTAACAAAAAAAATAAAAAAAAAAATAGTAAAATAGTCCGATGCGGAACATAAATGAATTGAATGCTAAACATTGAAGAAGTCATTGTGTAATATTTCAGTTCATTCGGATAAGAATTGCAACTTGTAGGGGTTCAAGAAGCCAAATCGGAAGATCGATTTATATGGGAGCTGTATCAAGCTATAAATCGATCCAGACCACATTTTACATGTATGTTGCAGGTCATGGGAAAGTCTGATGTTCAAAATTTCAGCCAATTGAATAATAACTGTGTCCTCTAGAGGCTGAAGAAGTCAAGATCACAGATGGGTTTATATGGCAGCTATATTGCAGCCATACATGCAAAATTTCACGGCTCAAGAAGTCATGATCCAAGATCGGTTTATATGGCAGCTATATCAGGTTTTGAACCGATTTAGACCATGCTTAGCAGTTGTTGGAAGTAATACCAAAACACCTCATGCAAAATTATAGCCAAATCGAATAAGAATTGCGCCCTCTAAAAGCTGAAGAAGTCAAGACCTCAGATCGGTTTATATGGCAGCTATATCAGGTTATGAACCGATTTGAACCATATTTAGCACAGTTGTTGGAAGTGATACCAAAACACCACGTGCAAAATTTCAGTCGGACGAAAAATGCGCCCTCCAGAGGTTCAAGAAGTCAAGACCCAAGATCGGTTTATATGGCAGCTATATCAAAACATGGACCAATTCGGCCTATTTACAATCCCAACCGACCTACACTAATAAAAAGTATTTGTGCAAATTTTCAAGCGTCTAGCCTTAATCCTTCGGTAGTTAGCGTGCTTTCGACAGACAGACGGACAGATGGACGGACGGACGGACGGAAAAAAAATTCCAACTAAAATAAGGAACAAAAAGAAAAGTATAAAAGCAATTTTTTTGGGAACCCTTTTCCCTGCTTACCTCAAAAGGAGCACAACAAGGATCACATGGACTGCAGGGTCCGCATGGTCCGCAGGGAGCGCATGAAGGATCACACATATTTAGAATTTGACAATAGATTTTTTCCACTAAAAAATATTCAATTTTTTTAAACAAAAACTTTTAAATGTTTTTAACGGACACTTACAAGAAAGAAAACCACTTAAAGTATTCGCTTATTAGAAAGAACCACGAAAAATATTCGCTTATAATGTGTTTTCAAGTTTTTGTTTTTTTAATTTTATTAAGTTTTTTCTGTTTTTATCAAACAAAGGATTTTTTTAAGGTCTTCACAGTTAAAAATTTTGAAAGGAATGCAAACAAAATTTTTCAATGCATACATATTTTTTTCCAACGAATAGAAAAAATTAAATCAATGCTTGGGTGATAAATTTTAAAATATTTGGGTGAGGTAGTTTAGAAGAATGTTATGTTTCTTGTTGATTCTTTGTTTGTTTTCCACATCCAAACGATTTAGAAAGACTTGAGCTTTTAGAAATTAAAATTTGTGCCTAGATTATGGAAACATGCAACTAACGTAGGTTTTTCTAGATCGACTATGGAGGCTCCAAAGGCTCTCTAAAGTAGCTTTCAACTTCTCATTCAAGATCATGAAAATCCAACTTGTTATCTTTGGGCGGTGATTTCCTCTCCAAGGATGGTGTTATCTTTGTGATACCGAAATCTATACCGACCTATTTCTTACTTCCTTTCAGTAATAGCCTCATCTTCTCACGATCTTGATTTTTCCATAGGATTTTCATCGTCCTAACGACCTTTTCACTGTTCCACAGTGTTACATGGGCTTTCGTCACTCACAAGGACTGAATCGCCTCGAAGGGGTTCGGATTAACCAAGTTTGTTGACGGGTTTCATTAAACCATCTGCTCTTTCATTCCCCCTTACTCCGCTGTTGCCCGGCACCCAAACAATGCGGATTTTGCCTTACTCAGACAGAAGAGGCTTTAATCTCCTCTTTACACTCCAAGACTGTTCGTGACCTTACCGTCTTGGTTGTTATTGCCCTCAGTCAGTTTACTGTCCGTAAAGACGTTCACATTCGACGTCCTCGCGTTAACACCACATCACCTCACGCATTCCGTGATCGCCCGAATCTCCGCCTGCAGGATTGTATTATGGTCAGGCTGTCGGACACATATCTAAGACACACAAAATGCAATTTAGCTCTTGAACATTCCATTTAGGAACATGGGCAAACTTGTCACATATCAATGAGTGTTGTCTGATTCAAGTTTAAGCTCCTCCTGTTTATAGCCTAGTCCGAAAAGCGTACCGCAGTGCGACACCACTTTGGGGAGAACTTTTTACATGACATAGTACCTTACAAATGTTGCCAGCATTAGGAGGGGATAGACACCGCCCAAAAAGTTTTCTAATGTTCTAGCCAGGATTCGAACTTAGACGTTCCTCGTCAAAGGCGGACTTGCTGTCTTTTGCGCTCCCTTAGGGAACACCACTGGTTGGAGCAGGTCTTTTTATATGTATACTAGCGAACCGGGCCCGCTCCGCTGCGCCTTCTTAAACTCTCTTATATCTTTTTAGGGTGGGGACACTTCGCCCTGAAGGTAGATATCGAATTAGTGGCATTGTCGCCTATGACACTGAACGCGTTTGTATCCTGGCGAGAACATCGGTGTTTATCCCCTCTTAATGTTGGCGACATTTGCGAGGTACAATGCCATGCATGGTCATTTAAAAAGTTTTTCCCAAAGAGGTGTCGCAACACGGGACGCCGTTCGGACTCGGCTATAAGAAAAGGTCCCTTATCATTGAGTTTAAACTTGAGCCGTTTTTGCGCCAAAGGGGACGGCCCGCCTCCACCTGATATCTAAAAATTATATAGCCAATGTTTCCTTCTAGACAAACGTACACAATTAATGGAAATTTTAAGAAAATCAGTTCAGCTAATGATCATATAGTCATAGTGGGTCTAATGGCGTTTTTGAGAGGTGGCGTGACCCCCTATACTTCGATCTAATTTTGTATGCCAGATTCGAAATCTACTCTCGAATACCATTCATTTGAGCCCCATATTGAAATGAACGTCCAATATGCCCGTTTGGGGGAATTTTGGGGTTGGGGCAGCCCGATTGGTATGTAGACCCAAATTTTAATACCATACACGTATTCTATTTTCCAATACCTTTCATTTGATACCTATATTGTCCCGATCGGTCCACTTATGATTATGGGTTGCGTTTTTGGCATGAGGGGGAGGGTCCGTCCCCCTTCCGATACCGAAAAATTATATAGCTTATGTTTCCTTCCAGTCCAAACTACACAATATGCGCAAATTTCGAGGAAATCGGTTCTTCCATTTTTTCGGTCTATACGGAACAAACAAACCGAGTCCATATATCCGTGATTGGCTAATGTGCCTATTTTGGACGTTTTTGTGGGGTGGGGTGGCCCCCTATACTTCGACATGAATTTTTATGACAGATTTGTTATCTACTCTCGCATACTTATCGGTCCACGTATGATTTTGGGTGGTGTGTTTGGGGTAACGGTCGAGGGTCCGCCCCCTTCCGTTATCAATAAATTATAAAGCCTATTCCTACTTACTGACCATATTCGTAATCTACTCTCGAATACCTTTCATTTGAGTCCCATATAGTCATGATCGTCAAATAAATGTATTGTCCCGATCGGTCCAGTTTTGATTTTGGGTTGTGTTTTTGGCATAAGGGGGAGGGTCCATCCCCTTCCGATACCGAAAAATTATATAGAATATGTTTCCTTCCAGACCAATCTACACAATATGCGAAAATTTCGAGAAAAACGGTTCTGCCTTTTTCAGTCTATACGGAACAAACAAACCGAGTCCCATATATCCGTGATTGGCTAATGTGCCCATTTTGGGGGTTTTTGTGGGGGTAGGGTGACCCCCTTTACTTCGACATGAATTTGTATGACAGATTCGGTATCTACTCTCGCATACTTATCGGTCCACTTATGATTTTGGGTGGTGTGTTTGGGTTAACGGTCGAGGGTCCGCCCCCTTCCGTTATCAATAAATTATAAAGCCTATTCCTACTTATTGACCATATTCGTAATCTACTCCTGAATACCTTTCATTTGAGTCCCATATTCTCATGATCGTCAAAAAAACCTATTTTAAGGGGTTTTGGGGCTGGGGCGGCCTCCCAGGTACTTGGACCCAACTTTTATTATGAAATTCGTACTCTACTCATGAACACCTTTCATTTGTCCATATTGTCCCGATCGGTCCACTTTTATTTTTGGGTATTACTTTTGGGGTAAGGGGGAGGGTCCGCCCCCTTCCGATGTCAAAAAATTATATAGCCTATGTTTCCTTCCAGACCAAACTACACAATCTGTGAAAATTTCAAGGTAATCGGTTCAGCCGTATTTGAGTCTATACGGAACAAACAAACAAACCGACAAACAAACGCAAATTGAATTTTTTAAGAGAAGATTTCCACAATGTATCCACTAGCTTCCCCCGTATAAGAGGTGATGAAAAGTCGTCACATCTTAATGTGATACATTTCCATTGAAAAAAGTATAAAAGTATGCAGATGTTCACCCTATTAATTTAATTTTAATCAGTAATCGGATTTACGTGCGCCTAACCTCTTTAGATTAAGCTTTTTTTTAATAATTTCTTAAGAGGCTCTGATTCTTATTAGCATTGACAAATTGTTTTTTGTGCGATGGTATACTTTAAAAGGTATACTTTCAAAGTGACTCATTTTATGCGAACAATATAATATGATAAATAGGCTTATTTGGTATTGAGGACAGAAAAAATGCATTCGAAAGAACACAAATCGAGCTTTTATCAAATACTTAAAAAAATATTGGTGAAATTGGGGGATTGATAACATTTTGGTTGTCATGCTCATGGAGATAATCGAAAATGCTGTTCAATTTATGGTGTTTTAAAATTTTATCTGTATTCTAATAAAACATATTCTTATACCTCAGACCTTGTTTTGAAGAGGTTGAGTAAGAGGTTGGTGACATTATTTGACACCATATGTCTTAGTTTTTTCTAGATATTGACCACTTGTGACCTCACCGTTAGTGCCTCAAGCTTGGATTATCAGATTTCCGAAAAGAAAAGCCATCAAAATAAAGAATTAGTTTTCAATAACAGAAGAAGAAGCGGAAGAAATACTGTAGATTGTTGTTGCTTTTCACTTACCCATCCGTTATTTATGTGAATGCAATACCATATTGTGGAAGCATGAGCTAAGTGAGAGTAAGAGGTGTAACTGGTAGATGTGCGAGAGATAGAGTATCACTATTTAGGTAAGGGTGTTGTGGGGGTGTGATGAGCGTGGCCTCACTTGACATGTAGGTAAGCCTTTTGCCAAGGCTCGACTTTGACATTTGCAGTTTTGTTGTTGTTTGTATAACTATTGCGAGCCTGCATCACAAGACAAAAAATCTAATAATTACGGTACAGAACGTATAAAAAATGTATTGAAATATAAGGAAAGGTAGGTGGTTCGTATTTAAACATTCGGCAGGGCCGAATCTTATATAACCTCCACCATTTGGCCCGGCCGAATGTTTAAATACGAACCACCCACCTTTTCTTACATTTCATAGCATTTGTCGAGTTCTTTGAGCGGTATAGCTTTTTAGGCAAACAAAGAGTAATGGATAAGAATTGTTATGATATTGGAGCTATATAAAGATATAGTTCGATTCGGAACATAAATGAATTGATTGATGAAGACCATAGTGGAAGTCATTGGTTAATATTTCAGCCCATTCGGAAAAGAATTGCTCTTTGTAGGGGCTCAAGAAGCATAATCGGAAGATCTGAGCTATATTAGGCGTTGTACAACATTTCAGCGAAATCGAATAAGAATTGCGCCCTCTAGTGGCTCAAGAAATCAAGATCCAAGATCGGTTTACATAGCAGCTATATCAGGTTATGTACTAATTGAATCAAAAAATTTACGCCTTACCGGACGAAAATTGCGGCTTGTGAGGGCTCATGAAGTCAAATCGCGAGATCGGTTTATATGGGAGCTGTATCAAGTTATAGACCGATTCAGAACGTACTTAAGACAGTTGTTGAAATCCATAATAGAACATCATTTGCAAAATTTCAGCCAAATCGGACAAAAATTGCGGCTTGTGAGGGCTCAAGAAGTTGGAAGTCATAACAGAACAAGTTGTGCAAATTTAACCAAATCGAACAAAAATTGAGGCTGATAAGGGCTCAAGAAATCAAATCGGGAGATTGGTTATTATGGGAGCTAAATCGAAATCTGAACCGATATGGCCCATTTGAAATCCCCATCGACCTACATCAATATCAAGTATCTGTGCAAAGTTTCAAGCGGCTAGCATTACCCATTCGACCTCTATCGTGATTTCGACAGGCGGACGGACGGACATGACGAGATCGACACAAATGATTAGTGTACCCCCATTTTATGGTAGGTGGTAGGGTATAAAAATCAATTTTTATACCCTCGAAATATGCGTCTAAGATACCATAATGTGTATATATTCTTGATCGTCATTTCATTTTAAGTCGATCTAACCATGTCCGTCCGTCTGTCTGTGTAAAGCACACTAACTTTCGAAGGAGTAAAGCAAGCCGCTTCTAATTTTGCACAAATACTTTTTATTAGTATAATTCGCTTGGGATTATAAATGGGCCAAATCGGTCCATGTTGTGATATAGCTGCCATATAAACCGATCCTGGGTCTTGACTTCTTGAGCCCCGCATTCTCATCCGATTTGACTGAAATTTTGCACTTGGAGTTTTGGTATCACTTTCAACTTCTGCGCTAAGTATGGCTCAAATCGGTCCATGTTTTGATATAGCTGCCATATAAACCGATCTTGGGTCTTGACTTCTTGAGCCTCTAGAGGGCGCAATTCTCGTCCGATTTGACTGAAATTTTGCACTTGGAGTTTTGGTATCACTTTCAACAACTGTGTTATGTATGATTTAAATCGCTTCATAATCTGGTATAGCTGTCATATAAACCGATCTTGGATCTTGATTTCTTGAGCCCATGGAACGCGCAATTCTTATCCGATTCGGCTGAAATTTTGTACAATGGCTTCTCTCATGACCTTTAACATACGTATCTAGTACAGACTGAATCGATCAACAGCTTGATACAGCTCACATATAAAATTATCTCCCGATTTTGCTTCTTGAGCCCTTACAAGGCGCAATTCTTCTCCGAATGAACTGAAATATTACACAATGACTTCTACAATGTTCAGCATTCATTTATGATCCAAATCGGAATATAACTTGATATAGCTCCAATAGCTTAAAAGTTATTATTCAATATTCTTTGTTTACATAAAAGGCGATACTGCGCATAGAACTCGACAAATGGTATCCATCGGGGAGGGTATATAAAATTCGGCCCGGCCGAACTTAGCACGCTCTTACACGTTTTGAAATGTTTGAAGTGAAATGTGTTTCTGTGATAAAAAAACGGGCTATGCGAGAGGGCGTCTTTACTCTAGCAACCCCAAAGAGCACATGACCACTTTGGGGTTGTTAGGGGTAATGAGACGAAAGGCGCTATATGGTGTTTCAAATGGAAGCTAAAGCTAATCTGACATAGATATATGGCGAGAAGTGTCAAATGTCATGTCTGGGGTTTTATCCAGCCTCTCAAACCCCCGTTCATGACAAGTTGATGCTCAATCTGGTTATCGAATAGAAGGGTTTTATGAGTAGAGTACGAATTGACATTGGTCATAAAAAGTCTTGCATCTGAGCACCCTCCTCTCCTTGAAATACTAATAAACGGACATAAAACATTATCATGACATTAGTAGTCTCAAATTAAAGTCATTTAGAGAGTATCATACGAACCTGACATTGAAATGTGAAGCTAAGCCGATAAGAGATCCTAGAATTTCAAATGGATATGAAGCCTGCTAAAAACATTATGGATCGCAAAAAGAAGGTATATGAAGGAAGAGTTTAAATTCAATGGTAAGACGATTAAAAAAGTATAAGATTGTTGATCCAGAAGAACATATCGCGCCTTGAAAATAATTTGATATTAGCAAACACTCTCTTCTGATTTAATTTTTCAACCTCCATAGGATGGGGGTATACTAATAGTCTCAACATTCTGAATCGATATAGCCAAGTCGGTTCGTCCGTCCGTCTGTTGAAATCACGATAGCGGTCGAACGTGTAAAGCTAGCCGTTTGAAATTATGCACAGATACTTCTTATTGATGTTGGTCGTTGTGGATTGCAAATGGCACATATCGGTTCACATTTGGATATAGCCCTAATATAAACCGATCCCTCGATTTGACTTCTTGAGCCCCTAGAAGCCTCAATTTTCATCCAATTTGGCTGAACTTTGAAACAAAGATTTGTGTTATGACTTCCAGCACCAATGCTAAGTATTATTCTAGTCGGTCTACAAAGTGATATAGCCGCCATATAAAACGATCACCGCTATTGACTTCTTGAGCCCCTAAAAGCCTTAATTTTCATCCGAATTGGCTGAAATTTGAAACAAAGACTTGTGTTATAACTTTCATGCCATCCATGCCAAATGCGAATCTAGTCGGTCTATAAAGTGATATAGCCCTCATATAATCCGATACCCGGATTTGACTTCTTGCGCCTCTGGCAGCCTCAATATTCATCCGATTTGGCTGAAATTTTGGAACAAAGACTTGAGTTAAAACTTCCAACATCCATGAAAAGTATAATCCGAATCGGTCTATACACAGGTATAGCTCCCATATAAACCGATCCCCGGATTTGACGACCTCAGCTCTTAATTTTCTCCTGAATTAGCTGAAATTTTTCCCAAACCCCTATCTTATGACTTGCAACATCAGTGCCAAGTATTAACCAAATCGGCTATGACTTCTTGAGACCATTGAAAATAATTCAAATACTAACTCAGTTATAAGGGTACATTTTTAACGGAATCCAAGGTGGTGGTGCCCGGTTCTGTCGAACTTATCACGTTTTACTAGTTCTTTCTCTTTTGTGGCGAGCTATATTCAAATCTGAAGCGATATGGCCCATTTGCAATCCCCAACGACCTTCATCAATGAGAAGTATCTGTTCCATATTTCAAGCGAATAACATGATTTTTTTCGAATGCTATCGTGATTTCGACAAACATTGCTTGATAGACTCAGAATATCGAAACGATCAAGAATATAAATATTTTATGGGGTTTCAGAACAATATTTTGAATTCTTCAAAGAACTTGTCACATGTGATCCCAGGTGAAGGGTATGTAAGATTCGGCCCGGCCGAACATAATGCGCTTTTATTTGTTTGTTTTCTTTTCACATCTCTCACTTTTGTTTACTTAACTTTTTGCATTTCTGAGAATTTTTACAAAGGCGGTATAACACAGTTTATTGTGGAGTAAAGCAAATTATTTAAAATCATATAAGTGTAGACATCCCATTAACCCTTTAATGTCTATGCATTGATTTTGCAAGTCATTCGTCTGTATGATAGAAGAAAAAAATGCGATGCACAATGGGATGTAAACATTTTTGTTGTAGAAATAAGTTCGCCATTTGTTAATGGATAAAGATGTCTACGAAAATTATAGCTGTGGTGTTGTCTACACTATGCGCTATCTTACAGGGCTCTAGAATGCCCGAAGTCCCATTGGTGGGCCTTCAAAGTTGATCACCTCGACCCTTCTAAATTTAGTTCGGGCTGCCAAAGGCGTTCTGAGGATTGTTCGCATTTGCGTTGAACACCAAAAGCAAATAGTTTCTATATAATTTTTATACCCACCACAATAGGATAGGAGTATACTAATCTAGTCATTCCGTTTGTAACACCTCGAAATATTGATCAAGGACCCTATGGGGGTATACTAATCTAGTCGTTCCATTTGTAACATCTCGAAATATTGATCAAGGTCCCTATAAGGTATATTTTTTCTTGATCGTATAGACATTCTGAGTCGATCTAGTCATGTCCGTCTGTCTGTCGAAAATACGATAGCGGTCGAAAGCGTAAAGCTAGCCGCTTGAAATATTGCTCAAACCCTGGGTATTGATGTATGTCGTTGGATATTGCAAATGGGCCATATTGGTTCAGATATCGATATAGCTCCCATATAAATCGATCTCCCTATTTAACTTCTTTTCCGATTTGGCTGAAATTTTGCACATAGTGTTCTTTTATAACTTCCAACAAATGTGCCAAGTACGGTTCAAATCGGTTTAGAACCTGATACAGCGCCCATATAAACCGATCTTCCAATTTGACTTCTTGAGCCCCTGGAAGCCGGATTTTTTGACCGATTTGGCTTAAATTTTCCATATAGTGTTCTGTTATGACTTCCAATAACTGTGTTATGTTTGGTTTAAATCGGTTAAGAACCTGATACAGCTCCCATATAAACCGGTCTCCCGATTTGACTTCTTGAGCCCCTGGATGTCGCTATTTTTGTCTGATTTGTCTAAAATTTTGCACATAATGTTCTGTTATGACTGTTATGACCAACAACTGTGTCGAGCACGGTCCAAATCGATCAAGAACATGATGTAGCTCCCATATAAGCCGATTTCCCGATTTGACTTCTTGAGCCCTAACAAGCAGCGATTTTTATCCGATTTGACTGAAATTTTGCATTAAGCGTGCTGTTATGATTTTGAACAACTGAGGCAAGTACTGATCGAATTGGCCTATAACCAGATTTAGTTCCCATATTTTAGCAGAATTGATGGTGGAGGGTACCCAAGGTTCGGCCCGGCCGAACTTATCACCCTTTTACTTGATTGAATTCTAACCCGCATAACTTCTGACTGAAGAGTCGGATATTATAAAATTATAATAGTATGAAATATTGCACTTTATGTCGGAGGCCATCGTAGCACAGAGGTTAGCATATCCGCCTATGACGCTGAACGCCTGGGTTCGAATCCTGGCGAAACTAACAGAAAAAATTTTCAGCGGTGGTTTTCCCCTCCTAATGCTGACAACAGATGTGAGGTACTATGCCATCTAAAACTTCGCTATAAAGAGACGTCGCACTGTGGCACGCCGTTCGGACTCGGCTATAAAAAGGAGGCCCCTTATTATTGAGCTTAAACTTGAATCGGACAACACTCATTGATATGTGAGAAGTTTGCCCCTGCAGTTTGCATTTTTGCAATTTTGCCCTTAATGTAGATAACACGTCAGCATAACCAAATAAAATTTCTTGATGATATGCATATCCTATAACAAATGACAGACTTATTTCCCCTCATTTTTACTTCCAACCCACTGTGCGACGGTTCAGTCAACCACGGTTAACCGCCACCATAACAAAGTTGATTGTGTGCCATGCAAATATAAATATGAAATTAAAATATTAATTGTATTAAAGACAATAAATCAACTTAAAATGCTATCAAGAGTCAAGGTTAGAGAAATGTATAAAAAGCCCAGTTAATAACAGTAAATACATATGTATCTAAATAAATGTATGTGTTTCACACAACTTTGCAATGTATAATTGTTTGTTACATATGACGACTTTTAAAACTTGTAAGAAATTTCTTATTAGAGACCTATAGTAGATGCTGGACGTGTGTGCTAAGCTACACGCTAAAGTGTATTTTTAGAAATAATCAATAATGAAGCCGGTGCCCAGGGCCATTGACCCTTCACGGCTCTATAATACAATATTGTTGCATCCCAAAAAAATCCAAAGACCAAATACTATGAGAAACAATTAAATGCGTGCTAAGTTCGGCCGGGCCGAAAGATAACTTGGTATAGCTCAATAGCATAGAAAATCTTATCCATTATTCTCTGTTTGCCCTTTAAGAGATATCGGCCAAAGAATTTGACAAATGCGATCCACCATGGATCTCTTAAATATTTAAAAAGGCAAACAAAGGATAATGCAAATTGCAAATTTGCCCATTAACATTCCATTTAGGAACAGGGGCAAACTTCTCACATATCAATGAGTCCTGTCCGATTCAAGTTTAAGCTCAAAGATAAGAGGCCTCCTTTTTATAGCCGAGTCCTAACGGCTTGCCGCATTGCGACGCCTCTTTGGGGAGTAGTTTTTACATGGCATAGTACCTCACAAATGGCGCCAGCATTGGGAGGGGATAACCATCGGTTAAAATATTTCTTTCTGATGTTCTCACCATGATTCGAACCCAGACGTTCAGAGTCATAGGTGGACATATCAACATCTGCGCTACGATGTATAATGGATAAGAAATTCTATGCTATTGGAGCTATATCAGGTTATGGACCGATTTGAACCAAAATCATGCAAAATGTCTGCAAAATAGGATAATAATTGCGCCCTGTAGAGGCACACGAAGTCATGATCCGAGATCGGATTATATGGGAGCTATATCAGAGTTTTGAACCTATTTGAACCATACTTGGGACAATTATTGGGAGTTAGAACAAAACACTTGGTGCAAAATTCCAGCCAAGTCGGTTAGTAATTGCGCCCCCTATCGGCTCAATAAATCAAGATCCGATATCGGTTTTTATGGGAGCTATATCAGGTTATGAACCGATTTAGACCATACTAGATAGTTTGCCAGCTCTTTCAAGAACTCAAGACACGAGATCCTTTTACATGAGAGCTATATTCGGTTATGATTTATACCAAACTTAGCAAAGTTTTTGGAAGTCAAAACAGTACACTTTGTGCAAAATTTCAGTCAAATCGGATAAGAATTACGCCCTCTAGACGATCAAGAAGTCAAGATCCGGTATGGGTTTATAAGACAGATATACCCAAACATTGACAGATTTGCCCCATTTACAATCCTAACTGACTTGCACTGTATTTATGTAAAATTTCAAGCACCTAGCTTTATTCCTTTGAAGGTTGGAGTGTTTTCGATAAACAGACAGACGGAAGGAAGGACTGTCGGCGGACATGGTTAAATCGACTAAGAATGTTAATGTCGATTAAGAATATACATGTACTTTGTTGGATCTCAGTTCAATATTTCGATGTGTTACAAGCGGAATGACGAAATTAGTATAACCCCATCCTATGGTAGAGGGTGTAACAGATAAAAGCATGCAAAGTTCGGCGGGGCCGTATCTTGTATACCCTCCACCATGGATCGGATTTGTCGAGTTCATTGGCCGATATATCCTAGTAGGCAAACAAAGGATAATAGAATTGCTATGATATTGGAGTTATATCAGGTTATGGACTGATTCGAACCTTACTTAATTAAGATGTTGAAGGATGTTGGGTTTCAGATCATTATTATGTGTTGGGCTAGGTTAGGTTAAAAAGAGGATGTGGATATTAATCCGCCCCATGTCACTTTGGATATACACCATGGATATGCACCTAAGCCTGTTATCAAAGTTAGGAATTCCGTGCTACTTACAAAATCCTTAATTGCTTTAAATTCCACGCTCCTAAGTTGGTTCATAACTGGTATTGTGTCCGCACCTTAGTGCTATATCTGTGCTGGACGCGGAAGCCGGGCAATGACATAAGAAATACTCCAACGTCTCATCATCTTCCCGGCGACCGACCTACCGACCTTTTCGCTGTTCCAGAGGGTTACATGCGCATTCGTTGCCTACGCCCTTCACTCGTACTGCGTCGACCCAATGTGTTACAAACTTTTGGAGGAGCTGTGAGGACATCGAAGAAGAAGAGACTCTAGAACACCTTCTGTCCCGCTGAGTCAGTCAGATGGGGTTCCACTTTAGGTTCTCATTTCTTTGAGAACTGCGGATGTGAACGCTCGCAAGTTGTTGGGCTTTTTAAAGCGATCGGGATGGTTTAACGGTAGGAACTAGAAGACATCTTCCTTCTTCTGTTCCTGTGGTATCATAATATCACGAAAATGTGTAAGTTGGTCTAATGGCAGAGTGCCATTTAAACCTGACCTAACCTACAAACGGAATGACTAAATTAGTATACACCCATATAAACAAAAATTAATAAAATTCTTAGCAAAATTTGTATTTTTATACTCTCCACGATAGGATGGGGGGATGGTAAATGGGCCAAATCGGTCCATGTTTTGATATAGCTGCCATATAAACCGATCTTGGGTCTTGATTTCTTGAGCCTCTAGAGGGCGCAATTCCTATCCGATTTGACTGTAATTTTGCACATAGTGTTTTGATATCACTTCCAACAACTGTGCTAAGTATAGTCCAATTCGGTCCACAACCTGATATAGCTGCTATATAAACCGATCTGCGATCTTGACTTCTTGAGCCTCTAGAGAGCGCAATTCTCATCCGATTTGGCACAAATTTTGTACAACGGCTTCTCCCATGGCCTTCAACATACGTGTGCAATATGGTCTGAATTGATCTATAGCTTGATACAGCTCCCATATAAACCGATCTCCCGATTTTGCTTCTTGAGCCCCGAATCGGACTATAACTTGATATAGCTCCTCCTCCGTCCTTATTCATAATTCTTTGTTTGCCTAAAAACAGGTACTGCGCAAAGAACTCGACAGATGCGACCATGGTGGAGGGTATATAAGATTCGGCCCGGCCGAACTTAGCACGCTCTTACTTGTTTTCCATTCAATAATTTATTTTCCCTTTTCTTTTTTTCAGAGTTTATGGTGTGTTTGATCAACGTCAGCCCCTACTTCTCATACGTGATCCCGAGTTGGTCAAACAGATAGCCATCAAGGATTTCGATCATTTTGTCAATCATCGTTCATTGTTCGATGATAATGATAGTAAAGAACTCTTTGCTGCTTCATTGTTTTTAATGAAGGATAATCGATGGAAAGATATGCGCAGCACTTTAAGTCCAGCATTCACTGGCAGCAAGATGCGTTCCATGTTTCAGTTAATGAATGAAGTGGCTCAACACACTTTGGCTCATGTAAAAAAACAACCGGCCGTTTTCACGCAACAGGGTTTGGAGCTGCAAGTCAAGGACTTTATAACACGTTTTACCAATGACATCATAGCATCTACCGCCTTTGGTTTGCAGGTGAATTCGTATGACAATATGGACAACGAATTCTATCGCATGGGAAAGAAGGTGACACAGTTTTCGTTTAAGCAAAATATGAAATTCATGTTTTTTGCCAATTTCAAGAAACTTATGAGGGTAGGTGAACATTTGAGAAGTACTATATTTTTAAATTTAATCCTTTTGTAATGTTTCCTATAGATCTTGGACATTCAATTGTTTGACAAAGAATGCACTCAATATTTCATGAGCTTGGTTTTGGATGCCATGAAATATCGCCAGCAACATAATGTCCATAGACCCGATATGATTCATATGCTGATGGAATCTCGCGGCATGTTTAAGGATCAAGAACATCTCAAGACCACAAATCGCGAATGGAGTGATGTTGACATTGTGGGTCAATGTTTCCTTTTCTTCTTTGCCGGTTTTGAGACCTCTGCTGCCCTGACTTGTCTCACCACCCATGAACTGATGGAAAATCCTGATGTGCAGGAGAAACTTTTAGAGGAAATCCAAGATGTGGAGCAACAGCTGGAGGGTAAGACGCTAACCTATGATGCCATTATGGGTATGCGTTACCTGGATATGGTGGTTCAAGAGTGTTTAAGAAAATGGCCAGGAGCCATAGCCACAGATCGTGTGTGCACCAAGGACATCACCTATAACTTGGATGATGGCACTAAAGTGGAATTCAAGAAAGGCGATTGTGTGTGGCTACCCATTGTAGGTTTCCATCGTGATCCCAAGTACTATGAGAATCCCATGAAATTTGATCCAGAGAGATTTAGTGAAGAGAACAAGGATAAAATACCTCCCTTTGCCTTTATGCCATTCGGTGTGGGTCCTAGAAATTGCATTGGTAAGAAATGTGCATGAATTTTTTTAATGGAGACAAAATTATCTCGAATTTTGGACTCTGCTTTTTGGTTTTAGTCTAAAGTGTGGTTTCAAAAACTCAGGTTTTTTTATATTTATTATTAATTTCAGGTTCTCGTTTTGCTTTGTTGGAGACAAAAGTGATGATCTATTATTTGTTGCGTGAGTTTAAGTTGGTCCCTGCCAAAAAGAGTTGCATTCCATTGAAGTTAAATCCTGCCAGTTTTCAATTAGTTCCCAAGGATGGTTTTTGGGTTAAATTTATCAGCAGAGTTCCAGCATCCTAAACTCAACAGTATTTTTAAGAATTAGTGGAGTATTTGTTGGCTTTTTATAATAAATTATTATTCAGCATTTGGAGAGGTTTAATTTCAACTTCAGGAGGCAGGGAGGTGGGATAAAAAACAAGGAAGAGCGTACTAAGTTCGGCCGGGCCGAATTTTATATACCCTCCACCATGGATCGCATGTGTGGAGTTCTATGTGCAGTATATCTTGTAAGGCAAACAAAGAATGTTGAATATGAATATGCTATTGTGATATATTTCAGTTCATTCCGATAAGAATTGCGTCTTGTAGGGGCTCACGAAGTAAAAACGGGAGATCGGTTTATATGGGAGCTTTATCAAGCTATTGATCGATCCATACCATATTGTACACGTATGTTGAAGGTTATGCAAGAAGCCGTTGTACCAAATTTCTTCCAAATCGGATGAGAATTGCGGCCTCTGGAGGCTCATTTGGTTGAAAATTTGCACAGTAACATCTGCTATAGCGATCGACATACCTGTCAAGTGTAGTCTGAATCTGTATAAAACTTGATATAGCTCCCATATAAACTGATCTCCCGATTGCACTTCTTAATCCCATTTAGTTCGCTTTTCTTGTCCGATATGACCGTCAAAATGCATGCCAAATATTGTCTGAATAGGTCCATAACCCGATATAGCTCCCATATAAACCGATATCCTGATTTCTTGAACTCCTATAGGGGGTAATTCCTATCCGATTGGTGTAATTTTTTAGTTAAAAATGTAAATTTTATCGTTTCATTTCTATAAAAATCTGTTGACCTTAAACATTTTTGCAAGAACTTTGACTTGCAACATCCCCGGTATATATGTTCAAAATCAATCTATAACCTGAAATATCTCCCCTTAAACCAATTTCCCCATTTGACATATTGAGCTACCAGAAGCCGCAATTGTTGTCCAATTTGGCTGACATTTTGCATGAAGTCTTCTGCGATTGTTTCCAACATCTGTGGTAAGTATGGTTCAAATCGGTTTATTACAATATATAGCACCCTCATAATCCAATCTCCCGATTAGTGTTTCAAGACCCCAAGAAGCTTAAATTTTTGGTGGATTTCGTAACGACTTTGAACGTAAATTACACTTGAGCCCTTCAACTAAGTTTATTTGTGTTAATTTTAAGTAAACTCAAATGTGGTGGGTTGCCAAAATTCGACCCGCGCACTTTTCCATCTGAACAACGAAGCTAATTTTTGGGTCAATGGTTACGATAATAAGCAGAATTGTCGATTCGGGAGTGAAGATCAGCCAGAAGCATTGCAAAAGCTACTAATACATCCAGAAAAAGTTACAGTTTGATAAGGTTTATGAGCTGGTGGCATCATTGGACCGTACTTCTTCAAAGATTACGCGAATCTTAACGTAAATGTGAATGATGAGCCCTACTTACTTTTTTATACCCATCACCGAAGGATGGGAGTACATTCACTTTGTCATTCCGTTGGCAACACATCGAAATATCGATATCCGACCCTATAACGTATATATATTCTTGATCAGCGTAAAAATCGAAGACGATGTCCGTCCGTTTGCCCGTCTGTCTGTTGAAATCACGCTACAGCCTTTAAAAATAGAGATATTGAGCTGAAATTTTGCACTGATTCTTTTTTTGTCCATAAGCAGGTTAAGTTTGAAATGGGCTATATCGGACTATATTTTGATAAAGCCCCCAAATAGACCGATCCGCCGATTTAGGGTCTTAGACCCATAAAAGCCACATTTATTATACGATTTTGCTGAAATTTGAGACAGCGAGTTATGCTAGGCCATTCGACATCCTTTTTCAATTTGGCTCAGATCGGTCTAGATTTGGATATAGCTGCCATATAGACCGATCCGCCTATTTAGTTTCTTAGGCCCATAAAGCCACATTTATTATCCAATTTTGCTGAAATTTGGGACAGTGAGCTATGTCAGGTCAGTCGACATCCTTCTTAAATTTGGTCCAAATCGGTCCAGATTTGGATATAGCTGCCATATAGACCGATCCGCCGAATAAGGATCTTAGGCCCATAAATGGCGCATTTATTGTCGGATTTTGCCAAAATTTAGAACAGTGAGTTGTGTTAGGTCCTTCGACATCCTTCTTCAATTTGGCCTAGATCGGTTCAGATTTGGATATAGCTGCCATATAGACCAATATCTTGATTTAAGGTTTTGGGTCCATAAAAGGCGCACTCATTGTCCGATTTCGCCGACATTTGAGACAGTGACTTGTATAAGGCCCTTAAACATTATTCTTAAATTTGGCTCAGATCGGTCCAGATTTGGATATAGCTGCCATATAGGCCGATCCCTCGATATAAGATTTTGAGGCCATGAAAGGCGCATTTATTGTCCGATATCGAAATTTGGGATAGTGAGTTGTGGTAGGCCCTTCGACAATTTTCTGCATTTTGGCCTAGATCGGTCCAAATTTGGATATAGCTGCCATAGGTTTTGGGCTCATAAAATGTGCATTTACTGTCCGATTGCTCAGAAATTTGTTACAGTGAGTTGTGTAAGGGCCTTCCATCTCGTTCTATCAATTTGGCCTAGATCGGTTAAGATTTGGACATAGCTGCCATATAGACCGATCCCTCGATTTAAGATTTTGGGCCCATGAAAGGCGCATTTATTGTCCGATATCGACGAAATTTGGAATGGTGGGTTGTGTTAGGCTCTCCGACAACTTTCTGCATTATGTGCGAGATCGGTCTAGATTTGGATATAGGTGCCATAGGTTTCGGGCCCATAAAAGTCGCATTTATTGTCCGATTTCGCCGAAATTTGAGACAGTGACTTGTGTGAGGCCCTTAAACATTATTCTTCAATTTGACTCAGATGGGTCCAGATTTGGATATAGGTGTCATAGGTTTTGGGCTCATAAAAGGTGCATTTATTGTTCGATTGCGCCGAAATTTGGGACAGTAAGTTGTGTAAAGGCCTTCGACATCGCTCTACAATTTGGCCCAGATCGGTTCAGATTTGGATATTGCTGCCATATAGACCGATGTCTCGATTTAAGATCTTGGCCCCATAAAAAGTACATTTATAATCCGATTTCGCTGAAATTTGACACAATGAGTTATGTTAGGCTTTTCGACATTTGCGTCGTTTATGGTTCAGATCGGTCTATGTTTGGATATGGCTACCAAAAAGACCAACATTTTGTTCTGCAAAATTGAACAATAACTTGTACTTATAAGGCCACTCAATATCCGTGTCGAATTTGGTCCAAATCGGACCATATTTCGATAAAGCTGATATGGTGGCTAAACTTAACGTCTTTTTACTTGTTAAACTATTGGGTTGCCCAAAAAGTAATTGCGGATTTTTTAAAAGAAAGTAAATGCATTTTTAATAAAACTTAGAAAGAACTTTAATCAAATATACTTTTTTTACGCTTTTTTTCTAAAGCAAACTAAAAGTTACAGCTGATAACTGACAGAAGAAAGAATGCAATTACAGAGTCACAAGCTGTGAAACAATTTGTCAACGCCGACTATATGAAAAATCCGCAATTACTTTTTGGGCAACTCTATATGTTTAATATAGAGAAATTTAGCGTAGAATTATGCCGACCGCTCATCTATGCTAGAGGTTATAAATACAGAGGGACATAGAATACCATTTTCCGATTTTGCTTTACTGTCTTTTAGTACTTCCACCCAAACTTTTTCACCTCCCGATTGGCTGTTGCAATGTGTTTTAACATTTGTAAATTATCAACTAAAATCAAAAAACATAAACCTAAACTTAAATTTAAATTCAAATTTTTATTTATTTATTGTCAAAAAGCTTAAAGCTTTTTTTAATAATGCCCTTAGGCACAAATATATGACTCAACAGAGAGACTTATTGTGAATACCAGTTTGCGAGAGCTCTCAGCTCTTGTGTTTGCTTGCTTTTTATTTTATTTATTTTTATTTTTTTGATGAGAATAAAAAAGTAAATTTCTCCAGATTTACATTCAGTCTCAAAAGAAACGCACAAGTGATCATAACAAATAAACTAAAAAAAAACGACATTGCGAATAAAAAATTTTATAAATTTCATTAAGAATACTAAAGCAAAAACAAAATGTGGACAGAATTTCTAATACTGGTATCGGTGGCCTTGTATTTGTTCTATCGTTGGGCCACTGCCTACAAGGATTTCTTTAGGGATCGTGGCCTACCGTATTGCAAACCTGTGCCAATGGTTGGCAATTTTTGGGAAATGATTTTGCGTCGCAAATCTATGTTCGACATTGTGATTGATTTATACAATAAAAGTGATAGCAAGTAAGTCAAAAAAAGAATAGAGTGTACAACAAGCCGATTGCTGGCTTTGGCGGATTAACTTCCGCACCCTCTTTTCGATCTAACCTAAGTCAAAAATAGTGAATTTTTGGTAGGTAGGGCATACGATATTCGATTTTATTCATAGTTGTGATTTTTTTTTGTTTTCTATTGTGCTGTGAAATTAGTGAACTGATGCATGAAACAAACAAATATTTTAAAATGTTTTGGTATTTCAAAATAAATGATGCAATTTTAAATCGAAATGACAACAAGAACCACCACGGAATGGGAGATATAAAAGGGTTGTTAATCGCTTTTGAAGTACTTTTTATACCCTCCACCATAGGATGGGGGTACACTAATTTCGTCATTCTGTTTGTAACACCTCGAAATATTCGCCTGAGACCCCATAAAGTATATATATTCTTGATCGGCGTGACATTTGAAGTCGATCTAGCCATGTCCGTCGGTTAGTTAGTCCATCCGTCTGTCTGTCGAAATCACGCTAACTTTCGAAGGAGTAAAGCTAGCCGCTTGAAATTTTGCACAAATACTTTTTATTTGTGTAGGTCGGTTGGGATTGCAAATGGGCCAAATCGGTCCATGTTTTGATATAGGTATCATATAAACTGATCTTAGGTCTTGACTTCTTGAGCCTCTAGAGGGCGCAATTCTCATCCGATTTGGCTGCAATTTTGCATGATGTGTTTTATAATGACTTCCAATAACTGTGCTTAGTATGATGCAAATCGGTACATAACCTGATATAACTGCCATATAAACCGATCTGGGATCTTGACTTATTGAGCCTCTAGAGGGCGCAATTCTCGTCTGATTTGGCAGAAATTTTGTACAATGGCATCTTGCATGACCTTCAATATACGTGTCCAGTATGATCTGAATCGATTTAAAGCTTGATACAGCTCCCATATAAACCGATCTCCCGATTATGCTTCTTGAGTCCCTACTAGGCGCAATTCTTATCCGAATGGGCTGAGATATTACCCAATGACTTCTACTACAGTTTTTTGAATTTAATTCATTAATGGCCCGAATCGGACTATGACTTGATAAATAGCATAACAATTCTTATCCGTTATTTTTTGTTTGCCTAAAATAGAGACACCGCGCAAAGAACTCGACAAATGTGAGCCATGCTGGAGGATATATAAGATTCGGCCCGGCCTAACTTTGCACGCTCTTATTTGTTATCTTCAATCTTGTTCAAATATAACTTAGTGATGTTGAAAATTGTTTTTCTATCCCTCTGTCTATAAAATCCGTTTAGAAACATGTAACTGCAAAATAGACCTATCTTCCAAAATAGACCTATCTTGCAAAATAGACCTATCTGGGCTTTTTACGCGATTTCGACATTTGGAACATACAGGACACCTGAAAAGTTACGACCACATTTTTCTTTGTGTAAAAATATTTTTTATTCCCACCACCGTAGGATGGGGGTATATTAATTTTGTCATTCCGTTTGCAACACATCGAAATATCTATTTCGGACCCTATAAAGTATTTATGCTTGATCGTCGTAAAAATCTAAGAGATCTAGCCATGTCCATCCGTCTGTCTGTCTGTTGAAATCATGCTACAATCTTTAAAAATAGATATATTGAGCTGAAACATTGCACAGATACTTTTTTGGTCCATTGGAAGGTTAGGTTCGAAGATTGGCTACATCGGACTTTAGCTTGATGTAGCCCCCATATAGACCGATCTGCCTATTTAAGGTCTTAGGCCCATAAATCCCACATTTATTGTCAGATTTTGCTGAAATTTGAGGCAGTGAGATATGTTAGACCCTTCGACATCCTTCGTCAATTTGGCTCAGATCGCTCCAGATTTGGATATAGCTGCCATATAGACCGATCCTCAGACTTAGGGTCTTAGGCCCATAAAACTCACATTTATTGTCCGATTTTGCTGAAATTTGAGACAGTAAGTTATGTTAGACCCTTCGACATCCTTCGTCAATTTGGATCAGATCGGTTCAGATTTGGATATAGCTGCCATATAGACCGATCCACCGATTTAGGGTCTTAGGCCCATAAAAGCCACATTTATTATCCGATTTTGATGAAATTCGGGACAGTGAGTTGTGCTAGGCCTTTCGACATCCTTCTTCAATTTGGCCCAGATCGGTTCAGATTTGGATATAGCTGCCATATAGACCGTTTTCTCGATTTAAGGTTTTGGGCCCATAAAAGGAGCATTTATTTTCCGATGTCGCCGAAATTTGGCACAGTGAAATGTGTTAAGCCCCTTGACATACTTCTGCAATATCGTACAGACCGGTCCAGATTTGGATATAGCTGCCATTTATTGAGACAGTGAGTTTAGTTAGGCTCTTCGACGTCCAACTTCAATTTGGCCCAGATCGGTTCAGATTTGAATATAGCTGCCATATAGACCAATCTCTCGATTTAAGGTTTTGGGCCCATTAAAGGCGCATTTATTGTCTGATTTCGCCGAAATTTGGGACAGTTCTTTGTGTTAGGGTCTTCGACATTTTCCTGCAACTTGGCCCAAATCGGTCCCGACTTGGATATAGTTGCCATGTAGACCGATATCTCGATTTAAAGTCTTGGCCCCATAGAAGGTGCAATTTGTAATCCGATTTCACTGAAATTTGACGAAGGCTTTTCGACATCCGTGTCGTTTATGGTTCAGATCGGTTTATTTTTAGATATATCTACTGTACTTATAAGTATTTGGTCCAAATAGGAACATACTTCGATATAACTGCTATGGGACATAAGGTATGAAATTTTCACCCAATTTTGATGAAAGGTGGTTTACATATATATCCGAGGTGGTGGGTATCCAAAGTTCGGTCCGGCCGAACTTAACGCCGTTTTACTTGTTCAATTTGGCTCAGGATGGTCCTGATTTGGTTATAGCTAACATGTAGTCCGATATCTCGATTTAAGGTCTTTGGCCCATAAAAAGCTCATTTATTGTCCGATTTCGCTAAAATTTGGGACAGTGTGTTGTGTTAGACCCCTCGATATCTTTCTTGAAGATGGCTAAGATCGGCTCTGCTGAATTTATTTTGATTTTAGAAATTTTTATATGTTTGATAATTTTTAAATCTCATGCCTTTCTTTTAACAATAAATAATTGTAATACATATTTGAATTAAGAATTAATTAAAGCAAAATATTGTGCGTCTTTAATTTAAAACAAACCTGTATTCATAACAAGATATGACGACATAAGTCTTTTTGAAAATGTTTTTTAAAAAATATATCTAAATATTTGTCAAATTAGCTTTCTTCAATCAATCACTTTACTGTTCATTGCCATGGACCTTGAACATGAACTCTCTCTCTCACACATATGTTTAATAAATTGAAAAAAAAATGAACATTGGCTGCATACAAAATTCTAAAATACGTCGCAGTTTGTATACCCTACACGACAACTCTGGTACAGGGTATTATAACTAAGTGTATTTGTTTGTAACACTCAGAAGGAAGGGAGTTAGATCCATTGATAAGTGTACCGATCACTTTCCCAGAACTACTTTCTGATTCGATTTAGCTATGTCCGTCTGTCTGTCTGTCCATGTTAATTTGTGTACAAAGTACAGGTCGCAGTTTTCATCCGATCGTCCTAAAATTTGGTGCAGGCACTTGACTCGAAATTATGGGTGAATTTCATGGCAAACGGTTCAGATTTAGATATAGCTGCCAGATATGTATGTATGTATTTCTAGAGTCATAGCAAGCGCATTTATTGACCAATCTTGCCAAAATTTTGCACAACGCTTTCCTCGACGACTACCACAATACCTGAGCAGTTTGCTGGAAATCCGTTCAGATTAAGATATATATTTTTGTTCGTCAGATTTTGGATAAATTGCAATAACGTTGTCATTTGTCAACCGTAGTTATTACAGTTTGCTGTTTATTTGCTTTGTTCGAAACTTGACATTTGTTGTTTAATAACCCATCTACAAAAAAGCCTTCGTCCATCAAAATTGATTCAGAATTGGATATAGCTCCCACATTGTACATAAAGAGTAGGTCTAGGGTAGTATACAGTCGACACAGCCCGACTTTCCCCTTTCCTAACTGGTTTAAATATATATAAAATAACAGCTCCAGTAGTCAGTTATGTTTTCAGTAATCGTATGTTAAAAGCAAACTCAGTTTTAAAATTGGATGATGTTAGTCGACCGTTAACGATTTAATTACAATGACCTATCTCAATTTAGCATTTGATGCTATAGGGGTGTACATGGAGGCAATTATTTTCAATATTATAATAGATTAAGCTTCTAATAAAAAACAATTTAGTAAAAGCTGACATATGTATGTATGTATTTGGTTTTGAAAAGCAGTGTTTGAAAATATTCTGAAAGATAACAAGGTGCGTCTGGTACAAGCTACAATTCAAAATGACATAACAATAATATTTTTTTTAATATAAACAAACTAAATTAATTATTCAACTTCATTTTATTTCACCTCATTTCATTTTATTTTATTTCATTTCATTTCATTTTATTTCATTTCATTTCATTTCATTTCATTCCGTTCCGTTCCATTCCATTTCAATTTATTTCATTCCATTCCATTTCTCTTTATTTTTTTTATTGTTAAGTCCCCTTGTATTTTAGGTGATAATATACTTTATAATCGCTAACAAGATATAAAATTCAATTTGTGTTTGTTTGTCTGTTTGTTTGTTCCGTATAGACTCAAAAACGGCTGAACCGATGACCTTGAAATTTTCACAGATTGTGTAGGTTGGTCTGGATGAAAACATAGGCAATATAATTTTTTGATCTCGGGAGGGGGGCGGACCCTCCCCCTTACCCCATAAGTACTACCCAAAAATAAAAGTGTACCGATCGGGACAATATGGGATTCAAATGAAAGATATTCACGAGTAGAGTACGAATTTCATAATAAAAGTTGGGTCCAAGTACCTGGGGGGCCATCCCTTAAAATAGGTTTATTTGACGATCATAACAATATGGGACTCAAATGAAAGGTATTCGGGAGTTGATTACGAATATGGTCAGGAAGTAGGACTAGGCTTTATAATTCATTGACATCGGAAGGAGGCGGAATCTCCACAGTTACCCCAAAAACACCACCCAAAATCAAAGGTGGACCGATAAGGACAATATGGGTATCAAGAAATCACGCTACAGTCTTTAAAAAAAAAAAAAGAAATATTGAGCTGAAACTTTGTACAGATTTTTTTTTGTTCATAAGCAGGTTATTTTTGAAGATGGGCTATATCGGACTATATCTTGATATAGCTCTCATGTAGACCGATCCGACGATTTAGGGTCTAAGGCCCCTAAGAGCCACAGTTATAACCGATTATGCTGAACTTTGGAACAGTGAGTTGTGTTAGGCTCTTCGATATCGTTCTTCAATTTGGCTGAGATCGGTCCTGATTTGGATATAGCTGCCATATAGACCGATCCGCCGAATTAGGGCCTTAGGCCCCTAAAAGCCACATTTATAATCCGATTTGGTTAAAATTTGGGACAGTAAGTTGTGTTAGGCACTTCGACATCCTTCTTCAATTTGGACCAGATCGGTCCAGATTTGGATATAGCTGCCATATAGACCGATCTCTCGATTTAAGGTCTTGCGCCCATAAAAGCCGCATTTATTGTCCGATTTCGCCGAAATTTCGGACCGTGAATATTGTTAGGCGCTTCGAAATAATTTTTAAATTTGACTCAGATCGGCCTAGATTGAGTCCCATTAAAGGCGCATTTATTTTTCAATTTCGTCGAAATTTGTGACAGCGAGTGAAGTTAAGCTCCTCAACATACTTCTGCAACATGACACAGATCGGTTCAGATTTGGATATAGCTGCCATGTAAACCGATCTCTTGATTTAAGGCTTTGGGGCCATAAAAGGCGCAATTATTGTCCGATGTCGTCGAAATTTGGGATAGTGCGTTATGTAAGCCCCTCGACATATTTCTGCAACTTGGCCTTGATCGATCAATACTTGCATATCGCTGCCATATAGACCGAGATCGCTTAGCCCTTAAAAAAGCGCATTTATAATCCGATTTCTCTGAAGTTTGACACAGTGACTTATGTGCGACCTTTTGACATCCGTGTCGTTTATTGTTCAGATCGGTTTGTTTTTAGATAAAGCTACAAAAAAAAAAAAATATTTTGTTATACACAAATGAAAAATGACTGTCACTCATTTGTATTTGGTGCAAATCGGAACATATTTCTATATAGCTGCTATAGGGCATAAGGTATGCATTTTTCACCTGATTTTCACGAAAAGTGGTTTACATGCGGGTATACATGTAAACCACTTTTCGTGGAAATCAGGTCTGCTCATTGTGCACCCGATTCACCCTGGGGATGTACGTTTAATGTGCACCCGATACTAGTCCATGATCCTATCCATAGACTAGTATCGGGTGGACCCGATGCTTAGAGACTGGATAAACCATATGCTAAGGAACAGGTGGATAAATTGTGCGTCTCATGACATAAATATAAGGAGATAGTGGCACAAGGCCACCACAGGGGGGTATATAATCGCCACTCCTAGGGCATTTAATCGCCACTCCTATAAAATGACCTATTACGGATGCTGACTAAGGAGTGATTTGAAGTCATCTGCTGACAGACGATGTTATAATACTTCTAAGCGGTAAGGATCCGAACCAGCTATGCAGAATGGCCTAAAGGGTCTTGCAGATGGTCCACGACTGGGCTAGACCCTGGGGTCTCAATATTGACCCAGAGAGGAGTGAAATCTACCTATTCAAGAGGAAGACGAAGGTGGGCCAATTTGACGCACCACGTTTAGGAGAGATCTTGGACAGGAAACTGAATTGGAAGTGTCACATTCAGGAGCGCATAGTCCACTGGCTCTACAGGAGCGTGATTAGACCGATGCTAATTTACACCTCAGTAGTTTGGTGGATTGCAATGGAGAGAAAGTGCCACGTTAGGATAATTCAACAGGTTTAGATAACATGTTGTCTTGGCATGGACGGAGCGATGAGAACCACATCCACTAGGTCACTAGACACTATTCCAGATATCCGACCCATGACATACAGATTATGTGCGAGGCAGCCACTGCTGCTATGAGGCTTAAGGCGATGGGAGAATAGAAGTAGCTCATAACATCGCGGTAGAATCGAGGCGACAATTGAAACCTGGAAAGAATGGAAGAAGATTCCGATCGGATATCTTAGACTACACTTGTTGTTGAGTGCGAGACACAGTCTTGGATCGACGGAACCATAGTATTGACATCTGGAAGATCATGTTACACGGATGGATCAAAGCTAGAAGACAGAGTGGGCCTGGTGGACTACATTGAGAACCCAGGGACCGAGATCTATTTTAGATTGCCTGGCCATAATACGGTCCTGTAGGCGGAGATGCGGGCGATCACGTGCGATACCTTAGACGACACTTGTGGTTGAGTGCGAGGCATGGCTGCCGAGGCACAGTCTTAGATTGACGGAACCCTAGTATTGCCATCTGGAAGATCATGTTACACAGATGCATAAAAGCTAGCGAACAAAGTGAGCCTGGAGGTCTACATTGAGAACCTAGGTACTGAGATTTGTTTAAGACTGCCTGACCATAAAACGGCCGCAGGCGGAGATGTGGGTGATAACGGAATGAGTGAACTGGTGTGGTGTTAACGCATGTACGTCGAGTGCAAACATCTTTACGGACTATCAGCTCAACAACAACCATGACGGTAAGTTCACCAACATTCCTGGAGTGTAAGAAGAAGTTTAACTCCTTCTCTGAGCTTGGCACAATTCGCATCGTTTAGTTGCAGGACCATAGCAGAGTAAGGGAGAATGAAAGGGCAAACGATTTGGCAGTGAAGACCGGAGGACTTCCGTCAATATACAATACTTGGTTAAACCGAAGCTTTTCGGGTCGACGCATTCCGATTTTAAACCGTGGGCTACGAACGCGCATGTAACACTGTGGAACAGCGAAACAGTCGGTAGGACGGCGAAAATCCTATGGGGTGAACCAGATCGTGAGAGGACGAGACTATTACTGAAAGAGCCAAAGATTAGCAAAATTAATTTAAAGTTGATCAAGTTTTAAACTTTTAAGGGAACTTTCCCTTTGATGAAAAATGTTGCCTTTGTATTAAGGATTTTTACTTCTAAATGGTGTCTGCCACTGTATAATGCATCTATGTTTAAATCTGGTCAGATTGTAATTTTGCGTGCCAGGAGCAAAATTTTTACTACTACAGCCATATGGGAGCTATATCTAAAACTGGAACAATTTTTTTAAAATCAATAGCCTTCTGCCTTAGGCCTTCTGATGGTAATCGGGAAACAAATTCGACCTGCCCCATACCAAATGGACAGACAGATGGACTTGATGCATTCATACTAGGAAGCAATTCTAAGCCGAATGGTATACTTAGTAATGGGTTAAGCTCTTATCGTTCATAGCGTTTGAAAAAAGTGACAAATTTATAGTACCATGTTGTAGGTTATCAAATCCTCTACCAAGCAAGTATGATATCAGATTTTTTGTTATCAATAAACGGTTATAAGGTTTTTATTATCAGTTTCACTACTAGCTGACTATTTTATGCTATCATGTTATTACATAGTATGATGTTAACTTTATGGAGAGCGTTTTATTTTTGTTTTAAGAATACATAACCACTGTTTTTTTTCTATTGTTATTCTATACTTATGTACTGAAAAGAATAATAAATAAAACCACTAATTAGGTATTTGACATTTATAGATTAAAATGGGCACGCCGATATATTCTTTGTTCTTCGCAAATTAAAACACAACATTTGGGTTAGGCAAATAAGATATCACGCATACATGATGCAATGTCCACCTGTAGGTGGTGCATTCAAAGCTCTTTATCAGAAGAGTTCAATAATCGATTAAAATATACAAGGCGATGCGATAAGAACAATCACGATAAGAATAATCATTCCAAAAGAATGCCAAATTCTAATGGCATTATAAAATAAAATTTTTATATTTAGTAGAAAAAATCAATTAAAAAATTTTGCATTTGAATGGTTTATTTTTTTTTTTTTTATTGGAAAAAATTACTTGGAGAAACTCTTAAATGAATGTAAAAATCTCTTACACATGAATAATATCTTTCATGCACAAGTACCTTTGGCTTGAATTTTTTACCAAAGCCCTCTGATCACTATGGTTCGAAATCGAAAAATTCTCAAAATCCTTCCGTAATTGCGAAATGGATAAAAATATTGCAAATTTTTTTATGGACAATTTTAGTCACTAATGGGTCCAGGGAGAGACTTATCGGGGCGGGGACATTTGGTCATAAAACAAGAAATTAACTTTGTTTTACTTGCCAAAACCACCATAGGATGTGGGTATACTAATTTCGTTATTCTGATTGTAACTCCTCGAAATATTCATCCCCCTATAAATTATACAGTAAAGCTAGCCTCTTAAAATTTTGCACAAATACTTCTTATTAGAGTAGGTCGGTTGGGATTATAAATGAGCCATATCGGTCCATGTTTTAATATAGCTGTCATATAAACCGATATTGGATATTGGATTTTTGAGCCACTAGAGGGCGCAATTCTTATCTAATTTGCCTGAAATTTTGTATAACGTGTTTTGTTATGATTTTCAATAACTGTGCTAAGTATGGTTGAAATTGGTTCATAACCGATCTGGGAACTTGACTTCTTGAGCCACTAGAGGACGCAATTATTATCCGATTTGGCTGACATTTTGCATGAGGTGTTTTATTATGGCTTTCAATAACTGTGCTAAGAATAGTTAAAATCGGTCCATAACCTGATATAGCTGCCATATAAACCGATCTAGGGTCTTGACATCGTGAGCCTCTACAGGTAGCAATTCCTATCCGATTTGGCTGATATATTGCGAGACGTATTTTTTTATGACATCCAACAACATCCAACCGTGTTTTGGTATGACTTCCTATTACGGTGCCAAATATGGTTCTAATCGGTCCATAACATGATATAGCTGTCATATAAACCGATCTTGGATCTCGACTTCTTGAGCCAGTAGAGGACGCAATTATTATCCGATTTGGCTGAAATTTAGCATGACGTGTTTTGTTATAACTTTTAACAACTGTGCTAAGAATAGTTCAAATCTGTCCATAACCTGATATAGCTGCCATATAAACCGATCTAGGGTCTTGACATCGTGAGCCTCTACAGGGAGCAATTCCTATCCGATTTGGCTGATATATTGCGCGACGTATTTTTTATGACTTCCAACAACTGTATTAAGAATGGTTCAAATCGGTACATAACCTGATATAGCTGCCATATAAACCGATCTGTGGTCTTGACTTCTTGAGCCACTAGAGGACGCAATTATTATCCGATTTGGCTGAAATTTTGCATGACGTTTTTCGTTATGACTTTCAACAACTGTGCTGTGAATATTTCAAATCGGTACATAATCTGATAAAGCTGCCATATAAATCGATCTCGGGTCTTGACTTCTTGAGTCACTAGAGGACGCAATTATTATCCGATTTGGCTGAAATTTTGCATGAGGTGGTTTATTATGACTTTCAATAACTGTGCTAAGAATAGTTAGAATCGGTCCATAACCTGATATAGCTGCCATATAAACCGATCTGAGGCCTTGACTTCTTGAGCCTCTAGAGGGCGCAATTCTTATCCGATTTGAATGAATTTTTGCACGAAGTATTTTGTTATAATATCAAACAACTGTGCTGGGAATAATTCAAATTGGTCCATAACCTGATATAGCTGCCATATAAACCGATCTGGGGTCTTGACTTCTTGAGCCGCTAGAGGGCTCAATTATTATCCGATTTGGCTGAAATTTTGTACAACGGCTTCTCTGATGACCTTTAACATACGTGTCGAAAATGGCATGAATCGGTTTATACCCTAATGCAGTTCCCCTCAACCCGATCGCCCTATTTGGTTCCTTCAGCCCCCAAAGTGCGCAATTCTTAATAGATATGTATGAAATTTTACACAATGACTTCTACTATGGTTACCAATATTCAGTTCAATTATCGCCGAAATTAACCATAACTTGATATTGTTCCAATAACATTGCAATTATTTTCTTTTCTCCGTGGCAAGAGCTCGACAAATGCGATCCATGGTGGAGGGTATATAAGATTCGGCCCGGCCAAACTTGGCGCGCTTTTAATTTTTAATTTTTTTTAGTTTTGCCAGAATCAAAAACCCATATTTAACATATTTGATTAAAAAACGCAGTTTAACTAAAACAACAGATATTTTAAAAACCGGTTGGAGCCGGTAGATGTTCATTCAATTTAATTATATAGCTTAGATATATATACATATTATTTTGAAAAGTGGATATATTATTTTTCATAATAGATTGTGTCCGGTTATCTTCTCAATTAAGGATGGTTGTAGCCTAAAAGATGAGATGGCTTTATAGGTTATTGCGTTGCAAAATTTGCAATTGTATTTAATATAGGATTAAATAGGATAAAAAAGCATATTTACAGTGGTAAAGGTATTAATTATTAATGTATTTTTAATCGGTAAGATTAAATTATTTGGGAGTATTTTAATAATTTTTTAACAGTGTTTGACTGTTATAAACAATTGCAAATGAATTTTCGGGATCATATGCAAAAAATGCAAAAAAAAAATCAAAGTGACTCATAATGCAATATGATAAATAGGCTTATCTGGCTCTAGGGCAACACCAAGTGAACTCGAAAAAAAAACAATATAAATTGAGTTGTTATCAAAAATACAACTAAAAACAAAATATTTGCGTTAAGGGGGTACCATATCATTATCATTGTCATGGTCATTGAGATAATCGAAATTGTCGTTTCCATTTTTGTGATACGTATATTTTATGAGTATTGTTATTCAATTTTTTGTTTATTAAAATTTTATACTTCAACCAAACCCTTAAAAACCACATTAGAGTGTACCGAAATTGTACAATAAACAAATTTTGCCCATGAACATTCCACTAAGGTACAGGTGCAAACTTCTCACATATCAATGAGTGCAGTTCGATTCAAGTTTAAGTTCAATAAGATAAGGGGCCTCCTTTTTGTAGCCGAGTCTGAACGGCGTGCCGCAGTGCGACACCTCTTTGGAGAGAAGTTTTACATGGCATAGTACCCCACAAATGTTGCCAGCATTTGGAGGGGATAACCACCGCTGACAATTTTTTTCTGATGGTCTCGCCAGGATTCGAACCCAGGCGTTCAGTGTCATAGGCGGACATGCTAACCTCTGTGCTACAATGACCTCCGTACAGAAATAGTATTTTTTTATAAACGCGTACTCTCCAGAGTGCAGGGCACAGTTCATATTTTAGCGATACATGCCATGAAAAATTTTTCTGATGTTCTCGACAGCATTCGATTTAAGGTCTTAAGTCCATAGAAGCTAAATTTATTATCCGATTTTGCTGAAATTAGAGATAGTGAGTTGTGCTAGGCCACTCGATATCCTTCTTCTGTATGGCTAAGATCGGTCCTGATTTGGATATAGCTGGCATATAGACCGAACACTCGATTTAAAGTCTTGGGCCCATAAGAGGCGAATTTAATGTCCGATTTTGACAAAATATGTGATAGTTAGTTGTGTCAGGCCATTCGCCATCCTTCTTCAGTTTGGCCCATATCGATTCAGATTTGCTGTAGCTGCGAAATAGGCCGATCACTCGATTTAAGGTTCTGGGCCCATAAAGGGCGCATTTATTGTCCGAATTCACCGAAATTTGGGACAGTGAGTTATGTTAGGCGCTTCGACATCTTTCTACAATTGGGCCCAGGTTGGTTCTGATTTGGATATAGCTCTGACCGATCTCCCCGGTTAAGGTTTTGGGCCCATAAAAGGCGCATTTATTGACCGATTTTGCCGAAATTTTGGACAGTGGGTTGTGTTGGGCCCTTTGACATCCTTCTTCAATTTGGCTCAGATCGGTCCATATTTGGATATAGCTGCCATATAGACCGATCTCTTGATTTAAGATTTTGGGCCCATAAAAGGCGTATTTAATGTCCGATTGAGCCGAAACTGGGTGCAGTGAGTTGTGTTAGGCCACTCGACATCCTTCTTTAGATGGGCCAAGATCATTCCAGATTTGGATATAGCTGCCATTTAGTCCGATCCCTCGATTTAAGATCTTGGCCCCAAGAAAAGAGCATTTATTATCCGATTTCGCTGAAATTAGACACAGTGGCTTATGATAGGTTATTCGACATCAGTGTCCTATATGGTTCAGATCGGTTTTCATTTGGACATAGCTGCCAAAAAGACCAATTTTGAACCAAAATTGAACAGTGACTTGAATTAATAAGACAACTCAATGTACGTGCCGAATTTGGTCCAAATCGGACCATATTTCGATATACAATAGCTGTTTTAGGTGCATAAGTAATGCATTTTTCACTGGACTATGCCGAAAGGTGGTCTACATATATACCCGAGAAGACGTATCAAAATTTGGGCAGGTCGAACTTTATGCCTTTTTACTTGTTTATATATAAGTGTGGATGTTAAAGACTTGAGCCCGATATTCTCATGGGTATTTTGGGTGTGGTTAGGCCCCCAGGTTTGTGGTGAGTAGATTAAAAGAGTGGTGTGGACTCTCAGAAATTTGGTCCCGAAAGTGGGTATCAATTTCATGCTCTACTTCCAAATATTTCCGATTTAGGGGTGTTTTAAGGGGTGTGGAGTGGTCCCACAAATACTTAGCATTGTGGTCTACTCTCAAATGCCATTTTTTAACCCCATATTGCCGTTGGTTTAAGGGGAGTTTATGGGATGATGCGTCCCCCAAACACTTGGCTTCAAAATGGCATATCAAATTAGTTTGTAATCGCAAATACGTTTCATTGCAATAGTCAACAAATATGTCCAGTTTGATATTTTTTCTATGGATAATATCGGCAAAGTTAATTTGTTTGGCAAAATTTAACAAAAATAAGCGATCCGACACTGAATGTATCCTTTAAGACATATTGCGCCATATTTTCATCCGATTGGGCTTAAATTTTATACAATGATTTCTCTCATGAGGCGTCCCTCAAACACTTGGCTCCGAAATGCGATATCAAATTAGTTTCTAACCGCAAATACGTTGCATTTGAGCCCCTTATTGCAATAGTCAGACAAAATGTCCAGTTTGGGGTAGAGCTGGCAAATTATCCATGGCACTATCGATATTTTATTTTTTGTCTAAATATCGATTGATATTTTTCCTATCGATACCATCGGCAAAATTAAGTTGTTTTGCAAAATTTAACAAAAATTACCGATCCGACACTGAATGTATCCTTTAAGACACATTGCTCCTGTAGAGTGCGCTATTTTCATCCGATTGGGCTTAAATTTTATACAATGATTTCTCTCATGAGGCGTCCCCCAAACAATTGGCTCCAAAATGGGATATCAAATTCGTTTCCTAACCGCTTATACGTTTCATTTGAGCACCTTATTGCAATAGTCAGCAAATATGTCCGGTTTGGGGTAGAGCTGGCAAATTATCGATGGCGCTATCGATATTTTATTTTTTGTCTAAATATCGATTGATATTTTTCCTATCGATACTGAATGTATCCTTTAAGACACATTGCTCCTGTAGAGGGCGCTATTTTCATCCGATTGGGCTTAAATTTTTTACAAAGATTTCTCTCATGACATCCAATGGACTTTTTTTACATTTGGTTTTATTTAGTCCATGCATTAATGTTGCTTCTATATAAATCGATCTCTTGATTTGTACTTCTCGTCTTCGTTTGATATATAGGTGATGGGAAATAAACGATAGTATCGATATCGGACCATTCCCTAAACCCCCATTTTCAAAAACGCCAGATCTCGAAGATGCTTGCACCGATTTAAGCGAAATTTTGTATGTCACCTTATGGTACCCCAAAAGCACGAAATTGTTACAAAATGTTGGGTCAAATAACCTGGGGGGACGTCCCATTCCAAAATCCATCCGGACGGACATGTTTACCGATTACGACAATATGGGTTTCAAATGAAAGGTATTTAAGAGTAGAGCACGAACTTGGTACACAAATTTCGCCCAAAGTGTTCCGGGGGGTCCCCCAGCCCCGAAAAACCCCCAAAAAGGACTCTTTCGCTGCTTTGGGCAATCACGAAATATAAAAGGCAACCCTCTCATAAGATTCCGGCCGAACTAAGAAGGCTTTCATTTGTAATGCCTACAACCGAAGGATGGGGATATATTCATTTTGTCATTCCGATGGCATCACATCGAAAAACCATTTCCGTTCTTATAATGTATATGTTCTTGATCGTCGTAAAAATCTAAGGCGGTCTAGATCATATAAGTCCGTTCGTCTGACCGTTTTCGCTGAAATTTGGGATAGCGAGTTGTGTTAAGCTATTCGCCATCCCGGTTCAATATGGCCCAGACCAGCCCAGATTTGGATATAGCTGCCATAGAATATAATTAAATTAGTCAATTTTGATGAAATTAAGCACAATGAATTACGTTAGGCCCCTTGACATTCGAGGGGTATGGTCAAGATCTGTCTTTATTTGTATATAACTGTCATTCAGACTGATCTCTCATTTTAAGGTCTTGGGCGCATATAAGGCGTAATTATTGTTCGATTTCGTTAAAATTTGGGCCAGATTAATCTAAATTTGGATATAGCGGCCATATAAACCGATCTCTCGTTTTAAGGTCTTGGGCCATTAAAGGCGCATTTATTGACCGATTTTACTGAAATTAGGTATAGAGAGTTGTGTTAGGTCCTTCGGCTTTCCGGTTCAATATGGCCTATTTTATTAGTTAAAATTTGAATATAGTTGCGAAATATACCGATGTCCCAATTTAAGGTTTTATGCCCATACAAAGTGAATCAATCAACCAATTTTGCTGAAATTTAGCACAATGAGTTGTGTTAGTCTCCTCGACATTCATACTGAGTATGGTCAAGATCGGGCTATATTTAAATATAGCTATCATAGTTTACTTATCCCCCAATTTATGTTCTTGGGACCATAAAAGCTGCCATGGGTTCATAAATGATTCATTTTTTTACCCTCCACCATAGGATAGGGTTATACTAATTTCGTCATGCTGTTTGTAACACCTCGAAATATGCGTCTGAGACCCTATAAAGAATATATATTCTTGATCGTCATGACATTTTAAGTCGATCTAGCCAAGTCCGTCCGTCCGTCTGTTGAAAGCACGCAAACTTTCGAAGGAGTTAAGCTAGCCGCTCGAAACTTTGCACAAATACTTTTTATTAGTGGGATTATAAATAGGCCAAATCGGTCCATGTTTTGATATAGCTGCCACATAAACCGATCTTGGGTATTGACTTCTTGAGCCTCTTGCGGGCGCAATTTTCGTCTGATTGGACTGAAATTTTGCACGTAGTTTTTTGATATCACTTTCAACAACTGTGGTTAGTATAATTCAAATCGGTTCATAATCTGGTATAGCTGTCATTTAAACCGATCTTGAATCTTGACTTCTTGAGCCTCTAGAGGGCGCAATTCTCATCCGATTTGGCTGAAATTTTACATGAGGTGTTTTGTTATGACTTCCAATAACTGCGTTAAGAATGGCGCAAATCGGTACAAAACCTGATATAGCTGCCATATAAACCGATCTGGGATCTTGACTTCTTGAGCCTCTAGAGGGCGCAATTGTAATCCGATTTGGCAGAGATTTTGTACAACGGGTTCTATCGTGACCTTCAACACACATGTCTAATGTGGTCTTAATCGATCAATAGCTTGATACAGCTCCCATATAAACCGATCTCCCGATTTTGCTTCTTGAGCCCCTACAAGGCGCAATTCTTATCCGATTGAACTGAAATATTATGCAATGACTTCTACAATGTTCACCATTCATTTATTATCCGAATTGGGCTATAACTTGATATAGCTCCAATAGAATAACAGTTCTTTTTCATTATTCTTTGTGTGCCAAAAAAGAGATGCCGGAGGAGGTGATGAGTAACCAAAATTCGGCCCGGGCGAACTTATTACCTTTCTACTTGTTATACACACCACCATAGGATAGGGGGTATATTCATTTAATCATTCCGTTTGCACCACATCGAAATATCAATTTCCTAAAAAGTCTGTCCGTCCGTCTGTTGTAATCACTCTACAGATATTGAGCTGAAATTTGGCACAGATACGTCTTTTTGATGCACGCTGGTTATGTTCTCGCACAGGCCAAATCGGACCATACTTCGATATAGCTGCTATATAGACCGATCTGCCGATAAAGGGTCTGAAGCCCATAAAAGCTTTATTTTTTATCCGATTTCGCTGAAATTTGAAACAGTGAGTAGTTTTAGGCCTCCCGACCTATATCTAGATATAGCTGCCATATAGACTGATCTGCCGATAAAGGGTCTGAAGCCCATAAGAGCTTTATTTATGACCCGATTTCGCTGATATTTTAAACAGTGCGTTATTTTAAGCCTCCCGATATCCGACCCAAATATGAATCAGATCAGATTATTCAGATATAGCTGTCATATAGACCGTTCTTCTTATTTTAGGTCTAAATCCCAAAAAAAGCGGAATTCTCGTCTGATTTCGTTGAAACTGTTACTTGTATATGAGTTATCTAGACCTGAATAAAATATGATCGATGACGCGTCATCCAACCAGCTTATGGTCCAGATCGGACCATATTTAGATATTGCTGGAATTAGACTAATCTGCTAATTTCGGGTCTAAGGCCCATTAAAAATCGGATTTATTGTCTCCGGACCTGAATCAATTTTTATTCAGACCAGATCATATTTGGATATAAAACTGGATATGGTAGTGGAGTAATAATAATATAAGATGATTCATATATTCGTTGTGATGGGTATCCAAAGTTCGACACGACCCAGCTGAACATCTCTTTTGCTTGTATGAGAGTTTTTAAAACGCAGTTTGTTCTTGAATGCAGCAAATAATTTAAAATCAGATAGGTGTAGACTGACGTCCTAATAATACTTTTAAATGCGTTGATTTTGCAAGTCACTCGACTGTGTGATAAAAAGAAAACGTCGGTTCGCTCAACCGCGGTTAACCCCCGTCACAACAAAGTTGTACAAAGGAAGTATGAATGGAAGTATGTAATTAAAATATAAAATATTCTTAATATTCTATTAAAATATTAAAAAGCTATCCAGAGGCAAGGTTAGAAAAATATAATACAAATCCGGTTAATTACAGTAAACACAAACTTTGGTGGGAATATGGTGGAATAAGAAAGTCAGTAGTATGTTAAAAAAAAACACAAGTAAGAGCGTGCTAAGTTCGTCCGAGCCGATTCTTATATACCCTCCACCATGGATCGCTTTTGTCGAGTTCTTTGCGCGGTATCTCTTTTTAGGCAAACAAAGAATATTTAATAATAACTATTATGCTATTCGAGCTATATCAAGTTTAAGTTCGATTCGGACCATAAATGAATGCTGAACATTGTAGAAGTCATTGTGCGATATTTCAGTTCATTCGGATAAGAATTGCGCCACATTTATTGGAAGTCATAACAAAACACCTCATGCAAAATTTCAGTCAAATCAATTGAGAATTGCGCCCTCTATTGGCTCAAAAAGTCAAGACCCAAGATCGGCTTATATGGCAGCTATATCAGGTTATGAACCGATTTGAATCATACTTAGCACAGTTGTTGGTAGTGATATCAAACCACCAAGTGCAAAATTTCAGTCAAATCGGATAAGAATTGCGCCCTCTATATGCTCAAGAAGCCAAGACCCAAGATCGGTTTATATGGCAGCAATATCAAAACATAGACCGATTTGAGCCATACTTAGCACAGTTGTTGGAAGTGACACCAAAACATCACATGCAAAATTTCAGTTAAATCGGATAAGAATTGCGCCCTCTAGATGCTCAAGAAGTCAGGATCCATGATCGGTTTATATGGCAGCTATATCAAAATATGGACCGATTTGGCCCATTTACAATCCCAACCGACCTATACTAATAAGAAGTATTTGTACAAAATTTCAAGCGGCTAGCTTTACTCCTTCGAAAGTTAGCGTGCTTTCGACAGACAGATGGACGGACGGTTGGACAGACGGACAGACGGACGGACGGACGGACGGACGGACAGACGGACAGACGGACGGACGGACAGACGGATGGACGGACAGGGCCAGTTCGATTTGAAATGTCATGACGATCAAGAATATATTTGCTTTATGGGGTCTTAGACGCATATTTCGAGGTGTTACAAACAGAATGACGATATTAGTATACCCCCATCCTATGGTGGAGGGTATAAAAAACTAATAAAAAATTATTTTTTCTCAAAACTTGTGGTTCATTAAAAATTTTTTGATAAATTTGATTTTAATAAGAATTTGAATTAAAAATATTTCACTTTCTTTCTTTTCAGGGTTTACGGTGTATTTGACCAACGTCAGCCCCTTCTCTTGATACGTGATCCCGAATTAGTGAAGCAGATAGCCATCAAGGATTTTGATCATTTTGTCAATCATCGTTCATTGTTCGATGAGACTGATACTAAAGATCTGTTTGGCGCTTCATTGTTTATGATGAAGGATAATCGATGGAAGGACATGCGCAGCACTTTAAGTCCAGCCTTTACAGGCAGCAAGATGCGTTCCATGTTTCAGTTAATGAATGAAGTGGCCCAACACACTTTGGCTCATGTAAAGAAACAACCGGCCGTTTTCACACCAGAAGGCTTGGAGCTGCAAGTCAAGGACTTTATAACACGTTTTACCAATGACATCATAGCATCTACCGCCTTTGGCTTGCAGGTGAATTCATATGACAATATGGACAATGAATTCTATCGCATGGGAAAGAAGGTGACACAGTTTTCGTTTAAACAAAATATAAAATTCATGTTATTTGCCAATTTCAAGAAAATAATGAAGGTAAGCAAACATTTGAGATTTTGTTACTTTAATAGATTTTTTGTGACTTTTTCTATAGATCTTGGACATTAAATTGTTCGACAAAGCATCTACAGAATATTTCATGAGATTGGTTTTGGATGCCATGAAATATCGCCAGCAACACAATGTCCATAGACCCGATATGATTCATATGCTGATGGAATCTCGCGGCATGTTTAAGGATCAAGAACACCTCAAGACCACAAATCGCGAATGGAGTGATGTTGATATTGTGGGTCAATGTTTCCTTTTCTTCTTTGCCGGTTTTGAGACCTCTGCTGCCCTGACTTGTCTCACCACCCATGAATTGATGGAAAATCCTGATGTGCAGGAGAAACTTTTAGAGGAAATCCAAGATGTTGAGCAACAGCTGGAGGGTAAGACGCTTACCTATGATGCCATTATGGGTATGCGTTACCTGGATATGGTGGTGCAAGAGTGTTTAAGAAAATGGCCAGGAGCCATAGCCACAGATCGTGTGTGCACCAAGGATATCACCTATAATTTGGATGATGGCACTAAATTGGACATCAAGAAAGGCGAATGTGTGTGGATACCCATTGTTGGTTTCCATCGTGATCCCAAGTATTATGAGAATCCCATGAAATTTGATCCGGAGAGATTTAGTGAAGAGAATAAGGATAGAATACCTCCCTTTGCTTATATGCCATTCGGTGTGGGTCCCAGAAATTGCATTGGTAAGAAATGTGGATTTTTTTTATGGATACAAAATATGATTATGAATTTTCGGGTTCGATTTTTTAACTGTAGTCTAAAGAGTTTTATGAAGTATTTTTTTATATCTCTTTGTTAATTTCAGGTTCTCGTTTTGCTTTGTTGGAGACAAAAGTGATGATCTATTATTTGCTGCGTGAATTTAAGTTTACCCCGGCCAAGCAGAGTTGCATACCACTGAAGCTAAATCCTGCCAGTTTTCAGTTAGCACCCAAAGATGGTTTTTGGGTTAATTTTATCAGCAGAGTCCCAGCATCGTAAAAGCAATAATATTTTTAAAGAATTATTTGTGTATTGGTTGGATTTATTAAAAAAAAATTATAGTTCCATATTTAGAGAGATTCTTTTTAAAGTTCAGGAGGTATGGCCTTAAATCGATTGATCGGATCACACTTGGAGTGAAGGTACAGGTGATTACTTCAACACACTTCTTTTAAGGGCCCATTGCCCTAAGTCGGGATACCGGTCTGTTACCAAAAATGGTCCGATTTGGATCATATTCACATATTCCGAATTTCATCAAAATCGGGCAATAAGTTCGCCAATTATGTGCCCAAGACTTTAAATCTCGTGATTGGTCTATATGGCAGCTTTATCTAAATGTTGGCCCATTTGAACCATTCCTATATGGCTGTCGAGGATTCCTATTCAACTCTATGATCCAGATTTCAGCGAAATTGGGCGATAAATTCACCATTTGTGGTTCTTGAGGTATGTGATATATATGTCCTGTGGTAGGGCGTGATCCTTAATATAATGCCAGGTTCATACTCTACTTTCAAGGGCTTTTACTCAAGACCCATATTATCCTGTCTTTATTACCCATATTGTCTAATCGGTATATATGTCACGTTGGGAGTTTTTAGGTGGTGGGTTGGTCTCCACGAGATAACGTCCAGTAATGAGTTGAGGCCGATGGATTTCGCTACGGCAAAAACATGGTAGTTAGTAGCACCAGATTTCAATATAGGAATATTCACAAAACCATAAGGCAGTCACCCGATCAAAACACAAGGAACCAAATTGATCACATTGTGATAGATGGAAGGCATTCATCCAGCGTGTAAGATGTACGATCGATCCGAGGAGCGAATATAGATTCGGATCATTATCTTGTTGCAGCAAAGGTTCCGTACCCGTTTGAACAGGGCGAGGAAAGTACGATCTGACACTGCATGGAAGCTGAAGATTGAAAAGCTGCAAACACAACAGATGCCAGTGGCATACTCCACTCGACTGACCCACCTGCTTCATGAAAGAACTCCTTGTTCCGGTGATATAATGGCGCAGTGGCAAACTATTGCCAACACCATGGAAAATGCCGCGAAATCCATACTTGAGTACCGGAAGCCTCCTCCAAGAAACTCATGGTATGACCAAGAGTATCGAGATGCTACTGAAGCCAAGAATGCGGCGTATAGAGCAACCCTGCAATCAGTAGCAACGCGCCAGATGAAGGAGAGGTATCGGGAGAAAAGGAGAGAGGAGAAACGTCTAATCCGCAGAAAGAAAAAGGAAATGGAAAGACGTGAGTGCGAGCGAATTGAGATGTACAGGAGTCAGAATGAAGTCCGGAAATTCTACCAAAGAATTAAACACCAAACCGATGGCTTTGGTGCCGGCACATCCTCCTGCAGAGTTAAAGAAGGAAAACTGGTAACAGACACAGATAGAATGCTGAGGATATGGAAAGAACAATTTACACAACTGCTAGTGGCCGACGTTGGCGGAGAAGAGAATACCGCAGAACTAATAAATGATGATGGTATAAACTGTTTACCTCCTAGTCAGAATGAGGTATATGTAACTGTGACCCGACTAGAGAACAACAAAGCAGCAGGAGCCAACGGGTTACCCGCTGAACTATTTAAAACCGGAGGCGACACGCTGATAAGGCGTATGCATCAGCTTATCTGCGATATCTGAATAGAAGAACGCATACCCGATGATTGGAACCTCAGCATACTATGTCCCGTACACAAGAAAGGAGACAAGACGGAATGTGCCAACTACAGAGGAATAAGTCTCCTCCCCATCGCATACAAGATACTCTCGAGCGTACTGTGTGAAAAATTAAAACCTAAAGTCAATGAGATAATTGGGCCTTATCAATGCGGTTTTAGACCTGGTAAATCCACCCTAGACCAGATATTCACACTGCGCCAAATCCTGGAAAAGACCCGAGAAGGACAAATCAACACCAACCATCTCTTTGTTGACTACAAAGCTGCCTTCGATACTCCTTTACGTTCAAAGTTATTTCAAGCCATGCCTGAGTTTGGTATCCCTGCAAAATTAATAAGACTCTGCAGGACGACACCTGCTGATACGCGTTCCTCAGTAAGAATAGGGAAGAATCTCTCCGAACCATTTAATACCAAACGAGGTTTCAGACAAGAAGACAGCCTATCGTGTGAGATGTGAGATAGATATGGCACACTATTCACAAGAGAACACATGCTACTCGCCTATGCCGACGTCGAGGTCGGTCACCGGAAGTAGTAACTGCAGCATTTGAAAGAATCGAAAGCGAGTTATTGAAAATGGGTCTGGCCGTATCTCCCCACCAACTCCCAAAACGCCTTGTACAACCGAGCAGATAAAGAAAATGAAGAAAGTTGGGAACCACAACTTTGAGATAGTCTGCAACTTTATCTCCCTCGGCACCGTCGTAACGGTATGACACCAGTTTTGAGATAAAGCGAAAAATAATACTAGCAAACATATGCTCTCAACAGACGAAGATAACACTATACAAGACACTGATACTACCCGTGTTGTTATATGGTTCTGAGGCATGCGTACTTGTGAAAGCAGATGAGGCAGTACTTGGAGTATTTGGGAGAAAGATTATTCGTAAAATATATGAACCAGTTTGTGTTAATATGAACGGCGATAGCATAGTTACACGCATTAATATACAGCGGCTGCTTTGGCTAGGTCATGTTGTCAGAATGGATGAAGAAGCTCCAGCAAAGAAGTCTTTTGAAGGCAAACATGGTGGTACACGCAAACCGGGAAGACCAAAAGCCCAATGGATAGATCAAATGGTGGGAGACACCTCGAAACTTGGTGTCAGAGATTTTAGAATGAGCGCAGAAGATCGAGGCGCTTGGAACGCAATTCTACAATACGTTTGGCTAGTGGAACAAATATTCTGTCATAGCCAATTAAAGTAAAGTAAGTATAGCCCATCTTCGAACTTAATCTGTCTATGGACAAATAAAGAATCTGTGCAGAGTTTCAGTTCAATATCTATATTTCGGATAATAATTAAAGCTTTTATGGGCTTCTGACCTTATATCGGTTGATCCGATTGGAGGTCATAGAAAAAATCACTGCGTAAAATATCAGCCAAATCGGAAAAGAAATACGCCCTCTAGAGGCTCAAGAAGTAAAATCGGGAGACCGGCTTGTATGGGAGCTATATCAGTTTATAGACCGATTCAGACCACATCTAGTACGTATACTGTAGGTCATAGATAAAGTCACTGTGTCACCGTCATAGAAAAATTCAACCAAATCGGATAAGAATTACGTCCTCTAGAGGCTCAAGAAGTAAAATCGATAGATCAGTTTATAGGTGAGCTATATCAGGTTATAGACCCATTTGGACCGTATTTGACACGTATGTTGAAGGCCAGGCCATGGGAGAAGCGTAATTACTATACGATTTCAGCCAAATCGTATAGTAAATACGGCCTCTGGAGGCTGAAGAAGTCAAGATCCCAGATCGGTTTAAATGCCAGCTGTATCAAGTAATGGATCGATTTGAACCATATTTGGCACAGTTGTTAGAAGTCATAACAAAACACGTCATGCGAAATATCAGACAAATCGGATAAGAATTGCTCCCTCTAGTGGCTCAAGAAGTCAAGATTTAAGATCGGTTTATATGGCAGCTATATCAAAATATGAACTGATATAGCCCATTCACAATCCCAACCGACCTACACTAATAAGAAGTATTTGTAAAAAGTTTTAAGCGGCCAGCTTTACTCCTTCGAAAGTTAGCGTGTTTTTGATAAAATTCGCTAGCTCACGGACGGACGGCTAGCTTTACTCCCTTGAAAGTTAGCGTGCTTTCGATAGACAAACGGATGGACGGACGGATAGACGAACGGACGGACAGACGGATAAGGCTAGATCTACTTAAAATGTCATGAAAATCAAGTATATATTGTGTTGCCCAAAAAGTAATTGCGGATTTTTTAAAAGAGAGTAAATGTATTTTTAATAAAACTTAGAATGAACTATAATCATATATACTTTTTTAACACTTTTTTTCTAAAGCAAGCTAAAAGTAGCAGCTGATAACTGACAGAAGAAAGAATGCAATTACAGAGTCACAAGCTGTGAAAAAATTTGTCAACGCCGACTATATGAAAAATCCGCAATTACTTTTTGGGCAACCCAATATGTACTTTATGGGGTCTTAGACGAATATTTCGAGGAGTTACAAACAGAATGACGAAATTAGTATACCCCCATCCTATGGTGGAGGGTATAAAAATCTCAGTTCATCTTTTAAGATTCAATTACTTAATAGCGATATTTCGTAACCTACAATTGTATGATGTAAACTCTCATTAACTGCCTTATTTGAAACACCCATATGCCTCCAAATTAACATAAAACGTGTGTTTGCTTAGTGCTTTACCCCTTAAAAAGTAAATAAAAAGTTTTTAATAGATTAATTAAGGGTTTTATTTAATGTTTTCTGTTTTTTTTTGTTTGAGGTCAATTAGATACTTTTGTTCCAAAATAGAAAACTGTTTTATAGTCGCCTACATCTCAAAATCAGCACATTGTATAAATTATTGTTGAGTGATAAAGAATGGAATTAATAGATGAGAATATTCCAAACTTCTTTCGTAACAAAGTGGTTTTGATAACTGGAGGTACTGGCTTTCTTGGAAAAGGTGAGTATTTATACAAAATCTCATTAATATTGCTGAATATAATTTGGACCAACATGATGCGAAGGTAGTGTTTTCATTCTGGATACCCACTACTAAGGATTTATATAAAATTAGTGGTACAGTACAGGCAAAGTATAATCCACATTGCCTGGAACATCGAACATTGTCAGTAGCCGCCACATGACCAAAGAGACTCACAGCAGTGGTCGCAGAAATTTGTCTACCCGCAATGTCCAGAGGCATTGGGTGCAGCATTATATATATACCTAGGTTGGCGTTTATTTGCATTTATTATCCGATATCGCTAAAATTTGGCACAGTGAGCTATGATAGACTTTTCGACATCCGTGCCTTATTCGATTCAGATCGGGCTATATTTAGATTTTATTTCTTCGGCCCACAAAAGACGCATTTATTATCCAATTTCGCTGAAATTTCATACAATAAGTTGTTCTAACATCCCTCTTTAACATCCCTGTTTAATTTGACTTACATCGGTCTTTGTTAGGATATAGCTGTCACACAAATCGATCACCCTGTGTTTGATTCTTACACATACTTAATAGTAGGCGTAGATCGAATTATGTTCGGATAAAGCTACCATATACACCAATCTCCTATTTTATGGTTTAGGCCATTGACGTTCTGTTAGATCCTTCTACATCCATGGCAAGCTTGGTCCAGATCGGTATGGCTGTTAAGGTTGTAAAATTGTGTATTTTTCACCGGACTATGGGTAATGAGGTTAATATGTATATCCGAGGTGGGATTCCAAAGTTCGTCCCCGGTGAATTTAATGCATTTTTATTTGATTTTATACCCACCACCATAGAATGTTTCTGTTTGTAACACCTCGAAATATTAACCTGAGACTCTACAAAGTTTGTATATTCTAGATGGTCTTGAAATTCTGAGTCGACCTGATCATATACGACTATCTGTCGAAATCACATAACGTTCAAGCGAATAAATATATCGGCTTGAAATTTTGCACAGATTTTTCTTATAAAAGTCGGTCGTTAGGGATTAAGTTAGGTTCAAGTGGCAGTCTGCCATCAGACTCACTTGGAGTTTTCATCCATGGTGATACCATTGGAGCAGGAGAAGGAAGATACCTCCTATTTCCAACCGTTGAACCATCCATGTTCGCTTAAAAAAGTCCAACAATTTGCGAATGTTAACATCGCTTAATCAGACAAGTTCTCAAAGAAAAAAGAACTTCTTCTGACTGCCAGTGCGAGACACATACACAGCAGATTTTGTATAGTCTCTTCTTCCTCGACGTCCTTACAGCTTCGGCAAAAGTCGTTACTGGCAACCTTCAGTCTGTCAGCATGTTATCAGACAGTGACCTGTCATGACCGACACTATGAATCAGACGTCTGTTGTAGCCAATGACAACAAAGCAGTAGACCTCTTCAAGTGTATAAAAGGCTACATAATTTTGGAAAGCTCAACCCCCTTTTTGTTGTGCTTCGGTCCTGATCCTGAAGACTTAGCTTACATATCGCTAGAGCCATAGCAACAGATTCCAGTTTCACTAGAATGTGTAAGGTAGTACCTTGTCTGGCAACCTCGTCCGCCTTACAATTCCTTGGGATATCTCTGTGGCCCGGCACCCAGCCAGGTGAATATTGAACTGTTCAGGCATCTCGTTGTAAGATTTGCGACAGTAGAGGGCGGTTTTTGAATTTAGAAATACGTTCTGCAGGGATTTAATGGCTGCCTGGCTGTTTGAGAAAATATTTATGTCAATCGTCGTTATGGCATTATTTCTTAGCCATTCTGTCACTTCCCTAATTGCCAGAATCTCCGCTTGATACACACCGCAGTGGTCGGGTAACCTTCTCAGAGTACAACCGTATAGAAGTCTATGTAACTTCTACAATATTACCAGGGGTCCGGTAATAGACCTGACCCGGTCAGGCAGGGCTTAATCCGCACTGCCTGGAACATCGGACATTGTATCAAGGATAACACAGTGTCCCTAGCCGCCACACGACCAAAGAGAAAGATACCTTAGGTTTACAGCAGTGGTCGCTGCAATTTGTCTCGCCACATTGTCCAGAGGCATTACATGTAGTATTAAATTCTGTGCATAAGATGGAGCCGTTCTCAGTGCGGCTGTGATGCATAAACAAGCCATCCTTTGGATCCTATTGAGTATTAAAACGTAGTTGGACTTTTAAAGCACAGTCCACCATACCACAGCACCATATAGCATAATAGGTCTGACAACTGCTGTATATACCAAGTGCATGACACGTAGTTTAAATCTCCAACTTTTACCAATGGCTCTCTTGCAGGTGTATAGGCAAGAGTTGCCTTTTTTGGTCTTTCCAAAATGAAGTTCAATTTCCTGTCTAGCAAAACACCCAGGTATTTTGCGCTTTCAGTAAATGAAACATTCCTTCCTCCTAAGGATACTGGTGCCACTGTAGGTAGCTTGTATCTCCTGCTGAAAATAACTACTTCTGTCGTGCACGGATTTACGTCTAGATCACTTTCTGTAATATATCTGGAAGAGAGCTGGGAAACTTTCTCCTAACCGCAATAGCCAAGTCATCAGCATACACTTTCTTCTTCCAGGGACAATAATATATTGTTTATGGTTATGTTCGAAGTAGAGTAGACGGAACACTTCCTGGAGGTGTTCCTCTGCTGACCCATCTTAGATCTAAAGATCCCAAGCCTGCCGAAATGCGTCTTTTAGTAAGTTATTAATAAACTTTCTGGCGGTAGTATTGGTTCCTAGCCCCTTCATGATTGAAGTCGGTTTTACATTAATGAAATCACCTTCAATGTCAAGAAATTCTACCACTCTATATTCCTTTAGAGAGAGAGAGAACCCTCTACGTAGCCGACTAGGTCGTGTGGGGCTGTTTTAGTGGATAGGCCTTAGCTATATGCATGCTGCTGTCCCAACAGGCGATCTCTAGGGATCTTTGCCCTAAATTTCCATCAACCTCTCAAGAGTCTTCAGCATTAAGGACGATGTACTAATGGGGCGAAAATCTTTCGCTTTCGTATGGCACGGTTTTCCTGATTTTGGAGTGGAAGTGATCTTTGTGCCCCTCCATCCCACAGGTATATAGGACATGTTGATACAAACAGAGAATATCTGTCAGAGGACATGCTGACATAAGCGAGTCATTCAGGGCCTTTGTGATCCGCTTGAGCATTAGTTATATATCCTCAGCAGTTTTCACTTCCTTTTCTGGTCTAGAAGGGATAGATGTGCAGAATTTGTGCCGAAATTTATCCCAATCCGCCTTTCTTCTGTTTAGCCGAGGGACCACTTCTGCAGTATTTACTCGAAGGCTGAATCTAATATAACAATGATCAGAGAAGCTGTGGTCATCCAACACTTCCTAGTCGCATATTTTTGCGCTAATATCTTCCGATTAATAAAGGTCGGTTTATCCCCTTTATCACAAATCGTCAGATTGCAACTTATAATATTTTCGATAAGCAGCTCAACCCTTCCCAACTTCTCCATATCTGGTGATGTGTATTAGCATCACTTCCTACAATGAGGCTATTGTTCCTTACAGCGGCTTCAACCAGCGACTTAAGGTTTGAAGGCGGCATCTCTGAATCGTGTGCCATATATAGGAAAGCCAGCCAGTAATGAGACTTGTTTATTTTCATGGCTGCCAACTAAATCTTAGCATAAACACCGTTTCGGACGTTTTTAGACCCCTTTAATACCGATTCCCTTATATGACTACTTAAGATCATAGCAGCCGCAACCATAGCACGTTTTCGGTCGAAATCACGATAGCGGTCGAACGCGTTAAGCTACCCACTTAAAATGTTGCACATGCACGCCTCTGACGCTAAACGCCAGGGTTCGAATCCTGGCGAGACCATCAGAAAAAACATGTTTCATCGGTGGTTTCCCCTTCCTTCCCCTAAACTTCTCTCCAAAGAGGTGTCGCACATAGACATGCCGTTCGGACTCGGCTATATTAAGGAGGCCCTTATCATTGAGCTTAAACTTGAATCGGACTGCCCTCATTGATATGTAAGAAGTTAGCCAGGGGCGTCCTTAGTGGAATGTTCATGGGCAAAATTTGCATTTTTTACTAAGTATTGCTGTAGGATATTGGGGATTGAAAATGGGCCATATCGGTTCAGATTTAGATATAGCTCCCATATAAACCGATCTCCCGATTTGACTTCTTGAGCCCCTGGAAGCCGCAATTTTTTTCCGATTTAGCTGATATTTTGCATATAGTGTTCTGTTATGACTTGATGTAGCTCCCATATAAACCCATCTAACGATTTGACTTCTTGAGCCCCTGGAAGCCGATTTGGCTGAAATTTTGCACATAGTGTTCCATTGTGATTTCCAACAACTGTGCTGAGTACCGTCCAAATCGGTCTATAACCTGATATAGCACCCATGTGCACCCATTTACCGATTTGACTTCTTGAACCTTTACAAGCCGCAATTTGTGTCCGATTTGGCTGAAATTTTGTTATGACTTCCAACATCTGTGCCAAGTACAGTCTAAATCGGTCTATTACCAGATATAGCTCCCATATTTTAGCAGAATCCATGGTGGTGGGTACCTAAGATTCGGCCCGGCCGAACTTAGCACGCATTTTCTTTTTTCATGTATTTTCTATTTCTGGTAGTTTTGATAGAGACAATTTTGCGCTCAACTGAAGTTAAGGTAATTTACGTTCTGGCTAGACCTAAAGATGGACTTAATGTTGAGGAACGATTCAAGAAAATTTTTAATGATGTGGTAAGTTTCATTTGGATTATTAACTATAAAATTAAAAATTTTTAGTTATAATAATTAAAAATATTCGACAGCTTTTTGAGAAACTTCGTTCCTTGCGGCCCATGTTCGAGAAGTCCTTGAAATATATCAACGGCGATTGCATAAAACCCCAATTGGGTATATCATATGGTGATCGTCTGGAACTGATTAAGAATGTCAACGTGGTTGTTCATTGTGCAGCTACGGTGCGATTTAATGAGCCACTTAGCACTGCTCTTCAAATCAATGTTCAAGGGACCATTGAAATTTTAAATTTAGCCAAAGAAATGGCAAACTTAAAGGTGAGAAATAAAGCTCAACAGCAAAACAGTTAAAAAATTAAAGTATGAACAGGCACATTTTTTTTTATTTCATAACAATTTTGAAACGAAACTTTATAGCCAACTAACTTCTTTTTTTGTTTTTCTCCACACTTCCAAAGTCCTTTGTGCATGTCTCCACAGCCTTCGTAAACTGTGTGGAGCTTTATGCTGAAGAACGTTTCTACAACGATACATTGCCAATTAAAAGCGACCAATTGCTGAATATAAAAGCTTCGCTAGGAAATGTGATATTGGATGATTTTTCGACAAAACTGATTGGCAAATATCCCAATACCTACAGTTTTACCAAAGCCATAACTGAGGAAGCTGTGCATAGATATGGCAGTTCATTGCCTCTATTTATTCTAAGACCAGGGATAGGTAAGCCCAAGGAGGGTGGATGTGGCGTTATTGTTCCAATATTGTTTTTTTCTCTTTTCTGGTATAGTATATCCGATTTATGATGAGCCAACTCCGGGCTGGATTGACAACATGCAGGGTGGTGTAGCTGCAATGTTTTGTAGTTCAAAGGGTGTTTTGAGAATGATGAAAGGTTCATCATTGACTCCAGCACCTTTGGTTCCAGTAGACTTCTGCATTAATATGATAATGGCAGCTGCATGGCAGACGGCAGTAAAGCATAGAGAGATGTAAGTTTTTGTTATTATAGTTTTATATCAAGTTTTATAACCAACAGCATATATATTTAGATGGCGCTGTCTGTCTTTAAAAACCCCTTATAATAAAATGTTTATACCCTCCACCATAGGATGGGGGTATACTCATTTCGTCATTCTGTTTTTAACTCCTCGAAATATTCGTCTTAGACCCCATAAAGTATATATATTCTTGATCGTCATGACATTTTAAGTCGAACTAGCCATGTCCGTCCGTTTGTCCGTCCGTCTGTCTGTCGAAAGCGCGCTAACTTTCGAAGAAGTAAAGCTAGCCGCTTGCAATTTTTGCACAAGTACTTCTTATTAGTGTAGGTCGGCAGGGATTGTACAATGGGCTACATCGATCCATGTTTTGATATAGCTGCCATATAAAACAATCTTGGGTCTTGAATTCTTGAGCCTCTAGAGCGCGCAATTCTTATCCGATTGGAATGAAATTTTGCACGGCGTGTTTTGTTATCATATCCAACAACAGTACTAAGTATGGTTCAAATCGGTTCATAACCTGATATAGCTGCCATATAAACCGATCTTGGGTCTTGACTTCTTGAGCCTCTAGAGGGCGCAATTCTTATCCGATTGGAATGAAATTTCGCACGATGTGTTTTGTTATGATATCCAACAAGCGTGGTACAAATCGGTCCATAACCTGATATAGCTGCCATAAACAGATCATGGGTCTTTACTTCTTGAGCCTCTAGAGGGCGCAATTCATATCCGATTTGGCTAACATGACGTATTTTATTATGACTTTCAACAACTGTGTCAAATAAGGTTCAAATCGGTTCATAACCTGATATAGCTGCCATATAAACCGATCTTGGATCTTGACTTCTTGAGCCTTTAGAGAGCGCAATTCATATCCGATTTGGCTGAAATATTGCATGATGTGTTTTTTTATGACTTCCAAAAACTGTGCTGAGTATGGTTGAAATCGGTCCATAACCTGATATAGCTGCCATATAAACCGCAATTCATATCCGATTGGAATGAAATTTTGCACAAAGTATTTCGTTAGGATTCCCAACAACTGTGAGTATGGTTCAAATAGGTCCATAACCTGATATAACTGTCATATAAACCGATCTGAGGACTTGACTTCTAGAGGGCGCAATTCCTATCCGATTTGGCTGAAATTTTGCATGACGTATTTTATTTCGACTTTCAACAACTGTGCCAAATAAGGTTCAAATCAGTTCATAACGTGATATAGCTACCATATAAACCGATCTAGGATCTTGACTTCTTTAGCCTCTAGAGGTCGCAATTATTATCCAATTTGCCTGAAATTTTGTACGACGGATCCTCTCATGACCATCAACTTACGTGTTTATTATGGTCTGAATCGGTCTATAGCCTCATACAGCTTCCATTTAAATCGATCTCTCTATTTTACTTCTTGAGCCCCCAAAGGTCGCAATTCTTATTCGACTTGGCTGACATTTTATACAGGTCTCCAACATATAATTTAATTGTGATCCGAACCGGACCATATCTTGATATCGCTCTAATAGCAGAGCAAATCTTTTCTCTTATCCTTTTTTTGCCTAAGAAGAGATGCCGGGAAAAGAACTCGATAAATGCGATTCATGGTGGAGGGTATATAAGATTCGGCCCGGCCGAACTTAGCACGCTTTTACTTGTCATACCCACCACCGTAGGATAGGGGGTATATTCATTTAGTCATTCCGTTTGCAACACATCGAAATATCAATTTCCAACCCTACAAAGCATATGTATTTCGGATAGTCGTATAATTTTAAGACGATTTAACGATGTCCGTGTGTCTGTCCGTCCGTCTGTTGAAAACACTCTACAGGCTTCAAAAATTGAGATATTATGCTGAAATTTGGCACAGATACGCCTTCTTGATGCACGCTGGTTAAGTTCTTGAACGGGCCAAATTGGACCATATTTGGATATAGCTGCTATATAGACCGATTTTCCGACAAAGGGTCTAATGCCCATAAATGCTTTGTTTTTCATCCAATTTCGCTGAAATTTGAAACAGTGAGTAGTTTTAGGCCTTCCGACATCTGACCGAAATATGGTTCAGATCGGACTATATTTAAATATAGCTACCATACAGACCGATCTCCCGATAAAGTCTCTGCAGACCATAAAAGCTTTAAAAGTGGGTTATTTTAAGCCTCCAGACATCTGACCCAAGTATTCTTTAGATCGGACTATATTCAGATATAGCTGCCATATAGACCGATTTGCCGATAAAGGATCTGAAGCCCATAAAAGCTTTATTTTTTACCGATTTCGCTAAAATTTGAAACAGTGGGATATTTTAAGCCTCCCGACGTCTTACCTAAGTATGGTTCAGATCGGACTATATTTAGATATAGCTGCCATATAAACCAATCTGCCGATAATGGGTCTGAAGCCCATAAAAGCTTTATTTTTTAACCGATTTTAAATTTGAAATTGAAATTTGAAACAGTGACTAGTTTTAGGCCTACCAATATCTGACCCAAATTTAGTTTAGATCGGACTATATTTAGATATAGCTGCCATATAGACCGATCTGCCGATAAAGGGCCTGAAGCCCATAAAAGCTATATTTATTGCTCAATTTCGCTGAAATTTGAAACAATGGGTTATTTTAAGCCTCGCGACATACGACCTGAGTATGTTTCAGATCGGACTATATTTAGATATAGTTGCCATATAGACCAATTTGCCGATAAAGGGTCTGAAGCTAATAAATGCTTTATTTATTACCCGATTTTGTTGAAATTTAAAATACAAAATTCAACGGTGACTTATATTTATTACCCCACTCAACGTCCGTGCCGAATTTGGGTGCATAAGTTATCTAATTTTCATCGGATTGTGACGAAAGGGGGTTTACATATAATCCTGAGGTTGTGGGTATCCAAAGATCGGCCCGGCCGAACTTAATGCCTTTTTACATGTTTTTATTAATTTTATTTTGTTTTTATCTTTTTCAGATCCCCAAAACTGCCCACTATTTACAATTTAGTTCCCGAAGAGACCAACACCATTCAGTGGGGCACTGTTTGGAAATACGTAAAGATGAATTTAAGACATTGCCCATTTTCTTCCATGCTTTGGTATCCCATGTTTCTTTATATAAAAAATATTTATTTCTATCACTTTTTGGCTTTTATATATCAAACAGTACCCGCTTATCTCACAGATGGTTTGCTATGGCTTCTGGGCAAAAAAACCAGGTGAAGACATTTTTAAATTCAACTGACAAAATAATGCCAAATATCGTTCTTTCAGAATGGTTAAAATTAATCGGAAAATGCTTTTGCTAGCCGATGTTTTGCACTACTTTATAAGTCATGATTTTGTCTTTGATAACTCCAACACCAAAAAGCTGTGGCAAGCCATGTCGCCTGAGGATCGTAAGACCTATAATTTTGATATGTCCACTTTGAATTGGCAGGACTATATGAGCATGGTTGTAATGGGTCTTAGGAAGTATCTGGCAAAGGAAACATCGGAGACATTACCAAAGGCTAAGAAGTTGTGGATAAGGTACAGTCTAAGCATTAAAAATCTTTCCAAATTGCACCTAAAGATAAGGAACCTCCTTTAAATCATGTCTATAACAGCTTGTTTTGCAACTCCATCTTAGTTCATCAGCTCTTTTTCTCGAGTTTGTTCCCTTATTGCCGATTTAACTGATAGATACTAAATTCTTGCCTGTATGCTTGTTTTCAGATTCTTTCTTTTACATTGCACAATCCATTGCCTGATGATTGTGGGTTTACTATGGGTACTAGGACATCCTTGGAATTAATTTTCTTTTAAATCAATGGTCCTAAGTTATTTCAGACAATTTTTGTGGAAAATGTACCTTATTATTCAATACAAGTTTAAGTTATATTTTTTAATCCAAAAGGAATCGACTTTTTATTCCCAAACGGAAACAACTTTGGAGGATGTAAGACGGTAATCGCTAAACAAATGATAGTCTATTGTAGATGGAACAATGCAAGGCAAGGCATATGAACCTTCAAGCTGAACCCCCACAAACGACAGTAGCTTAGCAGATGATGTAGGAATATCCATGCACAGATGATAACTCGAGCCTCGCCGTTCTGAGAAATAAGAGATTAGCAGCAGTAAAGACATATAGAAAACCTGGGCGAGAAAAATTTTGGATCGATGAAGAGATGAGAAATTGACTAAGTAGCGGTGGTTTGAGTACCTGAATGGGGACGAATGGCGCATTAGGTCTTTAGCCTGTAACCTATATATGGAGCTCGGGTCACGGCGAGATGCAATGATCCACGTTAAATTAGATATGTCACGAGTTCTTCCCACTTATGGCCAAAGAAAAAAAAAACAAGTAAAAGCGTGCTAAATTCCCTCCACCATAGATCACATTTGACGCGTTCTTTTCCCGGTATTCCTTTTTAGGCAAACAAAGGAAAGGAAGGGATAAACGAAAAGAATTGCTGTGCTATTGGAGCTATATAATGGAATGAATGTTGGAGACCACAGTAGAAGTCATTGTGTAAAATTTCAGCCAAATCGAATAGGAACTAGGAGATCGTTTTATAGGGGAGATGTATTAGGTTATAGACCGATTCAGACCATATTTGACACGTATGTTGAAGGTCATGGGAGAAGCCGTTGTACAAAATTTCACCAAAATCAGATAATAATTGCGCCCTATAGAGGCTCAAGAAGTCAAGATCCCAGATCGGTTTATATGACATCTGTATTAGGTTATGCATCGATTTCACCCGTACTTGGCACAAATGTTGGAAATCATAACAAAACACCTCAAGCAAAATCGGATAAAAATTGCGCACTGTAGTGGCTCAAGAAGTCAAGATTCAAGACCGGTTTATATTGCAGCTGTATCAGGTTATGAACCTATTCGATCCATACTAGGCACAGTTGTTGGAAGTCTTGACGGAACACGTCGTGCAAAATTTCAGCCAAAGCGGATAGGAATTGCGCCCTCTAGAAGCTCAAGAAGACAAGTCCCCAGATCTGTTTATATGACAGCTATATCAGGTTATAGACCGATTTAAACCATACTTGGCACAGTTGTTGGATATCATAACAACACATGTCGTGCAAAATTTCATTCCAATCGGATAAGAATTGCGCACTCTAGAGGCTCAAGAAGTCAAGACCCAAGAACGGTTTATGTGGCAGCTATATCAAAACATGGACCGATATGGCCTATTTACAATGCCAACCGACCTACTCTAATAAGAAATATTTGTGCAAAATTTCAAGCAGTTAGCTTTACTCCTTCGGAAGTTAGCGTGCTTTCGACAGACAGACGGACGGACGGACGAACGGACGGACATGGCAAGATCGACATAAAATGTCGCGACGATCAAGAATATATATACTTTATGGGGTCTCAGACGAACATTTCGAGTAGTTAGAAACAGAATGACGAAATTAGTATACCCCCATCCTATGGTGGAGGGTATAAAAACATACTCAAGTTATTTTTTATGTCAAAATGAATCCACTTTTTATTCCTATTGGAAACAACTCGTTAAACATGTGACAGTCTGGATGGAACGATGCAAGGCAAGGCATATGAAGCTTTAAGCTGAACCCCCACAAACGAAAATTGCTCGTCAGTTGATGCAGTCAAGACAGATAATACCTACAAAGAACGGGAAATGCAGTTTGCCGTTTTGAGAAATCCTGGGCTAGATTTATTGAGAAATGTTTTTAGTCGATGACGAAATGAGAAGTTGACAAAGTAACCCTTGTCATAAAATAGGGCACCTATATACAGAACAATGGGAAGGTATGACGCAAGTAACTCTTTAGCCTGTAACCTATAAATGGGGCTCGAATCACTACTAGATGCAATGGTCCTCGCTATGCTAGATATGTCACAGACAACGGAAGACATGTTTAGGCCTTTGATGAAAACGCATTTTTCACAGGATACGACGAGAATTACGGAGACACCATAATCTTGGAATAATCAGGTTGATCGAAGGCTTATCATAACGGAATTTTTGGGAAAGGAAGTCTTGAGGAGCTTAAAACCATTTAAGTCACCCGGTCATTATTTCCGGCGTTACTACAGAAGGAGGCCGAATATTAGGCGTCTCATATGGCCAATGTTTTCACAGCGTGCCTAGGACTTGCATATACTCCGAAAGGCTGGCAGGAGGCAAGGATGGTATTAAAACCCAAGCCCGACTAGGCAAGTTATGCCATACTAATGGCCTACAGACCTATAAGCCTTACGTCCTTTCTATTCGAATGGACGCATCCGTAATTGGTCACTGAGGGGGGATATGAACCCGTTTGCTACGCAGACGATGTTATAATACTTCTAAGGGATAAGGATCCGAACGAGCTATGCAGAAGAGATGAAAGGGTCTTGCATATGGCATATGACTGGGCTAGACCCAATGTTAACCCAGAGAAGACTGAAATATGATTTCGATATCTGACAAGGTCAAATACTTAGGTGTGCTCTTAGGCAGGAAACTGAATTGGAAGTGTCACATTCAGGAGCGTACTGAGAAGGCCCACAGATGTTGGGCACTATATAGACGGGCCGTAGTCCCGAAATGGGGCCTGAATTCTAGGATAGTCCACAGGCGCTAGAGGACGGTGATAAAACCAATACTTATTTACGCCGTAGTAGCTTGGTGGACTGCTATGGAGAAAAAGATCAACATAAGGACCATACAACAGGTTCAGAGAACATGTTCTCTTGGCATAGGCGAAGCGATGAGGATCACACCCAGTAGGGCACTGGAGAGTGTTTTAGATATCCGACCCATTGAGGTGGCGATGGGAATCCCGGATGGATTAGAAGAGGTTTCCGATAGAATACCTGAGATGACATTTAAGGTCGAGTGCGAAACACTGCTTCCGGAGGCAAAGTCTTAAATTGATGGAAATCTGGTATTGCCTGCTAGTGGTCAGAGTTGGCCTGGGGTTCTGTATTGAGAACCAAAGGACTGAGATATGTTTTAGACTGCTTGTTCATATTACGATCCTGTTGGCACAAATCCGGGCTTTCACAGAATGCGTGAGGTGGTGTGGTGTTCACGCCAGGACGTTGAGTGTGAACATCTATACGGATTGTAAGCTGGCCAAACTGGTCGCGAACAATCTTAGCGGAGTAATCGGTAATGAAAGAGCGAACAAATTGACATTGAAGGCCAGAGGACTGCCGTCAATAAACTTGGTTAACCCGAAGACTCGACTCGAAGGGTCGACGGGCGACGAATGCACATACAACCATGTGAAGCAGCAAAACGGTCGGTAGGACGGCAAAAATCCTATGTGGGGATCCAGATCATCAGAAGACGAGGCTTTTACTGCAAGGAAGTAAGAAGGAGGTCAGTATAGCTTTTGGTATTATAACGGAACACACATGACTACGAGCTCACTTATCTAAAATCGGCGCTGTGCCACTGTATCTTCAATTCCATAATGGAATGGTTTTTGAAAATTTTATGTTAAATGATATAGGGTAGTGTTATGCTCCCCGTGACAAAAAGCAGAAATTCAAACGTTCAAAAAATGATAAAAGCACTAACTAGATATGTAAAAAGCGCCCATTTAGTTACTTTTTTCGGGTTTTCGGCGGCAAAAAAGCACCAAATCGAGTCCGAAAAGCACAAAGTGGCATCCCTGCTTATATCTGTTCGTGGCAACACTGCATCGTTGTTTCTAAATCACAATGTTTTATGCATACTTGTAGGCGTAGAAAAAATTGTTTGTAGCAATAGATTCAAATAGAGGCTGTGTTTTTATACCCACCACCGAAGATGGTATATAAAGGGTGATTTTTTTGAGGTTAGGATTTTCATGCATTAGTATTTGACAGATCACGTGGGATTTCAGACATGGTGTCAAAGAGAAAGATGCTCAGTATGCTTTGACATTTCATCATGAATAGACTTACTAACGAGCAACGCTTGCAAATCATTGAATTTTATTACCAAAATCAGTGTTCGGTTCGAAATGTGTTCAAATTTTGACAAATTTTGTTCAGCGATGTGGCTCATTTCTGGTTGAATGGCTACGTAAATAAGCAAAATTGCCGCATTTGGAGTGAAGAGCAACCAGAAGCCGTTCAAGAACTGCCCATGCATCCCGAAAAATGCACTGTTTGGTGTGGTTTGTACGCTGGTGGAATCATTGGACCGTATTTTTTCAAAGATGCTGTTGGACGCAACGTTACGGTGAATGAACACATTTCGAACCGAACACTGATTTTGGTAATAAAATTCAATGATTTGCAAGCGTTGCTCGTTAGTAAGTCTATTCATGATGAAATGTCAAAGCATACTGAGCATCTTTCTCTTTGACACCATGTCTGAAATCCCACGTGATCTGTCAAATACTAATGCATGAAAATCCTAACCTCAAAAAAATCACCCTTTATTAGAAATTTGCAATACACAACGACTACTACAATACAGGGTAGCTGATACAAAGTGTTAACAAGTTCGCAATAGCAACTACATGACATTTTTTATATTGACAGCTCATTATATGGTTTACAAGCTACCAAAAGCATTTGCTTCAAGCTGTTTTAAAAACAAGTAAAAACGTGCTAAGTTCAGCCAGGCCGAATCTTGGGTATCCGCTACCTTAGATTCCGCTAAAAAGTAACCCCTATTTACTCTGCGTGTATTCATGTTACTGTATAAAAATCAAACCGGAAATTGATTGCGGATTCTATGGTCTCAAGAATTCATATCGGGCTACGGGTATTTCAGGGGGTCTATATCAGTATAAAGACCGATTCGAATAATATTTAGAATGGATGTTGGCAGTCATAACAGAAGTTCTTGTGCCGGATTTCACCCAAATTGAATGAAAATTTTAGTGTCTCGGGGCTCAAGAAGTCAAAACTGGAAATCGGTATTTATGGGGGGTTTATCAGCTTCAAGAACGATTCGAAATATGCTTGAAACGGATTTTCGAGTTCGGAACAGAAGTCTGTTTGCCGAATTTCAGCCAAATCAGAAGAAAATTGAGGCTTCAAGAAGTCTAAACTTGGGATCGGTTTATATGGGGACTTTATCAGTTTCTAGAACGATTTGAATCATACTCAACACAGTTGTTGGAAGTCGGAACAGAACGCCTTGTGCCAAATTTCAGCCAAATCAGATGAAAATTGGAATCGGTTTATATATCAGTTTATAGAACTATTCAAATCTTACTCGACACAGATGTTGGAACAGAAGTCTTTGTACCAAATTTCAGCCATATGAAAGCCGGATAAAATTTGAGGCCTCTTGGGGCTCAAGAATTCAAATACAGGGATATTGGCGCAATATCTAAATCTGAACCGATATGGCTCATTTGCAATACCCAAAGACCTACATCGATAAGAAGTGTTGGTGCAAAATTTCTAGCGGTTGAATTCGTTATTTCGACAGACGGACGGACGGACATGGCTAGATTGATCTGTCAAAATAACGAGATTATATACACCTTACAGGGTCTCAGATCAATATTCGAGCTGTTAAAACGGGATGACTAGATTAGTATACCCCCATCCTATGGTGGTGGGTATAAAAAGTGATGCATGATGAAGTTCAAGCTATTACACTCGAACTGTGATTGCGGAAAATCATAACCAGCTATAGTTGGCGAACTCAAACACCTCAAAATGAACTTAATGGTTGTGTATCGCATCAAAAATCGATATGTTTCTAATAGCGTTCCCAAATGCCATTGTGGTGCTGAAAAAAAAACTGCAACAACACCTTAAATGGTTCGGCTAGTGAAGGCTCGAATTGAACGAAAGAGCTGAAAATTCCCTTGATGTATTGAAAAACGAGCTAACCATAGAACCTTACAAGTTTCAAAATGCACAAGATCTAAGTTCGGACGGGCCGTCCACCATCCACCATCGTCCACCATGAATCGCATTTGTCAAGTTCTTTGCACGGTATCGCTTTATAGGGAAACAAGTACTTTGCACGGTACTTCTCTATAGGCAAACAAAGGATAATGGATAAGAAATGCTATGCTGTTGGAGCTATATCAGGTTATGAACCGATTCGGGTCAGATTTGGATGTTGAAGACCATAGTAGATTTATATAAAATTTCAACAAAATCGGATAAGAATAAATAACGTTGTAGGTTGGGTTAGGTTGAAAAGAGGGTGCGTATATTAATCCGCTCCATCCCACTATGGTCATACACCTAAGTCAGAAATCAAGATAAATATATTCCAGCTTGAATCCCGGAAGTTCCAATCCATGGAAGTTTTAATTAAGTTTTTTGTTTGCATTTTCAGTATAAGCTTCTTTGACCTCAATTTTTTTTTATAACATTTGAGCAAAGGTCACAAACAAAGTCTGTTTTGGTTAATACATACCTCAATCTAAAATAAAACATAAATTTTTTTCGCTAAATTGACGCAAATGCAAATTAATAGAATATTTGATGACGAACAAAATTCACATGTTTATGCCAAGTATATTGTAACGAAAAGGTATTTACAAATTAGGTGTTGATTGCCTCGTATACTTCAGACGCATATATTTTTTTAATCATCTTTCTGGTACTTCCACAAAAATAGAATGGTAAGGTAAAGCGAGAAGTAATAACTCTCTGAGCTAGAGACATGTTTTGGAGAATTGGGGATGTTTCCACGAAAAACAACACCAATAACAGCAGCAATCATTCTAGTGGATTAGAAAGGCGAAGTGGAGAAAGATAAAGTTGGAATGTTACGGGGACTTAACATGGCACATCATCATAAGCTAATTGGTCTATAAGCAGATATAGATCACATATTTTAGAAGGATTCCTAGTGGTGGGTTCCCAAGGTTCGGCCCGGCCGAACTTAGCATGTTTTTACTTATTTTGTATTGAATCACTAGCTTGACAGGGCCCGCTCCGCTGCGCCTCTATCACTCTCTTATTTTATCCGAGCCCTGTACTGGTACGGTCAGGAAAAAATTCCTGTTTGGCAGTATTGGTAGGGCCTTTCAGATATTTCGCCACAATGTGTATATCATTGGTATTGGTGCTCAACTCCCAAATTTCTTTCATTTGAGCCTTATATTCAGATTCGTGCCCTAGTCTCAAATACATTTCATTAGGGCCTTATATTATCATTATTGGTTTAAATTTCCATTTGGCGGGCTTTGAAGGTGGGGCGGCCGCCCTAAACATGCCACCTTAAATAAGTATGCCAAATTTTTGTTTTTCAGTTATTATAAGCAAACTAAATTTCTCTTAAATTGCCCCACACATCTCCGAGATCTGGCGCTTTTGAAACTTGGGTAGGTGGAGGGTCCGCCCTTCAATGTTTGGATGTTGGATGTCTAAAACTGGCAAACTTTCGATCATCACAATATTCGATATTTTCGATGGTTTTATTAATAAATATCGATAGTATAGATACTATCGTTAATTTCGCATCACCTATATGTCAAACGAAAATGTAAAGTAAAAATCAGGAGATCGTTTTATATAGATGCAATATCAGTGCACATACCAAATAAAACCAAGATTAATAAAGCCAGTTGGAAGTCATTAGAGAAATCATTGTACAAAATGTTACCTAATCGGATGAAAATTGCGCCCTCTATAGGCGCAATGAGTCGGATTGCTTATTTTTGTTTAATTTTGCAAAAAATCGAACTTTTGCGATAGTATCCATCGGAAAAATATCAATCGATATTCAGTCAAAAAATTAAATATCGAAAGTGCCATCGATATTTTGCCAGCTCTAGTTAGATCTTCTTCATTCTCTTGGTTTTAGTGATGGATTGGGGTAGCCAAACCCTTTGCTCCGAAAGTGGATATCAGATTCATACTCTATTCCCAAAAACCACATTTGAGCTACATATTGCTATAGTCGGTATATGTGTGGTTCAGAGGGAGTTTATGAGATGAGTCGTCCCTGAAGCACTTGGACATGAAACAGATATCAGATTTGAGCTCCTTTTTGCCAGAATCCACAAATATGTCCCGTTTGAGGGTTATGTAGGGTGGCAGCATCGTGCTATTGCACGATTTTGTTTGAGCCCTACAATGTCAAGCATTTTGGAAGTGGCTAACAAGACTATATTCATTTTGTCATTCCGTTTGCAACACATCGAAATATCCATTTGCGACACTATAAAGTATATATATTCTTGATCAGCGTGAAAATCTAAGACGATCTAGATATGTCCTTCCGTCTGTCCGTCTGCCTGTTGAGATCACGTTACAGTCTTTAAAAATACAGATATTGAGTCGAAACTTTGCACAGATTCTATTTTTGTCCATAAGCTAGTTAAGTTAAGTTCGAAGATGGGCTATATCGGACTTTATCTTGATATAGCCCCCATATAGACCGAACGGCCGATTTAGGGTCTTGGGCCCATAAAAGCCACATCTATTATCCGATTTTGCTGAAACTTGGGACAGTGAGTTGTGTTAGGCCCTTCGACATTCATCTTCAATTTGGCCTTGATCGGTTCAGATTTGGATATAACTGCCACTTAGACCGTCCCCGAAATTTGGGACAGTGAGTTAAGTTAAGCCCCTCGACATACTTCTGCGATATGGCACAGATCGGTCCAGATTTGGATACAGCAGCGATATAGACCCATCTCTCGGTTTTAGGTTTTGGGACCATAAAAGGCGCTATTTTCGTCCGATTTTGCTGAAATTTGAGACAGGGAGTTTTGTTCGGTTCTTCGACGACCTTCTTCAATTTGGCCCAGATCGGTTCAGATTTGAATATAGCTGTCATATAGACCGATTTCTCGATTTAAGGTTTTGGGCCCATAAAAGGCGCATTTATTGTCCGATTTCGTCGAAATTTGGGACAGATTTTGATATAGCTGCCATATAGATCGATATGTCGATTTAAAGTCTTAGCACCATAAAAGGAGCATTGATAATCCGATTTCACTGAAATTTGACACAGCGACTTATATTAGGCTTTTCGACATCCGTGTCGTATATGATTCAGATCAGATTATTTTTAGATATAGCCACTAAAAAGACCAATATTTTGTTATACACAATTGAACAAAGACTTGTACTTATTAGTATTTGCCCAAATCGGAACATATTTCGATATGACTGGTATAGGACATAAGGTATGCAATTTTCACCGGATTTTGATGAAAGGTGGTTTACATATATACCCGAGGTGGTGGGTAACCAAAGTTCGGCCCGGCCGATATAGCATGCTTTTACTTGTTATATAATAGAAGAAGGTAAGGCGATCGATTTATTTTTCTTCGAGGGAGACTTACTTACTGCTGGCGAAGCATCAAAAATTGGAGGAAATAGGATTCTTCTTGACCCGAGCAACTGGGTTTGTGATGCGTTTGCGCCACCTGCGATCGAAGTTTTTGTGGTCTGTTTGAGCTGCTTGCAGTCGAAGTACCAACTCCTGCCACGAGTAACCAACACCACCGCCGTGGCCACAAGGCCTCAAACCATCGCTGCTGACTGCAGTCTGAGTACTACCTATTGCCTCGCGTAGTCAACAACACCGCCGTGCCCTCACAGCCTCACCCGTGCGTTTGTACTTTGTTGGAGCAAGCCACAGTCGAAGTCTTACCTCCTGCCCCGCGTGCCTTCTTAGCCAAAAAGAGTATTTGCCTAACTGCAATTCCATACTGGCTTCTTAATTTGTTGTTGCCACGTACCTGCTGCTGTTCTGTCGCCCTGTCATTCTTTTCGAGTTGTACATCGATGGTCCAATAATGGATCGAGAACCCCATATTATTCTACCCCCTCACCCTTGAACTCCAAATTACCTTTCGGGTAGCATAGAAACCAAAGTTTTGCCGTTTATTTACTGAAGAGCATTTTGTTTTATGAAAACAAAATTAAATAAATAAACGCAAATTTTTAACAATAGATTGTGTTTAATAGCTTGCAGCTGTTCTGGAATCAATACATATGTATGTTAAGCCAGTGGAATGTTGAGTAAATTAAGTTCTGAGGAGCTAGATCAGTCATTTCACCCACAGTGCTACGGTGTCATCACTTTTAAATCATATCATTGTCTCGGAAATGAATGGCCAAAACTGTTTATAGGCTTAAACTGGTTTATATTAGTTTTCTGTAGGCTTTTATGATTTTTAAATCAGTGTTATTTTGTTCGCTTCTTTAAGCAGACAAATTCGTTATCTGTCAATTTAAAACCAGTGTTTATAGCCTAAGTGATAACTCAAGTTGAGTCTTATACCTAGTACTTTTGTAAAAATTATGTGGACTTAAACAAAACTTTGGATAATTGAAATTTTAATCCAAATTTAAAAACATCTGCAAAAACAATATGGAATCAAATATTCAGAATTTCTTTTCGGATAAAGTGGTTTTTATTACTGGCGGCACAGGATTTCTGGGAAAAGGTAAAAATAGGCCAAGAGTCAATCAAGAAACAAAAAAAAAAAAATAGTAAATGGCAGAGCGGATGTTTTAATATTCTAAATCGGGCCCATATCAAGATATAGTCCGATAGAGCCATCTTCAAACTTGACCTATGTATGGACGAAATAAAGAATATGTGAAAATTTTCCAATCAATATCTTAATTTTTAAAGTGTGGCGTAATTTCAGCCGACAAACATACGCGGCTAAATCGTTTTAGATTTTTACGACGACCAAAAATATGTATATTAGACTTTCACACGCCATAAGGGAGATATGTTTTTATAGGAAATAGGGAAAGGTTACCTTCATATGTTTACCTTTTACTCTCAATAAGACAATTCGAAATATTATGGCCATAGGTTAACGATAACCCAGGACGACATGACGCGCAAAGTTGGATGTGGTGATTTTTAGGGCATCCAGTTGAGTATTTTCGATTCTAGCATAAAACTGTCAAACAAAGTAAATATTTATGTGACATTTACTATACAAGCACAATCTGTAGTCTACACAACTACTGTGGCTGTGAAAGTAACAAAAAAAAAAAAAAAAAACAAGTAAAAGCGTGCTAAATTCGGCCGGCCGAATCTTATACACCCTCCACCATGGATAGCATTTATCGAGTTCTTTTCCCGGTGTCTCTTTTTCGACAAACAAAGTAAAGGGAGGGATAAAAGAAAATAATTGCTATGCTATTGGAGCTATATCAAGTTATGGTCAGATTGGGACCATAATGAAATTAATGTTGGAGACCATAGTAGAAGTCATTGTGTAAAATTTCAGCCAAATCGAATAAGAATTGCGCCCTTTAGTAGCTCAAAAAGTAAAATTGGGAGATCGTTTTATAGGGGAGCTCTATTAGGCTATAGACCTATTCAGACCATATTTGACACGTACGTTGAAGGTCATGTTGTACAAATTTCACCCAAATCAGATAATAAGTGCCCCCTATAGAGGCTTAAGGAGTCAAGATCCCAGATCGGTTTATATGACAGCTATATCAGTTTACGAACCGACTTGAACCATAAATTGCATAGTTGTTGAAAGTCATAACGAAACACATCATGCAAAATTTCAGCGAAATCGGACAGGATTTGCGGCCTCTAAAGGCTTAAGAAGTCAAGACCCTAGATCGGATGATAAGACAGCTATATCAGGTTTCGCACCGATTTCACCCATACTTGGCAAAGTTGTTGAAAATCATGACAAAACATCTCGTGCAAAATGTCAGCCAAGTCGGACAAGAATTGCGTCTTCTAGAGGCTCAAGAAGTCAAGACCCAGATCCCCAGATCGATTTATATCACAGCTATATCAGGTTATGGACAGACGGACGGACGAACGGATTGGCATTGCTAGATCGACATAAAATCTCATGACGATCAAGAATGGATATACTTTATGGGGTCTGAGACGAATATTTCGAGGAGTTATAAACAGAATGACGAAATTAGTATGTCCCCATCCTATGGTGGAGGATATAAAAACACAAGTTCGGCCGGGCCGAACCTTACATACCTTCCACCATGGATGGCATTCGTCAAGTTCTTAGCCCAGTATCTCTTAATAGGCAAACAAAGGATAGTGGATAACAAGTAATAAGGCGTTAATTTTGGCCGGACCGCACTTTGTATACCCACCACCTCGGGTATGTAAACCGTCTTTCGTCATAATACGATGAAAAATGCATACCATATGCCTCATAGCAGCTATATCGAAATATGGTCCGATTTGGACCAAATTCGACATGGACATTGAGTGGTCTAATAAGTACACGTCATTGTTCAATTGTAGAACAAAATATTGTTTTTTTTTTTTTTTTTTTTTTGTAGCCATATCCAAACATAGACCGTGACTGAGCAATGACTTGTACTTATTAGACCACTCACAGTCCGTGCCGAATTTGGTCCAAATAGGGCCATATTTCGATATAGCTATGCTATGGGGGGATAATTTAAGAATTTTTCATCGGATTATGACGAAAGGTGGTTTACAAATATACCCAAGGTGGTGGATATCCAAAGATCGGCCCTGCCGAGTTTAACGCCTTTTTTCTTGTATCACTTTCTTTTTTAAAAAAGCTTCATTTCGAGGTATTTTCGATATTTTGTTTGTAAAGATCACTTTTGTAACTGTTGCAACCACTGCTAAATAAATAGTTGAAGCAGTCGTCGGCAAATATCGACTTGAAACTAAGTCCAATTCGATTTTTTATTTTTTTTTTTTTTTTTGATTTTTTGATTTTTCGACTTTTCAAATTTTTTTTCCAATTTTTGAATTTAGTTGACTTTTTTGCGATTTTTTATACTCACCACCATAGGATGGGGGTATAATAATCTAATCATTCCGTTTGTAACACCTCGAAATATTAATCTAGGGTCCCATAAAGTATGTATATTCTTGATCGTCGCAACATTCTGAGTCAAACTAGCCATGTCCGTCCGTCCGTCCATCGGTCGAAATCACGATAGCGGCCGAAATCAAAGAGCTAGCAGCTTGAAATTTTGCACAGGTACATTATATGGGTGTAGGTAGTTAGGTATTGCAAATGGGCGATATCGGTTTGGAATTGGACACAGCTCCCAATCTCCCGTTTTGACTTCTTTTGGCTCTGCATGCCGCAATTTTTGTCCGATTTGGTTGAAATTTTGAATGTGGTGTTCTATTATAACCTCCAATAACTGTGTCAATTACGGTCCAAATCGGGCAAGAACCTAATATAGCTCCCATAGAAATCGATCTCCCGATTTGACTTCTTGAGCCCCTGGAAGCCGCAATTTTGTCAGATTTTGCTAAAATTTTGCACAATGTGTTCTCTTGTGACCTCCAACAGCTGTGCCAAATGCGGTCTTAATCGGTCTATAACCCGGTATAGCTCCCATATAAACCGATCTCCCGATTTGATTTCTTGAGCCCCTGGCAGCCTTAATATTCATCCAATTTGGCTTAAAATGTGCACATAGTGTTCTCTTATGACTTCTTACAACTGTGCCAAGTAAGCTCCAAATCGGTCTATAACCTGATATAGTTTCCATATAAAGCGGTCTCTCGATTATTCTTGTTGGGTTCCTAGAAGCTTTAATTTTGCTGGTTTGACAGAAGTTTGATATGTACAATAAAATTATGTCATTCAACTAAATTTAGTATGTATACATTTTTAGCAGAACCATTGGTGGTGGGTTTCCAAGATTCGGGCCCGCCGAGCTATAACTTCCTCTTCCACTGTGTATGAAATTTCGTCGCAATCGGTTCACATTTACATACATTACTTATTTCTTTTTCATACTTGTTTTATATTTGTTCAGCATTTCTGGAGAAACTATTGCGTACGACAAAAGTGAAGCTGATTTACATCATGATAAGACCCAAGGCTGACCAGGATATAGAGGAACGTTTCGAAAAATCGATATTGAAATGCTGTGTAAGTATAAATAAAAGATGTGTCTACAATCAAATAGATTTATGTATTGGGTTGCCTAAAAAGTAATTGCGGATTTTTTAAAAGAAAGTAAATGCATTTTTAATAAAACTTACAATGAAATTTAATCAAATATATAATTGCCATTTTGTTCGATAACCTTTTGCCATCTTCCTGGCAAATTTAGTATTCCACGCTCATATAACTTCTGGCCTTTATCTGCAAAAAACTGAACCAAGTGCGATTTTATAGCATCATCATTGCCGAAAGTTTTACCATTTAAGGAGTTCTGCAAAGATCGAAATAAATGGTAGTCTGATGGTGCAAGGTCAGGGCTATATGGTGGATGCATCCAAAGTTTCCAGCCAAGCTCACTCAGTTTTTGGCGAGTGACCAAAGATGTGTGCGGTCTAGCGTTGTCCTGGTGGAATATGACACCTTTACGATTGACCAATTCTGGTCGCTTCTCCTTGATGGCTGTATTCAATTTGTCCAATTGTTGACAGTAAACATCCGAATTAATCGTTTGTTTCCTTGGAAGCAGCTCCAAATATACCACACCCTTCCAATCCCACCAAACAGACAGCATAACCTTCTTTTGGTGGATATCAGCCTTTGAAGTGGTTTGAGCTGGTTCACCATGCTTGGACCATGATCGTTTTCGACTAACGTTGTTGTAAACAATCCATTTTTCATCTCCAGTTATGATTCGTTTTAAAAACGGATCGAATTCATTGCGTTTAAGGTGCATATCAAAAGCGTTGATTCGGTTTGTTAAATGAATTTCTTTCAATACATGTGGGCTCCATATTAAAATTGACGCCAAACAAACAAATGTAAACAAAATTTCGCGCACTTTTTTTCTAAAGCAAGCTAAAAGTAACAGCTGATAACTGACAGAAGAAAGAATGCAATTACAGAGTCACAAGCCGTTGAAAAAATTTGTCAACGCCGACTATATTACTACTATATTACCGACAATTACTTTTTGGGCAAACCAAAAGATTTATGTACATTCAAACCTGTCACGAGTTGTATTGCTTCAAGTTTCACAAAAATTCCTTATTACGTTTAAAATCTAACATTAAGGACCCCTTTCATCGAAATTGTTTGTTTTTACCCCAAGCTTTTCGAGCAACTTCGCTTACAACGCCCTGAATTCAACAAAAGTTTTAAGCTTATTAAAGGCGATTGCTGTTTACCTGATTTGGGCTTATCGACTAGCGATCGTCAAGAGTTAATCGAAAATGTCAATGTAATCGTACATTGTGCGGCAACAATACGTTTCAATGAACCTCTGAGTAGAGCTGCTGAAATCAACGTGGGAGCAACTATGGACCTCATCAATATTGCCAAGGAAATGGAAAAACTAAAGGTAACTAATTTTTTGTGTGATTCATACGATTTTTATACCCACCACCGAAAGATGGGGGTATATTCATTTTGTCATTCCGTGTGCAACACATCGAAATATCCATTTCCGACCTTGTAAAGTGTATATATTCTTGATCAGCGTATGTCCGTCTGTTCGTCTGTATGTTGAAATCACGTTACAGTCTTTAAAAATAGAGATATTGAGCTGAAAGCTTTGCACAGAATCTTGTTTTGCCCATAAGCAGGTTAAGGTCGAAGATGGGATATATCGGACTATATCTTGATGTAGCCCCCATAAAGACCGATGCGCCGATTTAGGGTCTTAGGCCTACATTTATTATCTGATTTTACGGAAATTTGGGACAGTAAGCTGTGTTAAGCCACTCGACATCCTTCTTCAATTTGGCCCAGATCAGTCCAGATTTGGATATAGCTGCCATATAGACCGATCCGCCGATTTAGAGTTTTGGACCCATAAAAGGCGCATTTATTATCCGATTTGGCCAATATTTGACAAAGTGAGTTGTGTAAGGCCCTTTGACATCCTTCTTCAATTTGGCCCAGATCGGTCCAGATTTGGATATAGCAGCTATATAGACCGATCCGCCGATTTAAGGGTTTGGGCCCATAAAAGACGCATTTATTGTCCAATGCCGCTGAAATGTGAGACAGTGAGTTAAGTTAGACTCATCGACATGCTTCTGCAATATGGCACAGATCGGTTGATATTTGGATATCTCGATAAAAGTTTTAGGCCCATAAAAGGCGCATTTATTGTCCTATTTCGCCGAAGTTTGAGACAGTGAGTTCTGTTAGGCTCTTAGACAACTTTCTGCATTTTGGCCCAGATCGTTTCAGATTTGGAAATAGCTGTCGTATAGACCGATCTCTCGATTTACAGTTTTGGGGCCATAAAAGCCACATTTATTATCCGATTTTGATGAAATTTGGAACAGTGAGTTGTGTTGGCCCCTTCGAAATCTACTGTAAATATGGCACAGATCGCTTCAGATTTAGATATAGATACGATTTTATCGAGAGATCGGTCTCCCTCGATAAAAGTTTTAGGCCCATAAAGGCGCATTTATTGTCCGATTTCGCCAAAATTTGGGGTAGGGAGTTGTGTTAGGCTCTTCGAAATTTTTCTACAACTTGGCCTAAATCGGTCCAGATTTGGATATAGCTGCCATATAGACCAATATATCGATTTAAAGTCTTGGACCCATAAAAGGCGCATCAATAGTCCGATTTCACTGAAATTTGACATATTTTCTTATGTAAGGCTTTTTGACATCCGTGTCGTACATGGTTCAGATCGGTTAATTGTTAGGTATAGCTACAATGACCAATATTTTGTTATACAAAATTGTACTTATTAGTATTTGGTTTGAATCGGATTATATATTGCGATATAGCTGCTATGGGACATAAGATATGCATTTTTCACCGGATTTTGACGAAAGGTGGTTTACATATATACCCGAGGTCGTGGGTATTTAAAGTTCGGTCTGGCCGAACTTAACGCCTTTTTATTTGTTTTCAACAAATCCAGCAGTTAAGAAAGGTTGAATATCTTGGATTGTACAAACATGACAAATTGAAGACTTGTTGATGCATTGCCTTGATGGAACAAAACATTTTTATACCCTACACTACCACTGTGGTACATGATATTATAACTTTGTGCATTTGTTTGCAACGCTAAGGCGGAGAAGAGCTACACCCATTGATAAGTATTCCGCTCGACTCAGAAACACTTTCTGATTCGATTTAGCCATGTCCGTCTGTCAGATGCTAGATTAGGACATAACGTATCACCCGATTTGCATTTAAATGACCGTAGTAATAACAATTCTCAAACGATCTGTTCAAAAAAAAAAAAAAAAAACACCACGCGCAAAATTTCAGTCAAATCGGATAAGAATTGCGCCCTCTAGAGGCTCATGAAGTCACGACACAAGATCGGTTTATATGGCAGCTATATCATAAGATGGACCAATTTGGCCCATTTACAATCCCAACCGGCCTACACTAATAAAAAGTATTTGTGCAAAATTTCAAGTTGCTAGCTTTACTACTTCGAAAGTTAACGTGCTTTCGACAGACAGACGGATTATGGACGGACGGACGGACAGACGGACATGACTAGATCGACTTAAAATGACATGACGATCAAGAATATATGTACTTTATGGGGTCTGAGACGCATATTTCGAGGTGTTACAAGCAGAATGACATAATTAGTATACCCCCATCCTACGGTGGAGGTATAAAAATCTACTACTAATAAAACATTTTTGGTTTCCCTTTCAACAATTGCAGGTTTTCGTTCATGTTTCTACGGCTTTCGTAAATTGTATTGAACCCCATTCTAAGGAAATCTTTTACCACAAAAACTTAAGTACTACCAGCCAACAGCTTCTTGAGCTTAAGGATAATATGGGAAAGGAGAATTTGGATAAGTTGACGGAGCAAATAATGGGGAGATATCCCAATTGCTATTGCTTAACAAAAGCAATTGGTGAGGAAGCTTTAAAGAGTTACGGCAGTACATTGCCCATATGCATTTTAAGACCAGGCATAAGTGAGTACATACTATAAATTTATAAAAAAACCCTACTTTAAATTTTTTTGAATTCAGTTGTTCCCATATATGAAGAACCCATGCCTGGTTGGACTGAGGGTCTACAAGGAGCTGTAGGTGCACAATACTGTGCCTCCATGGGGGCCTTGAGAATTCTTAACGCCAATACTGAGGTAAATGCTGCTTTGGTGCCGGTTGATTTTTGCGTCAATATTATGATGGCAGCTGCTTGGTATACCGCCACACTAGATAAAGAAGGGCAAGTCAAATGAATATAATTACCTAGCCCAAGCTTAACCTAACGCTCTTCCATACAGTCCCTCTAGAGAATTATTAATTTGTAATATGGTACCCGAGGAATCAAATACAATACAATGGGGTCCCTATTGGAATACAGCAAAATCTTGTGTGTGTCAAGCTCCTTATACCAATTCCATTTGGCTTCCCATGTTGATATTTATAGAAACCAAGTTGTTTTACAATCTTGCTGTCTTATTCTATCAAACTCTACCAGCTTATGTTATGGATGCATGTTTACTGTTGAGGGCCAAGAAAGCCAGGTAGGTCAATATTTTTTCAAAGTTTGTGATTATCTAATTTACGTTTTTTCCTAGAATGGTTAAAGTAAATCGAAAGGTGACCGAGTTGGTCTATCTTCTGCGTCACTTCTTAATGAATGATTTTACTTTTGATACCTCAAATACAAGGGCTCTTTGGAAATCCATGTCACTCAATGATCAAACAATGTATAATTTTGATATGAGCACACTGAAATGGGACGAATATATATCTCGAATTGCCAATGGACTGAGGCTGTATGTGGCTAAGGAAAATCCAGAGACTATTTCACAGGCCAAAAAGCTGTGGAGAAGGTAAGTTTTATTTAAACGTAAATTAACTTTCAGTTTTGTGACCCCTCACAGAACGCATGGTCTTGTTCGGACCATTGTTATACATATATACATCGATGTATAATGACCGATGCCTAAAATAAACTTATGGAGATCATAATCATGATCTGGCTATATTGCAAACCAATGGTTCTAATTAGTGTTAACTTGGGAGCATCCAGGCATATCTTGGTTTTAATTCATCTCATATGTTGATACAAACCTTCTCAGGGTGTCACCTGGGTAGCTGTCTGTAACATCCTTTAAAGTTTGTGAGCTAAAATGTACGGGTGAACGTAGAACTAGAACGCACAGTAGGAAAAATTGAAGGAAACTTAAAGGCGGTGTAAGAAGGGGTAAACATATCTCTTTGAAATTTGAAATAGTTAGAGCTAAGATCGTGTGTAAATTTCAAGGCCCTAGGTGGTCCGGGAGCCTCTTCGCTGGCCCCTCTCTCTTCGGCATATCGAAAAAAATTTTCCGACTTCATTTCAGTCCGGTCAGCTTTATTTTTAGTCGGATTTTCAAAAACTTTTTTTTGGTGGATAGTGTTCCAATAATTCTTACAAAAAAATCTGTCCGAGTGTGTATACTTCTATAGGTCATTTATGGTGGTCACCCATAGGAGTTGAGATAAAATGCACCCCCGTGGCGTGCCTTGTGCCACTCTATCCCTTATATTTATGCCACATAATTTGTACACCTGTTCCTTGCATATAGTTTATCCAGTCTCTAAGGACCCGGTACTGGTCTAAGGATTGGATTAGTGTGTCGGTCCGCACATTGTTGAAAGCCCCCTCGATGTCAATGCATACCGCCAGGTTTGAAGCTCCTCAAGGATTTATCACTTAGTTAAAATAGGAAAGAATCACTTTGAACATTTCAATAGCAAATGAGATCTCAGACAAAGCACTGCTGGAGAAGATTGTACGAGATGTGGGTGTGAATAGATATGGCATACTACTCAAAATAGAACACACCCTTCTAGCCTATGCCGACAACATCGATATTATGGGTCGAACACCAGAAGAAGCAATTGCAGCCTTTGAAAGTATGAGAATCAACAAAAGTGGGTCTGCCAGTAAATTAATAAGACAAAGTGGATGGTGTCAACTCCCACAAAGTCCAGTACACTCAAGCAGTACAAGAAAATTGAGAAAGTTGGGAGCAACAACTTTGAGATAGACAGCAACTTTATGTAATTTAGCACCGCCGTGAACGAAATAAAAGACCCCAGTTTTTAAATCAAACGAATGTTTTATTGTTAGGTTAGGTTGAAATGAGGGTGCATGCTAATCGGCCCCATGCCACTATGGACATACACCTAAGCCAGTAATCGGCTTCTTGTGCGCTGCAAATACTAAAAAAGTAACCTCGAAAGAGAATCCTTAATTGTTTTCCATGCCACAGCCCCAAGTTGGTTCATGCCTGGTATTGTGTCCCCACCTAAGTGCCGGTATCTGTTAGACGGGAAATGCTCCAACTTCTCATTATCTTCCCCGCATTCCCTACACATGCTATAAAAAAGATGTGGAAGGGCCTAACACACCTCACTTTCCCAAATTTCAGCAAAGTCGGGTAATAAATGCGCCTTTTATGGATCCAAGACCTTAAATCGAAAAATCAGGTTATACACCCAGAGAAAAGTTAACACCGAAAAGTCAGTACCGTAAGCTATTGATAATAAAGCAACACCTTATGGTACAAAAATAATACCGGATGATATGGAAGAAATATAAAATGATTATTACCGTTTGATGCTGGCCTTATTACCGAACTGGTATTGGTTTTTATACCAATTTGTTATTGGTTTTAGCATCACACCGTTATTGGTTTTAGTACCAAAACGTTATTGAGTATTCCTCCCCCTAATGAACCAAAAAAAAAAAAACATTGAAAATAATTTTAATCTAAATTTATTTCGGTTATATATGTTAATGATTACAAAAACTAATGTTACACCGTGACCAACATCAATTATTTGTATATATCAATTGATTCTATATCCATTGATTCCCACAAGTGATTTTCATATGAATACACCAACACAGCGTCATTTTTCACACAAAAGACTCTCATATTTCTGATGTAGAATGTTCTTAGAATTTTTACTATTTTTATTTTCACCGCTTTCGAGTATTTGAACAGATTTTTACGCCTTTAAATTGTATTAAAACAATTTTTTATTATATGTTTAACAAATATTTTACAATATTTTAAGTACAAAGCTCAATAACACTTCTGGCGCAGTGACAAGAATAGAAATGTGACGCCGTAAATTTTTAATAGACTCCTTTGTGCGGTATTGGATTGATATCAAATGGTATTAAGAATCTTTGCCTATGACCCAAACAAAATATTACCAAGCGGTATTGGCAGGGTATGGCAGCTATATCAAGAATTTCAGCAATATCGGATAATAAATGCACTTTTTATGGGTCGAGAGACCGGTCTATATGGTGGCTCTGTCCAAATCTGGACCGAACTGGGCCAACTTCAAGAAAGATATCGAGTGGCCTAACGCAACTCACTGTCCCAAATTTCAGCAATATCGGATATTAAATGTGGGCCATAAAGGGCCTAAGACTTTAAATCGGTAGATTGGTCTTCATGGGGGCTATATCAAGATATAGTCCGATAAAGCCCATTTTCGAACTAAACAAAATTCTATTCAATGAACAGCAAAAAAATCTGTACAAAGTTTCAGCTCAATATCTCTATTTTTTAAAGCTGTGCGTGATTTCAACAGACGGACATGGCTTGATCGGGATAGATTTTTACTACGATCAGTAATAAATATACTTTATACACGAACATTTTGTTCACTTTGAGGTGTTTAAAATCGCCAACCATATACGGTTGTGATTTTCCAGCCATATATAGCGCATTCACCTTTATACGCTTCAACTTCATCACGAATAACTTTTTTTTTAAAGTGAAATTAGATGCAAATGCTTTTGGTGACTTGTAAACAATATAAACAAGCAGAAAAATTGTCGAAAATGCAGCATGTTTGATAAGCACATACAGCGGTAGCCATATTTAGAAATTCACCGATGAGTGTATTGAGAAATGTCCCAATTGAATGCGGTTCTACAACACTTATTAACCGGCACATAAAACGGCCATGATGAGTGTAATCCATATCGGTCCATAACTTGATATAACTGCTGTACAAATCGCAAAAATTATTCAATAAACTTTGCAAATGGGATCCACTATTTCTAGTGCGATCCATTTATTATTGATTGAGGCAATATAAGTATCGTCCCTCATCTTTCTTTTACTTGTTAAGTTTTAAGATCTATTTGGAAAATGTAATTTAAAATTGCGTTTATTTTGTTTCAGATACTTCTACCTTAATTTGATGGTGCACTGTTTGATTATTGGAGGCCTTCTATGGATTTTTCTTAAGCTCTTGAATATATTATGAAATTACTTAATTAACATTACCATTTTTAAACAAAACTAGAAATTTAAAAATTTCGCTCACTTTTAAATAAAAATACCTAACTTTAAAAATTTTATTTGGTGGCAACGAATATTTATTTATATCCTCTTTAGCCACCATCGAAGGATGGGGGTATATTTATTTTGTCATTCCGTTTGCAACACATCGAAATATCCATTTCTGACCCTATAAAATATATATATTCTTAATCAGGATAAAAATCTAAGACCATCTAGCCATGACCGTTCGTCTGTCTGTTGAAATCACGCTACAGTCTTTAAATAGAGAGATATTAAGCTGAAACTTTGCACAGATTCTTTTTTTTGTCCATAACCAGGCTAAGTTCGAAGCTATATAGGAATATATCTTGATAAAGCCCCCATTTAGACCGATCCGCCGATTTAGGGGTTTAGGCTCATAAAAGCTACATTTATTATCCGATTTTGCTGAAAGTTGAGACAGTGAGTTGTGTTAGCCCACTCGACATATTTCTTCAATTTGGCCCAGATCAGTCCAGATTTGAATAAAGCTGCCATAAAGACCGATCTCTCGAATTAAGGTTGTAGACCCAAAAAAGCCATATTTATTTTCTGATTTTGCTGAAATTTTGCAAGACGTATTTTATTATGACTTTCAACAACGGTTCAAATCGGTTCATAACCTGATATGGCTGCCATATAAACCGATCTGGGATCTTGATTTCTTCAGCCTCTAGAGGTCCCAGTTATTACCCGATTTGCCTAAAATTTTGTACAACAGATCTTCTCATGACCATCAACATACTTGTTTATTATGGTCTGAATCGGTCTTTAACCTGATACAGCTCCCAGTGGCTCAAGAAGTCAAGATCAGTTTATATGGCAGCTATATCAGGTTATTGACCGATTTGAACCACACTTAGTACAGTACTTAGTACAGTCATAGCGAAACACATCTTGCAAAATTTCATTTCAATCGGATAAGAATTGCGCCCTCTAGAGGCTCAAAAAGTCAAGACCCAAAATCGGTTTATATGGCAGCTATATAAAAACATGGACCAAATCGACCAACACTAATAAGAAGTATTTGTGCAAAATTTCAAGCGGCTAGCCTTACTCCTTCGAAAGTTAGCGTGCTTTCGACAGACAGACGGATGGACATGGCTAGATCGACATAAAATTTTGTGTTTGTTTGTGTGTTCCTTATAGACTCAGAAACGGCTGAACCGATTTTCTTGAAATTTTCACTGGTAGTGCATAATGATCCCGTGGTGAGAATAGGGTACTACATTTTTTGATATCTGAAGGGGGAGCTGACCCTCCCCCTTACCTTAATTTTCAGAAACGCCAGATCTCGGAGATGGGTGGTGCGATTTGGATGGGGTACCCTGGGGGGAGGGGCGCGCCTCACCCAAAAACCTCCCAAATATATATATACAACAATCACGACAATATGGGACTCAAATTAAAGGTATTTAAGATTAGAAAACGTATCTGATATCCAATTGTCGGACCAAGTGTTTGGGGGACCACCCCAACACTCCTAAATCGGACATATTTACTGACCATGGCAATATGGGACTCAAATGAAAGGTATTTGCGAGTAAAATACGAACATGATATTAAAATTTGGGACAATGTTTCTGGGGGTCCACCTCTTCCCCAAAACACTCCCCAAACAGGACTGACCATGGCAATATGGGGCTTAAATGAAAGGTATTTTAATGTAGAATACGATTCTGATATCCAGATATGGGACCAAGTGTTTGAGGCGACGCCCATCCCCCAAAGAAGAAAAATTTACGACCATGACAATATGGAGCTCAAATGAAAGGTCTTTGGAAGTAAAGCACGAACCTGATATCATTGTGTCTATGGGGCCACCCCACCCCCATAACACCACCCAAATACCATTGCAATATGAGGCTCAAATAAGAGTTATTTTAGAGTAGAACACGAATCGGATATATATTTTCAAAGCCAAGTCACTAAATGACCACCCCATTCCCCAAAACACCCCCCAAACCGGTCATGTTGGCCGACTATGGAAAAATGGAGCTCAAATGAAGGGGTATTTGGGAGTAGACCATGAATCTGACATTCAATATTAGGGGACGTCCCACCACCATAACAACCCCCAAGTAGGAAGTATTTGCACACCAAGACAATTTGGGTCTTCAAGACAGTGGAGCTCAATATTCATAGCCCATACCCCAAACCAGACATATTTGCTGGCTTTTTCAATAAGGAGTTTAAGTGAATGGTATTTGAGATTAGAAAGCGAATTTGATATCCAATTTTGAGGCCAATGGCAATATGGGGTTCAAATATATGAGAATAGAGCACGTTGCTGATATATTCTCAGGGCTTAGAGATTGGGGGACCATCCCACTCCGCAAAACACCCCTAAATCAGGCATATTTACAGACCATGTCAATGTGGGACTTAAATGAAAGGAATTGGGGGGTAGAGCAAGAATTGATACTCACTTTCGGGAGCATTTTTTTGGGGGTCTACCCCTTTTCCAAAATACCCCACAAACAGCAATTGTTTCTGGCCATCGCAATAAGGGTCTCAAATAAAGGTATTTGAGAGTAGAATACGAATTTGATATCCAAATGTAGGACCATGTACAATATTTAGGGCATCATCCTTTCCCTAAAACACCACCCAAAGGGTACAAATTTTTCAACCATGCCAATATGTGGCACAAATGACAGGTATTGGAGATTAGAAAACGAATTTGATAACCAATTTTGGGACCATGTGTTTGGGGGACGCTTCATCCTGTAAACTCCCCTCAAAACCAATGGCAATCTGGGGTCTAAATAAATGTTATTTGAGAGAAGAGCACGAGTATCTGGGGGACCACCTCACCCCCGAAAACACCCCTAAATGAGACATCATGAGAATATCGGGCTGAAATAAAGTATTTTAAGAATGGAGTACACCTGACATCCAAACTTAAATTCGTAGACTAATAAAGATCATATGGGATTCAGATAAAGGCACTTATGTTGTTAAACTTTTTTTTCAAGCTATATACTATTTTCATAGCATATTTCTCCAGAAGCTCGAAAATAAATATTCCAAGAAAAATTTTATTCCATATAAAGTAAAAGAAGGCGCAGCGGAGCTGGCCGGGTTCAGCTAGTATGCATATAAATTCATAACATTTATAATACATCAAATTATTAATTCAAAATGTTATGATGACCTTGACATTTTAAGTCTATCTAAAAATGTTCGTTCATCTATCTGTCTGTCCTTCCGGCTATCGCAAATACGCCAACTTTCAATCGAGCATAGCCGGTCGTTCGAAGTTTTACACAAATATTCGGCTAAATTCATCGAAGTCTTTCCATTAAGAGTGCTTATTCTCGTGCCTAAAAATGTCTGAGCCTTATACTAAACTTTTAATTAAAATCGACATAAATTACTTTCGGATATGTACTGCTACTTGTTCAATAATAATCAACGAGTTCAAGTTCAATATTTATCACCATTGTAAATAAATCAACAGCGCGAGCAAATGATATATAATGTGAATGTATATGTACAAGCATATGAGATGTATTCTAACTCAGTTTGTATTGCATGCATATACTATTTACACATATAAAACTGATATATTTTAATATCACATCAACTTGAACTTGGTTTAATACAATTAGTGGTAATTTAATTCAAAGATTTATAGATTTTTAAATACACATAGTCCATAAAGTCTGCGTTCATGTGACAATTTCTTTTTTAATGATTAAAAAAACAACATAAAAAATAAAGTTTTGTTGTATATATTGTTTCTTTATATTTCTTAAATTAGAAAACAAAAATACAAGTTTGCTTTTGCTTTTTTGTTCTAACGGTACTTTTGTCTCATAAGAAGAAATTATGACAACCAAAAAGTCTGCGTTCGCTTTGTTTTCTTCGAAAGTACCGATACTTTTTATGATGCTTGTTCTTATTTTTTATCAGTTTCAGTTCATTATCGTAACAAGTGATAGTTACACGTGCTTTTTTAAAAAATTAATAAATTTGGAAACATGGAAACTAAAGGAAAGGAAATATGCATGTCTGAAAGAAAAATAATTATTAAATTTTGGAAAGAAAGACAAAGCTTTAGAAATATTGGTGGAACAGTTGGAAGAACGTATTCTTCTGTCCAGCGCGTAATTAATAATTACAAAGAAACCGGCATTATAACTTCAAAGCCTCGACCTGGGCGTCCAAAAAAATTATCCGTTAGAGAAGAGTGCAAAGTGATTAATATGGCAAGCAACAACCCTCGTATAACATCAACCAAAATTGTTGAAAATATTAAAACAATGTTTAAAAAAAGCATCTATGCCGAAACTGCCAGAAAAATATTGCATAGAGCTGGATTTCATGGAAGAGTTGCTTGAAGAAAGCCGTATATTTCAGTCATAAACAGACAAAAGCGGATTGCATTCACTAATACTTTCATCAATAAGCCTCCTGAATTCCGGAAACAAATTATTTTTTCTGAGGATAAATTCTGTATTTTTGGCATAAAAGGTCGGCAAATAGTGTGGCGCAAGTTCGGGACTGAGCTGGAAAAACAAAATTTAGTTGTAACGGTGAAGCAAGGTGGTGGTGGAGTTATGGTGTGGGGGTGTATGGCTGCTAGTGGAGTGGGTGAATTGGAATTTATTGAGTTCGATAAATGGGGTTATCTCAATATTTTGAAAAAAAATTTTAAACCAAGTGCTGCTAAACTAGGGTTAGCAACGACATTTTGGCTCCAACAAGATAACGATCCAAAGCATACATCGGAGGTCGTTAGGCTTTGGCTTCTATATAACACTCCAAAGCAGCTTAAAATACCAGCCCAATCACCAGATCTCAACCCCATTGAGCATCTTTGGGATCTATTGGAGAAAAAAATTCGTCAGCACGTTATAACCAGCAAGGAGATGTTACGAAGTGTCATGCAGGCATAATGGGTGAAAATAACATCTGAGGAAACAGAGAAGTTGGTAAACTCCATGGCAAATAGACTAAGTGCAGTCTTAAAACAACGTGAGTATCTACCAAATATTAGGAATGTGTTTTTATTTTGTGTTTAAATAACTCTTTTATTTTTTTTTTTTAATTACTGAACGCACACTTTGTGGTGCTTATATTTAATTGTTATCATATTTAAATCGCTCTAGAGTGAAAGTGCTTAACCAAACTTAGAATTTTGTTTTTTAATGTTAGGAATATGAAGAAAAAATATATGTAAAAGAGTTGATTTGATTTATAATTTTATTTTTTGTTCTTTAACCAATCATAAAAGTTTGTCGGGTGAACTCAGACTTTATGGGCTATGTGTATATTGAAAATGTATAATGCATTATCGAGATTTTTTTTAATAACTGTATGAAATTATTCACAATTAGTAGTTGTTTGCATCATTGCCTCACTAACGTTCAGTATTACATTTTATAGAAGAAATCGTCAAATTTTGAATTTCACATAAATTGTTGGTTTAAAAGTGAAACAAAAGCTACATTTTAGTTAGGAAAACTAAGGCTATCAATGTCGAATCTGGCTTAAAGTGGGAGCAATATCAAATTATGTGAGATTGTAAACTAATTGAAGTAGGTTTCGAGTTTGTAGATGATATTTTGGCCCATAGAGAAGTGGTTGGAGAGTAAGTACTTATGAATTTATTAGAATAGCATTAGATTGGCCGACACGGGATAACTATGAGCACCATACAGGCAGAGTAGCTGCAAATGAGGCCACGTGCAGTCAGCGATTTTCGAGAGGAGAGTCTCAGTGAGGAGTCAGGTAGCACTGGCTCTTAGTTTAATACTGAGTGCCAATGATACTTGAGATGACAAGGCGAGTTATTGACGCCTTCAAATAACCAATGGCCAACATCAGCGTCTGTTTCAAGGATAGGGGCGACTGAAGGCGAGCGTCAGATCTTAGAGCAAGCGGCTCGCCACAACGAGGGATGCATGTGCAATCCCACAAAACCCATGCGGTTGGGGCGCTGGGCCAGTAACCCGCCTCCGGAAAACTATGACAAACAAAGGAATAGTAAAAATGGACCCCCCAAACGTTGACGACGCACGCAAGCGAAACAAGTAAAAAGGCGTTAAGTTCGGCCCGGCCGAAATCCGGTGAAAATTGCATACCTTATGTCTCATAGCAGTTATATCGAAATATGATCCGATTTGGACCAAATACTAATAAGTACAAGCCATCGGTCAATTGTGTATAACAAAATATTGGTCATTTTAGTAGCTATATCTAAAAATAAACCGATCTGAAATATATATTACATGGATGTAGAAAAGCCTAACATAAGTCAATGTGTCAAATTTCAGTTAAATCGGATTATATATGCGCCTTTTTTGGGGCCAAAAATTTAGATTGCGATATCGGTCTATATGGAAGGTATATGCAAATCTTGATCGGCCTAGACCAAATTGCAGAAATATGTGGAGGGGCTTAACTTAACTTTCTGTCCCAAATTTCGGCAACATCGGACCTAAAATTCGCATTTTATGGGCCCAAAACTAAAAACCGAGAGTTCGGTCTATATGGCAGCTATATCCAAATCTGGACCGATCTGAGTGAAATTGCAGAAGGATGTGGGAGGGCCGAACACGACTCACTGTCCCAACTTGCGGCGACATCGGACAATAAATGCGCTTTTTATGACCCCAAAACTTAAAACCGAGAGATCGGTCTATATGACAGCTATATCCAAATCCTGACCGATCTGTGCCATAATGCAGAAGTATGTCAAGGGGCTTAACATAACTCACTGTCCCAAATTTCAGCGACATCGGACAATAAATGCGCTTTTTATGGCCCCAAAACCTAAAACCGAGAGATCGGTCTATATGGCAGCTATATCCAAATCTGGACCGATCTAAGCCAAATTGACGAAGGGTATTGAAGGGCCTAAGACAACTCACTGTATTAAATTTCAGCAAAATCAGATAATAACTGTGGCTTTTATGGGCCTGAGACCCTAAATCGGAGGATCGGTCTATATGACAGCTATATCCAAATCTGGACCGATCTGAGCCAAATTTACGAAGGATGTCGAAGGGCCTAAGTTAACTAACTGTCCCAAATTTTAGCAAAATCGGATAATGAATGTGGCTTTTTTTGGCCTAAGACCCTAAATCGGCGGATCGGTCTATATGGGGCTATATAAAGATATAGTCGGAACTTTACCTGCTTATGGACAAAAAAAGAATCTGTGCAAAGTTTCATCTCAATCTCTCTATTTTTGAAGACTGTAGCGTGATTTCAACAGACAGACGGACGGACATGTCTAGATCGTCTTAGATTTTTACGCTGATCAAGAATATATATACTTTATGGGGTCGGAAATGGATATTTCGATGTGTTTCAAACGGAATGACAAAATGAATATACCCCCATTCTTCGGTGGTGGGTATAAAAAGGACCATGATTTGCAGATCTGCACCTGGAATGTCTGCACTCTCTATAGAGAAGATGCAGTATACGCGCTGGCGGATGTATTGGAGAAGTAAAGGGTGATTTTTTTGAGGTTAGGATTTTCATGCATTAGTATTTGACAGATCACGTGGGATTTCAGACATGGTGTCAAAGAGAAAGATGCTCAGTATGCTTTGACATTTCATCATGAATAGACTTACTAACGAGCAACGCTTGCAAATCATTGAATTTTATTACCAAAATCAGTGTTCGGTTCGAAATGTGTTCATTCACCGTAACGTTGCGTCCAACAGCATCTTTGAAAAAATACGGGCCAATGATTCCACCAGCGTACAAACCACACCAAACAGTGCATTTTTCGGGATGCATGGGCAGTTCTTGAACGGCTTCTGGTTGCTCTTCACTCCAAATGCGGCAATTTTGCTTATTTACGTAGCCATTCAACCAGAAATGAGCCTCATCGCTGAACAAAATTTGAACACATTTCGAACCGAACACTGATTTTGGTAATAAAATTCAATGATTTGCAAGCGTTGCTCGTTTGTAAGTCTATTCATGATGAAATGTCAAAGCATACTGGGCATCTTTCTCTTTGACACCATGTCTGAAATCCCACGTGATCTGTCAAATACTAATGCATGAAAATCCTAACCTCAAAAAAATCACCCTTTACAAGGCAGATATTACCGCCTTACAGGAAATGCCCATGGACTGGCAATGGCGTCACAGCAACACCAAACTGTGACGAACTATACTATAGCTACCATAACACGAGGCATTAATTTGGCTGTGGATTTGTGGTAAGTCGGCAAGACCTTGACTCCAGCTCTACCCCGGTGGCTGAGGGGCTAGCCACAATCCGCATAAAAGCCAAATTTGTCAACTTCAGCCATACTTGTGTCCATGCCCCGACGGAAGACAAGGACGAGCAGACCAAGGATATTTTCTACGAGCTTTACTTCGGTGGATGAGAGGCTAGCCACAATCCGCATAGAAGCCAAATTTTTCAACATCAGCCTTATTTGTGTCCATGCCTCGGCGGAAGAGAAGATCGAGCAGACCAAGGATATTCTCCACGAGCGCCTAGAGAGAGAAAATGACCTCTGCAACGCCCATGATATTAAAATCGTTCTGGGAGATTTTAATACGAAGATAGTGAAGGAAGACATCTTTGGCCCAACAGTGGGAAAGTTTAGCGTCCACAAGACAACGTCCAGTAATGCGTTGAAGCTGATAGATTTCGCCGCGGCAAAAAACATTGCAGTTAGTAGCACCAGATGTCAAGATAAAAATATTCACAAAGCCACATGGCTGTCACCCGATCAAAACACGAGGAAACATGGCGTGGAAGCTGGACATTGAAAATCTGCAAACACAACAGATTGGGACGGCATATCCCACTCGACTCACCCATCTGCTTGATGAAAGCACTCCTTGATCCGATGATATAACGACGCAGTGGCAAACCATTGCCTACTCCATGGAAAATGCCGCGAAATCCGTACTTGGGTACCGGAAGCTCCCCCAAGAAACCCATGGTACGACCAAGAGTGCTAAGATGATACTAAAGCCAAGAATACGGCCTACAGAGCAACCCTACAATCAGTAGCAACGCGCCAGATGAAGGAGAGGTATCGGGAGAAAAGAAGGGAGGATAAATGTCTATTCCGCAGAAAGAACAGGAAATGGAAAGACGTGAGTGTGAACGAATTGAGATGTACAAGAGTCAAAATGAAGTCCGGAAATTCTACCAAAGAACTAAACCGATGGCTTTTGTGATAGCACATCCTTTTGCAGAGATAAAGAAGGAAATCTTAACTGACACAGATATCATGCTGAGGATATGGAAAGAAAATTTTATCTAACTGCTAGTGTACGACGTTGACGGCGAAGAGAATACCGCAAAACCAATCCCTGGTGATGGTATAGAATGTTTACCTCCTAGTCAGAATGAGGTCCAAGTAGTCCAACCGACTGTAGAACAACAAGGCAGCAGGAGCCGATGGGTTACCCGCTGAACTATTTAAACCTGAGGCGACACGCTGATAAGAAATATGTGTCAGCTTATTTGCTCAATCTGGCTAGAAGAACGCATACCCCATGATTGGAACCTCAGCATACTATGTCCTGTACACATGAAAGGAGACTAGAAGGAATGTGCCAACTACAGAGGAATAAGTCTCCTCCCCATCGCATATTGTGTAAAAAAATGAAACCTAAAGTCAATGCGATAGTTGGGCCCTACCAATGCGGCTTTAGACCTGGTAAATCCACCCTTGACCAGATATTCACACTGCGCCAAATCCTGGTAAAGACCCGAGAAGGATAAATCAACGCCTACCATCTCTTTGTTGACTACAAAGCCGCTTTCGATACCCCATTGTGTTCCAAGGTATTTCAAGACATATCTGAGTTTGGTATCCCTGCAATGACACTTGCTGATACGCGTCCCTCAGTAAAAATAGGATAGAATCTCTCCGAACCATTTAAAAGCAAACGAGGTTTTAGACAAGGAGACAGTCTATCGTGTGATCTCTTTAATATCCTGCTGGAGAAGATTATACGAGATGCACGTGTGAATAGATATGGCACACTAATCACACGAGAACACATGCTACTCGCCTATGCCAATGACATCGACATCATAAGTCGGTCACCGGAAGTAATAATTGCAGCCTTTGAAAGAATCGAAAGAGAGTCCTTGAAAATGGAGATAAGACGAAAAGGATGGTTTCAACTCCCGAAACGCCTTCTACAACCGATTAGATTAAGCAAATAGAGAAAGTTGGGCACCACAACTTTTAGATAGTAAGCAATTGTATCTACCGAAGCACCGCCGTAACCGAAACCAATGATTCCAGCTTTGAGATAAAGCGAAGAATAATACTGGCAATCAGATGCTACTTTGGACTAAGTAAGCAGTTTAGAATAAAAGGCCAACTTTCGACGGACGAAGATTACACTATATAAGACACTGATACTAGTCGTGTTGTTATATGGTTCTGAGGCATGAGTGCTTGTGAAAGCAGATGAGGCATTGCTTGGAGTGTTTGAGAGAATGATTATTCGTAATATATATGGAACAGTTTGCGTTAATGGAGAATATAGGCGACGTGTGAACCACGAGCTGTATGAGCTTTATGACGACGATAGCATTGTTACTCGCATCAAAATACAAAATGGATGAAGAAGCTTCAGCAAAGAAGTCTTTCGAAGGCAAACACGGTGGTACACGGAAACCGGGAAGACCAAAAGCCCTAGAAAGATCAAGTGATGTGAGACACATCGAAACCTGGTGTCATAGATTTTAGAATGAGCGCAGAAGATCGAGGCGCTTGGAACGCTATTCTACGTTCGGCTAGTGGAACAAATTTTCTGTCATAGCCAATTAAAGTAAAGTAAGCATTATTGTCTGAGGGAAGGACAGAAATCGAAACCAATCACCAACGTATAATATATGAAACTTTAGATAATTATTTCGAAATATTGTAACGGTACAAATAATTATTCCTCAGTTTTGAGTATATTTCATAACATATCATTTTTTGTAGTTTTTTCCTGAACGCTTTACCTACGATTAGTCTTGCGCCTAATACAGTGTTATTATATTACATTATTTTGATTGTTGCAATAAAGGAACTTTTATAATTATAGACTGGAGGGTATAATATTTTAGTCAAAAGTCGAACAAGTCACACGGTATTTGGACTGTATTTTCATACTAAATATTGATGGGCGGTGGCAGTAGTTAAAAGATTTGCATTTTCGCTCGTGGCGTTGAACACAATAGCAATCAAACGTTTCATTAATAAATCATATTTTTATACACACCACTATACGATGGGCCTACGTGTGCCTATCGGAGAGAATGATTGTGTTCTTAAGGGCTAAGGTGGTTTTACACCAAAGGCCGGGAAGCTGCATTATAGTGCGGCCAAGGATTTAAGGCCTATCAGGCTCTTGTCCGTCATTATTAAGACATTGGGGAGAATTTAGGATTTGAAACTTAGGAGTAAATATGGGATGTAATACTTATTTAGAGGCCAGTATGCGTATATAAAGGCCAGATCAGTGGACTCGGCTCCACACAAAGTGGTTCATCACCTAAAGAGGTAAATATATTTGAAGAAATTCATGTTGGTGACAGTTCTGGATAATGAAGGCGACCTTAACAAGGTGCATGTATCTTCTGGAGGGAATGCGTTATGTGTTGCGTTATTGGGTAGTAGTGTGATAGCCTGAATAATGAGTATGCTTTCGCATTGGGCGATAATTGCTAGTATTGGTCAAACGTAGATAAGATTTAGCGCCACCAATGGATAGCGTCATTTCACCGCTGCTATGGATTCTTCTCAGCAAAAATCTTGTTGAATTTTCTGCAACTTTGTGCTGGAAGTTCAGGAAGAAAAAGAAAATGTGAGACCTCGTACTAGAGGTTATACTGGAATAAAAGAAAAAGACAAGAGGAGTGGAGAAACCCGAGCCGGGGATGAAGAACCGCCCGTCCCTACGTAAGCACGAATCAAACTACGCCGGAGTTTGTGGCACCTCCCCGTCGGAACCATCCTGTTCCCTCAACAAACCTCAGGAGAGATACTAGAGCTACGTTTGCATGTTCATCCATATAACAGAAGAAACGGCTCCCCAGAAATGAGAGCCTACGTCTCTGCAAACCCGGACAGGAAAACAGCAAGTGCTTAAAAGTCTCCTCCTCATCCTCATCGAGGCAACTCCTACAGAAGCCATTGTGTGGTATCCCCATGCGCGCCGTCATGCGGCCTATGGCACAGAGTCCGGTTATAACCCCTGTCAAAGTATTCATCGACCACTTATCGAACGCCAGCAACTCCCTCGTCCACCTCCGGTCGATGACCGACCATAGCGCTTTCGCAGTCCAGCAACTATCTACCGTGTCCCATCAAACTACCAACGCCGCCCTGGCCATCCCCTCTAATGTATTCAGTAGCTCGACAAATGGCACGAAGGCAAGACCGATGACTGGTCCAACCGGCGCAGACGAACCCTTCCTGGCGCACTCGTCCGCCCTATCATTTCCTGGAATCCTCTTATGCTCGGGAACCCATGTCAGTGTCACAACGTGGGCCCGGAGCCTATGCAGTGATTCCAAATAATCCGCCACGCATCTCGACCTCACCATCCTCGACCCCAAGGCCTTTAGCGCCGCCATACTGTCCACATAAATTCTGAGTTTCGAGGGCTGTTAACCCCTTACCAGAATTTATCTTGCGGCCACTGCAATGGCACAGGCCTCTGCCTGAAAGACTGTACACTCCTCCGGCAGTCTCAGACACATACTGATATTGAGTGCATCAGAGTAGACCTCCAATCCAGTCCCTGACTCCATCATGGAGCCATCTGTATAGTTCGAGTTCTAATTCTCCCCAAGTACACCATACGCCCTCCATTCGTCCCTCTCAGGAAAACGAATCGCGAATGCCCTCACCCCAGTCGGCATTGTTGCCCGGTAGTCGGAGATCCACCTTAGTCTACCCTCCGTATGCATAACATCCATAATCGAACTGTGGCAGCAACCATACTCCTTCAGCATGCCTAGCTCTCTCAGCCTAAACGCGACCCTGACAGCGCAGTTCCAAATATAGGCCGCAATGGGCTGCATATCCAGCATCGCCTCCTGGCCTGTCTTCGGTGCGAATCTATGCGCCCCTGTGATCCCGACGCAGGCCAGTCCTCTTCCCTACGGCGTCTCAACATACCAGTGGTCCATAGGCCAGTACTGGTCTCCGAATACATCCAATAAATCAGCCTGGGAGTCATCACCCACATCCTACCGAACATCCTCCTGCAGGAGTAAAAAGCACACAGTGCCTTACGGCTTCTTTCCTCGGTGTTCCTCTTCCAGAACACTTTCGAATCAAGGACTATGTCTAGGTACTTCGCCTCCTTTGACACCCGCAGGCCGATTTAAATGGCCGGAAAGGGCGGTCCCCCCACGCTATCTCCCCACGTCCATGATGTCCCTGATGAGGTCTTCCGTTAAGGCCACATGTGTAGGTATTACGATGTCCTGATAGCAGACCTCTTCCTGGCTACCTGGGAAATGACCATCCATCAGGAGTTCCACCGTCTCCTGCCCCCTCTCAGTGTAAGTCCCGTCCTCCCTCCTCAGGGAGCCAGGCGTGATGAGATCCTTCGAGAGCACTTTGCACAACCTATATGCCTCACTGGTGCTTTCTAATTCCCCACAAAAACTTTGTTCCGCTTGTAATGCATGAAAATAATGATCCGATTTGTCCATGTCCGTCCGTCCGTCGTACAGTGGGAAAAAATCGAAAAAACTTGTCAAAAATATGACGGATAGAGATAACTCTTTGAAATTTTAAATGCTTAAAGCTAAGATGTTATTGATATCACGTTCTAAAATTTCCATCTAATGCACTGAGTTTAATGCTTCATCCTTATGCCTCTGGACATTGTGGCTAGATAAATTGCTGCAACCACTGCCGTGAGGCTTTGGTCATGTGGCGACTACGGACATTGTTGATTACACACTATCTGAGCAGATTTTTTATAAAAAGTACTATACTACTATTGCTTACAGAACCGATTGGAACTACGATATCTCTGGTAACAGAAGATACTTCTTCTATAGGGATGGCTCAAAACTAGACGACCAGGTGGGCTTTGGGGTCTACTCTAAACTAGAACTTGTTATATCGGAAAGTTTTCCCGACCTTTGCAGTGTGTATCAAGCGGAGATTCTTGCAATTAAGGAAGTGGCGGAATGGCTAAGAAATAATGTCATAACGACGATTGGCAGAAATATCCTCTCAGACAGCTGGAGAATGTATTTCTGATCTCTCAACGAGATGGCTGAACAGTTTAAAATTCACCTGTTCTGGGTGCGGGGCCACAGAGATATCCCACAGAATTGTATAGCGGACGAGCTTGCGAGACTAGGAACTACCTTACACATTCCAGGGAAACTGTAATCTGTGGGCATTTCTCTATCGACATGTAAGCTAAGTTCTCAGGACCAGGCCCGAAGGGCAAAAGAGATAGATTGTCACAAAGAAGGGGTGCAAGCATTCCAAAACTATGCTGCATAATCTAGTTTTTAAATGGTCTCAGTCAGTGACCTGTCATGATAGACACAAAGAACTCGCTTCACGGTAATATTAAACTGTTAAGCAATGCCTGCACCTTTTAAACTTGGATTTATAAATTATATGTTTGTAATATGTTACCTATAAACTTTTAACTATTACTACTATTATTGTTTAATACTTAGTAGTGTATACATTTACTGGGTGTTCACTTTTAATTCTGTCACATTCTATTATAAGATAATTCATCTCGATTTACTAGTAAAGTCAATAAATAAATATAAAACATCTGTCTAGGAATTATTTATTGACAATAAAGTGATTGCAATAGATACACATATGAAAGGAGTTGGCTAAATTGGTTTAGAATTATGCTATTATCAAGAATTTATATGATTAAGTACTCTAATGTAATATTAAGAGCATTAAATGGAGATACAAGCATTTTTAATTATTATTAGGTGTATTGAAGGAAATATTTGTTCTATCAGAGAAGTTGCAATGATTAAATCGATATAGTAACAAACTTGTTTTTTTGTTACTATACTTTTTTAAAGAAAAGTTTACATTGGCAATCATTGATGTATGTTTATTAAATTATGCATAAAACTTGTAATTTATGAATACTTAGGGCACAACAAAGTGTTAATCTTAGATCGTGAACGTATAATCCAACCCAATTATTCTACAAGCTGACACTGGATTTTCTCTTACCGCAATCAGTTGCGAAGTTGCAGCAGTTGCGATATAAAACGGTGCGCTTGCCAACTATTGATTTTAATTTCTTAACGAACTGTTGTATTTGGCTTGTCGTTGGAGCTGAAAGCGCGTAAATATTTTAACGTCGCAAAAAACAAACTTTGTTGTAAAAGATAGTTGTACAAAAAAGTGCATTTCAAGAATAAGAAAAACAAGGATTTTTGAGTTTAAAGTATTTATTTCGGAGACAGTACACCTAGAAAGTCTCTAAAATGGATTCAAATATTCAGCATTTCTTCCGCGATAAAGTGGTATTCATAACCGGAGGCACTGGATTTCTAGGAAAAGGTGTGCATCTAAATGTTTAACAAAAATTGCATCTAGTATTTATGCAACAAAAATTTAAGAAAAATAAAATAATATTTAAAATTGTGATTTAACAAAAATATAAAACTAAAAACATGCGGATTTATTTAAAATAAATATAAATCATCAACTTACAACTGTTTTGACCAAAAAAAAAATTCTCCGAAGAACAAAGAATTAAAATAAAAATCTCAATGATCGATTTAAATTATATAGTCAACAAAGTCGAGACTGTTTACGTTTATGAGGTGGAAATCCCTTAAAAAAACGTGGAATATACACAAAAGACTCCAAATATCGCCATAGAGAGACGATTGAATGAGAGAGAAAATTTTTTATTATAAACGAATTCTCACAGGATATATAGAAAATGATTAGTGCTGGTGCAATCAATGATGTGGAATATCCACACAAAATACAGAAGAGGAAAGCATACTTTGAAATTAAGATTGAACCGAATCTTAATAGATTAAGGACTTCTTTACGAATGAATTTTTGAAATTAAGCGAAAAATAATGTTGGCAAACAGATGCTACTTTGGACTAAGTAAGCAGTTTAGAAACAAGGCCACCTCTCGACAGACGAAGATTACTCTATACGAGACACTGATACTTCCCGTGTTGTTATATGGTTCTGTAGCATGGGTACTTGTGAAGATGAGGAAGTGTTTGGAGTATTTGAGAGAAAGATTTTTCCTAAAATATATGGACCAGTTTGCGATAATGGAGAATATAGGCGAAGTATGAATCACGAGCTGTATAACGACGATAGCATAGTTATACTCATCAAAATACAACGGCTGCGTTGGCTAGGTCATGTTGTCAGGATGGATGAAGAAGCTGCAGCAAATAAGTCTTTTGAAGGCAAACATGGTGGTACACGCAAACCGGGAAGACCAAAAGTTGTGGGAGACACCTCGAAACTTGTTGTCAGATATTTTAGAATGAGCGCAGAAGATCGGGGCGCTTGGAACGCTATTCTACATTCGGCTAGTGGAACAAATATTCTGTCATAGCCCACATTATAGTAAGTAAAGTATACGAATACATCCAAACTAGACGTCCAGGTGGGATTTGGGTATGTTCTCCAAAATCTAGGACCGGTCGTATCGAAAAGGTTACCCGACCACTGCAGTGTGTGTCAAGCGGAGATCCTTGCAATTAAGGAAGTGGTGGAATGGCTAAGATTAAGTGTCATAACGACGAATGGCATAAATATATTCTCAGATGATTGGGATAAATATCTTCTCATTACATCCCTGGAGAATGTATATCTGAACAAAAAAGCCGCCCTCGACTGTCGCAGATCTCTCAACGAGATGGCTGAACAGTTCAAAATTCACCTGTTCTGGGTGCCGGGCCACAGAGATATTCCAGGGAATTACTACGTCGACTAGCTTGCGAGACTAGGAAATACCTAACACATTCCTGGGGAACTGGAATCTGTGGGTATGACCCTAGCGACATGTAAGATAAGTTTTCAGGACTAGGCCCGAAGAACAACGAATGATAGATGGTCACAAAGAGGGGCTGTGAGCATTCCAAAACTACGTGGCCTAATCTTGACTTGAATAGGCCTACGCCTTTGCAGTCACTGGCTAGAACAGAAGTCTTAGTCATGGTGTCCTTCACGGTAGTTCGCTGCCTAATCGGAAAACATGCTGACAGACTGTAGGTTGCCTGTAACGACTTTTGCAGAAGCTGTGAGGACATCGAGGAAGAATAGACTATAGAATATCTTCTGTGTTTGTGTCCCGCACTGGCAGTCAGAAGGAGTTACACTTTAGGTTCTCATGTACTTGAGAACTTAGGTGATTTAGCGGATTTGTGAGTGATTTGAGAACCTAGGTGATTTCGCAAGTTTTTGGGATTTCTAAAGCGATCTGGATGGTTCAACGGTAGGAACTAGAAGGCATCTTCCTTCTTCTGTTCGTGTGGTATCGCAAAGGACGAAAAAGTCTAAGTGAGTCTGATGGCAGACTGTCACTTAAACCTAACCTAACCGAATCTTTTCACACTGGATATTAAAGAAATCGATTACACCCGCTTTTTGGCAATGCAATCTAAATTCATTATTCAAGAATCGAGATCCGATAATTCTACTAAATTGAAAGAAAACTAGTGCAATTTTTTTGAAGAGAAAGAAAACATGAAAGAGAAATTTAAATGGGGGTATATACATTTTGTCATTCCATTTGCAACACATCGAAATATCCATTTTCGACCCTTTAAGGATATATATTCTTGATCAACTTAAAAATCTTAGACCATCTAGCCATGTCCGTCCGTCTGTCTGTTGAAATCACGCTACAGTCTTTAAAAATAGAGATATTGAGATGAAACTTTGCATAGATTTTTTTTTGTCCATAAGCAGGTTAAGATCGAAGATGGGCTATATGGGACTATATCTTCATAGAGCCCCCAAAGCCACATTTATTATTCGAATTTGCTGCAATTTGGGACTGTAAGTTGTGTTAGGCCCTTCGACATACTTCTTCAAATTGGCCCAGATCGGTACAGCTTTGGATATAACTGCCATATAGACCAATCCGCCGATTTATGGACTTAGGCCCGCAAAAGCCACATTTATTATCCGATTTTTCTGAAATTTGGGTCAGTGAGTTGTGCTAGGTCCTTCCACATCTTTCTTTAATATCGGCCCAGATCGGTTCAGATTTGAATATATCTGCCATATGGACCGATTTCTTGATTTAAGGTTTTGGGTCCATTAAAGGCGGATTTATTCTCCGATGTCGCCGAAATTTGGGACAGTGAGTTAAGTTAAGCCCGCCGACATATTTCTGCAATTTGGCCAAGATCGATCAAGATTTGCATATAGTTGCTATATAGACCGATCTCGCGAATTAAGGTTTTGGGGCCATAAAAGGCGCATTTATTGTCCGATTTTGCCGAAATTTGGGACAGTGAGTTATGTTAGGCTCTTCGACATTTGTCTGCAACTTGGGCCAAATTGGTCCAGATTTGGATATAGCTGCCGTATATACCATTGTCTGGATTTAAAGTGTTGGCCCGATAAAAGGCGCATTGATAATCCGATTTCACTGAAAATTTGACACAGTGACTTATGTTTGGCTTTTGGACATCCGTGTCGTATATGGTTCAGATCGGTTTATTTTTAGATATTGCTACTTAAAATAACAATATTTTATTATTCACAATTGAACAATGACTTTTACTTATTAGTATTTGTTCGAAGTCGGAACATATTTCGATATAGCTGCTATGGTGCATAAGGTATGCATTTTGCACCAAATTTTGATACCCGATGTGCAGGGTATCCAAAGTTCGGCCCGGCCTAATTTAACGCCTTTTTATTTGTTACACCACAAACATCTCAAAATACTGATTTGCGACGCAGCAAGTTTTTGATCGTCTTGACATTCTAGGTCAATCGAGTCACATTCTTATGCATATGAAAGTCACGAGAGGTTTTCTGTTGTTGTTTTTCTACAGTTTTATTGGAGAAACTTATTCGCACAACGGCAGTGAAGACTATTTATATGCTGGTAAGACCAAAGGCTGGGAAAGAGGTAGCGGAACGACTTGATGACATTTTTAATGACCAAGTAAGTATTGGCAACGAAAGGGGAATATTCATAATAAATATTTCGATTTATACTACTTTTCTACCAAGTGGTGTCACTAAGCGGCACGCCGTTTGGACTCGGCATAAAAAAGGATGCGCCTCATCTTTGAACTTAAACTTTAATCGGACTGCACTCATTAATAGGAGAGATGTATCTCTTGCTCATTAAAGGAAAATTTTACAGTTAACGTTCACGGCCTTTATCACAAGAATTTAATGTAAAATATTACATATATACATAATATTCTATTAAATACTAAATTTCCCATGAACATTCCACTAAATAACAGGGGATACTTCTCTCATATCATTGGGTGCGATTAAAGTTTAAGGGGCCTCCTTTGTTTATGCCTAGTCTGAACGGCGAGCCGCATAACGTCATCACTTGCTAGAGAAGTTTTAACATGGCAGGATACCTCACAAATGTTGCCAGCATTAGTAAGGGAATAACCGCCGATGAAAATTTTTCTGATGTTCATACCGTTTGAACCCAGACGTTCGTCTGCCACGGTGGCCTCCAATAATAATACATAATTTTCTATATTACTTATACTTTCTTTTAAGCTTTTTGAAAAACTGTATCAAACCAAACCACTATTCAGAGATAGTATTAAATTAATTGCTGGCGATTGTATGGAACCCAATTTGGGCATATGCACTGATGATCGTCAGGAATTGACACAGAATGTTGAAGTGATTATTCATAGTGCAGCCACAGTGCGATTTAATGAAGCTCTAAGTATAGCGACAAAGATTAATGTGCGAGCAACTCATGATCTCCTAAACCTAGCCAAAGAGATGAAGGCTTTAAAGGTAAGCATATTAAACTTTTAGTGTTATTATATCCACCATAGGATAGGGGTATACTAATCTAATCATTCTGTTTGTAACACCTCAAAATATTGATCTAGTACATATTCTTGATCGTCTCGACATTCTGAGACGAACTAACCATGTCCGTCCGTGCGTCCTTCTGTCGAAATCACCATAGCGATCGAACTCTTAAAGCTAGTCGCTTGAAATTTTTCACAGATACTTAGTATTGATGTAGGTCGTTGGGGATTGCAAATGGGCCATATCGGTTCAGATTTGGATATAGCTCCCATATAAGCCGATCTCCCGAATTGACTTCTTGAGCCCCTGAAAGCCTCAATTTTTATCCGATTTGGCTGGAATTTTCCACATAGTGTTCAGTTATGACTTCAAACAATTTTGACAAGTACGGTCCAAATCGGTCTGTAACCTGATATAGCTTCCATATAAACCGATCGCCTGATTAAACTTGTTGAGCCCCGGAAGCCTGAATTTTCATCCGATGTGGCTGATATTTTGCATATAGTATTCTGTTATGATTTCCAACAACTGTGCCAAGTACGGTCTATAATCTGATATAGCTCCCATATAAACCGATCGCCTGATTTGACTTCTTGAGCCCCTGGAAGCCACAAGTTTCATCCGATTTGGCTGAAATTTTCCACATAGTGTTCTGTTATGACTGTCAACAACTTTGCCAAGTACGGTCCGAATAGGTCTATAACCTGATATAGCTCCCATATGAACCAATCTCCCGATTTGACTTCTTGAGCCCCTGGAAGCCTGAATTTTCATCCGATTTGGCTGATATTTTGCTTATAGTGTTCTGTTATGAGTTCCAACAAATGTGCCAAGTACGGTATAACCTGATATAGCTCCCATACCGATCGCCTGATTTCTTGAGCCGCTGGAAGCCACGATTTTTATCCGATTTGGGTGAAATTTTATGTTATGCGTCTCAACAACAGTGCCAAGTACCGTCCAAATCGGTCTATAACCAGATATAGATCCCATATTTTAACAAAATCCATGGTGGTGGGTTCTCAAGATTTGTATTAGGATAACTTAAATAGATTTATAATATTGGGTTGCCCAAAAAGTAATTGCGGATTTTTCATATAGTCGGGGTTAACAAATTTTTTCACAGCTTGTGACTCTGTAATTGCATTCTTTCTTCTGTCAGTTATCAGCTGTTACTCTTAGCTTGCTTTAGAAAAAAAGTGTAAAAAAAGCATATTTGATTAAAGTTCATTCTGAGTTTTATTAAAAATGCATTTACTTTCTTTTAAAAAATCCGCAATTACTTCTTGGGCAACCCAATAACTATATAACCAATAACAAGTAAAAAGGGGGCGAACCTTGGGTACCCACCAACATGGATTCCGCTAAAAATTTGTCGTTATTATTTAACAGCAATCAAATCGAGAATTGGTAGCAGCTGCTAGTGTCCCAAGTAATAATATTAGGGAATCGGTATTTGGAGGCCATCGAAGCTCAGAGGTTAGCATGTCCACCTATGACGCTGAAAGCCTTAGTTCGAATCCAGGCGGGACCATCAGAAAAAAATTTTCAGCAGTGGTTTTCCCCTCCTATTGCTGGCAACATTTGTGAGTTGGCAATAAAAAGGGTATTGAGCTAACACTTGAATCGGGCAGCACTCTTTAATATGAGAGAGGTTTTTTCCTGTTCCTCAATGGAATGTAAAGGGTGATTTTTTTGAGGTTAGGATTTTCATGCATTAGTATTTGACAGATCACGTGGGATTTCAGACATGGTGTCAAAGAGAAAGATGCTCAGTATGCTTTGACATTTCATCATGAATAGACTTACTAACGAGCAACGCTTGCAAATCATTGAATTTTATTACCAAAATCAGTGTTCGGTTCGAAATGTGTTCATTCACCGTTCAGCGATGAGGCTCATTTCTGGTTGAATGGCTACGTAAATAAGCAAAATTGCCGCATTTGGAGTGAAGAGCAACCAGAAGCCGTTCAAGAACTGCCCATGCATCCCGAAAAATGCACTGTTTGGTGTGGTTTGTACGCTGGTGGAATCATTGGACCGTATTTTTTCAAAGATGCTGTTGGACGCAACGTTACGGTGAATGAACACATTTCGAACCGAACACTGATTTTGGTAATAAAATTCAATGATTTGCAAGCGTTGCTCGTTAGTAAGTCTATTCATGATGAAATGTCAAAGCATACTGAGCATCTTTCTCTTTGACACCATGTCTGAAATCCCACGTGATCTGTCAAATACTAATGCATGAAAATCCTAACCTCAAAAAAATCACCCTTTACAGGGACAAACTTGCATTATGCAGCATCTCCACGAATCAGTTCTTATTCATTTATTGATTGACCTCCGACAGGGTATTTGAAGTTTCTGCCCATAAAAAGAAACCGTTTGAGTTGGATAGTAACGGATGGAACTAGTTCATTGGAACTTCTCCAAGTAAGGAACTGCTGGAACTAGTTCCATCTTAGTTCATTTTTATTGCATGTACGTTTTTCTTTTTCTGGTTTAGGTGATTGGAAAATAAATTATTTCTGGTCACCACATAAAATTAATGTGGTGGCACAAATAAATACTATTTTTTATTGAAAACTACATTTGTTTGGTGCGCTTCAATTTGTATTTTTTCAGCATCGAAATCAAATTACAAATAAAACCCTATATACAAATAAAACCCCTTATTTAAAGGTTCAAAACAAAATTGAAAGCTTTTTATTGTTTTGTATAATGAAACAAAAAGGGGGATCGCAAATGAAAAAGGAACTAAGAAAAGGAACTAGTTCCTTATGTGGAACTGAACTGAACTAAAAGGAGCGATCACTAAAAGGAACTAAAGTATCCACCTCAAAGCCCGAACGAACTTAGCATGTTTTTAAATCGTTTCTCTGGAATCCTTTCAATCGAAAAATCAAGCGATTTACATGGGTGCTACATTCATAGAAAAACCGATAGGGCCCGTTTGCATGATCGACTTGGATAAAATCTAATATGACCGAAGGTCGCAGGACTATATTTCGAGGTGTAACCAAGAGCATGACGAGATTATTCTTGGTGTTGGGTAGAAAAAATACATTGACTTGCCTATTAAAGTGAGATTTGTTTAAGTTTTAAAGCATTTTCTCCCTTTAGTCCTTCGTGCATATCTCCACAGCCTTTGTGAACTGTACGGCCATACACTGTGATGAACGCTTTTACAGCGATAAGTTAACCATAGACGGGGAGAAGTTGCTTAACCTCTTGAATGGCTCGGAAAAAGAGCCTTTAGATGCAATGACTAAACAGCTGGTGGGTCAATTTCCCAACACCTATACCTTTTCC